>NW_028240683.1:0-655000 GCF_964263255.1 Lissotriton vulgaris | reverse complement strand
ATAATCTAAGCGCGAGATTACGATAGCCGCCACAATCGTGTGAAGCGTGGAGGTGGAAAGAAGGGGGACCAGTTTACGAAGTTGTCTGATTAATCCTGTACAGGTGCCAACCACTGATGAAATCTGGTTAGCCATCGAGAGTTTATCATTGATTTTTATACCCAGACTTTTTACGGTTGAACTAGGTCTAGGAGTGGGACCTAAATCTTGGGACAAGAATCTGTCGTTCCAAGGTGATTCGTTTGTGAAGATTCCCAGGACCTCTGCTTTATCGGGGTTGATTTTTAGTGAGTTAGCGGTCATCCAACTCACTGTAAAACTGAGGATATTTTGTGCTTGAGACTGAGCAGATACAGTGTTGTCGATGCGAAGGAGCAGCTGGGTATCATCTGCATATTTAAAGATTTTACAGCCCATATTCACTAGTGCTGTTACCAATGGTTGCAGGTAGACATTAAAAAGGATTGGGGACAGTGCTGGGCCCTGAGGGACTCCGAAATCAAGCGACCCTAACTCCGACACTGCATCACCCAATTGAATCCTTTGGGACCTACCCAACAGAAAGGATTCAAGCCATTGGTGGGCTTGATCTTAAATGCCAATGGCAGCAAGTCTGTCCAGTAATAGCGCATGGCTGACAGTATCAAAGGCCGCTGATAGGTCTACTAATATCAGGGCACAAGGTCTTTTACTGTCAGCCATGGCTATGAGCTCATCAAGCACAGAGCATCACCAACTCAGTGGTATGATGTGCTCGAAACCCAGCTTGGCGTCCTTGGAGGAGATGGTGGTCCTCCAGGAAAGATGAGAGCGTCTGGAGAACGTGTTCTAGAACTTTAGCCAGGAAGGAAAACTGAGAGATCGATCTATCGTTTTTCAAGTTGGTTGCATCGGCTCCTGGTTTCTTTATTAGAGGTTTAACTCTAGCCTCTTTGAGGCTCGGTGGTAGGTACCCAGTCTCCAGAAAGGTGTTTAGTATGGAGATAATTTGTCCCTCTAGGCCTGGGAGCGCCATTCGAAAGATTCTAGGCGGGCATGGATCTGATGGAGAACCTGTTTTTATCCTATTCCTGATCAGCTTGAGGAAAACAGTATCTAGTTCTGGGAAACTTGAAAGTATGTGATCCTGCGAGGGAGTATTAGGGCAAGGTGGTAGGGGTGTTATTAATATCTCTAAGGAGACCCCTGACTTTAAGGTAAAAGGATTGGAAGGTGTTACAATCAAATGCAGTTTCCATTGATGACCTATCGGTCTTTTTACTGAGTTCTATCAGGATTTTGAAAGTTTCTTTCTGTTTGTTTTCAGCTGTGTTAATTCTAGATTCATAATATTCCGCCTTAGTAGCTGTAATACATTTTTTGTAGGAGCTGAACAATAATTTATAGTTTTCTCGCTCTGCTGGAGCATTCGTTTTGCGCCAGCATCTTTCTGCCTGGCGAAGATTTCTTTTAGAGTCTCTTAGCTGGGAGTTAAACCAGGGGGCCCCTTTTGCCTCATCCTTAATCTTATACTTTCGCTCCGGTGCTAGCTGGTCAATAGCAGCGCATAGATTATTGGTGAGGACCTCATACTCCTACGGCCATACCACCCTGAAAGCACCTGATCTCGTCTGATCTCAGAAGTTAAGCAGGGTATTATGAACAGAGACAAAGCTGCAGAAGAACTTTTTGACAACCTTGCTAAGGGTATGTCAACACACAGAGCAACTACTAGTGGTACCCCTAATGTCACAAAGAAGGAAGGTCTTAGGGATAAATTCGTAAGACTTGAAAGACTAAAAAAACAAGAAAATTCAAAATGGTGGGACAGCACCACCTTAAAACAATATGCAAGACTTAGACGCATACCTAGAGGTCTAAGAGCACAGATCTTCCCCACCTATGATGATCTGGATACCGATCTCCTAGGCAAGTGGGAAGAAGCTCTCACCAATAATTCCAACACCCTCATGGACATTCTCATTGAAAGTTCTGACCGCAAGGTGACTAAACTTCAAGCCGAAATTGCCATTTTTGAACAGGAGATAAAAGATCTAAATCTTCCTGAATCGACTGTTAAGAACTACACAACACTAGACGAAATTTTATTGAAACATCAGAATGAGATTAAGAGCCGTAAAGCAAGACAGTTAAAAAGAGATGAGGCTGACTATACAGAGGGTAGAATCTTTACATATGCCAAAAAATATGATTATATGATAAAAAAAACAACACAAAAAAGAAAGGACAAACCCAATGAAACTGATGCCAGCCCAATCTCTTCAAGCAATACATCACTTAGCACAGTCAGTGTCAGTGAGTACGATGCAAACAGAACAGATAGCGAAACAACATCTTTTTTATGCGAGATACAACGGATCAGGAGAGGCAATCGTATCCAAGATCCAAAACCCGCAGGGGCAGGAGGGGGAAATGTAGAAGAATACAGGAGGAAACTCAGGTCTGGGAACAACCAGAAATAATTGATACACAGGACGGGGAGGTCCAAGTGATTAATTTATCATCTAAACCTTTATCCCCCACAGCTATCTCCCTTCTAAGCAAAGGTTTAAATTTCAACCCTTATGCTCACACTGACATCTGTAAATTAAAGATTGATTTGTTCAAGTTTTTGCGGAATTTAAAACTGAAGAAGTATTTTTCTAATCAGAAAATATCTAATAAAACTTCTACGAATATTCCGACTGATTTTGAACCTGGTGTCTTAACAATCAATGACATACAAACCACACAGCTCTTACTCTCTTTAACTGATCAAGAACAAACTCCATATGACATGGAGAAACTACTAGAAGAACTCAATATTGAGTCGGACTATAGCATCGTAAGTGGGCTAAAATCAAAATCAAAATGGATTCCCACCTTACCAGGAGGGAATTCCATAGATAACTTTCACAAACGAGTACTAGAAGATATAGATAAACTGGACAACGTGAAAAACCGACGCACCTTTAGATATAAAGACAATTTAACAACAGGAGAACGGGCCGCTCTTAATACCCTCATTAAAGACCAAGATATTATCATTAGAGAAGCGGACAAGGGGGGTAACGTGGTCGCCATGAACAGGAAAGACTATCAAGATGAAATACTAAGTCAATTACAAGACACCACATGCTATGAACCTCTAGACCACAACCCCATAGCATTACTCACTATTATTTATTATTATTATTTTGGAGTTTTCTATAGCGCTGGCCAGACCCGAGGGTATCGGAGCGCTTTACAATCGAGCTGGAGGGAACGGTTGCATAATAATATATCAAGGAAAAGAGATTCATGTAAGATCAAGGATTAACATTGTTAATTGGCGCCTGAGGGGCGAGTTTGAGGTAGTGGGTTCGAGGTAGTCATAGTAGCAGGGTGAGCTGCTGAGGTATAACAGATTTCTTCTCACTTGGAAAGAGGAGGGCTTAATTAATGAAGATGAATATCTTTATCTAAAAATTTTCAAACCCACTTACCCTTGGCTTTATACCTTGCCCAAGGTACACAAACACCTTCCATTCCCTCCTGGCAGACCCATTATATCGGGTATAGGGGGGCCGACAGACTAGCGGAGTATGTAGACCTATTTCTAGGACCCCTAGTACGCAATCTACCATCTTTTATTCAGGATACGAAACATATTTTAAGTCTACTCTTTGATCTACAGTGGCAACCAGGCAACATTCTAGCAACCATGGATTTGGTGGCATTATATACTAGCATTAAACCAGAGCTAGGATTGGAAGTAGTAACTAAGACCTTACAAATCTGACCGGCCACAATGTGGCAACATACAAATATGCTAGCCCTGATGATGGAACTCATTTTGAAGAACAATGTGTTCATGTTTAACAACTCATGGTACAGACAAATAAAAGGTGTCGCCATGGGCTCTAAATTTTCCCCTTCTTTCGCAAATTTGTTTATGGGTGCACTTGAAAAGGACCTGATTTGGGGCACAAAAGGTGCGCCATTTGTGGACTCTATAGTATTTTGGGGAAGATACATAGACGATTGTTTTTTAATTTGGTCCGGTACACATGATCATTAAATGGACTTCCACAAATACCTAAACCATAAAACATGGGACATGAGTTTCACCATTGAAGCCAGCACAAAGTTGAATTCCTCGACTTGGAAATATATATCTCTGACAACAAACTAAAAAGCAGACTCTTTAGAAAAAGCACTGCCTGCAATGCGATCTTACATGCTGACAGTGCCCATCCACCACACCAGATCAGCACCATTCCCTTTGGCGAGTTTTTAAGAGCGAGTAGAAACTGCAGCGATGACAAAGATTTTAATTTAAACTTAAGGGAAATGCAGACACGTTTTAAAAAAAGAGGATACTCAGATGACCTACTTCATAAGGCTACGTCTCGAGTCAAGAAAATCAAAAGAGCAGACACACTCAAAGAAACACACTGACACAGAACCCAACTCCATAAAAATCCGAATGATCACTGACTTTAATAGCCAACACCAATCACTCCGTAGGAGTTTTACCAAACATTGGAGCATTCTAAGAGCAGACAAAAGCATCCAAGATTATATAGGAGAACATCCACAAATTACGTACAGAAGAGGCAGGACTCTAAGAAACAGGCTCAGTCCCACTATTCCTCGAGGCATTACAACTGACACCTGGTTAACAGTAAAAAACACAGGTTTTTTTAAATGTGGATTCTGCTCGATGTGCCGGTGGGATAAACACAAGACAAAAGAATTTCACGACACGAAAGGAGAAAAACATCATTAGGACTAACATTAATTGCACTACACGCTTTGTAGTGTACATCATTGAGTGTGTCTGCAACAAAATCTATGTGGGCAGCACCATCCGCCCTCTCAAAGACAGAATAGCTGAACACATTAGAGCGATCCACAAACAAGACCCCAGATATCCGGTAGCATTACATGCGGCTGCATGTTTTGACCAAAGTATGGATAAACGAATATCATTCTTTGGGATAGATACAGTACCACCAGGGATACGGGGCGGAAATAGAGAATAAAAACTAAGATGTTTAGAAGCAACATGGATTCTCCGCCTCCGGACGGTGGAACATGGCTTGAACATTGACCAGGAGATGCAGTATTTCCTGGGCGACTAACTATACGTTGTTCTGTCCAATTTCCCTCAATATCATGATAAAAGTGTAGTATATTTCCTTTCTGAACATACACATGAACGTTTGTCATCCATTATAACATGATTTTGTAAATGTATTCTGAACTTTCTACTAAGTGTGCCTCGACAAACGAGGACTCGCAATGAGACTTACATGAGGTAATGTCATGGCAATCTCCAAATTGGTACACAAGGGGATCTTCACTTATCTACTTTGTATAATGGTGTACTGTCCGTAATGAATGGACAAATAGCATGAACAATAAGTAGGTGACCATTGACATGAAAAATGTTCTCTGAACAATTAACTAATTGCAAAACGTAAATGTATATTGATATATAGTCACTAATTGTTTTGACATGTATAACTGGTTGCACGCACAACCTGAGATATATTGCATGATCCCGGTTTCTCCTTGTGCATGCGATATATATCCTACAGGATCAATAAGAAATTGCACCTTCCTTTTCCACTCATAAGCACAATTCTATTCTCCCTTTTAAATTGCTCCTACTATATCGACCAACAACTTAACAAAATGAAGTTGAAGGAACGTGCATTATCCCCGGCGAAAGTCACGCTCTAGTTGTCTTTATCCGGGTCCTTCCCGGGCTATCTACACCACTTCCGGGTTTGACACCACGTGTTCGTACCCGGAACTCCACACAGGAATACTCATCCTGCCGGCTTCTTCTCCCCGCACTACGGGTAAGACACTTTCGATTCAGAGCTCTCTTTTCACCACAAATGGTACAATAAGGTACTTTTGCAACCTGTATACAAGGTCCTAACTGGCAGATGAACTATATAGATCAGGATAGACTCACTGATCTTACGCTAGCGAGAGCTGCACACTCACACTCTGGCTAATTTCCTCTTTATTTTCTTGCACTACGATTTGGCGCTAATCCATGATTGGCAGACAAACTTCAGGGATCGGGCTAGACTCTTCGATCTAATGCATCTATACATGCTATACCGCAAGTAGCGAGAGCCGCTAAACTGACGCTCTGGCTTCTGGCTTCTTTCTTCCTTTTTATTTTTTATTTCCATTCACTTGAACGACAATCTGACGTCAAGCCACCACTGCGCCAGGGACTATACTATAAAAATCTTTATACCGCCCACCCTTCACTACGTGGACAAGGACACCATTCCGATTAATTCATCGGGAATTCAACTAAATTTAAACAACATTTCTGATCCAAGGTGAGACACTGAATAAACCACGCTCGATATTGTGAGGATTTAGACATCCTTAAGCATGCCAATCCTCAAATCTGACACCAGCCATTTCTCTATAACTCCTTCTGTACATTTTCCTTTAAAGTATCTACACATACGAGTGGAGAATACAATACCTGAACCGCGAACAACGAAGACTTGTAAGAACTCAAACCGGTCTCGAGCGGGCCGGGTCGGAATTATCACCGGCACTGCGGTGAGATTCCCCTTTAGATTCATTCCACCTACACCGTTTTTCAGACACGGTCTTTATTTTAGTGTGTGCTTTCACCTAATTCTCCATCATTAGCAAGCCTTATGTTCTTTTCCCCTTTGTTTCCTTCCTCTTTATGGCATTATAGACCTGTGGTGCTACATCCATTACCTACAGGTAGGATGCACTCAGCTATCCGCATTTAAGAACCTGTTCCATATTAACATAGGTATCCCCCGTGTTTTTTAGGACACCATGACAGCCATACTATTTCAGAACAGGACTCCCTCTCTTGTTCTACTTGTGCTCTCCACTTACACCTTTTGCCTTTTAAACCCGACCCACTGCCGCCCCCCCCCCCCCCCCCTTGCGTCACCTTTTAACATGCTATAAGTTTGTAAATACAATAAATACATCTTAGGACACATATTTCCCCTTCCGATTCACTATCCTGCCTGAACCTATACTGTCGACAACTACACTGGTAGGGGGGTTGGTGTTGTGTGCATCCACTACTGTACTGCTGTTTACCCTCACATGACTCACTTACACCCCGCACCTGCACAAAACTCAGTCACTATTTAACCGTAGTGCTTACTGTAATGTTAATTTGTACTCCATCCTCTATTTTGTATCCTCTCCAGCCCTGAGGAGTCGCGGAAATAGTGTTTTGTTCTTGCGACGAAACACGTGTCGGCTGGCTATGAATGAACAATAAAAGAGGAGCCGAAATACTGGTGGTCCCCTTCATCATCTATGGAAATTTGAACTTATGTCCATTGAGACATCCCGTGTGCTTGTACTTTTTTGTATGTAGTGTGCAGCAGGTTTTGTTCACAAGATTTCTTTTAGAGTCTCTTAGCTGGGAGTTAAACCAGGGGGCCCATTTTGACCCATCCTTAATCTTATACTTTCGCTCCGGTGCTAGCTGGTCAATAGCAGCGCATAGATTATTGGTGAGGACCTCATACTCCTGATCTAGATTATGTTGTTTACAGACAGGGGAGTTATGGGCAAGAAGGAGGTCTACCAGGTTTGCGGGGATGATTTTTTTCCACTGACGTAACATTTTCCATATTTGTGGCCGTTTAGTTAAGGCGCCATCTATTGAGATACTATTTACAACAAGGGGTGGTGAGGGACAGAGTCTCTGAATTAAGCAGAAAGCTCTCACCCAGTCAAGAGATCAGGGCTAGATCCAACACCGTTTTTTAGCTCACTGCACCATCCCAGTTTCAGAACCTGGCTGTATGCAAATTAGTCTGTTCCTGTCCCACTGCATGATGGGAACAGGGCAAACCAAACTACAAAAGCCAATTCTTACACTGGGAAGGAAACAAGCTCCCGGGGACCGGTTTCTGGCATTACAGCCGTCTTCGGCCCGGTTTGCTTGAATCCTGATGGTGATGGATCAAGCCCTGATCTTTGGACTGGGTAAGAGTGGTCTGCTTAATTCAGACACTCTGTTCATCACCACCCCCTTTTCTGAATTATCTATTGAGATACAGCACCTGATTAGGAAGTGGTCTGACCACGTACATGGTAGAATGTCTATCAGACTGGCCCCCCCCTTGGGTGGTCCAGACCAAATCCAGAGTATGACCTTTAATATGTGTAGGGGCATCCACTAATTGTTGGAGGCCCAGTGAGGTCATCAGAGCCTCCAGATGTAAAGCTACCGGATCCTTGGGTTCCTTATCCCAGTGCAGGTTAAAGTATCCCACTATTAATACTCTCTGATAACGAGTACAGATATCAGACATTATGGTCGTAAATAAATCATTAAATTGCGGTGTTGATTTTGGAGGGCGATATACCGTCAGGAGGGCAAAGCACAAGTTGTTAACGGTGATTTTTACCCCCAGTAAATCAGCTGAGTCGGCATTCTACTCCATTATTTTAGTGACAGTCAAATCTTTTTTGAAAAAGGTTGCCACGCCTCCCCCTCTGGTGTTATCATTACGATTATGCCACATCACATTGTATGCGTTTGGGAGGGAAGCGATAATGTCTGGTACTGAGGTTTCGCCTAGCCAGATTTCCGTGAGCGCCAGAACTTAGATATCCCCATTCTGGAGCAGGGAAAATATTTCCAGATGATGTTTTTGTAGGGATTGTGTATTCAGGGTAGTAATTTTTAGGTCAACCTGGCGTTTAACCACCGAGCTGCTGTTGCATGTATAGGATTTTTGAGGGGAGGGGTGAAGGCAGTTAGCTATCGTGTATTGTTGTATATTCGCTCCTTTTATTTTATCGTAAATGAACTTACTGATGGTATAATCCTTAGAAGCAAGGGAGAGTAGTTCGTCAGTTGTATACCTCAGTCGTTGTCCAGGGGGTCTGGACCCTGGGCCCGGTCGTGTGCAGGCGGGCGCAGACGGGCTTGCCTTTAACGCACCGCCGGCGCGCCTGCTGCGCGTTGTCGACTACATCAGGTTTTAAGGAGAGGAAGGTGGGAGCGCTAGACCGCTCACCTCCTCCGTTCAGAAGTGCCTGAATCCACAGGAAGTGTCGCAGCCAATGGGCTCCCTCCACATCAATCGAGCTCTACTCAGCTCGCGGTGGAACGGGGAGTCCAGCGGCGCAGATACAGCAGGAAAGGTAAGGGTGACAGTTTTAAAAAGCACCCGGATATTTAATCAGCTTACAAGTGAGGCAGAGAATTTGAAAAATAAAGAGTCACCACAGCAGTGAGCAGCAGCGTGTCCAGCGTGAACCAAGCAATCCTCTTGAAACCTGGAGATTTAAGAAGATCACAACTCTGTAGGATTCTAATTCATCTGTGGACCCAAGTCTGCCAGTAAAAAGATAGGACGACACATAAGTTGATTTTTAGGGACACTCTCCAAATCCAGGATTTGGGGAGGTGAGGGGGACTCTGTGGGAGGTTAAGAATGCTCCTCACAAACCAATTTTCAGTTTTGCCAAGTTCATCACTCTTGGCACGCCGCACAGTTCCACGCCATGTATGGCTGTGCTTTTTGCTTTGATGTAGTACATCTCCACCACTGGTTCTAAAGAGTATGCAGGGGCCCCTTGGCACAGTTTAGCTACAGAGCCATCTTCGTCTTGGAGTTTTAGTGAGCATCTCTTGATGTGTGTGACCAACTCGTTTTTTGATTCAAACAGAACCCCAAATACACAAACTCCTGCACTTTTTCTAGAGGTACACCCTGCACCACGATTTTTGCTCTAACAGATTTATAAGGATTAAAAGAACAAGTTACTTACCTTCGGTAACGCTTTTTCTGGTAGATACTATATCTGCCTGTGGATTCCTCACCTTGTGAATATCCCCCTTGCGCCAGCAACATTCGGAAAAAATATCCCCCTTGCGCCAGCAACATTCGGAAATTCTTTTTCGTAGCCTCGCGCCGACGTGGATAGGACGTCACAGAGACACGGCTCCGCTCGCGACTCCGCTGACGTCACCGACGCCTATAATAGGCCCACGCCGGCGTGATGACATCAGTTCCGCCTTTTTTCCGTGCCATCGAGGCACACGGACGGACCAATGACAGCAGATATATACAAAGTATACACAGTACACAATAATCAAGGCAAAGCACACAGTGCAAAGCAAGTGCAAGAAAGCAAGTGAAACATTTCCTTGACATCAAAATAAATATACATAACATTACAAAAACTCCGGCATAGAAGAGTGGACAACGGGGAGGCGGGTGGGTCAGTGAGGAATCCACAGGCAGATATAGTATCTACCAGAAAAAGCGTTACCGAAGGTAAGTAACTTGTTCTTCTGATAGATGCTTTTCTTCCTAAGGTGGTGACTCCTTTCCACCTTGGTCAATCCATTACCCTCCCTACCTTTTATCCTCCCCCACACCCTTCCAAGGAGGAGGAGAGGTTGCACCGTCTGGACCCTAAGAGGGCGGTGTCTTTTTATTTGGACAGAACTAAAGACTGTCGCTTGGACGATCAACTCTTCATTGGCTTTGCTGGCTGCAAGAAGGGAAGAGAGGTCCATAAAAGAACTTTATCAAGATGGATCGTTCTGTGTATAAAGATCTGCTACTCTTTGGCCGGTAAGGAACCTCCAGAGGGTATTAGGGCTCATTCCACTAGAGCTAAGTCAACTACCTCTGCTTTGGCTAGAGGTGTTCCTGTGGAGGATATTTGTAGGGCGGCAACCTGGTCTTCCCTCCACACTTTCGCGAAGCATTACTGCTTGGATACCGAAGTCAGGAGAGACGGCCACTTTGCGCGCTCTGTCCTTCAGGATTTCCTGGTTTAGTAGAGTGGACACCCTCCTCCGGGAGTGGGGACTGCTGTGGGACTCTATTCACAAGGTGAGGAATCCACACGGCAGATGTATCTATCAGAAACCATAAATTCTGTTTTATTAATATTTAGTTCAAGACCACGATCGCTGCAGAAAATTAAAAAGTGATCAAGTAGTGCCTGCAGACAACACAGGTTGGAGAAATTAAAAGTGTCATCTGCGAAAAGTAGCATCACAATTTTATGAGGGCCAGGTTTGGATGCATCGTTTCCAGGGAAATCAAATGCATGCACTAAATCATTAATATAAAGAGTAAAGAGCGTTGGGGCCAACACCACCCTGCTGGACACCAGTTCCAATCTAGAAAGGGTCTGTGAGCTCACCACAGTTGCCATACCAAACTCTGGCAGTACTGAATGCATGCAACCTAATAAGGACAAACAAAATATTGCAGGGAGCACCTGTCTTTCCCAGAACGTCCCACAACTTAGCCCTAGGAATGGAATCAAAAGCTGTCTTCAGGTCAGCATAGACCACATACAGATGGCCCTTGTCTAGAGAGACTTTTCCAATATAGGGTGCAGAAAGGGAGGATTTGAACCACCGTACTGACCCTATTCCTGAATCCCGCCTGGAGTTCTGAGAAAACAGTCGTCCATGGCCCAATGAAGCAGCTGATCCAGTATGAGATGACAGAAGAGTTTCTGAGACGTGTCGATTAGGCCGATGGGCCTATTGGTCCCTGGGTCTTCTTTGGACCATTGTTTGTGAATCGGGACAATTTCTGCAATCAACCAAGAGCTAAGGGTTGGGCCACCTGTAAGAATAGAATGGAACAGAAGCTGAACATATGTAGCCCAGATTAGAGGTTCTGATCTCAATAGGTCCCCAGGAAGGGAGTCGGGCCAGGAGCTTTATGTGCCGGAAGTGTCATAAGTGTTGCAATTACATCTTTGTACTGGAAAGACAGAGGGGGACCTTCATCTATGGGGAGACATAAGACATTACTTGATTGTATATTCTCTGGGTTGGGCTTGCCTGCATCCATTTTTTGGAAATGATCCACTCAGGTCAGTGGCTGTAAATTATAAAATCGACAATGGTGGTAGCATTCTGCCTGCTGTGAGCCAAGATTCGCCCAAAAAATGTACACACCCAACCTTAACAGCTACTACTAATTCCACCCACATCTCTTGTTCCCAATCAATTTTGGCCTGATGAAGTGCCTCTTTATACTCTTTCCTAGTTCCAACTATGTTTTGCCTGTTTCTGTTTTTTAAACTTTGTATAAGGACACCTCTAGAATTGAACCAGGTACAGTGGGTCTGAACCCTATGGGTCTTGCGAGCATCTTTACTAATTGAAGATTTAAGGGAATTGAAAAGTCTTTCATGGAATGTAATAATAAAACTATAATCAGAAGGTGGCGACCTCACGGTGTTCAGTGTATCCTAGGTATCAGCCACCGGATCATTTGTCTGGGCCACCAATTTTGGGTCCTTACAAACAGCCTCCCATTTTAGGGCGCGCTTATTATTCAAAATGGACTGGGCAGCCCCAATATTCGGGGAAGCACAGTGGTGAGCAGTAGATTTTAGCTCACTTAAAGACAGATGGAGAGCATTGTTGTCGCTGTCATAGCGCTAAACAACTTCCATGTCTCTGAGAGATGGCCATATTGGTAGGGAGAGGAATCTATAATCATTGCGCCTCTTTTGTGATGCAAGCTTAAAAGTATGGGCACCACTGTGGTCAGAACGGGACCTACCATTACAAGCCCTGTGGCCAAAGTGAAGAGTTAGGCTCATCAATTGATCAGCAATGGGAGAACATCTTGCAACAGGGCCCAGATCTAGCTGAGGGACGCCATAAGCTTCATATTATTCTTCGGTTACTTTAAAAGGCTAGGTGCCGCAGGTTTCGAGAGTGACATTAAAGTCACCGGAAAAACTTACCCGATCATTGTATGGAAGGGTATCTAAGGATTTGTCTAAAATACACAAGTATGCGAGATTCATTTTACCCCACTGGGCCTGTTGTAGAAGTTAAAAACATACCAAGAAGACCGATAACATCTTGTAAATTAATATCAAGCCTCGTAATACAAAGGATTAGCACATTTTAAAACCACATGATCAAGCCTCCAGCAGGCCGACCCTTACCACCTAAAGATGCTGGGCAAAAATAGATGGTGAACCCTGACCTATATACTGGCTCCACGCACCATGTCTCTTGAAAGATATAGATATCAAACGTATCAATAAAAGTCCCCCAATTCGGGTCTTCCAGCTAAGAATTAAGTCACGCCATGTTCCATGAAAAGATGTTCCAGATACTTTGCTGTATCCGGGAATTGGGAGACGGCGGAAAATGGTCCTGGTGGAATGGTAAGATTGTGGTGACCGATGTTGGCCTCCTGGGGGAAGATAAATGTGATAAGGCTGCAAACACAACTAGATTTCCCTGATGAATGTCCACAAGTGAATGAGTTCCAGACAAAACAGGCTTCTGGGCAATAGTGGGGCAAGGTACTGAGCGGTGACAAAGGGTGACCTTAGAGCGGGCTGAGCTAGACACCGTATTCATTCTAAAAGCGTGCAAAGTTGTCTATAAGCAAGATATTATACATAACAGCTTCACATACTTGGACTACCTACATAGTAGAGAAAATTGTGACTAATATGTATGCCTACCCAGAATAATTGCCTAGTCTTCTACAGGATTATCACCACCTTAGAAGGCATCTCCCCGCAATACATTATTGTAGAAAATAACTCTGGTTTAGAAAAATAGCAATTCTTTCTGTCTACACTCATCGCCCAAAAGCAACAACCAGGTGATCAGTACATTATAGTCCTCTTTTCACACAAGCATTCAACACACCCCTATTACCCATATTTGGGCCTTCATTGGACATTAAAGGCCTTTATTTGCAACAATAACACAACACCCTATTGTTCGAATTTAACCCCCTAACTCATCAACATACATAAAAAAGGCACACATGTCATAGTTGGCAACAAATTTCCAAATCAACAATGCTTTCACACACCACATCGACATATATACTCTAAGAAAGGCAGACCAAATAAACGTAACACGCACTCGGGTGTACATTACTGCATCACAGGGCACCGATCTGGATTATGATATGAATATATAGCAAGCACCATGCCATGGGCAATTTATGAACGATCAACTCCCCTCCACTCTTCAAGAGGGAAACAGAAAAGTCCTTTGGCAATGCCATCACAAAGATTTTAATAATCACTCATTTACTTTCATAAAAAAGAAAGCAACCCTATTTAGAAAGCAAACTCTGTTCAAACTCTACCAACCACACACAACCAAACTGCAACAAACAACTTAACCTATCAAGTGACTGTTCTGCCTGCCTCGTGAAACACTCAGATGGTGCCATGGAAAAGGTTGAAAGCATTTTAAAAAAGTACATAACATATATGTAATGCATAATTTGTATCACACATTAGCTTATCAAGAAATGTAGTGTTTCACATACCTCCAGACAAGTATCCCACACTGCTAAGACACAACCGTTGGGAGACCATTCAATCCCAGCCAGATCCTGGGTTTCGGAGTCGAAGTGCTTGGAAAAGGAAGAAAAGGAGAAAAGATGCAGTTTGACTTCCAGAAGTTTTATTGGCCGACACTGAAGCTATAATACCGTAAATGTTTCACGAAACTCAGTAGACCAAAAACATGTTGAACTGTCTTTCAAGTCGAGGCACAGACTTATCAAGAATGTTTTAAAAGAAGCTAAGGGCCCCTAATTTCCAGCTTGTGGACATGTAAATTTTCTTTGCACTTCTATTCATGCAATCATTTGAGGGTAGGGCTATGGTATTTGGGCTACGTGCATCGGAGTATTGCAAGAACATTTCAGTAAATACTTGGTATAACGTGGAAATGATCAAATTTGGGGCCTTGAGGCAAAGTCTCCATTCAGCTTAAAGTAAAAACATTGATTAAAAAAAGGTAAAGAACGCATTTTCTTCCTTCCTTTGTATACAGTTAAATGATACTGCATTTTACTTGTCAAAGATATTACCCTGCTTTATCTTTTGTATCTGTACTTTTATCTGAAAAATCTCCAATAAAAACTTAACACGAAATGCTATAGGGGGACATTAGTGGTAGAAACATAGATCCCCCGATATAAACATTATAAAGCCCTGCGTTTGAGGGAAGTGAACTATAACCCAACTGTGGAAATCGTAGAAATTACCGTTAGCATAAGCTGAAGCCATTTTGTTTGTGGCAGCCATTTTAGTTAGCAATGTGCTCGTCATGTGCTTCTCCCTCTTCACTGTCTTGTATTTCGCTTGAGTCATCAACTATAATTAACTTTTTCAGCACTGAGCCAGAGCAATGTAGGATGCCAGAATGCATCTGTCTTAGTGTATAACTGTCAGGCTATTCCGACTGATGTAAGGGTTTTTGTTAATCCTCCCACTCTGTTGAAGTAGTTTCCAGTTGTCCATATATGTGAAATAGCTATTCTTATGTATACTAGGACCACCTCTTTTTGAGTCTTCATGCTTACTCAGCTATAAAATGGCCATAAAAGGCCCATGGTTTCTGTACTCCTTGGACTACCTCATACAGTGGCCTGAGGGTCTCCCTCATGAGCGGTTAATACATTCATTTGCTTTGATATTACAGCTTCCGTGCTAATCTCTATTTTGTTAGTCTAAGGACAAAGAAGGGCGAACCCTTGCACCAGTGGGCCCCTGAAAAGGCTCACTCCCACACAACTCAGCATATAAATCAAACTAACCGAGCAGAGGACACACACTTTTTTTCAAAGAAAACTTTATAGAAAAACCACAAAAAGCATGTAGGACTTAATCTGAAATAGAACTGAATTAATTTCTTATGACTATCTGCTAAAAGCAAACATGGTATATTGTGCGAAAGGCGTTGCGGATGAATGCACAATGTTCTTTATCTCTTAGTCTCAACCGCTTCCCAATTATATTTGGGGTGTGCCTTTAAACAGAAAAAGATACCTTTCAACTCTATACCTTCCAAATCTTGAAGTGCCTAATTAAAGGGTATCCAACATCATGTGAAGTTCTCAGAAAACTCTATGTGGTAGTTTTTGGAAAATTTTCACTCTGTTATTGTATAAACGTTGGTAGCAAAATCCACTTTTTCAAGTGTTCCTTCAGCTTTTTGCTTTTTATGAACAATGATAAATTGCATTTTGTTTTTTTAATATCTGGGCAGTAACAATCTGCCATCCTACCTCTCACTGCATTTGTTCTACCTATAAAACAAAAAGTGACTAAGTCCCAATGGAAGATTCGAGAGCGGTAAAAGGAGGCAAAGATTGTCCAGTGACAAAAAAGCTTTGGCAGTTGTAGTTTTCAAGTTCATCCATATTGCTGCTTTGAAGGCCAAATTGCAAGGCTTCAGCAGAACGCATTTCAGCGCCAGTCTGAAACCTGTTTTTGACTACCACAACAAAGTCCAAGTTAGAAGGTAAAACTGTTAACCAGGTGTAGGAAAGTACCATTTGTGTATGGTCACCTCCTGCCCCCACTTTTTGCCCCAATGCTGATGAGTAGGACTCTGAAAGTGTACTGGAGCCTGCTGCCCATGACCCAGTGCCAGTACTTTCTCCTTAAAACTGATACAGGGAAATTGGTAACCTCAACTGACAAGGACTTTAACCCCCCTATAAGTCCCTGGTAAATAGTACCAGTTGTGCACAGTGTATGGGAGTTAAAGGGGTGACCAATGCCTGAAGCACTGTTCGTGCCACCCTGAGTGACCCAACTAAGCAAATGTCAGCAGTCCTGCCATTGCAGACTGAAGGAGAAGTTCAAACTGCTGCTCGAACTAGACTTTGCCCTCATCATGTGTGGCAAGGTCAATGCACTAATTTTAATATATGTCAGTCACCTCTAAGTGAGGCCTATTAAGCCAAGGAGACAGCATGCATTATATTAAAGATGAAGACATAAGAGCAAGCTTATATGTCCCTATCGTAGGGGGGTGGTACCTCTTGATAGGATGGACTCACTTAACTACCTGGATAAGACGTTTTCTGCAGGCATGTCCTGAAACCGAATGTCAACAAAGTGGTTATAAAACACACAGGTGCAATTCATAAAGAGCATTGTGCTTCTTTTATTAAACCCATTGTACCTGCACTCTGCTTTTATGAGGTCAAGGTACTGGGTTTGGCTCACTAAGGGGAGGAACTGCGGGGCTTCTCCAATGTTGAGGAATTAGTAAGAGCAGGAAATCAATTTATGAGAAATAGTGCCTACATTCCTTCCAGTACTCCCTTGTATCCACTTTTCATGGGCATGGAAGTAGGAGGGCAGGCGAGAAAAGTTAGACTGCAACCTCTTTTGTACTGGAGACATCTCTGGACTACTCCAGAACTTGCCCACTACGTTACGGCTCTCCAGGTTGTAATGAAAGCTAACCACTTGTCTATGGTTCTGCGGCTCTCTAATATTAAGCAGACTCTGAACTCCCATGGTTTGCCTGAATTATGGGAGTGACCTGCTCTCACCCACTCCCCCCTGAGGGAATGTACTGGTGAATGTTTTGCTCTTGATTAATGTGTGCTTGTATGGAAAAACATCAGAGTTTGACGTTGACTCAACCTGCTTCATTTCAGAAAACAGCACACACACACACATCATTCACCCGAACGAGTTCACTGCCACACTATACAACTACCATAAATTGCCATAATACCACCTCAAAAAAAGAAATAAGTACCTTAACTAAGCATTGTGGGACTCCTAACTCCGTAAGGCTACACTGTGGCACTTTAAAACCATACCAGACATACATAACCCCCCCAGTAGAAGAATGTCACAATCTCAGCATACTTACCAGCCTATTGCATTACAAAGCCTTAGCACCACACAACTCCAATACTACCACTGCTTCTGAGCTATCATCAATGTATAAACATCAATCTCCAAAACACCTCCACTACATCTACTAACATTGTACTACCTATCTCCATTACTATGCTGATCTGCTGGCGACTGTACTGTCACCTTCTGGAGCCCAGCACTATCACCAGAGCACTACCCTTCCCCTACACAGACTACAACTTCCCACACCACACTACCCCACCAAGAAACATATCAACAACCACTATCAACCTCACACTACAAACCCCCAGAACCACATAACCACCTCTGCTCAACGGCCTCAGCAATTTGATGTCTGCTACAGCACCCTCACTACTGCCTTCACACCATCACTATTGATAACACACTGTTACCCTTCACCACCATCCCTCCAGTCACTTCCCACCATACTACTGCCTAGTCATCGAACTTCCACCATCCAGAACACTACACCCACCAACATCAAAGTACCACCACACTTACTATTAAACTACCACCTTCAAGAAACATCACCCCATACTACCTCCTCCGAACAGTACCAGCATAGAGCATTAATGTTCTTATCACTGCACTACTACCCTCATTATTGCACTACCCATCAAAGTATGACACTACAACAGTATCAAATCAGAGTAGGATACTATAATTGCCCATTAATGCAATACACCTCACAGCGACATACAAGCACTTGCACTTTGTATCAATCTTTCTTTCTGCCTTCTTCTATTGCACTCCACAATGCCACGGTTGACTGCCTGTATATCCACACCACAAAACACACACACACACACACACAAACAAATCGCAGTAAAAAATTCAAAATAACTGGCTATGTCAATCTGCCTCATGTAAAAGCACCCCGTACTTGTAGCCGCTTCCATATAACTTGCATGCAATACCAGACTGTGATTAAATAATATTTCGTTAACACAAGTAAATTTATTTTACCCATCTTTCGTACATAGTTTATAAATGCTATGTTTATTTGCAAACATTCATAAGAGTCAGAGAGTAATTTCTGCATGAACTGGGGATTTTCAAAACGCTCAGTTATAAAGTTGTGCGTTTTTTAAAGTCAACATCCAGTCTTCTATAAAAGGAGAGTAAATAGACCGGTGCTAAGCCGGTGGGCAAGGGTCCCAAAGTAATTTATCTTCAAGTGGCGACAGTTCCTTAAAGATCCTTAGGAATAGGGTTGCAGTTTCGAGGTCACTAGAAACAAACACGAGACCAGATAAAAACACGGTTGTTATGCGTCAGTAATTTGTAGTTTTGAACAGACTTTGAAATGAAAGACCCGGAATACAGCTACTTGTTTGTTTGCTCTGTTGAGTGGAATCTGTGAACTGCGAGACGAAAGGTAGGGGTAACTTTATTTAGAACTTAACATTTGGAAATGTATGGATTTATCTACACCATCTAACAGATGAGCTAGATCTGAGGTGATGATTGGTGGGGTTAGTAGATGAGTTAAATGAGATTAGGCATTGCTAGGTTTCATGGTATAACTTTCAAAAGGGCAGGTTGTGATCTTTAAGATCAGGTGTGGGAAATTCTCTGTAATACAATAAGTGTGATTAAGGCTACCCTGCACATGACTTCGAAGGATGTCACCAGACAGAGAGGGCATGTAGAGAACAGAAAGTATATATATATATATATATATATATATATATATATATATATATATATATATATATATATATATATATATACACATATACACATACATACACACTATCGAGGTTGCCCTGTGCTTCGGGACGCACACCGCCGCAGGCTGGTTCTTAATCTTTCTTTCTTGGGAACTGGCAGGCTAGTTGCTGAATTGATGCGCCTAACGCGTTTCGAAGCCCCAGTTTCTTTGTCAAAGGCAGTGTTGTAACAGCCTCTGCAACTGAAAACCCAAAATGCACTTTTCTTTTTAAAACACTTTATTGCCTCAAGTGGATTCAGGTGAGTAATTTTAAAGGATTCTGGTATCCGTAGTGCATCTGAGTAATTGTAGTCCTCAAGTGGATGTTGCATTGGTGTTCACTTTCATTATTTCAAAATAACCCTCCGGTGGGTCTCAGGAATTAACTTGCACAGTGTAATTTCTTTTGGCACTGCGACGTCGCCCTTCAGTGAAAGAAAGTCTTTCCCTTGCGCTCCATTTGCGCAGGTTAATTCCTGAGACCCACCGGAGGGTTATTTTGAAATAATGAAAGTGAACAGCAATGCAACACCTCAGAAGAAGTTCCAAGATGGAATGAAACGAGTCATGATTGCCCAGAATTGCTCGAATAAATGCTTTGAAAGCACCGTGTTGCGTGTGCGGCTCATCGTTTCCTTTAGGGGGAGAAAGTGTTGTAATATATATATATATATATATATATATATATATATATATATATATACACACACACACTGTAAATGTTTACCCTAACCCTGCGAACATTAAGTACAAAAGTCGATATTTGTGTATTGTTGTGAAAAACGCCAGTGAATGTGCCTGATGTTAACATGGCATCCTGGCGAAACCATTCCCGCGAGATTTGGTGAACCAATATGTTTATATTGTGCAGCGTTATGGCGGTCGCCTGTAACTGACTAAGGCGTACCGCCGAAACGCGTCTGAACCTCACTATCAGTGTGCAATAAATCCTCTGTGGACTTGACCCCCGCGAGTGCAGTTTCTTTGTTCTTTTGTAATTATATATATATTCACTGGAAAAACCATAGGTTTCACACCAGTTATAGTGAGCTGGAAATTTTACTGACATAAAACCATTGAAATTCCCACGTTATAGTTAGTTGGACTCACTATAACTTGCACGTGCAATGCACTGCTGATGACGTCACATATTACATCACTCATGACATGGTCAGTGACATCACTCATGACATCACTGATGACACCATCCAGTGAATGTGTGTCTTTCTGAAAAATAAATATTAGTGAGTAATGGTTAAATTTTTAAATATATGTATTAGTGTTTCACTTTGTGTATAAGTAGCTGCATGGGTTGGTGAGTAGCTACATGTGTATGTACATGGGTTATTATATGTTTTTTTAGTATCAGTATGAGTGTCTATATGGTTTGGTGGGGGTATTACTTAGCACATAGATGCATGATTGACTGACTGTCTGTTTGTATAAGTTTTGAAGACAGCATATGTGCAGGACTGTATGGGTGAATGAGTGTGTATATGTGTATGTTAGTGAGTGAATGACTCTCACTATTGTCTTTATCAGTAACTACATATGTTTTAATCTAGTATATGTGAATATTGATGTATATAAGTGAGTATATGTGAGAGTAAGATTGTAAGAGTTCCTGTTTAAATAAGTATGTGTTACTATAAGGGATTGTTTAAGAGAATAAATATGTTTTAATTTCAATAGAAGTAAGGGGGTAGTGTGTGTATAGCTCTATATGCAAATAAATGGATGTTCAATTGTTTATTTGCATGTGTGAGTATGTGTGTGAGTAACTTTTGGATGACTGTCAGTGTGTAACAGGATGTATAGGTGTATCACTACATATGATGAGTGAGTATATGTATGAGTGAGTATATTGAACTGTTTGTGAATGAGTAGATGTGTATATAGATGGTGGAATTACTGAATTGGTTGTTGTCTCCATTTAAAAAAAAAAATTAGTTTCTATTTTTGAATATGTGTTTCAAGGATTACATTGCAGTGAAAGGAGGTCTGTCACTCTGTCACAAGGATGGTGTCATCAGTGATGTCATGAGTGATGTCACTGACCATGTCATGAGTGATGTAATATGTGACGTCATTAGCAGTGCATTGCACGCGCAAGTTATAGTGAGTCCAACTAACTATAACGTGGGAATTTCAATGGTTTTATGTTAGTAAAATTTCCAGCTAACTATAACTGGTGTGAAATCTATGGTTTTTTCAGTGAATTTAATAGGTTTTTTAAATGCTAATTCCTAACTATAGCTGGTGTGAAACCTATTTTTCCAGTGAATTTCAAAGGTTTTTTAAATGCTAATTCCTAACTATAAGTCTCAGTTTATAAGTAAGACTGTTAGCGCTCTAGTTGTTCTTTAGAACACTCTGGGACATTCTGTCATTGGGCTATATTTGGGATACATCTGGCTGATATTTGGGCTACATTTGTTTTTTTTTGTCTCTGGTGGCCATCTTTGGGCTACATTGGGCTACATTTGGGCTCTAACATATATATAGCCCAATGTAGCCCAATATATATTTTTTTCAAAGTTAATTTTCGTAAAAACCACTTGAGCATATATCTTGAGACATAGCAAAGGCACATCCAGCTACCAGTTCCTACAATTTTGCCAATTTTTTTTTGTATATATATATTTTTTTAAATTTTTTTTTGCCTTGGAGCGCTCCCGGTGCGCGCCCCGGTGAGCGCCCCGGTGAGAGCCCCGGAAAGGGTAGTTTTATGAAGCGCCCCCGGGCGCGCACCGGGGAGCGTCCCGTAAGCGCCAATATCGCGAACGAAAACAATCGTGACGTATCGCGTAGCCGCGTCCGCGTGATACGCACGGCGTAAGCACACCCGGAAGCACTCGAGCGAATACGATCGCGCAACGTAAGCGTCCGAGGTGCTTACGCGACGCGCCCCGGGGCGCGTAGCGTAAGCGCGTCGGGTCATGTGACCTGAAAATAACCCTTTTCATTGGTTAATAACAGGTTTTTTTTCACAAGTAGGGAAACACCCCACCCATTTCCTTCACAACACCTCTTGTCTGTTCCTGCAAAAAAATCTAATTCAACCATGTCTGGTTCCCAGAACCCTTCCCAGGACCAGTCCTCAGACTCTTCGGATGGATTCCTGCCTGAGGCCCCCCCACAGAGAAAAGTGAAGGACCACTTCATATGGAAGTTTTTCTCTTTTCCAGAGAGGGAGAAAAAATGCAATGCAGCCAAAGTCACCTGTAAAATTTGTGACACTGTCCTATCACGTGGGGATCCCACCCGGAAGTATAGTTTCGGGAATGCTACTTTAATCGGGCATGTTGAGAGGAGGCACCCGATTAATTATGCACGGGAGAGCACCAGGGCCCTGGCTCGCAATCCACCACCCGATGGCCCCTCCACTTCCACCGGAGCTTCAACATCATCGGTGAGAGGAAGACCAGCAGTGATGATCCCAAATATTCAGCCTGTTTTTGCAGATATTACAATTCGCTGTAAGCAGTGTGACCAACTGCTCTGTAATGGGGAGCAGAGCATTGAGCTGATTGTTAGAAAGAGGGAGGAACACCGCTGCGCCCCTCAGCCCTAATTTTCCCCCTTTTTTTTTTGCTCCTGTTGAGCAGTTTTGCATTCCCTAGTATTGTTTTTGTTCTGAAAAAAATACCCAAAAAATTTAAAAACGTTCGAAAAAGTAAAAAAAAAAATTCAAAACTAAAAAAGAAGAAAAAAAACAGTTCTTTTTAGAACTACCTCCAATTCTCCAAAGAGCTATATTCCTTACATGTTGTGTTGTTCTTTTTTTCAATGAATGTGTACTGCATAACTGTTTGGATGAAATGACTGAATGAAAGGGATAAAGAGACTGATGGAACAAATGACAGAAGGGGAGTGAGTAAAGGTGAGTTGATTACAGTGAGGAATGCAAGGTGAGTGAGGGTGAGTGAAGGGGGAGTGACAGAGTGAGAGGATAGAGGGAGTGAGGGTAAGACAGAAGGAATGAGGGAAGAGGAGTGAGAAAGTGAGAGGACAGAGGGAATGAGAGAAGGAGTGAGTGAAGTGGAGTAAGGTGAGTGAGAGAAGAGGAATTACTGAGGGAGCGAATGAAGGGAAGAGAGGGGAAGGGAAGTAAAGCAGGAGGACTGAAAGAAGGTGAGTGTGGGAGTGGAGTGAGAGGAAAACAACAATTTAAGGGGCAGATTTACAAGCCCCTTGCGCCACCTTTGCGTCACGTTTAACATGAGAAAAGTGACGCAAAAGTGACGTAAGTGGCTTGTAAATCTGCCCCTAAGTCTCTACATGTAGATTTTTTTTTTAAAACAGCTACATTTTTTTTGAAACAGTCATTCTTTTTTCCCCTTGGTATGCTCCTCGGTACGCTCCCCGGTGCGCGTACCTGGGCGCTCCCCTGCGAAAATAAAAAAATTTTAAAAAATGTTTTGCCCCGCGGGGCCCTTTTTTGGCCCCCACATCAAACCTAGCGGGTCAGGGGGGGTCTACTCTGCCCCCTTTTGGCCATTTCCCCCTTTGTTTTTGCCACCTCTTGTGTCTCGATTTTACCGAGACACAAGATGGCGGCCGCTCCGGACTGTTTCGAATGTTTACAGACACCTGAGTGCCAATCAGCTTTCCGTGCGCAAGTCGCGTGGCGCGCCCGGAGCGCTCCCCGTGCGCGTACCGCTACGCTGCCATAGATATATATATTTTTTTAACCTAAATTACTCAAAATGCACTGGAGCACATATCTTTAGACATAGCAAAGGCACATCGGGCTACCAGTCCCTACAATTTTGCCAAGTTTGGTGGAAATCCATTCAGCCGTTCGGGCAAAAAGTGAGTTTGACCGCCTGTTGGACCCGGCCCGTTGGGCAGGTTCACCCCTAGACTTTTTGCTTTTTCCTAGCCTGTTTATGGAACCTGGTGTTGGTGATTTTAGGCCTCTGCGCACTTTTTCACTGTGGTACAGTGTAAAGTGCTTGAGCTCTCTGTATGTGTGGTGAGTGACCTGCCCTCCCATAGGAATGAATGGGGAATATGTATGCCCATGGTAGTTCCTGATGTGTGGGGAGTTCAGGGGCGAGTTTGGTATGTATGAACTCGTGAGAGTGAATGCTGCAAAATGATGTATGCGGCATGACTGTGTCTAGTCTAGAAGCACTACTTTTGGAAGTTGGCATATTTGTGTAAGTTGGTGCTAGCGTGTGATTGGCTGGTGAGCCTGGCCCAGAGTGCCTGGGCCTGCTTGTGGATTGACTGTCTGGTTTGAGGATGACAGGGGCTGGAGAGCCCGGGAGGTTGTCTTGAGTCAGCCCATGGATGAAAGGCAGCATCTGCTGCCAGGGAAGTGGGAGGAGATGGCACCTGATAGTGAAGGGCTGTGCCTGCCTAACTACAAAGCTGGCTCCACCTCCCGCTGGGCGACTGTCACCTCTGCCCCTGATACTGAAGGGGACTTCCCTCTAAACCAGTCCAGCTGGTTCTCACACAGACTTCAAAGGCTTCAAAGACTTTTCACTGTATAAGAAGGGGCTGTGTCCCCTTCCAAAATGTTCTTGTTTCTGACTTGAATCTGCCAGGGGCATGCTGCTGCTGGGGCTCAGGGGAATCCCTGGGCCCTGCCCAGCTCCTGGACCTCTGATGGACATTCCTGGACTTCTGGGGGACCCCTCTGCCTTGCTGGGCTGTGGGGGGGACTTTGCTTGCACCCTTGGAATCTCTGGGACCGTGTTGCAGCATGGAGGAGCTGCATTTGCCTGTAGGAAGCGCTGTGCTTCCCCCTGAGCGCCTGGGAGCGCTCTACCTGATTTCTAGCGCTGTAGAGCGCTTTATTTGGATTATAGCGCTGTGGGTCGTCATTTAGCGCTGGGAGCGCTTTATTTACATTGCGAGTGCCCACCTCGCTTACTTGTACTTTTATTTAATTTCGGCTGCCCACGCCGAGATCTTTAATGCCTGCCTGAATCGGGCCGCCGCGCTGCCCGCGGTGACCCGGAAGTACCTGGCCGGCCGGCCAATCCCAGCGCGGCCGGCCGGAAGTCCCGCCCCGCAGCCCGGGTGCCGAGGAATGGCGACCGCGAGGCGAGGGGAGGGAAAGAGGAGAAGCATGGCGGAGCGGTAGCGGAGGGGGCGCGAGGCAAATTGTCGGTGCCTGCCCCCGCCGCGGAGAAAGGAAGAGAGGAGGAGTGTGGCCGGCTTCTGGGGCTCCCGTGTGCAGAGGGAGCCCCGAGTGAGGAGAGGAGCGGCAGGCGGAGACTTGCGGCGGGGGCGCGAGGCACATTGTTGGTGCCTGCCCCCACCGCCAGTGGAGAAGAGCCGCCGCCCGGAGGAGCCGCCCCTGAGGCCCGGTGAGTCTGGGCTGGGGCCGGGTGGAGTAGGGCAGAGCAGGGGAGGGGCGCCGGGAGACATTGTCGGTGTCCGCCCCCCCCCCCCCGCAGTAGCGCGAGCTCGCGCTCGATGTGGAGAAGCCACGAGGGCTTCAAGGGCGGCCCCAGATGGCAGTGGGCCGCCCCAACGTCACGCAGAGCCTGTGGAGGCTCCAACGAAGGGGCATGTTTTTATTTACATAGAGCCTTGCGAGGCTCACGGCGCCCTTGTCCACGAGTCCGTGAAGGCTCCCACGATGCCCGCATTTTGTTTACAGAGCCACGGAGGCTCGTGGGCCTATTTTAGTTAAGAGCCACGAGGGCTCTAGGGGGCACAGTGAATTCCTGAGCCAGATGGCTCCAGCGCCCCCCCCCTACTTCTTTCCAGAGCCCAGTGGGCTCCAACGCTTTGGGGGCATGTTTGTTTTAGAGCCTGTGTGGCTCAGGTGGCGCAGATTTGTTCTAGGGGCTACTGAGAGCCCTGCCACAGCTTGTTAGTACACAGTTGCCCAGCACTTTGTGGGCAGCTGCCACGTTTAGGCTTTTTGTACTTTTGAAACTGGCGCTGCATGGCAGCGCACCCTGACTTTGGATTCAGGGCATCCTTGCCCCACAAGGCCAGTTGGCCTAGGGACTGCCACAGGTGGTGGCTTATGTAGTGTTGGCGCAATGTGATTTCTATGCTTTTTAATAGTTATTGCTAATGTGAGTTTTTGCGCTATTGATTTATTATGCACCTCTGAATGTGTAGGTTTATGCATTACGTGTCTTTCTTTCCATGCGCTGCACCTCTGAATGTTTAGTCATCATGTGTCTTCTTGCGCTGCACCCCTGACTGTATTTTATTGCATCATGTGCTCTATTCTTAACACCTCTGAATGTATTTTATGGCATCATGTGTTATTCTTTATTACTCCTCTAAATGTGGTTCCTGCATCATGGGTAATGTGTTCTGGTGTACCCCTAAATGTGGTTATTCTTAGGTGGTTGTCTTTCTACTCCTCTGAATGTAGGTTTATTGCATCATGAGTAAGGTATTCTTTCTTAGAACCCTAAATGCTGTGTAATACTTAGGTGGTTCTTCTTTTTCTAGTACAGGTGGTCCTAGTAAGGTCCTGGTTCCTGTTACCAGTGGTTACTGGTTGTTATCTTTGATTATTATTTTATGTTACATTCATTCTTTATCCTAGAAGTGATTTTATATTCTACATTTTATCTAGAAGTGCTATATCTGAATATGACAGTGGCCCATGTGGCCCTGTCTTGTGAATAATCCCATGTGAATATTGCCCGTGCCAGTTGGCACAATGTATATGTGTGATTTTATCTGATGTGTTTTTACAATACAAAAGTTATTTTTATAATAACCTTGTGTGGAGTCTCTTTTGTGGTGTGCCTAGTATGTTGTTGCTGTTGTGCGCTGACGCAAATGCTTTACACATTGCCTCAGAGTTTAGCCTTACTGCTTGAGCCAAGCTACCAAGGGGGTGAGCAGAGGTTATCTTGCCGTGTGACTTCCTTGCCCTGACTAGAATGGTGGTTTCTGCCTGGCTTTGGCGTCAGCCTTAGCCTACCAGAAATAGCCAGTTCTAACACCGCCCTATGGAAATTAACATGGGGAAAACACGTTTTGGGACCCCCTTTTATCTCGGACCCCGCTTGACGAATCCCCCCCAAACTTTCAGGGAAGGACCGGAGCTCGACGAGGCAAATTTGAGGAAATTTTCAGGCAGATTCGTCAACCGACGCCAAAGTTATTCACAATAGAATTTTGAGATTTTGCATTGAAAAAAATCCTAACTATAACTATCTACTGGCGACCGCCAGTAGGTGTTATATATATATATATATATATATCAAAAGAAGAATCCTGAGCCGCTGATTTCCAAGCGGCACCAAGCAGGTAACGACCTCTTCCCCAAGAATGAAAACGCTCAATAACGGGCCATCCAACACACTGAAGTGCAAGCAGTCATTTTATTCAGTGCAATTACGGGCAGCTGCCCTCCCCGACGTGTTTCGCTCTGACAAGCAGAGCTTGATCTATATATATATATATATATACATATATATATATATATATATATATATATATATATATATACATATATACATATATATACACATACATATATATATATATACATACATATACACACACATTTATATTATATTTGGTTTTGACGTTAATTCTCAGCAAGAGATATTTTTTCGGTCTGTAATGTGATGATTGAAACTAAAGAAGTGTGGATTTCACCATAGAGTTGCGTGTGAAACACATCTTTCATTGTAATCGCCCTGTAGCGATGACCTTGTCTTTGAGGTGTAAACAGGGTAAGAGTAGGCTTTATGCAGGGTATTTTAGTTCCTATGGGCGAGACCGATTTGACCAATCACTATAAGTTCACTCTACAGGATTTCCTTCTTCCAAATGTGTCATGCTGTTATGCATAGGCCTGGTCTGCGCAAGATGCACAAGTTACTTACCTTCGGTAACGATATATCTGTAAGAAACATTAGTAGTGATAGATTACTTACCTTAGAATTACCCCAGGCGTCAGAAAAGCATCCAGAAAGTTTTTTGTCAGCCCTACTTCTGCGCGTCGGTAGGTGTCGTTGTGCAGCTCCACGTGCGTCGTTGGCGCCAGGATGACTTTGCCGGAGCCACTTAGATGTGCCCACGCACGCTGACGTCAATCTGTACACTACTTTCCGCGCCAGGAACGCAGAGTCATGAAAGAAACTGACCACTGGTGCCATGAAAATAGGGTCCTGAAATGGATGACAAAACACACTATATAAATGAGGGTCTAAGGGCTAGTTTTACGACTCTGAACTGGACACATGCCCCTAATATCAGACTTACTACAACAAAAGGTGTCCAGGAGTCACAACTGAGTGTTTTTATCTAGACTGACCACCATATGACTTACAGGTTAGATTGTGAATTAAATATTGTTCATGTGTGAAAACCATTCAACTGCTCAACATGCAACCAAGGTAGGAATTTTTCCCATCAGTTGCCGTTCTATACCACCACTATCACATCATTTGGGTCCTCCTTACCCAGGAGTTAGTACAAGTGATCAGTCACACTATGTGGAGTGTGAAGACTGTGTGAGTAAGGAGACTGATGTTATTTGTTTCGCTGGGTGGTATCGGTATGGTGTTGAAATGATAGTTACAACTGAAAGAAAGCAGTGCAGTGAAAAAGAGTGGAAGTGAGTTAAATTAGGTGGAACTGAGTAGAATAAGTGCTTTATTAGTTTCTCTCAGACCCCCAAGTCTAAAAACAAGTGAAAAGTGAAGAGTAGATTTAACAAAATATCTACTAGCAAGTGGTCGACATGTTTCTGCATATAAGCGGAAGTTATCCTATGCATTCATCAGGACCTAGATGTTGCTATTGCTTGCATGATTAAGTGATAAAGAACTAAAAGAATAAAAGGGAAAAATTTTACTCACTTCCACTCTTTTTCACTGCACATGTGATAGTGGTGGTATAGAACGGCAACTGATGGGAAAAATTCCTACCTTGGTTGCATGTTGAGCATATGAGTAGTTGAATGGTTTTCACACATGAACAATATTTAATTCACAATCTAACCTGTAAGTCATATGGTGGTCAGTCTAGAGTAAAAACACTCAGTTGTGACTCCTGGACACCTTTTCCTGAAATGGATGACCTTAACCCTAGACAACAGTTCGCAGAACGGGGAGTATGGGTGGGGCGGTAAGGAATCTATCACTACTAATGTTTCTTACAGATACCAAAGTTAAGTAACTTGTGCATCTGAAAGAAACATGTAGTGATAAACTCCTTACCTTAGAATAGATACCCCAACAATACCAACCCAGGTGGTGGGTCTGCAAACCAAGATCACACCAGAAAGTCCTGGAGAACAGAATGGCCAAAGAAGGAGTCTCTCCGGAATTGGCTGTCCAGGCAGTAGTACTTGGTAAAAATGTGCAGCGAGGCCCACGTTGCTGCCTGACAGATGTCATGCAAGGGAACTCCCCGTCCCAGAGCAGTAGTGGCTGCTGTCGCCCTGTAGAGTGGGCGCACAACCCCACGGAGGCTCCTTTTTAGCCAAGGAGTAACACGCCTTTATGCACAGAACGACCCACTGAGAGATGGTCCGCTTGAGCACAGCCCAACCTTTCGTGGCGCCCACGTAGGCAACAAAGAGCAGGTCATCCACCCGGAACTGTTGTGTGCGGTCGAGATAGAAAGAGAGCGCACGTTCTGGGTCCAGACGGTGGAGCCTCTCTTCCTCTTTTGAGGGATGCGGAGGCGGAAAGAAGGTGAGCAAAGTGATGGTCGGCCCGATGTGAAAGGCAGTGACAACCTTTGGCAGAAAAGAAGAACGAGTCCTTAGAACAACTTTGTCCGGATGGACAGAGAGAAAAGGAGGCTTAGAAGAAAGAGCCTGGAGCTCACTCACCTTTTCTGGCAGAGGTGATGGCAACCAGGAAATCAGTCTTTAGAGTGAGGAGAAGAAGAGAGCAATTGTGAAGTGGCTCAAAGGGAGCACACATCAGAAAAGTAAGAACTAGATTCAAGTCCCACTGGGGCATCACGAAATGAACAGGAGGAAACATGTGCATGATTCCTTTCAAGAATCTATTTACAACAGGCGACTTGAAACACGAAGGCTGATCTGGAAGTCTTAAAAAGGCGGAAATGGCCAAGAGATAGCCCTTGATAGAGCCAAGAGCAGAGCCCTGCTGGGCCAAAGAGAGAAGAAAAAGAAGAACTTCTGAAAGAGGGGCAAAAGGGGATCCACAGCCTTTGCTGTGCACCATGCCACAAACGTATTCCACCTGCAGGTGTATACCATCTTAGTGGAGGGATGCCTGGCTGCCAAGTTAACATTACAGACTTCAGGAGGGAGGTCGAAGGATATCAATTGCCGCCGCTAAATCTCCACGCAAGGAGATGGAGACTGGACAGGTTCGGGTGGAAGACCGTTCCCTGCTGCTGCGACAGAAGATCCTCCCGTAGAGGCAGACGGATCGGGGGATCAATGCTCAGACTGAGTAGCTCGGGATACCATACTCTTCGAGCCCAGTCCGGAGCCACAAGGATGACTTTGGCCCGGTCGCGCCTGGTCTTCTTCAGCACTCTGGGCAGAAGTTCTATAGGCGAAAGGCAAACAACAGACCGCAACTGCACTCCCGATGAAAAGCGTCGCAGAGCGAATGCCGCCATGGAAATTCCAACACGCAGAACTGATGACATTGAGCGTTCTTTGTTGGCAAATTGATCTAACCAAAGCTCTCCCCATTGCTGAAAGATACCTAGCGCCACGTCCGAGTTCAGACACCATTCCTGATCCATCATGCACCGGCGGCTGAGTTTGTCAGCCCTGGCGTTCAGAGAACCTGCCAGGTGTTGAACCACCAGGGACATGCCCTGATGTTCCAGCCAAGCAGAGGGGCGCAGAGCCTCTTGGAAAAGGGTCCGCGACCCCACCCGCCCTGTTTGTTGCAGTAGTGTTGTCTGCGAACACCTGCACTAAACTCCCCATGACAGAAGGAAAGAATGCCTTCAGTGCAAGTCGGATCGCCCGAAGCTCCAGAAGGTTGATGTGGAGCTTGGACTCCGCCGGAGACCAGAGACGTCTGATCTCCGCCACGACTTCAACAGCCAGACGTCGAGATGGGGGAAGACTGAAACCCCTGATCTGCGCAGATAAGCTGCGACCACCGCATTCATTTTCGTGAACACCCGAGGGGCGCTGGTAAGGCCAAAGAGGAGCACGGTGAACTGAAAGTGCTCATGGCGTACTGTGAATCGCAGATGGCGCCTGTAGGCATGAAGGACGGGAATATGAAAATAGGCATCCTGCAAGTCCAAAGCAACCATCTAGTCTTGCGGTTCTAGGGCAGACAAGACCTGAGCAAGTGTGAGCATCTTGAACTTCTCCTTTCGGAGGAAGCGATTGACGTTCTGAAGGTCTAAGATAGGACGCAGGCCCTTGTCCTTCTTTGGAACCAGAAAGTAGTGAGAATAACAACCATGACCTACTTCTGGGGTCGGAACGTGCTCGATGGCCCCCTTAGCCAAGAGGGCCGCAACTTCCTGCTGGAGAAACACCAAGTGATCCCTGGACATTCAGTGGTACTGAGGTGGCATACCTGGAGGGGTTGTCTCGAAGGGGAGGGAGTAGCCCCTTTGGACAATTTGCAGCACCCACTTGTCTGAAGTGAAGTTGCACCCGTGATGATGATGGCGTATTCGTCCACCCACTGGCGTCTGATCGGCCTGAAATGTCGGACTAGGAAGGCTTCGAAGTGGATGCTGCAGGGGTGGAAGTGGACTAACCCACCCGCTGGCCCACTGAACCGCCTCGACTGTTCCCACGTCCGCGACCACGCTTAGGTTGTTGCTGCTGTGGTCTGTGGCTCTGCGAATGCTGTGGGGCGCCCCTTCCATGGCCACGAAAGGAACGAAAAGAAGAAGGCAGAGGAGGCCAAGCGGCAGACAGGCCCAAGGACTTGGCCGTAGCCCGGGAGTCCTTGAAGCGCTCCAACGCACTATCTGCCTTATGGCCAAAAAGGCAAATGCCATCAAAGGGCATGTCCATCAGAGTGTTCTGGACATCCCCTGAGAAGCCAGTTGTCCTCAACCAGGCGTGATGCCGTAGCGCCACCGTCGCGGAAATCGACCTGCCCAGTGAGTCGGTAGTGTCTAGCCCACGACGTATGGTGAACTTTGCTGTGCCTCTCCTGGCCGCAATCGCCTGGGAAAGAACTACCTGGACCGCCTCTGGGCAGTTCGGCAGCACCTGCGCAACCGTGTCCCTCAGAGAGTGGATATGACGGCCCAAGAGGCATGCAGTGTTTACCGACCGCAGCCCTAAGCTGGTTGATGATAACAGTTTCTTACCAAACTGATCCAGCTTCTTGGATTCCCTATCCAGAGGTGCGGTAGGAAAAGCGCTCTGGGATTAAGAGGCTTGGACAAGGGGCCAGGCGATGGCTTTGGGCCACTTTCCTATCCAAGGAGCCCCTGTGTTGGGCCTGGACGATGTGCCCAAAAGAACATCAGATAGTGCTTCATTAAAGGGCAGCAAAGGCTCCGAAGAGGTAGCCGCCGGTTGTAGCACTTCTGTCAGGAGATTAGTCCCGACGGCCACCTTAGGAAGTTCGAGGTAGAGAGCCTCGGCCGCCCTACGCAACAGCACTGCGTAACTGGCTCCCTCCTCCGTAGCCACGGTAGGAGGAGACCGCATGCCAAGGTCAGGCTAGGTGTCAAGACCACTGGCCTCCCCCAAAATCCTCTGCCCAGTCCGGATCATAAGCACAGTCCTGTGCTAAAGGGTCCTCAGACCTCTCCCAGTCCTCCGAAGTCTGTGGAACAGGCTCAAAATAAGGAGGAGGAACATAGAGCCCAAAAGGGCCCATCGACGTCGATCTGGCACCATGTCCGGGTCGGGACTGAACCTGGTGACGACGTCATCCTGAGGAGCGGGCGATGTCGGGAGCGGTGCCGGGGAGATGGGCGCCGGTGGAGGTGTCACTAAGTGAACCTGCATCGATCGGGATCCGATCCGGATCCTTGGGGGGCCTGCAGCGTAAGGCCGGACCGCCGGTTACACCGGTGCTGCCGGAGTTGGCAAAGCAGGACCCCCAGTTGGGTCCGCAGGTGCACCGGCGGGGCCAGACGGCCCAAAGAGTCAGACATGGCAGCAAGAAACTCCTGCACCTGAGCAGGCGTCGCCGCCGCAACCAGGAAGGGGGGTAGACTGGGAGAGACGTCACAGGCTCAGCCGGAGCAGGGTGGTGGCACCGTCCGCCCCTTCACCCGCGGCACGCGACGGGCGAGGGAAGTCAAAGAGAGACGATGCTTCTTCGACTTCTTCTTGGAATGCTTCTACTTACCCGACTTCGATCCAGAAGAATGATGGGGACGACTCAGGGCCGGTCCCTTGACCTCCCACTGGACCAGGACCTGGAGCTTCGTGGAGCTGACTGACGGACTTCAAGCAACTATCAGGGCCGCTCCCGCAAAGTCTTCGGCGCCATGGCGTGGCACGACTTGGGGTCGTATCTCACCCCAGGCAGTAGACACACACGCGGTGTGGGTCCGTCACCAATATTATGCGCTGACAGACCCCACAGTCACTACAACACCAAGAGTCGATCAACTCGAAAAGATGAGGTAAAAGGCCTAAAAATACTAAGTCAAAAAGTGACTGGGGGTACTTGCTCTTCCCGGATCTGCGCTTGCTGGCGTGGAAAAAGAAAGCACCCACGTCAGCGCGCGTGGGCGCGTCTAAGTAGCTCCGGCGACATCATCCCAGCGCCAACGATGCACGTGGAGCCGCACAATGACGCCTACCGACGCGCAGGGGTTCTGCTGACGAAAAACTTTCCGGATCCAATCGGGCGTCTGGGGGTAATTCTAAGGTAAGGAATCTATCACTACGTGTTTCTTTCAGATACTGTATACACTTCAATATAAAAGAAAGGGTATGTCATATTCGACACGGAAGACGACATTGCTGGTTATTACCCAACCTGAGGACATATGTGAACTCAAAAATGTTACTTTTAATAGAACAAGCAAAGAAATGTAGAATGCTTGGAACCTCTTGGATGGCCTTTTCATTTTTCTGTAGTTTCATAGGTATGTGCTTATCAAATTGATCAAAAATATTTGTTCCCACACCAATCTTATTCAGAATACTTTGCATGACCCACAATAGCTGCAAGTAATGTCCTAAGAGGCAACTGGAGTTGACTGATGTGAGGATAAGGCTGGTAGAAGAGATGATGCGTTTTCCAAAGAACGTCATGCACTTGGGATTCTCTATCTGGAGGCGTTGTGGGAAAATTATTCGGGTTTAGCAAGCTTGTAGAGATCTGAATGACTAGACTTTAGTTCTGGGGTACTGAAGAGTAAAGATGGATTCCCAAGTACTGGTCTGTGCCATATTGCTGTCGAATGGCTGGCAGACAAGATTCTGTTTTGGCTTATATGCCAATCAGTGTATACAGTTAGGGCTTTGTTGAAAGGAAGGAGCGGCTCGGATGTAGTCACTCCTGGTTGCAGGACTCTAGCGAGGACAAATTCCTTCACTTGCAAGTGAAGGATTTATGTAGCCTGCCTAATGACCATGGCAAAGGATGCAGATTCCTCTGTAGAGGGGCTAGATGCGGTATGAAGACCCGTGTCAAAGGAAATGCCCAGGCAACTGGTCTCCTGGAGATCCGAAAATAAGGTCCATCTTTTTTTTAGTACTGATCATCCTCCTCATAGACACCTCCTTGGCGTTCAGGGTCTGAAAACCTTTGATGTAGTGGGAGCATATGAGAATCAGAAAAAGGCTGCAGTTGAAGTGGGCAAACCTTTGAATAAGGTTTTGCTTCGGAATCTGCAAGGACTATGGCGTCAAAAGTGTCACTGTACTGATACAGTACTGATACTCAGGGGCCAGGCCCATATCCTGATGCTGGAGATGGAGTCAGAGCGGGCATCGTTGCAGGCTTCAGAGCAGACCCGGGGATAGGGTAGAGAGGCACAGTCTGCATCTGAGACCATTCTGCCAGCTGTAAATCAGTTGGTGGCCTCCTTAGGTCTGTGGGCCGCAAAGAATGCCAGAGGACACCAGAAGGGTACAGAAGATGAGAAAAATAACTTCTTTAAAGGCCTGTTGTGGTGCAGATGATAGGCCCTGAACCTCGAGTGAAACTGAGATGTGGGTGGAGATCAGTTAGAGGTAGGAGAGCGGCACAAAGATGAAAAAGTACCTCAAAGTCCACGCAACTTGTCTTGACCAGAGTCGTGGGAGCACGGGGCGTCACATTTGGACTTCTTCTGTTTTTCATTGATTCAAACTTACCAGACTCTTTGAAACCTCATTGGGATCAGCAATGTGCCTCTACTATGACAGAGTCTGGGCCTTCAGAGCAACACAGCTCCAACTCCCTTGTCAGGCAATACAAGGCTGACTTTAGTTCAGCACTATAAAATAATAATAAGCACATTTATAAAGCGCATGGTTACACTCGGCCAGTGTTTCCCCGCGCTGCGGTGTCACTGCAAGAAATCCACCCGACCGCCTCTTTCCTAATTATCCGGGGAAAAAAGGTAAGTCTTCAAATCTTTCCTAAAGAAGCTCTCTCGATCCTCCATCCAGAGGTGCACGGGGAGTTTGCTCCAGTGCTGGGCAGCCAACAGGCGGAATGAACGTCCACCCATCCTGGCTCTCTTAATCGCTGGGACGCACACCAAACCCCTCCCACATAATCTTAGTTGGCGAGTAGAAGCATAGGGGGGAGGGGGGTAGCTCCAACAAATAGGAGGGGGCAGTCCCCTGCAGAATGTGGTGGAAAACACACATTGCCTTAAACAGGACTCTCTCCCTTATCGGCAGCCAGTGGAGAGCAGCTCGCGCTGCCTTTGCCGAAGCCCTCTTTGGGTGCATTAAAACCAGATGTGCTGCTGCGTTCTGCACCCCCTGAAGATGGAGCATACACTGTGTCGTGGACCCACGGTAAAGAAGGTTACCATAATCCAGGCGTGAAGTTACGAGGGCGTGGACCATTGTCTTCCTGGCAGTCGTCGGTAGCATATCCAGGGTTTTGCGGAGGACCTTCAGGACTCCAAAGCAGGCGCCTGCCACCCGCCTGCTTTGGGACTCAAAAGAGAGCCCTGTGTCCAGCCACACCACCAGATTCTTGGCCTGCGCACAAGGAACAGGTGTAATCCCCAAGCTCTGTTGCCACCGGGCAGATGACCAAACCGATGGAGCTCGCTCCACCACCAGCTCCTCGGCCTTATTGCCATTCAACTTAAGGCAGTTGTTAGCCATCCATGCAGCCATTTCTTGAAGGCACACTATGAAGTTGAAGGCTGCCGTATCCGGTGCCTGTGTGAGGGAGACCACCAGCTGCTTGTCATCTGCATAGGACACAACCCTAATCCCAAATCCACCAGCGATCTCCGCTAAAGGAGCCACGTATAAATTGAATTGGGTCGGGCTCAGGGTCGATCCCTGCGGTACCCTCTGTCTTAACTAGATGACTTGAGTAATAGGATCCATGTCTCACCTCGAAACTGCGCCCCGACAGGAAAGATTTCAACCAGATAAGGGCCTTGTCCGACACACCTCCTTTCTTCAGACACTGCACCAGGGTATGATGGGCAACAGTGTTGAAGGCGGCACTTTGGTACAACAGGATCAAGGCCGCCGTCTGGCCTGCGTCCACATATTGCCTGATGGTCTCAGTGGCAAAGAGCAGTGCTGATTGCGTAGAGTACCGGGCACCGAATCTGGACTGAGTGGAATGCAGGAGATTAAATCTCCCAATATGCGCCGTCAGCTGCATATTTACCACTTTCTCTGCGACCTTGTTAAAATATGGCAAGAGGGAGATGGGGCAAAGATTCTCCAGTTGGTCTGGGCCTATATGAGGTTTCTTGGGGAGTGGTAGTACCACAGCTTTCTTCCAGCAACCAGGTACTATGCAGGTCCTAAGAGAAGTCTCCACCAAGTATCTGATATATGGAGCCAGGGTATCCAGGGTCCCACTCAGTACCTTAGGGGGCGCCGGATCTCTGGTAGAGCCCGATTTTATATTAGCACAGATTTGAATTAGCTCTTCTGGGTAGGGCATGAAGAAACTCTTCAACCCCTTGCCCTCACAGACCTACTCTGTCTCTTCCGCCACCTCCTCTCCTACCCCATGCGGAGTCAGGGAAAGTGGAGTATATTTTCTCCACTTTGTCCGAGAAAAAATCTGCCACACGGTTACATAGCTCTTCTGATCCCACAGTCGGAGCCGCTGACGCAGACAGGGAGGATATTTCCTTATAGACCCTCACAGTATAGGTGCAGTGTATGGTGCCTTCTTCTGCTCCTCAAATGGTCTTTGACACTCCTCTGCCCGGATAACTTTCCTGGGCTGCTTCCTCCAAGTCAATTCAGTTAATGGGGCAACAATACTTCCATAGTTAGCCACAAAGTTCTTGTTAATACCCTTGAGTCCCAAAAAGGCCCTCATCTCAATCTGAGTAGTGGGCACCTCCTACTCCATCACAGACCACTGTATCTTGGCACACAACGGGAGAGTGTGTTCGTTACCCACCTCCTGCTCTATGTAGACTATAGTGGACCAACCCACTCGACACTAAGTCACCTTGTTAATCAGTTTTGCTTCTTGTATCGATGCCAATACTGTTCTAGGTGTCTCAGATAGTCCCACCATGAATTGCTTCACACCACAATGTCATTCAGTTAAGCCAAACAGAACTTCTCCAGCCCAGTAAGAACATGGTGCAGGAGGCGCTGAAAAGTGGCAGGGGCATTCCACAACTCAAAAAGCACTACTGTATATTTCTATGACCTGGTGTCAAAATGCATTTTAGTCCTTGGCTCTAGGGTCTAAGACAATCTGCCAGTACCCAAAGGTTCAAGTACCTTGCATCATCTAACCTATCCACAATCTCATCTACTCTCTGGAATGGATGGGCATTTGACTTGGTTTCCTCAATGAAGACTTGGTAGTCCACACAAAACCACATGTCCAAGGACCCCTGCTTTGGTACCAGTACCATAAGAGGAGACACATTTTTGAGATCTCTCAATTACCCCTTCAGGTCCAACATCTTGGCAACTTCAACCATAATGCATCCCTGAGCCTAGTTGGAAATTCTCTACATTCTGCCCTTCACTGGCAGACTGTCACCCATGTCTATGTTGTGGACACAGACTGCTGTCAACCCATGACTCTGTGAGAAGAGGTTGGAAAACTGGCCCAATATCTCTCTACGCTCTCTCTGCTGCTCAGGATCCAACTCAGTGGCTAACTGAATCCCTTCCACTGTGTCATCCTTCTTGTCACCATGCTGCAGGTCATGTAGGGACTCCCTGTCTTCTACATCCTCCTCTGCCATGCCTTACTTTTCACTGTGTAGTGTCTCCTGAGGTAAGACTTCAGTCCCTCCACCTGGAACACTGCCTTAGTTCCCTTGTGGCACCTGTCTCATCCAAGTAGTTAACCTCAGAAAACGTCTGAACTAGCCTATATGGAACATCACACCATTTGTACTCAAAAGCCCTGGTACAATTAGACTTCAGCAACACCTTCTGACCTTCCTGATACCCAGTCAGCATAGGTTCCTGTTCATACAAGTCCTTCATAAGTGCTTGGCTTGCCTGAAGGTTGTTCTTCGTTTGACTCCTGTATTGCGCCTTCAGCTTTCTGAGGCGAGTCACATAGTCCACCACAACTTTCTGCAGAGTCCCATAGGTAGGTACATTCCCACCCTTGTTTATACTGAAATGATTGGATCCTGTACTAGGTGTCCATACAAATGGTCAAAGGAACTGAACCCAATTCCCTTCAGTGGAATCTCTTGTTGGTGAACAAGGGACATGACAGGAGATTATTCCATATCTTCCTTCGGTTTTGTGGCAGAGTTCCCATCATGCTCTTGAGTGTCTTGTTGAACCGCTCCACCAAATCATTGGAATGTGGGGGGTACACAGTGGAGAAGTGGCAGGTCTCTCCTATGTAGGAGGAGAAAAACTTGGGTCACCAGTCAGAGATCACCAATCTTAGAATTCTGACTCAAGAAAGGATCCCTAGGAGAGCTCTTATTAGCCCTCTGCAGCAGTGCTCCTCCGCCTTGGGACACCTTGTGGCATGATATCCCTCAACCAAGATATACTTGTGGCCCGACTACGATGTGGTGGGGTCGAATGAACACAAAATGTCTATTCCCATCTGCTAAAATGGAACAGCCACAACTAGTAGGGACATTAACATTGCCTTTGTCCTCCCACCTGACACCTGACTTACAACTTATTTGGCAAGCAGGACAGTTTCTACAGAGCCTCTGTATATCCATGGCCAGTAGAACAGAGGGGCTAACATATCCTGTTTTTTTTTATGCCCTGGTTTCCTGCCAAAAACATTTCATGGACGAGTAATAACTGGAACTTCCTCTGCACCAATGGACGCACTAGTCTGTTGATAAACCTATCAAAGGATTAACTGACCCATTATAAAGTAAGGAAATACGCAATTTTAGATAGGGTCTGAGGCAATCTTTAAAGACCTGCCTGGATATCTTGCCCCAATTCGCAACACTTATATACCATGAATATCCAAGGGTCTGAAAAATAATGATAATTTTCTGAACACTATGAACTCTGAAAAGGAATAAATATTAATGTGTACGCCAAATCCCTAGAATAAGACCACTACAATGGAAAGTCTTATTTAAATAAACGGATTCCCATCACTCACCAATTGGTGACATGCTTCATCATCTGGGTCTCCTCTTAATGTCACTCTAGTGACACTCAGGGCTAGAACCCCATCAGAAAGATTGGGGAGCCCGAGGATGTTTTGTTTATAATAGCCAGAAGAAAAAACTACACTCCTGTCTAAATTACCAGAAGAGAGCAATTGAGTTATGTGGGAAATAAATGCAGTGCATAGTCACAAAGTGATATGTGAATTTAAAATGGAACTATGAGAAACTCTACTTTTATTATTGTCTCTCACAGTATGCCTTCTTTTCCATTGCAACACAGAGACATCTTTGGGATCAATAAACTGTGTTTTTGTTTTCAAAATTTTGTTTTACTAGATTTAAAAAAATAAAATTTTAAAGATGGTACTATTGAAATACCAATTTAGATTTAAAGTTTTAGAATTGCAGCTTTCAGGCTGTCCAAAATAATTACAGTGAACAGTATCCAAGCAGTTTTGTTGTTTGTCCCAGAGGCTGAATAGGCTTGTCTTAAGGTGCAATATCTGCATTTTCAACTCTGGTATCTGAATATTTTTCAGTGCTAAGGCTACAAAAACTGGCTAGATTCCAGCACATTGCGTATTAACTCCATTTTAATGCCATTCTCAAAGTCGGTGAATATGGCCAACTCAGCTTAATTTTTGACAGCTGTTGCAGTTTTTGAAAATTTTCTTTAAAGGCGATCACTGCGGGTGTGTACACTTCCGCCGTGGCCATCTTTGAGTGGATTTTTGTCTTTAATGCTTTAGCAAAATATGCTCAAAGATTGTCACTGTAGATCAGAGGTCTTCAATCTGTGGTGCTCGACCCTAGGGGGGCCTTGGAGTGCTGTGAAATGGGGTCACACATTTCCAGGCCTCACTTCTGCCTGGAATCTAAAACATGTGCTCTTCCTTTTAGAAAAATTTAACAGTCCTCGTTCCGATCGTTAAAATACTTCAGCTGAAGTTAATTGAGTCTCGTGTGCAGTGAAAGGAAGAGGCAGGGTATACAGGTAAAGCAATTCTTGGTTCCCCGGTGTCTGCTTGCCTGAATAAAAGGCAAATATGTGAGTTAATCTGCAAATGTAAAGGGTGCTTGGGAGAGGTTCTGACTTTAATTTCTCAAATCACTGCAAGCATGAGATTACAAAGATTTCGTTTTTTGTGTGATAGTAGGAAGAGTTAACAACTGGGCTGTGAAGTGCATGCTGCATGCTTTAAATCGTAATTTTATTCACACAGCGCTTAGTACCCCTAAGGAGGTGTTGAAGGGACAATTATGCAAAACAGAAATGTCATTACTTATGGTCTGGTATTGCTAAAATCTACATTTTGGAAGCTCCATTTTTTCCTAAAACTATTTGCACAGTTTATAGCAGTCTATCTTATAATGTTTGTAATGCAAGTATAAAATAATCACTTACACATTCACAGTGCTCTCTGTCACAGGCTGTAACCTCGTAGCACTAAAATTATACAAGTCACTATTCTCCACCGAACCAGCCAAATGTAATTCTGTGGCTCTCTGGTTACACGCAGACCTCTGCAGTGCATTAACTAATAGAGGTTTCCTAATGTACTACAGTGCATTTCTCACTGAGTAACACATTTAAAAAAAATATTTTCATTTAAGCTACCCATTATTTTATGTGCACCTGATGATCAAAGACCTACAAAAAACTAACAAAGTATTTTGCAGCGGATTTATGCGAGGCTTGCGCCGCCGAGCTTCAACTTTCTTTTAACCTCTGGCAGCACAAGCGCCTAATTGTACCGAAGACCCACACCATTAAGAATGGCGGCAGATCATTTTCCAAAATTGCCCCTATGATATAGAACACTCTGCCTCTAAACCTTTGCATGGAAACTGAACATAAGAACACAGATGCCTCAAAACCTGGCTTTTCTGAACCTTTCCCCCAGGTGATTTCCCCCTCTCTATATTCTTTTGGTTTCGGAGTACAAGCTAGCACTATGAGACCTTAGGGCGATACATGCGCTTAACAAATACCAATACATAACATAACAATACATAACCCTGTGTGGCTTTGCATGGCCTCATAGATATGGCGTTCCATGGGCATTGTGGTGGGTGTTCCCATGCAACACCCATGGACTTTGACGCTGCCCCAGATTTACAAAGCTATGTAAACATGGTTAGCGCCAAATTCTTATGCCTCCCCACAGCAGGCGCAACAAGGAGACCAGTATTAATTTGTCCTCGTTTTTTCCTCTTTCCATGTGTGCTGCATTCTGCAGCTTACATAAAAAAAGGAAACCCCCTCTCGTAATTGTTTTTCAGCAGGAAGGTGCCCCTTCCTGCACAAAAACAATACTGCCTACATTAGCACTAGGCAGCCATTTGTGCGCCAATGCAGGGGGAGTCAGGTTAGGAATGCACCATATTTCATAAATAAGGTGAAGTCCTGCCCTTTCACATTGGCGTAGGGCAGTGCAGCAAGGAGACTTACGGCGCTGCCTTATGCCAATTCCTCATAAATGAGGCCTTTTGTTTTTAACCACACTTTTGACCACTGCCCCACACTCACTGACCTTTGGTTTGAGAAACACTGTTTAATATTATTTCCCCACTGTAAAATTGATTTGCTATGGGAATTGGTGGCGTTCATGGTCAGGAGAGGGTTGTTACGCCTAAAACATTTTTACGGGGGACAAAGTTTGAAGACCTCTGCTGTAGACACCCATCAGTGAATATTTTTTTTTAAGCTACTTTGTGAAAGCATCAATAAAATAATCTGAAATATGCACAATGCAGAAGTGCACGCTCATGGGCAGACATCATGATATGGTTAACAAAACGCTAAGATGGCCATCCAGCAAGCGGCGCTGGAAAAGGGGAGTAAGAAGGAGCAGAGGGAGATAGAGAGAAACAGTTTCTTGCATGTAGTGCAATGCAAGGACTGCCGTAAGCAGTGGAAGGATAGATGTCATCCAATGAAAACATGGCGAGAATGAAATACTCCTGGACGGCTCAAACACAAGACAGGAAAGTCACTGAATTAACAGCGGGGAAATGAGACAGACAGAATGCATCTAATCACAACCAGAGAGGAGACTCAAAGCTCTTACAAAGAATATGTATTATACAAGACACAAAATGTCTCCAACAGAGTAGAGACCCAAACGGAACAAATTGAGCTTCAATGTGCTCATGATCCAGTGATGACACCGTCACCGGCCTATGCCACAATTCTAGGTCAGGACATGGAGGCAAGGATTAGGCATTTCTTTCTTCTTTTAATTCAAAAGCAGCAATTTCAAGAAACAACAAACAAGAGGACTTCATATCTCATGAAGCCTCAGCAAAACCATCAAGTTCAAAAACAACAATGACTGTCCAATCAGGAGGCTCCAGCTTCATCAACTTGTGTTGACCCACGTCGGACTCCCTCTTTCTTAGCTGCTGCAGCCAGTGTCAGTTAAGTGGAGTAATGCAGTCATGTTTTTATCTCCTCCGGAATTGTTTTTTAGTTTGATTGACACTGTTATTTATTTATAGGTAAAGCGAAGCTTCCGCTTCTCCTCAGCGGTCGCAGGAATGCTCTGTCGCTCCTACGTGGCCGAAATCTGATTTCTGATAAAGCCCGGGCAGAGTATGCGGAGGTCTGCTGGTCCGCCAGAGGGCGCGCCTTCTCCATCCTTCCATGACGTTCAGTCTACGCTTTAACATGGGGGTGGAGATTGCGTCAGTTACGGCTATTGCCAAGCACCTCCACACGCATTAATCACGCAAATCGATTTTTCTCCGGCCAGCCTGGAGCTAGACACCCCACGGACTACGGCTGCAGGCTGTCTGTGCCTGCCTTGTAGTAGCAGACCTGTCCAGGTTGTCAGCTCTCCTAGCCCAGTGAAATAAAGGGTGTTTGTCTGCTTTGGTTGTGTAGACGACTTGGACCCTGTTTGTGCAGCAAACTGGGTTTGCCTCCCATAAGGCCTGCGTGTGGGCTTGACTAGCCCTCCCCCCTCACAGTTTCTTCCCTCCTAAGCGAACCCTTTTTAGGTCGAGGACTATCGGTTCTGCCGTAAGGCAGAAACCGGATGTCGGAGATCTAATGATTCTTAGAGTGCTGCATTTATCCCTCCCTCTTTTTGCTCGTTCTCCATTGGCTGGCTTCCTAAAAGGAGGCCAGCCATTGAAGGAGAGAGCCGTCCATCCAAAGAAGCTCCGTCTTTTTCGGATTCGGGGGCGTGATTTTTTGCATTCTTTAGCCCTGTGACGTCGTCTGTCACTCAGGGCGCAAAAACACGCCCCCGATCCCGAAAATGGCCGTGCGTTTCTCCGAGGCATTGTCTCCTTGCCTCGGAGAGACGTGGTCGTGTTTTCGTAGTTGCTCGCCTCCCTTCCCTGCTGCTTTTAGCAGCTGCTCGAATCCGCTCGCCTCCCCCCTCCCTCTGCCCTCCTCCGTTGTGCTCTCGCCTCTTCCCCCTCCCCCCTCCCTCTGCTGCAGCTCTCGGCCCCCACCCCTTCCTCCCCCCGCCACATCCTGATGCGCGAAGCCGACCCGGCCTTCCTCGGAGGTCCAGCAGCAACAGGAGCCCGGGTGAACCTGAGGATTGGGCTGTCGAGCCCTGCTGGGCCTGCCACTGCATCACAAATCGCATCAGGTAGGTGGTCCTTGATGTTGTCTGTGTTTTTGGGCTCCTGATCCAGCGCTGCTGAGACCGAACACTGACCAGCCTCGCTTCCGGGGTGGCCTAGCTGAGACTGGGCTGGGTGGCGCCATGGCTTTCCATTAGCGACCGTGCAGCGAGGAGACACAGTGAGGTTTCCCCCCCGTCAGAGACATCCTTCGCCCTGTAGTAGGGTGCGACGGGGGTTCAAGTTCAGGGCTGCGGGTGAGTTTCTCCATACCTTTAGGAGATCCCAGGCTATATTATCCTGCGGCCTTGGTCGGGCCACCACTTGCTGCCTGTGCGTTGCCTGCAGCTCTAGTGTGCTACCGCCCTAAGACCCCTGCTTCTCTCGGGGGTCTGGATACCCTGCACTGGGCATTGCTGTTTCCCCTCTGGGGGCGCGGTGGGGGGGGGGTGAGCCCCCAGCTGTGCTGGAGCGCTTCTAGCCACATCGTACTCGCCACTCTGGGCCCTGCTTGTTGGGAGCATACTGGCCCAGCTTCCACACATTAAAACCCCTGCATCACCGGACAATAAAACAAACCTCTGCCTACCAGACCCGTCTCCCTGGTCCACGTACCTACATTCCTGAACTGCATTAGAGGCTCCTTGGGGGACAATGCGCCACACGTGCTGGATCACTCCCACTCTAACGCACTTTGCCAGCCAGTGCCCTCGTGGTGCCCCTTTTTTGACCACGATGAACTGCTGTGTGTGGGGCGCTTCAATCCAGTGCCTCGAACTGGGCCTGTACACCTCCTCCTCTGCAAAAGCCTCTGCTAATCATCCCCTATTGCCACCATGGGTAGGGGGGATCCTAAACAATGTAAGCTCCCATTTGAGAGAGACAAACAGTCTGATAAAGCGAAGATCATGTAAGACTCCTAGGAGCAAGTGTCTGATCATGGAGCTGTGAAGCAATTAACAAGGACAAATGCCATCATGGCAGAGTTGCGGGCTGGATTCTACTCAACAGATGCTATTTCAAAACATTAACCAGCCGCCTAGATCGCATGGGAGAAGGAATTGAACATCACAGCACTCACTTTATGGGGCGGAGGAGCGTATCGCAGGCCTGGAGGATAGCACTACCTTCCTTAATAAATGTCTGGATAAGGTGGAATGACTTCTCAAAGCAGTTGCTGCTAAGAACGAAAGTCTGCCTGTTGAACTTTGGGGCCAGAGATACAGTGCTCCGTCTTGCTCACGAGTGGGGCCCATTACAGTATCTGCCAGATCCTTATATCAAGATGTCAAACCTCTCCTGTGCACAAAAGGCTTCAAATATGGTATGTTATACCCTGCTTGGCTCTGGGTGGATGTAGACTTAAAGGATAGGTTCTTTGATTCCCCAGCTGAATAACTTTCCTTCTGTAAGGACCTTCCATCTAGCAGTGCCCGGTCGCCGCTATCCACTCCATATCGTGTCTTGGCAGATTTGCAGGACTTGCAGAGTGTGGGCCTTTTCCCCCTGGCTGAGATGCTTGTACTCCGTTTCTAAATAGTGTTATTCTTGGATGATCATCTGCTGAGCAGTCTCTTACACTCACCTTCACAGTAATGTCTTAGACAGGACAATCACACATATGCCTGTAGCCATATAATGTATCACATCAGATGTTTATTCTTGTGGGCTCCGTTTCGTAGAGTTGTCCACTCTTGTGAATACCATACCATAATTTGTGTGTTTTTTATTTGCTTGTTGGTTTATTCGGGATCTACCTAGCAGTTTGGTATTCATTTTACTTGTAGATTGTTGTTGTCTTTTGTTTTTGCACTTAACAAATGCCTGGAATGAATTACTCTCGCTGTTTTATTATGCAAATCATACATATTCCATTACAACTGTGACTTCAAAAGGGCGATCTTCTTTTGCTGAGATAACATTTCTGGCTTGGAACGTCAGAGGCTTAAATAAACACCGCAAAAGCAAGCAAGTATTGGCTTATCTCAATAGACATCGGTCAAAAATTACTTTCTTGCAGGAGACACAGCTCCCTCCACAGGACTCCCCCGGATTTACAAAAACCTTGGGATCTCACAGATATTTTTCTAGCTACAGTACTTATTCACAGGGGTGAGGGGTGTACATTCATAAAAGCATCCCCTCCAGCCTTATCAATAACTTCATTGATAAGGAGGTCCGTTATGTTGTCCTTGCTGGTCATTTGGCTGACCACTGTGTACTACCAGTGAATGTGTATGTCCCTAATGTGGATACCCCTGATTTCTTTCACACGCTCTCATCCATACTGGGACATTTTGACGCTGCCCCTTTTAGACTGGGAGGACCACAACAGGGTGCAGAGCAGTGAGTGCAGGTGCAGAGTGCTGTGTGCTGTTGAGTGCTGTGTGCTGTTGAGTGCTGTGTGCTGTTGAGTGCTGTGTGCTGTTGAGTGCTGTGTGCTGTTGAGTGCTGTGTGCTGTTGAGTGCTGTGTGCTGTTGAGTGCTGTGTGCTGTTGAGTGCAGAGTGCTGTTGAGTGCAGAGTGCTGTGTATTGGCAATGTAAATGACAATGCCATTTATTTGTGATTTAAAGAAAAAAAAAGAAATGTCGTCGTCCTGCTCTGCCCCCCCTTCCCTCCGCCCGCAGCTCCGTCGTCCTGCTCTGCCCCCCCCCTTCCCTCCGCCCGCAGCTCCGTCGTCCTGCTCTTCCCCCCCTTCCCTCCCCCCGCAGCTCCGTCGTCCTGCTCTGCCCCCCTTCCCTCCGCCCGCAGCTCCGTCGTCCTGCTCTGCCCCCCCTTCCCTCCGCAGCTCCGTCGTCCTGCTCTGCCCCCCCCTTGGAGTAATGTCATGCTAGCTGCTCTCAACTAAACACGTTCAAGAAAGTAGTTGCCAACACTGAGAAGTGATTACACAAATTAAGCACTTGCTATTGACAGTTGTTGGGATTTGCAGATGGCATAATCAACTCGGCCTTTCATCCTTCCAAGGCACATAAATTAACTGCTTTAAATACTTGCGGCAATAGTAAGACGTGTCATTTACAGCTCTTGAAAATGACTCAAAACTGTGAACTAGCGCATTACATAAAAGTAAGGAGATCTTGCAAGATAGGGCAGTGGAACCTACAAAAGTGTTCCGAAGTGAGGTCAAAATATCAATTTTGTTTCATTTGGTTGCAAAAATATTGTCAAAACCAGGTGAGTACAGGGCCGGTGGTAAATTTTCCATCCACGCAAGGTTTACTAAGCTTCAAGCTCAAAATGACAAACCTCACACTCTTGGTTGATGGGTTCGCTGGAGTGCTAGGTAGTTACTGCCGGAACAGGGGAGGGTGCCCAGATCTAATGCCCCTACCTGAAATGTAAATAACCAGGAGACAACACTAAGAGGAGGAATTTTCACTATCTTTGACAACCTAAACCATACCTCATAGCACTATCTCTTAGGTATTTGTGACTTTCTAGAAACACACACGGGTCGTAAGTGGATTAAGGGGCGTGGCTACGTTTTTTTACAAAATCACTTCTCTTGCCAATTGATTAGGCGTCACAAGATCAAGCGGGTCAATAGGTGACAAGCTCATGGTAGGATCTGCCCTTTACGCTTCCAAACATGTATACCTCCCATTGTCACCAGAATTTCTTGATTAGATCCTAAGATTGACATTCCAGCTCTCTTCCATACAGATCCTGCTCTCAAATACTCGGAGTATGCTAACCGTTGTAGGAGACTTCAATAATAAGTTTTCACAGTCCAGCTCTGTCCTTCCCTCCGCACGCAGCTCCGTCCAGCTCTGCCCCCCTCCCCCATCACTCCGCCCGCAGCCCTTCTTCGCCCCGGTCCCGCTCCCCCCCTCCCTCCGCCCGCAGCTCCTTCGTCCTGCTCTGCCCCCCCCCTCACTCTGCCCGCAGCTCCGTCGTCCTGCTCTGCCCCCCCCCTTCCCTCCGCCCGCAGCTCCGTCGTCCTGCTCTGCCCCCCCTTCCCTCCCCCCGCAGCTCCGTCGTCCTGCTCTGCCCCCCTTCCCTCCGCCCGCAGCTCCGTCGTCCTGCTCTGCCCCCCCTTCCCTCCGCCCGCAGCTCCGTCGTCCTGCTCTGCCACCCCCTTGGAGTAATGTCATGCTAGCTGCTCTCAACTAAACACGTTCAAGAAAGTAGTTGCCAACACTGAGAAGTGATTACACAATTATATAAAGTCAGACAATCAGGCGGCAATACTGTGGCTCATATAGGAATGCATTACAACCACTGCATTACAACCAGGGCTGCTTTATCCCTCCCTCTTTTTGGCTCACAACTACCTCACAACTTTACTCTCTATCTCACTCTCTCTCTATCTCACTAGCTCACTCTATTTCTATTTCTATCTCAATCTCACTCTCACTACCTCAGTATATCACGACTCACTCCCTCAAAAATTCACTAACTCACTCTATCTCACTACCTCACAACTTCACTCTCTCTCTATCTCACTACCTCACTCTCTCTTTCTATCTCACTAAGTCACTTTCACTCTTTCACTACCTCACTCTCTCTCTATCTCACTACCTCACAAACTCACTCCCTGTTTCTATCTCACTACCTCAGAACATCCCTCTACCTCACTCTTTCACTACCTCAGTCTCTGTCTCTCACTACCTCACTCTATCTACCTCTCTCTCATTACATAACTCTCTCTACCTCACTACACCACTCTATCTCACTACCTCACTATCTCACAACTTCTCTCTCTCAAAACATCACTACCTCACTCTCTTACTACCTCACCCTCTAGCTCACAACTTCACTCTCTCTCTCTAACTCACTACCTCAATCACTCTCTATCTCACTACCTCACTCTTTCTATCTCACTAACTCGCCATGAAACCCCTGGGTGTCTGTGCGCTTAAAAAGTTTAGAATAACATAACTCACTTTCACTCTCTTTCACTACCTCTCTCTCTCTCTCTCACTACATCACTCTATGCTTATACCACTACCTCACAACATCCCTCTCCCTCCCTCACTCTTTCACTCCCTCACTCTCTATCTACCTCACTCTCTCACTACCTCACTCTCTCTCTATTTCAATACCTCACTCTCTCTCTCTCACTACCTCACTCTCTCTCCGCTAATGCAATAGGTATCACATATGCAAAAAAAGCTAATGCCGATAGAAATGACAATGCCATTTATTTAGGGATACAAAAAAGATAAAAAAAAATAATGAGCAATACCAATAGCTCTACCTATAATATTGCCGAGACCATTGCATTGTAAATGCTTGTTTTTCTTTCACGTCAAGGCATCTGGAGCCCTGATTTCCCCGGATATCCTCTCCAGTTGGGCGCAGAGAGCGATTATATTCTTAGGCAACACCAACTGCACCATTTCTACAAAATGACGTAGATCGCTGCTCATCAAGCTGGACCCAGGTTAGGCGAACTAACCACGTCAAAGGCAGGCCAATTGGCTCAGGGTGGTCTCTTCGGCGACCTATTCGTGAAGGAGCTCAGCAAATTTGTTTCTACTTTTAACTCATGAGATAAGGCCCAGTTGACAGTGAAGTGCATTTTCACTGCACTGGCTTTCATGGGGCCGGTCGTGGTAGGGGGGCGCTCGGCTAGCCATTCCTCTAAGTCGACCTCCGACAGGGGCCAACAGTCCCAAAGGGGACAGCGGTAGGATTCGTCATGCTTTGGAGGATTCTACCCCACAAAAGATTGGTCCTGTCACAGGGGACAAGGAAACGGCCCTCGAGGTGGCGGAGCCTCCGCAACCCACGGTACGTTATTTGCTTATCTCATGCCATTGCATGAGGGGCAGGTTGGCGCATTTCCTGGACATCTGGTGAGCACTTACGGCCAACGCTTGAATGCTACAAACTGTACAAGGGTTTCACGTGGAGTTCTAATGGCTCCCCGGTCCAAGTTTCCCCTCTGGCTCCTCTTCATTTTTTCCAGCAGGGAGTCTGCCCATATCCAGCAGGAGGTGAAAGAACGCTTGGAGAAACAGGCTATGCACCACTCCGCCCTCATCCCGGAGGATTTTTAAGCAATTGGTTCTTTTGACAAAAACAGCCCGGGGTCAGTGTCAGGTGATAAATCTCCGGGTATTCAAAGAGTGGTTGGTCTACCGCCACTTCAAGATGGAGGGCATCCATCTTCTCCGTGACTTTGAGTCCCAACAACTGGATGGTCCGACTGGACCTCAAGGACACGTATCTAACAGTCCCTATTTTTCTGCCACATTGTCGGTTTCTCCAGTTTCAGTGGCAAGGCTAAACATTCGAGTTAACATCTCTACCGTTCGGTCTGTCATCAGCGCTGTGGTGCTTCACCAAGGTCTTACACCCGATAGTGGAGAGACTGAGAGCTCAGGGCATTAGAATAATTGTATATCTGGATGACATGCTTTTCATGAACCAGTGCCCCCGGATTTTGTCGCAGCAGCTGCAGTCCCCAGTGGAGCTTCTTCAGTCTCTGGGGTTTGTGATCAACCAAGCGAAGTCCAGTCTCCAGCCAGTTTGTTCGATCACTTTCCTAGGATTCGTGATGAATTTGATGGTGGCCAAGCTGAATCTCCCTTCCAGGAAGATGGTAAAGATATGCCACGAGGTACAGCAAATTTTACGGAGACCTCGCTGCGCTATATTGCCAGAGTGGTCGGCCTCTTGTCGACTTTGATCCAAGTAATGTTCCCAGACCCCCTCCATTTTCGAGCCCTTCCGAGACTCAAGGCATCCCACCTGCGCCGGGGTTTAACGTATGCCCACCAGGTACCCCTCTCAGAGAAAGCAAAAGACGAGCTTCATTGGTGGCTCTCGCACATGGAGGAGAGGAACAGATGGGACATATTTGGTTCCCAACCGGACCTGGTGATTGAATAGGACACCAGCGGTTCCAGCTGGGGAGCCCATTGTGGAGAGTACACCCCAGGTGGCGGCTGGTCCACCGAGGAATGGTCTTTGCATATCAACTGTCTGAAGTGGATGGCGGGTTCCTTCGCGTCCGGAGTTGGGCCCGAGACAGGGCCCAGTCCTGCTTTCTTCTTAAAATGGGCAATGTAGCGGCAGTTCGATACATCAATCACCTGGGATGAACTCGTTCCAAGGCCTTGGCGGATCTCGCCAAGAATTTCTGCGAGAACTGCCTGGAACATCAGGTTTCAGTGACAACGGAGCATCTCCCGGGAGTGTCCAAACAAGTAGCAGATTGGCATTCACACCACTGGTGAGACTCGAACTATGGAAATTGTTTACCCCGATGTGGCAGTCCCTGCAGGAGCTGTGGGGTCCTTTCAAGACCGATCTGTTTGCACTGGTCTCGATCACCAGCTTCCCTGGTACTTCAGCTGTAGACCGGATCCGGGAGCAGTGGCCACAGATGCCTTTCTAAAGGATTGGGTGGGGGAACGGGCATCACCTTTCCCCTCTTTGCCATGATAATGAGGCAGACGACGAAGGCACAACTGGGTTTGGTCGTGATCACCCAGGTTTGGAGATCGTAAGTTTAGTTTCCAGTTCTGCTGGAAATTTCTTGAGCTTCTCCAATCCGTCTACGCCTGTTGCTTCATCTCCTGAGTGATCCGGCTGGTAATCCTCTCCCTCTAGTGGTAAACGACTCTCTCCCGCTCATGGCGTGGAGGATTACCAGTCTCGATGGAATGTCCCGAGCCTTTCGAGAGGCACTGCGGACCTCCTCTTCAGAGCTTGGGCAGACGGTACGGTTAAGTGGTACTGATTGCCTTGTTCTCGCTGGATGGGTTGGTACCTGCAACGGAGTCTGGATCCCGTGGGGGCAGACATTGTCCACATCTTGAATTTTTTATCCTCTCTGGCCTCAGAGGGTCTTGCATACAGGACTATCAATACCGTTCAGTCCACGATCTCAGCTGGCCATGCATCCATGTGAATCTCCCGGTGGGAGAACATCCATTGGCCAGGAAGCTGTTGCGTGGCATCCGCTTAACCCTCTCTCCGGAACCGAGTTACTCGGTCCTCTGGGATGTCAACAAGGTCTTGAACTTACTGTCCAGATGGCTTAGCAATAATTATCTGTCTCATAAACTGCTGTCATCCAAGCTGGCCATGCTATTGTACGATCACAGGGCAACAATTTTTAAGCTGCAGGAATCAAAAACCTCTAACCCACATCCAGGCCCAAAAAGCTGCTGGAAAAAAGGATATGGAGGGATTTAGATGGAGCCCAGCAAGAAGACGAATTAAAGAGCTCCTTTCTTTCACTCCCAGTGGAGGTAGATGAATCCGTGGCGATGTATACAGACTGGTTAGACAAAGCTTGTAAAAAATTGGTTCCTGTTAAAAGATGGACCCCCCAAGCGGGCTAAACCTTCTGCCCCAAGATGACTCATGACCCACCCGGGTTATTGGATCTACGTCTGTATGTAAGTAATGCCTTTTCCTGGTTTGTACTTGCCTGTTTTCAAATAGAGATGCTGTTGGTTATTTATCGCCACACGCAGGGTTTTACGGCTCCTTTTATGTTCGTAGGTTTAGAGTCCTTGAAGCATGAGTGATAAACTTCCACTGTCGGCCTAGTCGCAGGAAGAAAGAGGGAGTCCGGCAAGGGTAAACAACAGTTACTGAGGCGGGAGCCTCCTGATTGGACAGTCACTGTTGTTTTTGAACTTGGAAGGTTTTGCTGAGGCTACATGGGATATGAAGTCCTCTTGTTTGTTGTTTCTTGAAATGGCTGTTGTTGGATTAAAAGAAGAATGAAAGGCCTAATCCTCGCCTAGGTAATTTTTCAATCATACTGTTACCTGCCTTTAGTTAAATGCCATCTTTAAAAAAAACTATAAACTTCAAAAGTTTACAAGACTTTTAATGTATATCGCAAGTCCATTTGTTAAGTAACACGTAACATGCAAGTGGGGGCAAAAAGATAAAAAAGCTGTTAAAAAAAGTGCTAAAAATAGGCCCTCTTTGCTAAGAAGGAACACACATTTGCAATGCAATAGGTCTTCTATTTGTGTGAGTTAGAGCTATTGACGCTGGAATTGTATGGTGTGGAGTGGAATTGTATGGTGGAATACTGTGGCAAAGTGTGCTGTGGAATTATGTGGATAGTAATTAAGTGGTATTGAGTGTACTGGAATTATGTGGAGTAGGATTGAGTGTTATGAAGTGTAATTATGTGGAATGGTATTTTGTGTTGTGGAGAGGTATGAAAACGAGTTACTTACCTGAAACTTCAGTTATCCAGTATTGGTATCTTTCATAGATTCTCTTCGCTGGGGCTTTGCGTTACAGACCTGACTGGGCGCTCAGATCTGCGGACCTTGGAAGGACTCTGCCTTGCTGTCTCTCGGTCGCGGCTCCCGCTCCACGGCAGCTGCTTGACCCCGGAACCCACCCACACCGCCCACATCTCCCACACCGCTGCGGGACTGCGAGGCGAACCAACACACCTGCAGCCTCTTCCCGCAGCGGCAACGCCCCCCCACCTGGCTCCAGAATTTAATCTCGCAGCACACGCTGCGCTAGTGCTTCTCTTCGCTGGGGCTTTGCGTTACAGACCTGACTGGGCGCTCAGATATGCGGACCTTGGAAGGACTCTGCCTTGCTGTCTCTCGGTCGCGGCTCCCGCTCCACGGCAGCTGCTTGACCCCGGACCCCGCCCACACCGCCCACATCTCCCACACCGCTGCGGGACTGCGAGGCGAACCAACACACCTGCAGCCTCTTCCCGCAGCGGCAACGCCCCCCCACCTGGCTCCAGAATTTAATCTCGCAGCACACGCTGCGCTAGTGCTTCTCTTCGCTGGGGCTTTGCGTTACAGACCTGACTGGGCGCTCAGATATGCGGACCTTGGAAGGACTCTGCCTTGCTGTCTCTCGGTCGCGGCTCCCGCTCCACGGCAGCTGCTTGACCCCGGACACCGCCCACACCGCTGCGGGACTGCGAGGCGAACCAACACACCTGCAGCCTCTTCCCGCAGTGGCAACGCCCCCCCACCTGGCTCCAGAATTTAATCTCGCAGCACACGCTGCGCTAGTGCTTCTCTTCGCGGGGGCTTTGCGTTACAGACCTGACTGGGCGCTCTGATCTGCGGACTTGGAAGGACTCTGCCTTGCTGTCTCTCGGTCGCGACTCCCGCTCCACGGCAGCTGCTTGACCCCGGACCCCGCCCACACCGCTGCGGGACTGCGAGGCGAACCAACACACCTGCAGCCTCTTCCCGCAGCGGCAACGCCCCCCCACCTGGCTCCAGAATTTAATCTCGCAGCACACGCTGCGCTAGTGCTTCTCTTCGCTGGGGCTTTGCGTTACAGACCTGACTGGGCGCTCTGATCTGCGGACCTTGGAAGGACTCTGCCTTGCTGTCTCTTGGTCGCGGCTCCCGCTCCACGGCAGCTGCTTGACCCCGGACCCCGCCCACACCACTGCGGGACTGCGAGGCGAACCAACACACCTGCAGCCTCTTCCCGCAGCGGCAACGCCCCCCGCCCGGGAGGATAAAAACAGTGCAACCGTCACGCGCAGCGGGACGCGCGCGGGACGAAGCTCGGGGCGAAGCCCGGGCAAAGGGCGGGCCCTCTGAGGCCCTCAGAGGCTGAAGAAGGCTGGAGCTGAGCTTACTTACTAAAAGGACTTATAGTGTTCTATAATAATATAGGATTTGTTAATAGTTATATCTGGTCTATATTATACTCGATAGCACTTCGATAATAGTACCAGGATGACTGCTAAAAAGTTAAGGTCTGGGAGAGTCCTGGTGGGTAGAGCATGCTCTAAAACTAAATCCAACCCACTTAGAAATAAGGCAGGCCCTACTACACAGTTGAAGGGGAATTGTCAACTGTTCAGCCTCTGGGAACGTGGTTCGAACAAAATTACAATGGCGTCACCCAAATCCATAGATAAGGTAGACATTAGTAAAGGTACGCCAGCCCTACTTGCTCCAAAGGACTTTGTCTCTCCTGAAAAAATCTTGGGGGAAAATAAAAAAGAAGAGGTTACTGGTCAGACAATGGTCGAAACAGTGAGCGATTCCTGTCCATCAAATCTCATTTACAGCCGTGAGAACAATTTCAAAAGTAAGAATTTGTTAATCCATAATCTACCCTCTGATTCTAAGGAGCATCCTTCTAAAGATTGCTCTAAAAGGTCTTGTCGTAAATCCTCCTTAAGATCTTCTACTCCTGAAAGAGAGTGCAGCAATAAATCACTATCTTTTGAAATAGATATGGAGCTTTGTGAGCGGTATGTTGCTGATGAGTCCTGTAGAAATTCTAATTCGGTAAAAACTCCGGCTGCTTTTGTCCCCTCTGGACTTCAATTGTATAGCAGCACGCCCTCCAATAAATCTATTCCCAATAGTGTATCAATGAGCCCTGATCTTAACATAATAGACCCAGATATGTTGAATCTTGCAAATTCTGTTAAACCAGTTTCGGATTCTTTGATCTCATTGGAACGCCTACTTTCTTCTATATTGTCTTTACTTGAAAAGTTTGTTGGAGGGTCGGATTGTGTCTTAGAAACGGTCACGAAAATCCTAAAAGTATTATTGGATAATTGCGCAGAGAAGGTTTCTCCCCTTAATACAGTTACAAGCCCTATGGAGGGCGAAGGGACGTTCCGCCAATGTCTACAGTGGTGGAAAGGATAACTTCCCGCACAACTAATTTTACTTCCAACTGTGCGGTGATGCTTGATAGTCCTATAGTTGTACTGTCCCCTGACATGAATGTGGTGGAGCCTGATAGTACCATTGTTGTACTGTCCCCTGATGGGAATGTGAAACCAGTGAAAGAGTGTTTTGCAATCTTCAAACACCAGAGTGGTAAGGAAGATAAGGCGGGCTTGGAAGTAGCTGCTAGATCAAAAGTTGGGAAATTAAATAAAAAGGGAAAAAATAAAAGGAAGTTAATACGCAGGATTGAAAAAAATAGGCAGAGGAAATTCCTTTTTGAATCCCAACAAGATATATCGCCCACAGAAGAGGCCCATAATGTTCCCTCCCCTCTCCCCCCTCTGGTACCAACAACAATACCTCCAATATTAGACTCTTCTTTACCTGTATCTAAGTTAGCCTCTGTTGTTTGTAACGGTATAACGGGAGAACTACAAGTCGAAAAGAGGGAATGTAAGTCGAGACATCTGGGGGTATTGTCTAATAACCCCCCGGTCTCAAGTGTGTCTGTCCTCAACCCTTTGGCCAAATCCTTCCCTGGTAAGGCAGTAGGTGTAGAGGTTATAAACAATTGTTCCGATTCTAGAAAAGAGGAAAATGTAAATACTTTTATACTCAATTTCCTTCCACTGTTTGAAGCAGATTGTATCTTGAATAGAACCGCCCTTCTTAAATGTTTTCAGGAATCTGGAAAATTGGAATTAATACAATCATCAGACATGGATCTAATCTGTATATTGAAAACAGAGGGAGGTTTCTTAACGAGAGCTAAGTTCCATTCCAAACTCATTGTTAATTTAATCCTCCAGCATTCTGAGATTTTTCAGAGTAGAGGTATAGATGTTACACCATTTTGGGGAAATTTTTTGTCAGATAGACCTTCTAAATCCCCTAAGGGAGCATGCTATTCTGCTCCGCTCTTTCCATCTGCCTTGGGTAGGAAAGAACGATTTGAGGCCTATAATGACTTAAAAATATTCTTTTCAAAAAATATACGCTGCGTATCCGAAATTACTTCCCTTCCTTCTACAACACGCAGCAAGAATGAGGATGAGTGTTCCCGTTGGAATTGGCTTCCAGGCGTTCTCATGAGGAAACACACAGTTAGTCAGGAAATGCAATCTGATGTTTAGCAGTAATTTTAAAATTCTGTCTTGGAACGCTGCAGGACTAAAGAATAATTCTGATAAAATCGCGTTCCTCTTGCCCTCTGAAGCTGCTGTGATTTGTCTACAAGAGACATGGAGCACTGAGAATCTTGTTGTGGGTAGTGATTATATTATCTTGGAGGGGAAAGCTTCCCCCTCCCCTAGAGGACACGCAAGAGGGGGTATTGCTTGTTGTCTTTTAAATCAGATCAAAAGGTCTTTTTCTCATTTTCTGGATCCTAGCAACTTATTTCAGGCTGTAACATTATTCAGCCTGGGTAATACTGAACTTCCCAGCCCGATTGTTCTGATTAATGTGTATATCCCTCCTGATGTATGCTTTAATCCTATTCTAAAGAAAGTTTTCTCCTATGCCAAAAAAGCCAGAGAGGAAATGCCGTCCTCTAATATAATCTTGGTAGGGGATTTTAATTGCAAAATTTCCAACTCAAGTTTATCCCTATTTAGGAATAAATATAGGGAAGAATCTCTGCACATCTCCCAAGCCGTGTTTCCTTCCAACATTAAAACTAACAAAAGAGGGAAAATACTTCTGGAAGAGTTATTTGAGATGGATGGAATCGTGGCGAATGGAAGACTTCCCTCCGATTCTCCGGCGAAATATACACACGACTCATACCAGGGAGAATCTATTTTGGATTATGTATTGGTGGATAATTCCTCCTTTATGTTACTAAACGACCTTGTGATCTCGAAAACCACATTAAGTGACCATTCTCTTCTGGCTATTGCACTAAAGATCTGCCCCCCTATGTCTGACCGATGGTCACTAAGCAGGGATTTGGTAAGCTTTGGTGGTTCATCGGGGAGATGTTTTTGGGATAAAAAGTCCCTTAGTGGGTTGGATAGTATCCTTGATGCAACAATAGCTGATCTACCAAATTGGGATGGTTCTGAAATTGATCACTTCTTAGATTTATTGCTGAATGTGACCTCTACAGCAAGTCACCCTAAAAGAACTAGGCTCCCAGCTCCCCTTCCCAGTTCCATCCGTTTATTAAATAAAGATATAAATAAATTGGTAAGAGAGCAATATTTAAAACACATACCCGAAAGATCTCGCAAAATAGCTCTATTAAAAAGGAGAAGGAAAAGGCTAAAGCTTAGACTGTGTAAGGAGAGGGAAGACCAAATCTGGATGCAATTGAGAGAGGCAGCCTTTCATGGCCGAGTAAGAACATTTTGGTCTTTAATTGGTAAGGGTTGTGGGGCAAGGTTGAGTCCCTCTCCAATTTCCATAGAGGAACGAGTCTGGGTCGAGCATATAAAAAATCTGTACGCAGGCAATGGGGATTATCCATTCCAGGGAAGTTTCAATGTGGTGCATTTAGCTCTTGTGGAACCTCCTTCGGAAAAATCCATTGAGTTGGCCATCCGTGAAATGCGTACATCTGGGGCCATGGGCCCAGATGAGTTGCCTATTTCTGTCTTAAAGCAGAGTAGTACAAAGTGGAGTAAAATCCTATTCCCTGTATTTGCTCGTTGCTTTTTGAATAGGGCTGTTCTCCCATCTTGGAAAGGAAGTATTTTGGTTCCCCTTTTCAAGAAGGGTGATCGACTTCTGCCTCAAAATTACCGCCAGATTGCCCTCCTGGATGCCGTTGGCAAGGTCTTTGCCAAATGCCTTTTGAAATTATTATCTGAATGGGTCGACCAGAACAATATTCTCCCCTTTGAGCAAACGGGTTTCCGTAAAGGACATGGAACTATGGATAATCTAACAGCTTTACAAGTGATTATGGACAAATACATCAGAGTGCGTGGTGGAAGGGTATATGCTGCCTTTATTGATTTTTCCACGGCCTTTGATAAGGTTGACCGGCATTTGCTGTGGAGGAAACTATTATTTTTAGGTATCCCCCCCTTACTGTTAGATTTAATTCGGGATCTCCATACGGATACCTGGTGCAGAATATTGTTGGGAGGAGAAAGAGGTTTGTCAGATCCTATTCCCTCGGCCAATGGACTTAAACAGGGCTGTTTGCTGGCACCATTATTGTTCTCGCTTTATGTGCATGATCTTCCTCAAGCTGTAACTTCGAGTGGCGGAATTGCTCCTGTATTGGGGGATAATGCTATTGTGGGCCTAATGTATGCCGATGACATTTTATTGTTAGATTTGACACCTAAAGGCTTGAATAAGCGTCTACAGGCATTACATACTTTCGCAGAGACGCACTTTCTTCAGATAAACATCTCTAAAAGTAAAGTTATGTGCATATCGGGGAAGAGAAAACCTGCTCATGGGAGTTTCACATGGACATTAGGTGGCCAAAAGCTGGAAATCGTAAATTCTTACCTATTTTTGGGGAAAATAATTTGCGGTAATATGAGTGATAAGGCCCATATTGAGAACAATAAGCGTAAAGCTCTGATACAGGGCAAGGGTCTAAACGCTCTTTATAAAGCCACAGGAAAACGTCATTTTCCCTTCCTGTTAGAAGCTTTCCGAGCAAAAATCCCCGCCTCATTACTGTACGGAACTGAACTCATTGATGTTAGTAACTGGGGTTTTCTCCATATTATTGAAGGTAGACTCTTGCGACAATTATCCTCCGTTAATTCCACTTGTTCTGTGGCCTCTCTTAGGCTTGAGTTCGGCTTAAGAAGTAGCTGGGTCCAAGGACTAGCTGGGATAGTCAGATGGGTCTTCTACTTAGCTAAATGCGAACCCTTTACGCTAAGACATTTCATTCAAAAAGAGTTATTGGGCCCTTTAAAAGAACTTTCTCCAATCGTAAAAAACTTTAGAAAGGCGGTCTCTTTGTTGCGACTGGAAGAATCTTCTTTGTTTTCACTCTCTTCATGTCAATTAAAGGCATTATTAAAAACAGCATCATGGAGGTTAAGGTTTATACTGGATAGAGACTCTACTGTATCAAGGAAAAGTAGTATGCCGGTGATCAATTCCTATGTTTTTAAAACCATGCAATGTTATGCATCTTGGAATCTTCAACATGGCATTAGGCGCTTTTGGTACTTGTTAAGACAAGATATGTTACCCTTGAATAATCTTCTATCCAAATGGTATGGTTCTTCCAACATATGTACCTTGTGTAACCATTTGACTCAAGACCTCTTTCATGTTCTGTTTATTTGCCCAGCGCTGTTACATTTGCGGCGTAAGTGGATAAGACCAATTTGTTTGAAACTAGGTATCTTATCTGTTCATGCATTTACTGAAGCGATTCTAAGCCCCCCTAATGAAATATTTTGTTCCAGAATATTTAACTTTTTTAAATGTTTTTTGAACCTATATTAATTTCTGGTCTGTTACTTTTTTACCTTGTCATTACTGCATGATTTTATTTACTTGTACTGTTTTGTAAATGTACTTTTTATGTGGACCTCTCACGAGTTCCAAATCATAAAAATAAAAACTTGAAACTTGAACTAGATTCACATGCTTGAATCATCCCCGCTGTCGAGGTGGGAGTATCACGGTACAAATAAAATATATACATAATCGTAATAAAATGTAATCCACAGGCTATAATGGACAATAAAGTCACTACACTATCTATCCTTGTCCTTTTGTAAAAAAAGAACCAAATTGGGAAAACAGCCAATCAGGCTCCAGCACTCCACAAGGAGGCAAGTCCCTCAGATTTTCGTAGCACAAGTGGCAGTAAGTATAACATAGTAATAAGGGAAGCCTCTCCAGGGAGGAGGGTGGGTCGCATGTGAATCTATGAAAGATATCAATACTGGATGACTGAAGTTATAGGTAAGTAACTCGTTTTCTTATCCAGTATTGGGGTATTTTTCACAGAGTCATATGCTTGAATCAGAATAGCTAGCAGTAAAAATCTTAGTTCCTTAGCTGATGGTGGGTATTATACAGACCACATTAGATACTTTGTAAAATATACTTGAAAACATACTTATAACATATGCTATATCACATGGGAGAGACATTAGTAACATTAACAATTAAAAGAGACAGCATTCAAAAGCATGACACCTCGCAATAGAGGCTTACCTTATTTCAAAAGGTTGCTTATCACTGCTTGACTAACTGCTGACTCAGCTTCTGTAGCCAGATCCAGACAGTAAAGCCGTGTAAATGTGTGCACATTCTTTCAGGTTGCAGAACAGCAAATCTTCTCCAACGGCACTCCGGCAAAAAGAGCTGCCGATGACGACACAGCCCTTGTGCAATGAGCTTTAGGCTGCACGGAAGGAGGACTTCCAGCTTAGAATGGCAAAATTGAATCGCTGATGCAATCCATCTTGAAATTGATTACTTTGTTTCTTCTGTACCTGGTTTGTGACCACCATAAGATACAAACAATTAATCAGACTTCCGAATGGATACAGTTCGTTATAAGTAGAATTTAAGGAACCTTTTAATATGCAAAGCGTGAAGAGCCTTCTCGGCCGGGGTGGAAGGATTGGAAAAGAAAGTACGTAGAATAATGGGCTCATTACGATGGAAAGAAGATGGAACCTTTGGAATAAAGGTAGGATTCGTTCATAGGAGAACACAGACATTGGTGAACCTTAGGTATGGTTGTATGATAGTAAATGCCTGAATTTAGCTGACTCCTAGGGGAGGTAATCGCCAACAAAAGGGCACTTTTCCAAGAGAGGTATTTAACCTCAGCTTTTTGCACAGGTTTCAATGGGTGCTTCATGAGTTGTGATAGAACCAGGTTAGGCTTCCATTCAGGAGGAGGAGCTCTGATGGGCGGAAAAGCTCTGAAGAGACCTTTCAAAAATTGCTTGACCAAACGGTTAGAGCAGAGAGATGGGCTACCAGTAGAATGCCTGTAAGTCGAGATTGCAGCCAGATGCAGCTTAACAGATGCAAACATGAGTCCAGACTTAGCTAGTGAAAGAAGATAAGGGAGAACCTTCTCCGGAGAACAGTCCAGGGGATATGTATTATTATCACTGCACCAAGAACAGAAACGTTTCCATTTCAGAGAATAGGTTTTTAGAGCAGAAGGAGCACTTGCTTTTGCAAGTATGTCCCTACAGTCTTGTGGTAAATCTAGCTCCTTGAATTCAGTGAGCTCAGAAGCCAGGCATGAAGCTGCAGAGGGGCTGGATGCGGGTGAAGAATATGGCCTTTGCTCATTGTCAAAAGAGTTAGAGACACTGAGGAGAAATGGGTTGCATTCTGAGTGTAGTAGAAGCTCTGTGAACCAGTGCTGACACAGCCATCGTGGGGCAATGAGAATAATCCTGCAAGGTTCCAGCTTCAGTTTTCTTAGAAGCCTCGGGAGCAATGGAAAGGGGGGAAAGCATAAGTGAAAATCACTGTCCAGCTCATCATGAAGGCATTTCCCAAAGAGCCCTTCTCTGGATCCCAACTGGCACAGAATGGGCATTTCGATTTGTCTTGGAGGCAAAGAGATCCAAGTTGGGTCTGTCCCACATCTGAAAAATATGTTCCACGACTGACTGGTCCAGTTCTCATTTGTGTAAGAATTTGATGTTCTGCTCAAAGTGGCCCCCAGAGTGTTGTTTAATCCTGGCAGATGCTCCACCTTTATAGTAATGTGATTAGAAAGCAGCCACTTCCATATGTTTTGCGCTTCCTGAGATAGAATGTGCGAGCGAGTCCCCCCCTTGCTTGTTAAGGTAATGCCTGCAAGTGGTGTTGTGGGTTCCTATGAGAACTGATGACCCATGAAGTCTTGGGAGAAAGGACTGCAAAGCCAGAAAAATAGCCCAAAGTTCCTGGAAGTTGATTGACAATGCTTTGGACCATTTCTCTCTTATGCAGCGATCTTGGAGGTGCGCACCCCATCCTTCGAGAGACGCATCTGCAGTCAAGTTGAATTCCGGTGGGGAAGAAAGAAAGGTAAGCCCGGTCGAGACCTTGCTGGAGCGCAGCCACCAAAGCAGAGCCACCCACATAGCCAGGGTTTTCCTTACCAGGTCTTCAAACTACCCTCTTATTTGAAGCCATTGACTGCCCAGTTCTTCTTGGGTTGGTCTCATTCTGAGACGGGAGTGAGGAACCAAAAGGATTGCAGTGGACAGCATTCTGAGACAGTATTTTATCTTCCTCACAGAAGCGAACCTTCTTCGTAGGTCGGATGCTAGAGAAACCAGATGTGATTGTCTTTCTGTGGACAAGAATGCTTTGTCCTGGATAGTGTCCAAAACTGCTCCTAGAAATGGAATCCTTTGAGACGGAAGAAGAACTGACTGTTGGGAGTTGAGAGACATGCGAAGGCAGGCGTGCGTTGCTTCGGAGGCCTGCCGGAAAGAAGGAGCTGTTATTAGACAATCGTCCAGATATGGGAGATCTAATGTCATGAAGTCTGCATGGTCTAGCAGTTGCAGGATTCAGCTGCAGGATCTCTTGAAGAGTAACCATGCAAAAGTAACCATGCAAAAGGATTTATTTTGCATGCATTTGTTCAGGTTCTTCAGATCCAGGATTGGTCTCCATTCTCCTGACTTTTTCTTGACTAAAAAGAAACTGGAGTAAAAACCTCTTCCCACTTGAGGACGAGGCACTTTCTCTGTAGTTCCTTTTTGTAGCATACTCCTTGGCTCTTTCTTGAGAAGAGCTAGATATGGTGAATGCTTCTTTAAAGGTGGTTGGGGCGGAGGGAGCAGGGAGGTTTACAAATTCTAGGGTGTGTCCGAATTTAATTATTTCCAAAACCCACTTGTCGGAGGTCAGTTTTTCCCTTTGGGTGAAATGACAAGAAATGTTCGGCATCTTGGTGTTGAAGTGTGCCAGAGTTGTTGCAGGTGCAGGGGAGATGTCACGGTTTCCTACCATTACCTCTTCCATGTTGGGGCAGTTTCCTCCTGTTCTGTTGTCTGTAAGCAGCAGCAGGGGGTGCTGTAAGATTGTTGTTGCGGTTGAAAACCAAATCTGCCCTGGTAAGACTGGGGTTGGTACTTTTGGTAACCTCCACGAAAGGAGAAAGACCCTCTGCCACAGGAGCCTCGAAAAGGAGTCCTCCTGTACTGAAGCGTACCCAGGGCTTTGGCAGTGTCGGTGTCTTTTTTAATCTATTGCAGGGCATCTTCGATGTGCTTGCCAAAGAGCGCATCCCATCAAATGGCATATCGAGGATATTGCTTTGTATCGCTGTGCAGAAAGTGGTAGATTTTATCCAACCCTGGCGACGGAGGACCGCTGCTCCAGCCAGTTGTCGGAACCCATGGGAGGCTAGATTCATAGAAATGTTGATTGTTTCCGATGCGGCTCTTCCCCCTCCAGGAACCTTTTTCTCACCTCCTACTTCAAAGTATGGAGCAATACCTGACCACATTTGGCCGCCTATCTCCCTAGGATTGCCAATTAGTTAGCGGCACGAATGGAAGCACCAGCCATGGTGGTAAACCTCTTCCCTATATTATTGAGCCTCCTACCATCCTTGCCAGGAGGTGCAGTGATCAGTACCGATGGATTTCTCCACCTGCGTTGAGCAGCCTGAGAGATGACAGTCAGGCCTAGGATGACCGGACAGGCAAGCAGGGGCATCATCCGGGGCCTTATATTTCTTATCAATCCTGGGAAGAATTGCTGGTACAGAGAGAGGGTTCCTCATAATCTTGATGCCATCTTCCCAAATATGGTCAATTATGGGAATGGCGCGGAAAGATTCCCTGCTTTGATCGTTAAAATCAAAGAGAAAGCAGTAGGACTGCTTAAAAGGCATAGGCAGGTGAAATTGTGTTGTGCCCTCTCCATGATTGCATGAAAACCTCCGATGTCTTCCGGAGGGGAATCAATTGCCTGAGGAACTGGCGATGATGGTGTAGGGATTACATTAACCTCCCATTCATCCACGGTTGTTGGCGATTTAAGGAGTTCACCCTCTTCGGGGACTGCATCCTCGTCATCATCTTGTACCCCTTGGTCTTGTGGTATAGGTATAATATCCTAAGACCCAGCAGCCAGAACAGATGAAACTGAAGTATGCAAAATAGATGGAGGAGAAGGCTGTCTTTGAACGGGGTCAGCCACAGTTGGGAAACGAGTATGGTAATCTTGCAGCATAGCTGCCAAGTACTGTACCAAAGTCACGGGCATTTGCACCACAGGTTCCTGACGAGACTTGAGGCCTTTGTACGGTTTGATAAGGCTCATAATACTCTTCTTCCTCACCATCCTCTTTATTTTTATTATTTTTTATTTATTTATAAAGTTTTATATAGCGCAAACGTAATCCCGAAGGATATCAGAGCGCTTTACAATATAGGGAAAGGTGACAAATCAAAACATGAGTCTAACATGGGGAGTATAATAGACATTGAATCAAATACACTCCATATAAGAAAAGAGACTAAAACCAAGGGACTATCCCATTCCAGTAGATATTACAACAAGCTACATAATCCTATATGCAGATTAATGCCCAGCATTTCAACACATTATCTAGTTGATATGTCTTGTTGAGGATCCTAGTTGTAAGGAACAAAGGCAGGTTTGGGCTGCATGCAATATGATGCCCATTGTGTTATAACACTATTGCCTATGTTGTAAGGAACAAATGTGCCCTGGGTTTGAGCAGTATGCATGTATTCGACATGAAGCTGAGGGGCTTCGTGCAGCACTGAACAGCCCATCATCCTCTGACTCTTCCAAAAAATGGCTCGGAGGCATGGGAGAAATGTATGAAGGGTCGTGGTAGTAGCCCCTCGTAGACGGGAGGGTAGATGCTAATTTAGATGATAAAATAGGAGCTAATTGTAGTGAAGTAGGCCTTTTCCGCATGATCGTCGATGAAATAACCATGGAAGGAGACATAGGGACAGCTGAAGCTGCCATTACCGCTGTTAGTGTCGACATTGTAGTCGTCGATGGAAGACGCATCGTCGACGATGAGGTTGTCGAAGTGGAGGTCGTCGTCAACTGTGGAAGCGTCGACGAGAGTGGGACTGTCGTTGACGGTGGGAGCGTCGACGAGAATGTGACTGTCAACGATGGTGCCGTCAACGGAGGCAAGACTGTGATAGTCAGCGGTTTAGTCGACAGAGGCGATTTAGTCTTCGACGTTGAAGGTACAGATCTTACCCATCTTTCCATTGACGGAGATAGCGTCGACGAACTCTGAGGTTGCTTCGGCGTCGACGGGGTCTTTTTTGGCGACTAGTATCGGACAGACTGACTGAGTCCTGGACTGTCTCAATGTGTTTTAAGTGGCATTTTTTATGTTCCTACAATTTTTCTTTTCAGAAGACAAAGAAAGCTTCTCTTTTTTAGAAGCTCAGGGGCTAGCCTCATGGTGAGACTTTAGATGTTTTGCCAGCTCTTTTAGGTGGATCTTCAGATCTATCTCTCTTCTTGGATGCTGGGAGTCTCTCACTATCATTCTCTTCAGATACCACCCCAGATCTCACCTTCAATTTCTCCAGCCAGATCAATAACCTGCCGTCTCTATCCAGAACAGAGCTCAGGGAGACTCCCTGTCACACGACGTGCAGTAGAAAATCTGAGGGACTTGCCTCTCTGTGGAGTGTTCTAGAGGGTGCTGGAGCCTGATTGGCTGTGTTCCAAATTTGGTTCTTTTTTACAAAAGGACAAGGATAGGCTAATGTTGTGACTTTATTGTCCATTATAGTCTATTGTGTGATATTTTATTACTATTGTTATTGTTATCAGAGGTTTGTATAGCGCCAAATCACCGTCCGGTCTCTAGGTGCTTCTGACAGATGCAGTAACAAAAATTAAATGAGTGAGCAGAAGGTACAGATGCAACAACCTTGCTCAAATGGAACAGAAAGCTTCCTTAAACAAAAGCGTTTTCAATGACTTCCTGAAGTGGAGAAGATTAGTTTCTTTGCAGAGGGGCTCTGGTAATTTGTTCCACATCTGTGGGACTTGGACAGAAAAGATCTCCCTCCCTTAGTTGCCATTTTGAAACGCAGACATGACAACAGTTGGGAGTTGGAAGACCTCAACGCTCGATTGGGATTATAGACCTCAAGCCGTTCTTTATATAGGCAGGCGCATGCCCGTAGATTGCCTTATGGACAATACATAAACTTTTAAATTCCACCCTTTGCTTTATGGGAAGCCAGTGTAGCCTGTGCAGTAATGGGGAAGCATGGGTCTGTCTGGGTGATCTAAAAATGAATCGCGCAGCATCGTTCAAAATAACCTGCAGGCGGTTGATCAAATTTTTGGGCAAGCCTAGATAGAGTGCGTTCCCATAATCAATCCTTGAGATTATTGTTGCCGAGACAATAGTTCGGAGCATATTTAGGGAGAGTAAGGGAACTAGCTTGCGCAGCTGCCTAATTAAATTGGTGCAGGTTCCGACAACAGAAGATACTTGGCTAGCCATTGTCAGCTCATGGTCGATCTTAATACCAAGGCTTTTTACGATAGGGCATGGTTTCGGGGTGGGGCCAAGCTCTTGGGGCCAGAACAAATCACCCCAGGGCGAGGCAGCAGTTGAAACCATCAGGACCTCCGTTTTTTCGGGATTTATTTTCAGCAATTTTGCCGTCATCCAGCTCACCATAAACCTGAGTATATTCTGGGCCTGGGTCTGAGCCGTTTATGTATATATGTTATTTGTACTGTGAGACTCCCACCTAGACGGCGGGGATGATTCAAGCATGTGAATCTATGAAAGATACCCCAATACTGGATAAGTAGTGGAGTTTACTTATGTGGTGTTCTGTTGAATTTTGTCCCATGATGTGGAATTTTGTGGTGTGGATTGGATGTATGTGGTGCGATTTGAATTATGTGGTTTGTTGAATTATGTGGGGTGGAATGAAAATGTGTAGAGTTGAATTGTCTAGTGTGTGGTGTGGAATGAAAAATATGTTAAATGGTATTATGTGCATGGCGTGGAGTGTATTTAGATGGAGTGTTGCTACATGGCAGACTGGATTTATATAGAGTGTATTTGTATAGTGTGGAGTAGAGTGTAATTATATGGAGTTGAATTATGTGGTGTTGAGTGTAAAGGTGATGAGTAGGATTTTGCTCAAGAGGCTGGAAGATTGGGCAACTGATTTTAACATCTTAACTAGAGTCCAATATGGCTTTCGGAAAGGCCTGGGCACATTGGACCAATGTGTAAATTTGGACCTTTTAATTAATAAATATACTGTGGCTAAAAGTGGCAACCTCTTTTTGTGTTTCGCTGATTTGAGCAGCGCTTTTGATTTGGTTAACCATACCATTCTTTGGGAGGTTTTGCTTAATGCAGGGGCTCCGAGGGAAATAGTTCATTTTTTAGCTAGACTTTACGAAAAACTCTCCTGTAAGGTCCGCTATGGCACCCTTGGCGAATGTACCCCGTTTTTCAAAGTGTCTCGGGGCATACGCCAGGGATGTGTTTTGGCCCCCCTTTTATTTTCCCTCTTTATCAATGACGTCGACCGTTCCTTGGTTGACATCCCAGCAGATGCCCCCCTGATTGGTGGTAAACCTGTTCCGCTGTTACTTTACGCGGACGACGCTGTTCTTTTATCCCGAACACAGATGGGCCTTCAGCGCCTAATCGATAATTTTATGCAGTTTATTCAAGTTAGGCGGCTCCGCGTGAACAAAACCAAGACGTATGTTATGTCATGCGGTCGGGCAGTTAAGCAGGTAAAGCATACCTTTTTCCTGGATAAGGAAAAGTTGACTCCTGTTAAGTCCTTTTGTTATCTAGGAATTACATACAACAATAGCGGGTCTTGGACCTCGGAATTTGATTCTATCAGACTAAAAATGCTGCGGTCTACTAGCAGTATTTTTCGTTTTGCATCTAAACTTGGCTCACGAAGCATTTTAGACATGATGAACATATACAATGTTTGTTGTGTCTCCTCTGCACTGTATGGGGCTGGTGTATGGGGCCATAGTGAGGGTATATCCCTGCAGAAGGAGGAAAATAAGTTTTTAAGGAGGTTGTTATGTGTTCCCCCTTCTGCCTCCATTCAGCTGATCCATGAAGAAGTTGGGATCGAGTTCATTTCTGACTTAGCAGCAGTTCGGCCACTCTTATTGTGGCGTTCTATTTGGGCTAAGCCAGAGACTCGATTTACTCAGGATATTATTCTTGATTGTATAGGCTTGGACCACTCTTCACGCATACAGTGGTTGAGATACATCCACAGTTGGTATCTCCTTCTTTTTAATATTGATGTGTTCCGTGAGCCTGAGGAGGTTGTTTCTATCACAAAAAAAGAAATTAAGACAACGTTTCTTAACTTCCGAAAGGCAGAGCGAGATAAAATTTCTGGCAATCTTATTACCGTGAAATTTTATAAAGATTTAAATTTAACTTCGGGGTTCCAATCCTATCTTGTGAATGTGACCCGTCCCTCTCATCAGTATGTTTTAACACGTGTCAGATTGGGTATTGTTCACCATCTGGTTGCATTTCCATTTCAACCAGTTCAGATATACCCTGTCCGTGTGACAGTATTTCTCGGCAGAGTAGTTGCCACTTTTTACTTTTATGTAAATTTTTTCATTTTCTCAGGTTAAAATACCTTAAGCCAATTTTTATTAAATATAATATCCGTACTACAAAAACAGCACTGATATTTTTATCCTCATTAGAGAACGAGGAGATCTGCTTTTTTCTGGCTACTTTTATTCTGAAGTGTACAGCTGCCAGGAAAAGTATTACATTATAATATGTTTATACTTACCTGTCTGTACCTATGTTATACAGCTGCCAGGAATTGTATTATGTTGCTATTACTGTTTACATTCCTGTCTGTATTTATACGCCTTCAAGTTTTATATCAATTTCTGTAATTAAGGTATTATTCTTATTTGTTGATGTCCACAGTATATTATGATTATTTAAAAATTTTGATGTACAGCTGCCAGGAAAGGCCTATCGAGTAATCCCTACTGATCTCCTGTCTGTTCATGTATGAATGTCTTGCATTTTATAATAGTATGTTGACTCAAAAATGGCACGATTACTTATTAATTGTTGCACTCCAGCCTTTTGTATATCGTCTTACCATCTTTTCTTATAAGTGTTTATATGGTGATTTTAAATATTTTTTTTAACTATGTATCTTTTGCTTGTATGATTTGTATGTACAAATCGAATAAAAGCTTTTGAATTGAATTGAGTGGTATTATGTGGAGTGTAAATATGTTCTTTGATGAATTGTGTGGGGCTGAATTGTGGAGTTGTGTGGAATTATGTGGCTTGGAGTGGTGTATGATTGTGTGGAGTGGAATTATGTGGCATTTTGTGGAGTTGTATTTTGTGGACTATAATTATGCGTTTTGGAGTAGAGTGTAAATATGTGGCATGAAGTGTAATTATGTATGTTGAAGTGGAATTCGGTATAGTTGTGTTGTTTGGAGTTGAATTGTGTTGTGTGGAGTATAATTATGAGGTTTTGAGTGGTATTAAGTTGTGTGGAGTGTTATTATGTGAAGTGGAATTATGCAGTATGGATTGAAGTGGAAATTTGTTTTTTAATTTTTAGGATTGTAATTATGTGGTATGGAATGTTGTGGAGTGGAATTATTTAAAGTTGAATTGTGTAGCATTGAATTATGAGATGTTCAAATGTGCTGTGTGTGGTAGAATTATGTGGTGCGGATTTGGAGAAGTTGTGCACACTACGGCTTTTAGGTCATGGTGTATAAAGTTGCCCATTTGTTGGAAGGAGACTTATTTCGAACAACTTAAATGCAAGCCTAAATCAAATAAGTTTTCCCAGAAACTTTTCACCTGAAAACGTTTCTTTGTATGTTGTAGTTGGTGCAAGAGTTTGTTCCCATTTATGTAAAACGTGCACGAGGCACACATCACAGCGTTTGGGCACAATGAGCACATTGTATGTTATTGACTTTTTAATTGTAAATACACAGCAAAATGATGCTGTCTTCCTAAGAGACTTGTAGAGCGATTTCCTCCCCCTTTGAGAAAGTCTTTTGGAACTACTGGAGAGCACTTGCAAAGGAGTCGACATGTGCAACTGTTCTCTGATCTAAGCGTCCCACTTGCTTTTCAGCTATGGAACACTAGTCCCTAGTGTGGTGTACATGGCAATAACAAAAGGAAATAGCCAATGGCGCCTTCATGCCTACATTGCTTCTGACACAAATCAAGCAACAGCTTCTCAGCTGGCAACCAAGAGAACTAATCGTCTGCCTTAAACTTGTTTTGTTTTAGTGGTTTTATGTGCTAGGAAGCTGTGTGTTAGTTAAGACCCTCTCATCTCCACATACGCTAACCACTATTTGTCAGGGTAGTAGAGGACTGATTTGTTTGACTCCTAGGTGGTCATCTGTTTTTTTTTTTTATAAGTCCAATCCTTAGTGCAGCAACGTCAGCCACAAAATCCACTCGAACGACTGGCCCAATTTATTAGCGAGACTATCCAAAGCAAGCATTAAAAATGCAATAGGTCTCGCTTTTTATTAAGTTAAAGCCATTGCTTTGCTATACAATACCATTAGCAAAGCAAATGGCTTTAACTTAATCAAAGGCAAGACCTATTACATTTTCAATGCTTGTTATATAAGTGATATAACAGACGAACAATTTCCCAACAGGTCTTATTTTAGAGACGAATGAACATGTATGCTAAAAGCATTACAGATACAGAAATAAGGAGACTTGAATCAATTTAAGTTTGGTTGTTATTAATCATATACTTTTTATAGGCGAAGCGTGGAGGCAAAATATACAGTTATAGCAGGACTGTTTGAGAGAAATCAATAACAACCAATTGCACTTGGTGCTTAAATATGTGCAAGTGACCTAAGTGGCGACACAAGTGACAAAGTAGACAGCGTGAACCGCGCAGGGTGAACAATTGTGTAAATTATATACAGTGAGTGGGAACATGTGGTTCAAGGCTGGTTTCAATAACACAGGTGACAGATTCAGATAATTAGCAATTCTCAATGAGCCATTGTAGAGTATGCGCCATTGTTTGCACTGTTTCGTCGACAGTGTTTCGATCCTCATTAATTGGGATCGTCTTCGGGACGGGGTTGTATGGTTTAGATGGTGCTAAAGAATTGGAAGGTATGCAGGAATCAATGGTGCAATCATGCGCGGTGGAGGTTAGGGACGTCTTCCGGACAATTTGGTTGCTGTACAAGACCTGGTCGGTGAGTCGAACACAGTCATGGGACGTTCCTGCTTCAGTGTTGGAGGCGTCCGAGGAGCGGGGGTTACGGATTCTGAACAATTCGTGGCTCCGATTCGGAATGAATCCAGCGACCGAGTAGGGTTGTTATATAAGTGAGCACTGACCTTCCACTCTCATTGAACCTCTTTGAGAAGAGAAGTGACATACAAGATGGCGTGTGATGGAAGGAAGCGCTGTGATGACGGGCAGTCCCAGCACTAAATAGAATGTTGCACACACAGGTGACCCTTGAGTAGTGGCACCCTCCACGCCATGAGTTGGGTGGAAGTGTGAGATTTGAACTATGGCCCTCCATTGCAGCCGCGGACGTCAAAACAAGCAATGGTAAAAACAACTTCTTGTGGGGGGCCGGAGGTGTGGTGTGCATTTTTTTCGTATACTAGCACACACGCGTGGAGCGTTACAAACAGCCGCTCTGAGGTTTGACCAGAAGCACCCGGCAGGAGGAGTTATCTAACCAGCTTTCATTAACGTTCATCAGAATATCACAATTACACGACACAATCTTTACGAGTGTCAGGGCTGGCCTTAGTGCAAGAACCCGGGCGAGATGTAAACCCTGGCAGGGCACAAGCCTTGATGACATACACAACATACACACCCACATCTCTGCAGCGACAGACACGCGCTTCGTCGTCCACTTTGTTAAGCCTGCACAAAGGTTGTGCAATTCACAAGAACACACAATTGACATCTTCAAACGCACGTTTGCACCAGAAAACTGAGGGCACGCCCTCTCACCTGCTGCTTCACCCTTGCTGCCCAGGACTGGGTGGGAGAAATGACATCAGGTCCGGCGTCCGTGACCCCCTCCCCCCCTGCTTCCGGGGGAAGATAACGAAAGGGAGCCTAGAATCCTCGTAGATGTGATGCCAGTGTACCTGGCACGAGTCATGCACAAAGCAGTGTAGAACTCTTGAGTAAGTACTCAACCGCTCTACCCCCACCCCACCAGTCTAGGTGTGAGATCAAGGGGCGCGCACTGTGCAACGATGGATGCTGATGGATGCTGGCGCCATCTTTTGGCAGCGGCGCATACGTGCAAGTGAGGCACATATGGGCAAGTGTGTGACACAGAGACTTTGTGTGCCTAGATGTATCTGCACAGGTAAGTGTGATATTTTCACTGAGTATGTCATGTGCTCTTTCTTTCGTGTACTTTGTGGCTCAGAATGCCTAAAGGCGCGTAGAATGTGCCCATACCATATCGTTTAAAATTGTGCGGTAATGCACGTTATGGTTCGGTTTCCATAATTCAAGAAAATTATATTCAACCTCGAATTTTGGCAACTATATACGCAGAGATCGTTTTTGGAGAGGCAACTAGTGTATTGTTACCATTAGAGTGGCCACTCTTTAATGGCGGATCGTTCATGAGCATGTTAGTGGACGGCAGTTAGTCCGTCTTCGCTGTCAGTATGTTCTTTCACGCATACCGGGTAGTAGTAAAATGGCGGAACCGCGGACGGTATTGAGTCAACGGCGGTAAATGGTTTATCACGGAGGTGCGGCGTTTAACAAGAGATTGATGAGGTATGGAGGGTTTATTTTTCTTTTTTTAACCTCTAGAAGGCGTCAATATATAAGCCGAACATTGATTAAGTATGGATACTATCCATTTATTTTCAGAATCGGAAGAGGTCTACCGCATTAAGGGGATTCTGCACAGTACTATCAAACACCGTGCTTCTTTTAGGTATGGTTGAGAAAGCAAAAGGTGCAATTGTATTTTTGCAAGTTTATTCGTAAACAATTGGTGACAGCAGTTTCCATGTATTCTTTGTTTTTAGAGATTCTTGAAGTTTTTAACAGTAAATACTTATTGAACAGCAAACCTGGGAAGTTTGAATCTTAAAGAATTCGAGGACAAGTCCTCTATAGAGGTACCTTGATGTCTGGACAGTTAGTAGTACCATTGTTGAACGGTTGCCGTATAGTTGCTTATATGTAATATTTCGCGAATTTCAGGTGATTGATTTTCCTGTGGGAGTTTCCACTCTATGCAGCTTGTTGATTTACTTTGAAACACCCCCTAAAGAAAGGTACCAGTTGTATTCTTGTAAACTAGTTTTCATCACTTACTAGAGGTATTGGTGATTCAATAGCATTGTTTCTAACATGTTTCTTTCAGGGTTTGATTTAGGGAGTGTTTCTACTGTATGAATATGGTCACACGGACAAGTGACATAAGACTTTACGCAATGGTAAGAGTTTTTAAACTATATCAACACTACAGTCACTTGTTCACGGCGGGTGTTTTGGTTTGAAGGCGGTGGTTTTATTCACAACAACAATAATGAATCGTTTTAGTTCATGTTGGCTCTAGAGAAATTGAGTAGATGTCCATTTTCTAATGTTATTTGTACACATAACAATTGTCGTGAAATCTTCAAGTATTTTTCAGCGGATATTCACCCATTTTGTATATTAGATATAAAAGTGATGTACATTACTTTATTTTGCAGTTCCCTTGAAGAAGGGATCATATCCCGAAATGCATTGTGACCCAACACAGCGTTGAAGTCATCATTTTTAGGTCTCGTTCGAGACCTATTGCTGCCAAGTTGCTTGTCAACGGGCACAGACAGGGTCACGAGCGGCGATTCAGGTCCGTGATCGCGCAGATTCTGGTCCGTGCACGCGCACCAGCCGCCACCACATGCACTAGCCGCGCACAGACGCATCAGCCGGCACCAGCCGCGCGCACACGCACCAGCTCACACACGCACCAGCTCACACACGCACCAGCCGCCCCCAGCCACGCACACACGCACCAGCTGCCCACACACGCACCAGCCGCCATAGCCGCGCACACACGCACCAGCCGCCCTAGCCTGTGCACGAGCCCCCAAGGCACCAAGTCTCACTCACCGGGTGTCATCTCCTCCGCCTCCATTGACGTGGCACACACGGGGCTTCCCTCACTGATGAGAGCCCCGCACTTGTATCCACAGCCTCAGTCACCACTTTTCTGCTGCCACCGCCGGGCTCCCCCTCCGGCATGGGAGCCCGGCGTCACCACGTCCATCTCGGCGAGTCACTTCGTGCACGAGCTTATGGCGGAAGTCCCGCCCCACAGCAAGCATGACGCTGCCGGACTTCCGGATTTCGCGCCAGTCGGGCCGGTGGCTTGCCAGGAACTCAAGCGATTTCCAGGTACTTGTTTACGTCTATTGACCAGAGCTTGCCATTGGTGGAGATGCTGATTTGTGTCATGCTAGAGGTTTGTGAGGTTATGGCGGTGAAGCAATAGCCTTCACTGAAAATGCCTCGGGACCGGCGCTAAGCGCGTGCGTAGTGGTCTGTGTGGCGGAAGTAAAAAGCGTTGCCTGGCAGCAACCGCAGTTTCTTGCTCACAGTTAGACATCTGACAGGCGCGTGCACAGTGCGGATTTTGCTCTAAAGTGTGGCGGGAGCGCTGTGCTATATCTTGCACTACCCATTGCCCCGTTTGTCAGTATCGTTCAAGATGTCTCTACATTTTCATGTGCTCTTCTTGCTTGCCGCCCCAACACTTTGGGCTCGGTACACCCCCGACTGGGATTCCCTGGACGCGCGCCCGTTGCCTGACTGGTACGATGAGGCCAAGTTCAGAATATTTCTGCACTGGGTAGTCTTCTCGGTACCTTCCTACGGCTCCGAATGGTTTTGGTGGCACTGGGAAGGCGAGCACAATGCGGATTACGTAAACTTCATGGAAAAAAACTATGCCCCAGGTGCGACATACGCCGACTTCGCACCTGGTTTCACCGCAGAGTTCTTCGACCCGGACGCGTGGGCTGAGCTCTTCGAGGCTGCGGGGGCCAAGTGAGTGCGGGAAAGTAACGAGGGTGGCGGGACGGGAGGGATATAGTAAAATAAAATACTCAGGTTGCTTTGCTCGCACCGCCAACATCCATATACCATGACAGTTTGCACGCATTTATGAAAGGGAGGCGGCTGTTTGGGTTGAATGTATTTCAGTTTATTATTCCAGTGTTGGAAAGTGGAGGGCAACCCATCGGAACCGGGTTCCAGCAGCTACTGCATGCTCGGCCAGATGGTCTTCCCATGCTGAATTTGACCTGTAACTTTTTCAGACACCAGGACATAAATCGGCAGGGCCCGCATGTTGTTAACATATTGTTCAGAGCAGCAACCTCCAGGCAGTGAAGGAGCTTTTTTTTTTTAATGTTTACTTCGAACCAGGCCCAGCCCTTCTTTTGTTCAATTATCATTGTTGGCCTGGAGCCTAACACCTAGATGGCAAGGACCCAAAGGCACACAGGTTATCACTTCACAAGTACTTTAGAGAAACTGGGTGCAGGTTTTTGACTTTGTTCAGCCTTGTATGTAAAAGATGTGTTATGCTGTGTTGGAATCATATTGTTCATACCTGTAGACATTCTATGTTAAGAGTGAATGGTCGGTAGAAACACAAAGTGCCAATATACAACATAGCCCAACATAGTCTGTACTAAAAATACTTTATTGCTTCCCAAATTAACCCCTCTATGCAAACTTAGAATAACAGATTGAGAAAGAAAATGATTTACCGTTGGTATGAAGTTCCTAGAGACTAAGAAATAGATCACTGTTATATGTTAGAAGGACTGCAACTTATGAACTGGAATTAGGAACGTGATCTAAGTGTCATAAATAGTAGCCCAGTTACCTATCTCATTAAAATACAAATCTGTGACCTTCATGTTACACAATGTGCTTTGTAGCTGGCACAGTAACCTTAACTCTGTATGCTACTTTTATGAGTCAAAACCGTGTCTAGACAAAACGCTATCCTCCCCAAGAACTGTGTTAAAACACTAGAATTCTCTTACCAGAACCCCCAGAATATCACGCTCTTCTGATCTGCAAAACATCCACTTTTAAAAAAATCCTGCCACTATCACAAAAGTGCCCGCAAAATTTGAGGAAAAAACTAACCCTCTCTTTACTGGTTTTGAGCCATTACAAGGAGGGTGAGCAACAGGCTAGTAGGCAGCAGGGTTGTTATCTTCATGTGCCGCCTGCCTTTGAATTGCACAAAATCCCCTTCTTTGCAACTGGCCTGACTCCTGCTCTTTTCTCCTCCAACCCCCAAGGAAAGTGAGTTGTCAGAGGGCATATTGCAATATGAAACTTTGGGGCATATTATCAAGAACGGCTTTAAAATTATCGCTGCTTTAGCGGCAGGAAACTGCTGCTAAAGCGGCGATAATGGGCTTGATAATATGCCCTTGTGAATTACCATAGAAGCCCAGGTTCTGGTGTGAACCTGGGCTTCTATGGGAATTCACAAGGGCATATTATCAAGCCCATTATCGCCGCTTTAGCGGCAGTTTCCTGCTGCTAGAGTGGCGATAATTTTAACGCCGTTCTTGCTAATATGCCCCCAAATCTTTCTGTCATCAGTGGTGCCAGACACACTTTGGTTCCAAGAGCTGTGCTGGTTGAGGCACTACAAGGTTACAGGTTGTTGTAACATATCAAAGTCTCCAGCAGTGACAGAGCACATGCCATGTAGTATTTTTATGACCAGCACATTTTCTACCTACTTCAAAAAGACCTAGAATTTGGCGGTTTTGGGCTGCATGTTTTGCTTTTTTTAGTTGCATAATTTGCCACCCGAAGCTGCAGGATCCGGGGGGATGTGTCTTTCTGCTATTGTAATCTCATCAAACCTGCTGGTTCACAAACATTTTTGCAGCAGTGTCTTAACCCTGTTGGATATTTGAAAATGCAGCCTCTTTATGGCCAATTAAGTAAGCTAGGATAGATTTACTATCACCTTTGTCCTTATTGTCAATTTCTTTGAAGCAGATTTTTTAAAATAAATGTTTATGTTAACTGACTCTGCTTTTAAGCTCAGCCCCTCGTGACACTACCCTGTTTCCTATACCACACCTTGACCCCAAGTTTATGAGTTCACTGAGTAAAGAATATAGAATATCTCATTCACATTTGATAACTCATGACACGCTCACAGGAGGGGCAAATCGATTTCAGAATTTATTCATCCATTCTTTTGTGTAGTTCGGTCTTTTGGAATATTCACTGTGGGTTTTTAAGCGGGTATCCCTAATTCACTACATTTGTCTACTTCTTGTTATATAGTGCAGGGGACTTCATAATTTTTAGGTCGAGCTGGTGTAAGCAACGCGAAGCGCTGCATACGGCGAAGCCTCTATTGTGATCCACTTGCTGGGAAAGTGGGACAGGGGATGGGCACGCGCAGGGCCGTCGGCGATTTCACCATGTGTGCGCACACGTACAGCCACGCACCATGCCCATCTCCTGTCCCAGAGCAAGTCAGCCTCTCGCAATTGCGCACGCGCGGACACACACACACACACACACACACACACACACACACACACACACACACACACACACACACACACACACACACACACACACACACACACACACACACACACACACACACACACACACACACACACACACACACACACACACACACACACACACACACACACACACACACACACACACACACACACACACACACACACACACACACACACATACATGTTTATATCACTCTATGAAGACCAGTGAAAAAAACCTACATTATGAGGGCCACCCTTTCTGATCATCAGAGAATCAAAATGATCATACATTTTATGTTTATACTATAATGACAGTATGAAAGTTATATCAGATTTTCAAAAAACTATTATGGGAATAGTTTTGAGACTTTCTGACATAACCCCCTTATGAGGACCGCATATGTCCCGTATCCAAGAGTTATGAAGACCATTTTTACACACTACATAAAGACAGCAAACAGCTTTATGAGGACCGGTGTGTGTTTTTATACAAGGCTGTTTATGAGGACCAGATTATATTTTACATATAGTGTCTTCCTATTTGGTACAGTATATATTTGTCAAAAAAACAGCCTTTATTTGGATCCCTTTCGTATGTGACTGACAATTTATTACAGAATACATATGCATTTAGCAAACACTGCTTTCTTATTTCATCCAGCGTATATTTAACTGACCATACTGGATTTCAAATAGTGTATTATTTAGACAATACCTTTAAAAAATAGTTCCTAACTGCTAAAATATCCATCTTTTCACTGTGTTTCCCTTTGAATTTGTGTAGTTCTGCATCCTCAATTCAGTTGGTATTTTGAACATTTGCGAAGTGAAGAGCTGTTTTTCAGTTTCCAGCCACATGTGCTATATTCTTAAAGTGGTAAAAAATGTAGGGCCCGGATTAGGCATTGTAGCCCTTGTAAAACTGCAGACGGGATCTCCATCTCGTTTGTGAAGGTGTATCCCATTCATCCAACTCTAATTATGGCATCTGACAATTTGTAAGTAAATTCTGTCCATAAATTGTGAAAAGCTGGTTAAACGTCAACTTCAACATAAGAACTTGAGGTCGCTCAGATAAGACCTGGAAGGCAAGAGTAGAGCTGAACCTATTTCGATCTTTAAAATGGGGATACATAGGTGTTTGTCTTTCTGTAGCTATGAGTTTTACACATGTTTAGGTGCCTGATATGTCTGTGCTTCTATTGCCATCATATGGATCATATCTTAGTGTGTGTCAAAAAAGTGTGATCTGTTATCCATCACAACGAGGACCATATGATATTGTGTGTTAAACATCTGACCCTATTCTCATAGCAATTACCTCACCATTAGGTCTGATGCAAATTTGTGCTGTTATCAAAGCTACTGTTATCAAGCATGACTTTCTTTTCTATTCAATAAGGACTATATCACCTAGTATATTACAATTGCATGTGGTTTTACCATTCACACTGAGAAACAGATAATATGGCATGCTACAAGATTTTGTTCTTTGATACATCACATTGAGGGCCACATCATGGTGTTTGTTAGTAATATGAGCGGGTGCCTATTCATCACAGAGGACATTTTCATACTGTGTATTGCAGGGTTGTGCATGCTTTAAACATCACCAGGAGAAAAATATTATGGAGTGTGTTACAAGTCAATGCTTGTTAGACCAGTCAGCCTTAGGGTGGTCGTCCCCAAAGCTGATTGCCTTCACCCCCACTATATTTCTGAATTTGCTTTTGTTGGCCTTAGGACTGCTAACCAGTGCTAAACTGCTTGTTCAAATTCCCTAAAACATGATAAAATTGGGCTACAGACCCCATTGTCACATTTAATTTATTTGCAAGTACCTAGTAAAGTAATATTGCATGTACACCCACGGCCTGTAAATTAAATGCTATTAGTGTCCCTACAGCACTTTTTGAGCCACCCACTTAAGTAGACTTTTTTTAACCTGTCCCTGGTCTGCCAGTGCAGCTTGTAGGTGCAATTTTAAACTGCCATTTCCACCTGTCAATCTAAACCTTTTACCAAGCGTAAACCATTCTGTTGAGTACATATAAGTCACCTATAGGGTAGGCCCTCAAAAGCACATAGGGCAAGGTGCAGTTTACTTAAAAAAGTTGGACATGTAGTTTTTAATCTGACCTGTCCTGGTAGTCACTATTGCAAGGCCTGCCTCTTTCATAGCATACCATTGGGTACCTTATTACTTTTAATAAGTGTTAATTTTTTATTGGGAGCAGGTAGGAAAGTCATGAATGGTATCAGAGTAATTTAAAACCATCTTGAATGGTAAATTCATATTTCAATCCTCAATTTTAAAAATGCCACTTTTTAGAAAGTTGGAAACAAGAAAAAGGTCTGGACGTACGTTTTTGAATAAATACATTCATAAATAACCACCTTAGATTCTCAAGTAGTTATATTGTTTTCCTTACACTTGTTGTTTGTTCATTTATTTGTGGAACAAACAAGATGGATATTTCTTTCATGTCTTAAAGAAGAACAATTAGTACCAACATATATCAACAACACAATGGTGACAGTACTTTGGACATATAACAAATACTTAGGAAATGACCAAACATGACAAAACAATAGACCAGTCCTTATTTTAACATAAAGAACAATGGCGGTACAATTCAGTTATGTGTTTCACTACATACACCTGCCATAACCAGCGAAGCAGTTAAACAGTTACACCAGGCCTAAATGTCCTGTTTGTACTCGGTATGGGTCGGTTGATTGGTGGTGATTATTGCTGGCTGGGTGGGGTCGACACATTTCAGAACCCTATTTGATTTCAGGGTTCTCCTCAGGACCAGGACTTGGTCATTCACATTTGAGGTGAGGGAATTCTCACGGGTGATGATGCCTTATGAACTCAAGGGGTGTGGTCCTTTTTCTCTTGTTGTGTCCAGAAATGACTGCGGCGGTTGCTGGTGCTTCAATATGATATTCATGCTTCAAAATAATTAGATGATGACAGGGGGGACTTGTTAATGGCTTTCAAGCTGTAGCTTTGTGAATGGTTCTCATGGGGGCCCCACATGGTTCCTCTCCTCATGTACGATGTACATCCTATGTACTCTGTCCCTGTTGTAAATCACAGATACCCCTTTATCTAAATCCTCCCCCCACCACTAAGTATAAATCACCCAAATCTTTTTCACTTGCCCTTATTAATGTCCGCTCGCTCGGGAAACACCGACAGGATGTAGCCGACCTGATGGAGGACAATAGTTTAGACTTACTATTTATGACAGAAACTTGGATGGATAGTTCGTCCGATCCAGATATAGTGATTGCAGCTCCAAAAGGCTTTTCCATCCATAGACTGGACAGACAACGCAAGAAAGGTGGTGGGATTGCCGTCATTTTACGCGACACTTTTATCGCCAGAACCAACATGATCTCACTACCATCCTGTGAAGCTCTGCAATTTTCTATCAAACTGACTCCCTCCCATAACTTTAATGGGATCCTTTTGTATCGTCCACCAGGATCAAGGACCGGATTAATTTCCAACCTCAGGTCCATTCTGGAATCTTCAGCCCTTGATAGTTCCCTCACTGTCCTCAGTGATTTTAACTTTCATTTTGACAAAACAGAGGACAAAGATACTGCTGCGCTTCTAGGAGATATGACCACCTTTGGTCTCCCATTGTTGGTCAAATCATCCACACATGACGGGGGCCATATATTGGATGGCATTTTTACCAACTCCCAGGATTTACAAGTCTCTCAAATCCTTCCAGTTACTTGGTCAGACCACCATGCCATCATGGCGTCACTAACCATTCAAGACATTGGAGCCTCCACACTACCATCCAACTCTCAACATTCCTTCCAGGCGTGGAATGACATTGATAGTTCCAGCCTGAAAACTCTCTTAACCAAATCCACTCCCCCTCTATCAACCGACCCTAACACCGCCACCTCCCAATTCTATGAGTGGGTGGGCTCGGCGGCATCCTCCCTGGCCCCGGTTAAACAACGGTCTCCCAATAGATCTACCCCGTCGGCCCCCTGGTATTCGGAGGCCTTAAGAGAACAAAAACAACAGTGTAGGAATAAGGAGAGGCACTGGAGGAAAGACTACTCTGTAGAAGCCAAAATTAAGTATAAAGAAACGGTAGCCAAATATAAAACTATGATTAATGAGGCCAAGAAAAAATTCTTTAGCGTTAGAATCAAAATGGCCAAAAACTCCAATAAAGCTCTGTACGAAACTACTAAGCAGCTAGCAGGATACTCCACAAACCTGACTCCACCTCCCTCACAACCCCTCTGTGACGCCATAGCCAGCTTCTTCTTTAGTAAAGTCAACGACATCTATTCTGCCTTTGCTAATAACACCAAACTCCCTCCCAACTTGTCGACCGCCGCCCATACTGGACCCATCCACTCTCAGTTCGCAGAAATTTTTAGTTCCCAGATTGCTGATATTATATCCACCATTAGATCAGGTTCTGCTCTTGACCCCTGTCCATTTAAAGTACTGCTACCTGTTATTGAAACGGTTCTTTCTGCCATCACCTCTATCTGCAACGCAGTGTTTAGTACAGGCACTTACCCTGATATTCTAAAAAAAAACCTCATTAAACCACTCTTAAAGAAGCCACATCTCGACATGGAAGAACCTAAGAGCTATCGACCTATTGCCAGCCTACCAGTACTGGCTAAAAAAGCTGAAAAAGCTCTGAATCAACAACTCTCCGCGTTCTTAGAGCAACATAATTTACTTGATGAATCCCAGTTTGGCTTCCGCCAATTCCATGGGACGGAGACGGCTCTGATCAAAGCGGTGGATGATATTAGATCCATCCGCGATGCTGGGGGTACAGCAGTCTTGATAATGCTTGATTTATCGGCAGCCTTCGACACGGTCAATCATGCTACGTTGATCGACCGTGTCGAAAACATGGGTGTCCGGGAAAATGCCAGTAAACTTCTGGCCTCTTTTCTGGCCAATAGAACCCAGGTGGTCACAATGGGACCCTTTCACTCTTCCACCTTGTCCCTGCCATGTGGAGTACCTCAAGGCTCATCCCTAAGTCCAACACTTTTCAACATCTATGTGTCGGACTTAGCCAATGTTATTCGTGCACATGGGATGAGCCTTACTACCTATGCAGATGACACACAGTTGGTCCTTGCCATTAAGAACAACGGCCATAAAATAGCGGAAGATCTTAAATCAGGCATGGTAGCAATTGGGAGCTGGATGGCTTCCAATTGCCTAAAATTAAATTCCGACAAGACAGAAGTAGTCATCTTCGGACCGCTGACTCCAGAATGGTCATCCAATTGGTGGCCATCCTCATTAGGCTCGCCTCCCGAGCCTGTCAGTAAGGTGAGAAACCTGGGAGTCATTTTTGATAACCGCCTCACTTTCCATCCACACGCTAACCAGATCACCTCCTCAGCCTTCCACAAACTAAGACTCATCAAAAAAATCCTCCCCTTTCTTCCTGATACAGATGGTAAAACCCTGGTTACTTCCCTTGTATTGTCCACCTTGGATTACTGCAACGCTTTATTCCTCAATGCACAAGAAGGAGTTTTAAACAAAATGCAAATTATACAAAACTCAGCTGCCAGGCTACTGGGAAAAATTCCCAAACATCAATCCGCCTCGGACACAATCAGAGAGTTACACTGGTTACCCATCAGAAACAGAATAAAATTCAAAACTCTCTGTATTGTGTACAAGGCCTTGCATAATATGGGACCAGCATATCTTGTCCAAAATCTAATTCCCTATTGTCCGTCCAGAACACTACGTTCTTCAAGTCTAATTGATCTTGTGGTTCCTCGGACCAAAACTGTTTCTGGGGTGACAGAAGATTCCTGGTGTCAGCTCCAAAATTGTGGAACACGCTGCCCCATTTGATTAAAGCCAGTCCTTCCCTCTGGTCCTTTCATAAGCAACTTAAGACCTGGCTCTTTAATCACTAGACTCAGCTCCCCCCTCTCAGGTTAAATATTACAGATATCTTAGCGCCGAGACGCCCATGGGCCTTTGTTCACGCTTTAGAAATATCATTAATAATAATAATAATAATAATATGTGAAGCAAATGATTTCTGGCAGAAACCGTGATTCATTGACATTTTTGTGCAGTGTAATGCCAGTGGCGGGGAACACAAGTATTTCAATGACTTCCGCATTGTTGGCATACCTGGGAGAGATGATGCAGCAGAGGAGGAACTCGATCGGGAACTTGTACATAATTGAAGGAGCTGAGCCCTTCATTGAAAGACTCGCAATCCCCACCACCGGCATTACACTGCACAAAAATTTCATAAGGCTGCCTTAAGATGCTTGATAGAGGCAGAACTGTATCCAATTCTGAGTGCACTCCTGACAGAGATTGTTCCTCTTAGGTGCTGATAAGCAGGAGTTGTTTTTGATAGTTTAGTCCATTAAAATGATTATATCACATTTCATACTGCAACATTGTGCGCTATTAAATCCTTTATTGAAAAAGCATCATGAATCACAGCAGGGTCATGGTTGCGGGGCGGCGTGGCGGCTGCGCATGGTGTGCCGGGATGACAGGCATTGGATTTGTTATTTTCGGGTGGCGTTTCTCAATGTACCCGTGTCGAGTATGTGCTTTTCATTAATTATGCAAGTTTATAAACTTAGTAGAACTTAAATGTTTATCTGTTATTAAGATAAATATTTATACATATTTTTGATGACCCTATATATTTTGTGATCATGTGAAAGGCTAAGGTAAATCATGCACTTGTGTTAATTTATTTACGCTGCCTAGACCTATTAATGCCAGGCTTTCTTCCAAAGGTTCTAGGCATCGTACAAGGTCCAACAAAGTCTTTTCACTATGTTTACTCATATGTGAGCTTGGTGTTTATAGGTGATATGGTATAATCACCAAGTATGTATTGGCTTTGAGAAAGACCAGTTTGGTTGAAACGCGTCAGCCGAATAAAACTTTCTTTGAAAACCTTAAAAAAAAAAGAACCAGCAGGGTCACAATCACAATCTTGCCAGTGGTTTTCTCCTGCTCTGTAAAATGACCATAGCTTTGATTTTTACAGGTGTGTTGGTATGTTATATATGTGAGCTACTATTATCATACTTTGGATCAAGTCATGGTGTGCATCCCAGCAGTTTGATTTTATCCATCATAATGAGGACCACATGATGTTGTGTGTTACACAACTGAGCTTTTTCCTATCACTGTGATGACCACCCCACTAGGTCTGTTGCAAAAGTGTGCTAGTACCTAAAGTACTGTTACCAAGAATTACCTTCTTTCCATAACAAATAGGAATATATCTCATTGTATGTAACAAATTAATTTGGGTTTATCAAGTGCAATGAGCACTAGATGCCATGACATGTTTCAAGATCGCTTGTTTTGATACATCACATTAAGGAGCACATCATGCTATCTGTTACTACATGAGAGATTGTCTATTTATCATAGAAGGTAATTTCACATAGTTTTACATGGATGTGCATGTTTTAAATATCACCAGGAGGGCAATATCATGCAGTGCACTACAGCTGCATGTTGGTTTATTTCTTCATTTGTAATTAATCGCAGAGACTTTGTGATGTGCTGGCATACAATAACAAGGCTACCGTAGCATTCTTAATAGACATAGACCAATTCCTCATTACAACTGTATTCATGTGAGATTGGTCCGTCCTATCTGGTGTCACTAAATATGATTTGTTTAAGATTTTTAGTCCATCAAACTCATAACGACATCACAGTGCATGATTTAACTCTCTGTTATATTACACCACACTCTGATGAAAAAAAACTCTTGCGTGTTTTTATCCATCAAAATGAGGACTACATTGTGGTATGCAATTCAGATGACCATGTGTGTAAATTGTGAGGTTTTATACATTGCAAAAAGGAGCATAGCAAAGCACATGTTACAGTTTTCTTTTGTGTTTCTAACATGTAGTAGACACTGCCACAACTTTACATGTGTATCAAACATATGAACCTTTCTTCTGGACACTGAAAACCATTTCATATTTTGTGTATCACAAGAAGGTGCTCTTTTATGCTTTACAATTGCTCCTATATAAAGGTGGCTTATGCTCCTATGTGCACTTATAGGTCACACTGAGGACCATGTTAAATTGTGTGAGACAGGTTTGTGTACCTTTATCTGCCACAAGTAATATTGTGGTGCCTATTACAGAGGTTGGCGTTTTTATCTATCACAATGAAGACTGTATCAAGATGTGTGTCATAATTGTGTGTTTTTATCCAACACAATGAGGACCACACTTTGGTTCATTTTAGACATGTGTGCTTCTGCTATCACAGAGACACACCATGTGATATTGAACAAGTTCATGTTAATGTAGCTTAATTAGAAGTACTACATTATTGTGATTTAGTTTTATTGCACATTCCTTTAACAGTAAGCTCCATTAACAGTAAGCTTCTTTAACATTATGTTGGGTATTAGTAAAGCGTTTTTATCCATCACAATGAGGACTGTATCAAGATGTGTATAACAACTGTGTGTTTTTATCCAACACAATGTGGACACATTTTTGTGCAGTTTAGACAAGTGGGCTTCTTCTATCACACAGTCGCATCATGTTGAATTGAACAAGTTCATGTTAATTTAGCCATCATTAAAAGCACAACATTAATGTGAATTAGTGTTGTCACATATTCCTTTAACAGAAAACTCCTATGACATTATGCTGTGTATTAGTAATGTGTATGATCTTAAGTAACTAAAAGAATCTATATTGTATTGTATCTTGGAAATGTGTGCACTCATCCATCACAATGAGGGCTCTATACAGGCCTGGTCCCTAGGACATGCACCATCCAGCCAATCGACCATCATAAAAAAGCACAGGTGCTAATGTGCACCGGTATACATTTACACTTGCAAAAGATGACTAGTGAATGTGAGTAAATACTTCTGTGTGTGGGGTTAGTGAATTTCAGAGGGCCTTGTTGTTCTGCAAAGTATTTGTGTGCCTGCAAATGTGCTACTTTGTAACTGTCCACAAACATTTCTTCAGCCCATTCCAACCCAGGGAACAATCTGATATTCACTCCTAACACGTGCCAGATTAAATCTATTTCCAGGGTTGGAAGTGGAAGCAATCAGACTAAAAATTGGAAATAGCATAGATGAAGAGATTATTCCATAGGGGAAAATGTTTTTAAAATGTTATTACTTCTACTTGCTTCAGAATATTTCCCAAAATCTAAGCATGCAAACTTGTTCAAGGGAAAATGGAATTCTCAAAAGAAAATGAAGACTACCCCTTGAAATACATCCTCTGTAGCTGTATGCTAACTGTCCCCGAGGCAACCTTTGTGAATTAAAAAGCAGCTTGCTCATGTAATCCAAAATTATAATAAATGTAGCACTTGGTGTAGTGAATTGAGTAAATGTATAGTATTTATATAGCTCCTACCCAGAGGCCTCATAGCGCTGTATTCATACCGCTGTGGAACCCATCCCGGCATTCCTGTGAAATGTCTACTCCTGGGCACCCCCAAGGTGAAGCCAGGCATTCAAGCGCTGCTGGGGCCGTTGTGGAGATTAAGCAAGCTATTGCCCAGAGTCACAGAGTGGACCCATGATTAGACTAGGCACCGAGGCAAGAATTATCAGGTCCGAGCAAATTGAGTCCAAGAACCGCCGAGGCAGGAATTGAACCCTGGTGCCGGGCCAGACCTCTGCATCAGGGTTTGCCGCTCTAACCATTGAGCCACGCTTCTCCAGTAAATGATAAAGGAGTATAAAAGGTGTTTGTCTATATGAATCACAGCAGGGTCACAATCACAGTCTTTCCAGTGGTTTGCTCATACCCTGCACAATGACCATAGCTTGGAGTGTTATAGGTGTTTTGGGGTTTTATATAAGTGAGCTACTATTATACTTTGAATTGAGTCTTGGTGTGCATCACAATTGTTTGTTTGTATCCATCACAACGAGGACTATATGATGTGTGTTTTATATCTGAGCTTTTGTATATCACTGTGAGGACCACCCGGCTAGGTCTGTTGAAAAGTTGTGCTATTATCTAAGCTATTGTTACCAAGAATGAAATGATTTCCATCACAAATAGAATTATACTACATTGTATGTTAAAAATTAATTTGGGTTTATTAAGTGCAATGATCACTAGATGCCTTGAAGTGTTACACGATTGTTTGCCTTGATACATCACATTAAGGAGCACATCATGCTGTCTGTTAGTAATATGAGACAATATCTATGTATAACAAAAGACAATCTCATACAGAGTTTTACAAAGATGTGCATGCTTAACCATCACCAGTGGGGCAATAGCATGCAGTGGACTAAAACTGCATGTTGATTTACCTCTTCATTTGTAATTCATTGCAGAGAATATGTGATGTGCTTGCCTAGCATCATAAGGCTGCCTTAAGATACTTCATAGAAACAGACCTGTTCCTCATTAAGACTGCATTCCAGTGAGAGACTGGTCCTCCCTAGTGTCAATAAATATGAATTGTTTAAGAACTGTAGTCCATCAAACTCATTACAGCATCACACTGCATGTTTTTAACTCGGTGTGCTATTACACTGCACTCTAAAACAAAAACACAACAGTGTTGTTATCCATCAGAATGATGACTATATTGTGGTAGGCAATTCATGTGACCATGTGTATAGCGTGTAAGCTTTTATGTAATGCAAAAAAGGGCACATCATGGCGCATGTTACAGAATTGTGTTGAGATTTTTAACATATTATAGACCCTGCCACAACTTTATAAGTGTATCAATCATATGAACATCTGTCCAGGACACTAAAAACAACTTCATATTGTGTGTCACAACATTGTGCTCCTTTCCTTCGCTGGAAGCGCGCAGAAGTTGAGCCAAAGTCCAGCCCGTCTGCGCCCGTCCGCGACATGACGGGGCGCGGGGCCAAGGACTCTGGTCTCTTTTCTTCCTCTACGCTACGCTATGATAGAGAGGAGCTGCTCGCTCTTTGTCCTGAGGTCCATCTGAACTGCGTACACTCCATGGAGGCGCTATTATTACATGCTTGTCCTCTATGCTCATTTAAGCCCCCCAATCCAGCCTGGTTGGCTCCCGCAAATAAGCAGGCCAAGGCAGGACTGATTAACTGCCGCTCTCTCGGTAAACACAGTATTCAAATCTATCATCTTCTCGAGGACGAGGAATTTGATATGCTTTTTTTTACCGAGACGTGGTTGGGAGAACTCTCTGATCCTGACATCATAGAGGCCATGCCCCCTGGCTACTCCCTTGCTAGATTAGACAGGAAGGATGGCAGGGGAGGGGGTATTGCTATTGCTACAAAAACTTCTATGCAATGCACCCCACTGCCTTTGAATATTGATCACTGTGAAGCCGGTGTTTTTACTATAAACATGGGACCGCAAACCTCCCTTTCAGGCATCCTTGTGTACAGACCACCGGGCAGGATGTATGACTTTATTGCTAACCTGTTGGAGGTCACCGCTCACCATGCGATTAGGAAAAAGAGCTTTCTTGTGCTCGGCGATATGAATGCCCATTTTGATGACCCCTTGGATAGGGAGGCAAGCGACATTAGGTCCGAACTCCACTCCTTACAGCTTGATCTCATAAATCAGGACCCCACTCACAGACTTGGGCACCTCCTGGATCCCATCTTTGGAAATCACTGCAGAGTACAATCCTCCATCCCGCTTCCGGTCCCCTGGTCCGATCATTTTGTCATTCCTTTTTGCATTCAGTCATCCGAGGATGACTCAAAAAAAGTTTCTGAGCAGCGGTACCCGCGGCGGAAATGGAAATCCTTTTCTCAGGCTACCTTCAATGAACTTCTCACAATAGGAGGTCCGATAGGAGGCATGGACTGTGAAACTGCGTACAGTCACCTACAGACCCGCATTTTAGGAGCCCTTGATAAAACCGCTCCTATTCGTAATGGGAGTAACCCCAAAAACACGAGGAAAACTACTTCGTGGTATACTCCTGAACTTCAAACGCTCAAATCTGGCTGCAAAAAGCTGGAACGTGAATGGCGTGTTAATTTTTGCCCAATGATTAAGGTACAATATAAAAAAATGCAAAGGGAGTATTACAGAGAAGTTCGCATCTCCAAAGCCGCCCATTATAAAAATCGGATTGATGAGGCAGAGAACTCTTCTAAGGAGCTTTTTAAAATCTATAAGGAGATCTCTGTACTCTCAAATGATAATAGGTCCTCTAGCGACTCAGTGGAAACCTGCAATAGTATCGCGAAATATTTCTCTGGAAAAATCTCGGACATCTATGCAAATTTCTCTGGAAGCCTGACCGCTAGCCATGATCTCAGGGTAGACAGAGAGGTCAGTCCCACGGAGTCAGGTTTACATAGCTTTGTGGTCCCGCCACCTGATGTATTGGTAAATGTATGCAAAGGTGTTAAATCGGGCTCCCCTCGAGATCCGGCCCCTCCTAAAGTACTGACTGCTAGTTTAGAAGTACTGGAGCCCTATTTTAGACACATCATCCAACTATCGTTTTCTTCGGCCTCCCTTCCGGGAGACTGGAAGAAGGCTATAGTGCTGCCAATAAAAAAGAAACCTAATGTAAGCCAGGACCTTCTAGAGAACTTAAGACCGATTTCCCTCCTACCTTTCCTTGCTAAAGTGACTGAAAAAATAGCCAAGACACAGCTCATGGATCACTTAGAAGCTAATAAAGCATTGCACAGCTCCCAATCTGGCTTCCGGAAGAACTACTCGACCGAGACGGCCCTCTTGCGAGCGACCAAGACTCTGCGGATTGGAGCGGATGAAGGTCATAATATGGCTCTCATTATGCTGGACCTCAGCGCTGCGTTCGACACTGTGGCCCATTCCATCTTGCTACAGTGTCTGAGCAGTGCTGGGGTCACCAAGGCGGCACTGGGTTGGCTTAAAGCCTTCCTATCTGACCGCAGCTTCCAGGTTCAGAGAGGCATGTTTCTTTCAGATAGCATAGCCTTAGAACAGGGGGTGCCCCAGGGCTCTGCCCTGAGCCCCACCCTGTTCAACCTGTATATGGCCCCATTGGCAGATGTGGTCCAATCATACGGCATAGAATTAGTATCGTATGCCGATGATACTCAACTGCTCATCTCCCTATCACAGACACCCACTTTAGCAGCGGCCAATTTCAAAGCCTGCATGCAGGAGCTTGCAGGCTGGATGAACCAACACTGCCTGAAGCTCAACGGCTCAAAAACTGAGGTTCTAGTGATAGGGGGAAAGGATACCAGTTGGACTCAGGAATGGTGGCCTCCTTGCCTTGGCCCTACACCTATCCCTGGCAGGGAGGCAAAAAACCTGGGGGTCTGGGTGGATCCCAAACTCTCTTTTGGGAACCACGTTAACAAAGTTGCAGGGAAATGCTTTGGGATAATGAAGACCTTAAACCGTACGCTGGACCTTCTGCCCCTGGAGGCTAGACGCACCATGACCCAAGCATTAGTCACCTCCCGCATAGATTATGCTAACGTATTGCTACTAGGGACTACTGAGAAGAACCTAAGGCGGCTCCAGGTGTTACAAAATACGGCAGCACGACTGGTTCTCAGACTCCCCAAAAGAACGGCATCTAAACCCACTCTATCTGCCCTTCATTGGCTTCCTATAAAAAAAAGGATCCTGTTTAAAGCACTTTTAATTTGCTATAGGATAACCGTTTTGAAAGCCCCTGAATATCTGATGGACCTAGCCATCCCTTATCAGCCCAACAGAGCACTTCGCTCCATGGGCATGGGTCTTTTGAAAGTACCTCGTATAAAGAAGGCCAGAATGGGAGGACGCTCCTTCCGAGTGTTAGCAGCCAACCAATGGAACACTCTTCCTTCTGCAATTAGACTGGCCAAGACTGAAACTATATTTAGGAAGCTTCTAAAAACACATTTGTTCACCCAGTAGACCGGTCATTGCCTTTCTGCCTCTCTCTCCATAGCGCGGGGACACGCCGGGATGGCGTCACCAAGCGCTTTATAAGCCCCTTTATTATTATTATTATTATTAATTATTATAATTATTATTATTATTATTATTATTATTATTATTATTTATGCTTTGCAATTGCTCCTATATATATGGGGATTATGCTCCTATGTGCACTTTATAGGTTAAACTGAGGATCATATTACATTGTGTGAGACAGGTTTGTGTGCATTTGTCTGCCAGAGGAAATATGCTGCCTATTGGAGAGGTTGGTGTTTTTATCCATCACAATGAGGACCATATCAAGATGTGTGTCACAATTGTATGTTTTTATCCAACGCAATGAGGACCATATTTTGGGGCATTTTAGGCATGTGTGCTTCTTGTATCACAGAGGAATATCATGTTGCATTGAGCAAGTTCATGATAATGTAGCTATCATTAAAAATACAACATTAATGTGATTTTGTGTTTTCGCATATTCCTTTAACAGAAAGCTCCTTTAACAGTAAGATGGTTTAACAATATGCTGTTTAGTTGTAGTGTGTATGATCTTAGGTAACTCAAAAAACTATATTGTATTTCATCTTGGAAATGAATGCACTTTTCCATCACACTGACGGCTCTATGCAGACCTGGTTCATAGGACATGAACTTATCTACATCACAAAAAATCCCAAGGGTTAATGTTGTGTGCCTTTATCTGCCACAGGAAATATTATGCTGCCTATTACAGAGGTTAGTGCTTTTATCCATTGCAATGAGGACCATATCAAGATGTGTGTCACAACTGTGTATTTTTATCAAACACAATGAGGACACATTTTGGTGCATTTTAGACACGTGTGCTTCTTCCATCACGGAGTAACATCAAATTGTATTGAACAAGTTCATGTTAATTTAGCCATCATTGAAAGTACCACATTAATGTGAATTATTGTTATCACTTATTCCTTTAACAGAAAGCATCTATAATATTATGCTGTGTATTAATAAAGTGTATGACTTGAGTAACTAAAAAAAAGTATATTGTATTGTACCTTGGAAATGCGTGCACTTATCACTCACAATGACGGCCCTATACAGCCTGGTCCATAGGACATGCATCATCCATCGAACAATCAATCACAAAAAAGCACAGAGGCTAATGTGCACAAGTACATATGTACACTTGGAAAAAGATGACTATTGAATGTGAGCAAACATTTTTGTGTGTGTGGATAGTGATCTTCATAGGGCTTTGTTGCTCTGTAAAGAATTTGTGTGCCTCCAAATGTGTTCCTTTGTAACTGTCCACAAACAATTCTTGAGCCTATTCCCACCCAGGGAACAATCTGAGATTCACTTCTAACAAGTGCCGGATTAAATCTGTTTCCACGATGGAAAGTGAAAGGAATCAGACTAAAAATTGGAGATGGCATAGGTGAAGGGATTACTTGACAGGGGAAAATGTTTTTCAAATGTTATTACTTCTACTTGCTTTGTAATATTTCCAGAAATGTAAGCATGTAAACGTGTTCAAAGGAAAATGGAATTCTCAAAAGAAAATGAAGGCTACTCCTTGAAATACATCCTCCTTAGCTATAAGCTAACAGTCAACAAGACAACCTTTGTGAATTAAAAAGCAGCTTGCTCTGTATCCAAAATGATGATAATAAACGAAGCACTTGGTGTTGGGATCAGAGCCAATGATTAAAGGGTATGAAGCTGTTTGTCTACATGAATCACAGCAGGGTCACAATTACAATCTTTCCAGTGCTTTGCTCATACCCTGCACAATGACCATAGCTTGGAATGTTACGGGTGTTTTGGGGTGTTATATAAGTGAGCTACTATTATACTTTGAATCAAGTGTTGGTGTGCATCACAATTGCTTGTTTTTATCCATCGCAACGAGGACCGTATGATACTGTGTGTTACATATCTGAGCTTTTTCCTAGCACTGCGAGGACGACACCACTAGGCCTGTTGCAGAGTTGTGCTATTATCTAAACTATTGTTACCAAGAATTAAATTATTTCCATCAAAAATTGAATTATACTACATTGTATGTTATAAATTAATTTGGGTTTAGTAAGTGCAATGATCACTAGATGCCTTGAAGTGTTACACGATTGTTTGCCTTAATACACCACATTAAGGAGCACATCATGCTGTCTGTTAGTAATATGAGACAATATCTATGTATAACAAAAGACAATCTCATCCAGTGTTTTACAAAGATGTGCATGCTTAACTATCACCAGTGGGGCAATATCATGCAGTGCACTAAAACTGCATGTTGATTTACCTCTTCATTTGTAATTCATTGCAGAGAATATGTGATGTGCTTGCCTAGCATCATAAGGCTGCCTTAAGATACTTCATAGAAACAGACCTGTTCCTCATTAAGACTGCATTCCAGTGAGAGACTGGTCCTCCCTGGTGTCAATAAATATGAATTGTTTAAGAACTGTAGTTCATCAAACTCATTACAGCATCACACTGCATGTTTTTAACTCGGTGTGCTATTACACTGCACTCTAAAACAAAAACACAACAGTGTTGTTATCCATCAGAATGACGACTACATTGTGGTAGGCAATTCATGTGACCATGTGTATAGCGTGTAAGCTTTTATGTAATGCAAAAAAGGGCACATCATGGCGCATGTTACAGAATTGTATAGAGATTTTTAACATATTATAGACCCTGCCACAACTTTATAAGTGTATCAATCATATGAACATCTGTTCAGGACACTAAAAACAACTTCATATTGTGTGTCACAACATTGTGCTCCTTTATGCTTTGCAATTGCTCCTATATATATGGGGATTATGCTCCTATGTGCACTTTATAGGTTAAACTGAGGATCATATTACATTGTGTGAGACAGGTTTGTGTGCATTTGTCTGCCAGAGGAAATATGCTGCCTATTGGAGAGGTTGTGTTTTTATCCATCACAATGAGGACCATATCAAGATGTGTGTCACAATTGTATGTTTTTATCCAACGCAATGAGGACCATATTTTGGGGCATTTTAGGCATGTGTGCTTCTTGTATCACAGAGGAATATCATGTTGCATTGAGCAAGTTCATGATAATGTAGCTATCATTAAAAATACAACATTAATGTGATTTTGTGTTTTCGCATATTCCTTTAACAGAAAGCTCCTTTAACAGTAAGATGGTTTAACAATATGCTGTTTAGTTGCAGTGTGTATGATCTTAGGTAACTCAAAAAACTATATTGTATTTCATCTTGGAAATGAATGCACTTTTCCATCACACTGACGGCTCTATGCAGACCTGGTTCATAGGACATGAATTTATCTACATCACAAAAAATCCCAAGGGTTAATGTTGTGTGCCTTTATCTGCCACAGGAAATATTATGCTGCCTATTACAGAGGTTAGTACTTTTATCCATTGCAATGAGGACCATATCAAGATGTGTGTCACAACTGTGTATTTTTATCAAACACAACGAGGACACATTTTGGTGCATTTTAGACGCGTGTGCTTCTTCCATCACAGAGTAACATCATATTGTATTGAACAAGTTCATGTTAATTTAGCCATCATTGAAAGTACCACATTAATGTGAATTCTTGTTATCACTTATTCCTTTAACAGAAAACATCTATAATATTATGCTGTGTATTAATAAAGTGTATGACTTGAGTAACTAAAAAAAAGTATATTGTATTGTACTTTGGAAATGCGTGCACTTATCACTCACAATGATGGCCCTATACAGCCTGGTCCATAGGACATGCATCATCCATCGAACAATCAATCACAAAAAAGCACAGAGGCTAATGTGCACAAGTACATATGTACACTTGGAAAAAGATGACTATTGAATGTGAGCAAACATTTTTTGTGTGTGGATAGTGATCTTCATAGGGCTTTGTTGCTCTGTAAAGAATTTGTGTGCCTCCAAATGTGTTCCTTTGTAACTGTCCACAAACAATTCTTGAGCCTATTCCCACCCAGGGATCAATCTGAGATTCACTTCTAACAAGTGCCGGATTAAATCTGTTTCCACGATGGAAAGTGAAAGGAATCAGACTAAAAATTGGAGATGGCATAGCTGAAGGGATTACTTGACAGGGGAAAATGTTTTTCAAATGTTGTTACTTCTACTTGCTTTGTAATATTTCCAGAAATGTAAGCATGTAAACGTGTTCAAAGGAAAATGGAATTCTCAAAAGAAAATGAAGGCTACTCCTTGAAATACATCCTCCTTAGCTATAAGCTAACAGTCAACAAGACAACCTTTGTGAATTAAAAAGCAGCTTGCTCTGTATCCAAAATGATGATAATAAACGAAGTACTTGGTGTTGGGATCAGAGCCAATGATTAAAGGGTATGAAGCTGTTTGTCGACATGAATCACAGCAGGGTCACAATTACAATCTTTTCAGTGCTTTGCTCATACCCTGCACAATGACCATAGCTTGGAATGTTACGGGTGTTTTGGGGTGTTATATAAGTGAGCTACTATTATACTTTGAATCAAGTGTTGGTGTGCATCACAATTGCTTGTTTTTATCCATCGCAACGAGGACCGTATGATACTGTGTGTTACATATCTGAGCTTTTTCCTAGCACTGCGAGGACGACCCCACTAGGCCTGTTGCAGAGTTGTGCTATTATCTAAACTATTGTTACCAAGAATGAAATTATTTCCATCAAAAATAGAATTATACTACATTGTATGTTATAAATTAATTTGGGTTTATTAAGTGCAATGATCACTAGATGCCTTGAAGTGTTACACGATTGTTTGCCTTAATACATCACATTAAGGAGCACATCATGCTGTCTGTTAGTAATATGAGACAATATCTATGTATAACAAAAGACAATCTCATACAGTGTTTTACAAAGATGTGCATGCTTAACTATCACCAGTGGGGCAATATCATGCAGTGCACTAAAACTGCATGTTGATTTACCTCTTCATTTGTAATTCATTGCAGAGAATATGTGATGTGCTTGCCTAGCATCATAAGGCTGCCTTAAGATACTTCATAGAAACAGACCTGTTCCTCATTAAGACTGCATTCCAGTGAGAGACTGGTCCTCCCTGGTGTCAATAAATATGAATTGTTTAAGAACTGTAGTTCATCAAACTCATTACAGCATCACACTGCATGTTTTTAACTCGGTGTGCTATTACACTGCACTCTAAAACAAAAACACAACAGTGTTGTTATCCATCAGAATGACGACTACATTGTGGTAGGCAATTCATGTGACCATGTGTATAGCGTGTAAGCTTTTATGTAATGCAAAAAAAGGCACATCATGGCGCATGTTACAGAATTGTATTGAGATTTTTAACATATTATAGACCCTGCCACAACTTTATAAGTGTATCAATCATATGAACATCTGTTCAGGACACTAAAAACAACTTCATATTGTGTGTCACAACATTGTGCTCCTTTATGCTTTGCAATTGCTCCTATATATATGGGGATTATGCTCCTATGTGCACTTTATAGGTTAAACTGAGGATCATATTACATTGTGTGAGACAGGTTTGTGTGCATTTGTCTGCCAGAGGAAATATGCTGCCTATTGGAGAGGTTGTGTTTTTGTCCATCACAATGAGGACCATATCAAGATGTGTGTCACAATTGTATGTTTTTATCCAACGCAATGAGGACCATATTTTGGGGCATTTTAGGCATGTGTGCTTCTTGTATCACAGAGGAATATCATGTTGCATTGAGCAAGTTCATGATAATGTAGCTATCATTAAAAATACAACATTAATGTGATTTTGTGTTTTCGCATATTCCTTTAACAGAAAGCTCCTTTAACAGTAAGATGGTTTAACAATATGCTGTTTAGTTGCAGTGTGTATGATCTTAGGTAACTCAAAAAACTATATTGTATTTCATCTTGGAAATGAATGCACTTTTCCATCACACTGACGGCTCTATGCAGACCTGGTTCATAGGACATGAATTTATCTACATCACAAAAAATCCCAAGGGTTAATGTTGTGTGCCTTTATCTGCCACAGGAAATATTATGCTGCCTATTACAGAGGTTAGTACTTTTATCCATTGCAATGAGGACCATATCAAGATGTGTGTCACAACTGTGTATTTTTATCAAACACAATGAGGACACATTTTGGTGCATTTTAGACACGTGTGCTTCTTCCATCACAGAGTAACATCATATTGTATTGAACAAGTTCATGTTAATTTAGCCATCATTGAAAGTACCACATTAATGTGAATTATTGTTATCACGTATTCCTTTAACAGAAAACATCTATAATATTATGCTGTGTATTAATAAAGTGTATGACTTGAGTAACTAAAAAAAAGTATATTGTATTGTACTTTGGAAATGCGTGCACTTATCACTCACAATGATGGCCCTATACAGCCTGGTCCATAGGACATGCATCATCCATCGAACAATCAATCACAAAAAAGCACAGAGGCTAATGTGCACAAGTACATATGTACACTTGGAAAAAGATGACTATTGAATGTGAGCAAACATTTTTTGTGTGTGGATAGTGAGCTCCATAGGGCTTTGTTGCTCTGTAAAGTATTTGTGTGCCTCCAAATGTGTTCCTTTGTAACTGTCCACAAACAATTCTTGAGCCTATTCCCACCCAGGGAACAATCTCAGATTCACTTCTAACAAGTGCCGGATTAAATCTGTTTCCAGGATGGAAAGTGAAAGGAATCAGACTAAAAATTGGAGATGGCATAGGTGAAGGGATTACTTGACAGGGGAAAATGTTTTTCAAATGTTATTACTTCTACTTGCTTTGTAATATTTCCAGAAATGTAAGCATGTAAACGTGTTCAAAGGAAAATGGAATTCTCAAAAGAAAATGAAGGCTACTCCTTGAAATACATCCTCCTTAGCTATAAGCTAACAGTCAACAAGACAACTTTTGTGAATTAAAAAGCAGCTTGCTCTGTATCCAAAATGATGATAATAAACAAAGCACTTGGTGTTGGGAATAGAGCCAATGATTAAAGGGTATGAAGCTGTTTGTCTACATGAATCACAGCAGGGTCACAATCACAATCTTTCCAGTGCTTTGCTCATACCCTGCACAATGACCATAGCTTGGAATGTTACAGGTGTTTTGGGGTGTTATATAAGTAAGCTACTATTATACTTTGAATCAAGTGTTGGTGTGCATCACAATTGCTTGTTTTTATCCATCGCAACAAGGACCGTATGATACTGTGTGTTACATATCTGAGCTTTTTCCTAGCACTGCGAGGACGACACCACTAGGCCTGTTGCAGAGTTGTGCTATTATCTAAACTACTGTTACCAAGAATGAACTTCTTTCCATCACATATAGGATTATATTACATTGTATATTACAAATTAATGTGGGTTTATTAAGTACAATGATCACTAGATGCCTTTAAGTGTTACAAGATTGTTTGCCTTGATACATCACATTAAGGAGCACATCATGAATTCTGTTAGTAATATGAGACAGTATCTATGTATAACAGAGGACAATCTCATGCACTGTTTTACAAAGATGTGCCTGCTTTAACCCCTTCGATGCGGCCGCGATTCCCCTGGTGTGCTGTAAACAGCACGAACAGGGGCGGGCCGTGACGAACCCCAGCCGTCATCAGCACACGAGCACCGTAGTGCATGACGGCTGGGGTTCGTCATGAGCATGGAAGGGGTTAACCATCACCAAGAGGGCAATATCATGAGGTGCACTAAAACTGCCTGATGGTTTACCTCTTCATTTGTAATTCATTGCAGAGAATTTGTGATGTGCTTGCATACGATCATAAGGCTGCCTTAAGATACTTCATAGACACAGACCTGTTCCTCATTAAGACTGCATTCCAGTGAGAGACTGTTCCCCTCTGGTGTCAGTAAATATGAATTGTTTATGAAGAGTAGTCCATCAAACTCATAACAGCATCACACTGCATGTTTTAACTCTGTGTGCTATTACACTGCACTCTGAAAGAAATAAATCACATGCATGTTTTTATGCATCAGAATGAGGACTATATCGTGGTAGGCGAATATTCATGGGACCATGTGTATAGCATATGAGTTTTTATGTATTGCAAAAAAGGGCACATCATGACGCATGTTACAGAATTGTGTTGAGATATTGAGATTATGCTCCTATGTGCACCATAAGGGTTAAACTGAGGACCATATTAAATTGTGTGAGACAGGTTTGAATGTCTTTATCTGCCAGAGGAAATATACTGCCTATTAGAGAGGTTGGTGTTTTTATCCATCACAATGAGGACCTTATCAAGATGTGTCACAATTGCATGTTTTTATCCAATGCAATGAGGACCATATTTTGGGGCATTTTAGCCATGTGTGCTTCTATCACAGAGAAATATCATGTTGCATTGCGCAAATTCATGATAATGTAGCTATCATTAAAAATACCACATTAATGTGATTCAGTGTTTTCGCATATTCCTTTAACAGAAAGCTCCTTTAACAGTAAGATGCTTTAACAATATGCTGTTTAGTTGTCATGTGTATGATCTTAGGTAACTCAGAAAACTATATTGTATTTTATCTTGGAAATTAATGCATTTTACCATCACACTGACTGCTCTATGCAGGCCTGGTCCGTAGGACATGAATTTATCACCATCACAAAAAATCCCAAGGGCTAATGTTGTGTGCCTTTATCTGCCACAGGAAATAATATGCTGCCTATTACAGAGGTTAGTGTTTGTATCCATCACAATGAGGACCGTATCAAGATGTGTGTCACAACTGTGTGTTTTTATCCAACACAATGAGGACACATTCTGGTACATTTTAGACAAGTGTGCTTCTTCCATCACAGAGTGACATCATATTGTATTGAAAAAGTTCATGTTAATTTAGCCATCATTAAAAGTACCACATTAATGTGAATTAGTGTTATCACCTATTCTTTTAACAGAAAGCATGTATAACATTATGCTGTGTATTAGTAAAGTGTATGACCTTGAGTAACAAAAAAAACTATATTGTATTGTACTTTGGAAATGCATGCACTCATCCATCACAATGACGGCTCTATACAGCCTGGTCCATAGGACATGCATCATCCATCGAACGATTCATCACAAAAAAGCACAGAGGCTAATGTGAACAAGCATATATGTACACTTGGAAAAAGATGACTATTGAATGTGAGCAAACATTTTTGTGTGTGTGGAAAGTGATCTTCACAGGGCTTTGTTGCTCTGCAAACTAGTTGTGTGCCTCCAAATGTGTTACTTTGTAACTGTCCCCAAACAATTCATCAGCCCATTCCCACCCAGGGAACAATCTGAGATTCACTTCTACAAGTGCCGGATTAAATCTGTTTCCAGGATGGAAAGTGAAAGGAATCAGACTAAAAATTGTAGATGGCATAGGTGAAGGGATTACTTGACAGGGGAAAATGTTTTTCAAATGTTATTACTTCTGCTTGCTTTGTAATATTTTCAGAATTGTAAGCATGTAAACTTGTTCAAGGGAAAATGGAATTCTCAAATGAAAATGAAGCCTACTCCTTGAAATATATCCTCTGTAGCAATAAGCTAATAGTCAACAAGACAACCTTTGTGAATTAAAAAGCAGCTTGCTCTGTAATCCAAAATGATGATACTAAACAAAGCACTTGTTTTTGGGAATTGAGCCAATGATGAAGGGGTATAAAGGTGTTTGTCTACATGAATCACAGCAGGGTCACAATCACAATCTTTCCAGTGGATTGCTCATACCCTGCACAATGACCATAGCTTGGAATGTTACAGGTGTTTTGGGGAGTTATATAAGTGAGCTACTATTATACTTTGAATCAAGTCTTGGTGTGCATCACAATTGTTTGTTTTTATCCATCGCAACGAGGATTGTATGTTGTTGTGTGTTACATATCAGAGCTTTTTCCTAGCACTGCAAGGACGACACCACTAGGCCTGTTGCAGAGATGTGCTATTATCTAAACTACTGTTGCCAAGAATAAACTTCTTTCAATCACAAATAGGATTATATTACATTATATTTTTGTCACCGGGTCGTCAAGGAAGGGGTTAAGCCCCGGAAGGAATCAACGTGCGACTTTATTCTTTTATCCCTTTTATTAGGTATGGTTTGAATATGTTTTTATTTTTCACGTCCGAGTTCGTCTGTTTACACAGCTAGTAGAGGTTAGGTATGAATACTGCTTCCGTTCTTCCTCTTATGAGGCCACCAGGTCAGTCATGGACTCGTATGTTCCTCGGTCAGAAAACCACTGGTGAACGTCGGAACATCGACAATATGTAGAAGTGTAGAGGGCCAGTGCAGGGAGTATCACCACACTCAAAGAAGCCACCACCACCAAGTGTAGTGCGGTTAACCCACCGGTTTAGCAGAGGTGTGTCCTCTACTTACTTTGGTGCCTTCCAGCCCAGTGCCCGTGAGCAGCCCGCAGCCGGACTGTACCTTGTTCAGCCACATTCCTCCTAGAGCGTGGCAGAGCGAAGCGTGAAACGGTTGGCCTCCTGGCGACGCCTCCTCTGCAGGGGTTACCTCCCCACTTGTTGCAGGCGATGAGGTCCCATTTCTCCATCACGCGCTGTGGTTCACCTGGCTCTCTCCGCGTTCTTTAGGTCTCACTTCTTCCTCAGCATCCGTTCCAACATCCATTTCCGCTTTCATCAGCGGGGCTCTCTCTCCCCATTGGTCAGGGGGCAGAGACGTCTTCCGGACTTGCTGACCACCTTCTTCTTGGGTGTCAGAGTCCTGTTCCTTAAAGGGCCAGACCGGAGAAAAATCCTGCACACAGAGGAAGAGTGCCTCATTCACCATAGTCACCAGGGAGTATGGAATCTCCTCCAATAAGTCATCCTGGACCTTGTGACACAGTTACAAATTCATTTGAGTTCATCATGTGCATCGAGCACCTGATGTCTTAAGATACCTAATAGAAACAAACCTGTTCCTCATTGCATGTGTATTCCTGTGAGAGACTGGTCCCCTCTGTTGTCAATGAATATGAATTACATCACAGTGCGTGTTTTAATTCTGCGCTATAACACCTCACTCTGAAAACAATATCTCACACATATTTTTATCCATCACAATGAAGACTGCATTGTGTTATGCAATTCATGTGACCACGTGTATAGCATGTGAGCTTTTATCCATTGCAAAAAGGAGCACATCATGACGCATGTTACAGTTTTGTGTTGCCATTTTAAACATGTAATACACACTGCCACAACTTTATATGTTTCAAGCATATGAACGTTTGTTCTGGACACTGAAAACCATTTCATACTGTGTGTCACAAGATTGTGCTCTTTGGTGCTTTACAATAGCTCCTATTTAAATGTGACCTACGGTCCTATAGGCAGTGGTGTAACTAAGAACCATATTAAATTGTGTACAACAGGTTTGTATGCCTTTATCTGTCACAAGAAATATTATGCTGCCTATTACAGAGATTGGTGTTTTTCCCATCACAATGAGGATTGTATAAAGATGTGTGTCACAATTGTGTGTTTTTATCCAACACAATGAGGACCACATTTTGGTGTATTTTGGACATGTGTGCTTCTTCTATCACAGAGTCACATCAATCAATCAATCAATCAATCAATCATTTGTAAAGCGCACTACATACCTGTGAGGGTCTGAAGGCGCTGGGGGGGGCGCTACTGATCAAACAGCCAGGTCTTGAGTACCCTCCTGAAGGTCAGCAGGTCTTGCGTCTGTCGTAGGTTCGGTGGGAGGGTTTTCCATGTCTTGGCGGCAAGGTGGGAGAAGGATCTCTCACCGGTGGTTGTTCTTTGGATGTGCGGGACGGTGGTGAGTGAGAGGTCGGCAGAGCGGAGCTGGTGGTTAAGGAAGTAGAAGGAGAGCTGTCTGTTGAGGTAGGCTGGGCCGGTCTTGTGGAGTGCCTTGTGTGTGTGGATGAGGAGCTTGAAGGATATCCTCTTGTTGACCGGGAGCCAGTGCAGGTTTCTCAGGTGGGGGGTGATGTGACCGTGGCGTGGTACATCAAGGATCATTCGTGCCGAAGCATTTTGAATACATCGTAGTCGTTTGTTGAGCTTGGTCGGGGCTCACGTGTAGAGTGCGTTTCTTTAGTCGAGTCTGCTGCTGACGAGGGCCTGGGTGACTGTCTTTCTTGCATCTGTCGGGATCCATCCGTAGATCTTGCGGAGCATGCAGAGAATGTTGAAGCAGGAGGAGGAGACAGCGTTGACTTGCTTAGTCATAGAGAGCGTTGAGTCGAGGATGATTCCCAGCTTGCGTGCGTGGTCGGTGGGTGTCGGGGCTGCCCCCAGTGCCGTCAACCACCAGGAGTCGTCCCAGGCTGAAGAGTTGGAGCTGAGGAGGAGGACCTCCGTCTTGTCCGAGTTCAGCTTCAGATGGCTGGTCTTCATCCAGTCGGCGACGGCCTTCATTCCTTCGTGGAGGTTGGCTTTGGCGGTGATGGGGTCCTTGGTGAGGGAGAGGATCAGCTGAGTGTCATCGGCGTAGGAGATTATGTTGAGGTTGTGCTGTCGGGCTACGTGTGCGAGCGGGACCATGTAAATGTTGAACAGCGTCGGGCTGAGGGAGGATCCCTGGGGTACACTGCAGATGATCTCGGAGGCTTTGGAACGGAATGGGGGGAGGGGGACGCTCTGGGTTCTGCCGGAGAGGAAGGAGGTGATCCAATCCAGAGCCTTGTCTCGGACCCCTGCGGCGTCGAGGCGTGTGCGTAGTGTGCGATGGCAGATGGTGTCAAAGCGGCAGAAAGGTCTAGGAGGATGAGTGCTGCGGTCTCGCCATTGTCCAGCAGGGTCCTAATGTCGTCGGTGGCGGCGATGAGGGCAGTCTCTGTGCTGTGGTTGCTGCAGAACACTTACTGGGAAGGGTGGGGATTCTGTTTTCTTCGAGGTATCGGGTTAGCTGCCTGTTGACGGCTTTCTCGATGACCTTGGCTGGGAAGGGGAGCAGAGAAATGGGCCGGAAGTTCTTGAGGTCTCTTGGGTCTGCCTTAGGTTTTTAGGTCTCGCCTGCCAATGCGCTTGCGCATTGCTGGCGAGAATTATAGTAAGTGGAAAAGAAAAGTCTACCAAAATGGCTGCGGATCCCATACAGTTCATGTGAGACAGGCGCGTGCACGCCAGCCACATAACACACCACCATTTGTCTGTGCCTCGGCATCAGACATCAAAGGCTGCCGCTCCCCGCCTCCCTCGTGCACATCGCGCACCACCATTTGTCTGTGCCTAGGCATCAGACTTCAAAGACTGCAGCTCCCCCGCCCACCCCGCCACAGCACGCACACAGGGCACTCTCATTCCCTCCCGCACGTACTCTTAAATACATTTTCACTCAAATCTTTGCTTACCCATATCAATTCAGCTTTTTAAGGCTCTCAACATCTGTCACAAGGCTCCCTCCTACACTCACCATTAGGAATCACTACCTACCTTCCTTTTATTTATTTATTTTATGTGTTTTTATATAGCGCAGACTTCACCCGAAGATGTCAGAGCGCTTATTACTGCACGTCTCTTTCTCTTCGCTGTTGGCCGCTTCCCTTGCACCCGTCTGGCATTCCTCCCCTCGTCCCCTTGTCATTTCCACTGTTTCCTCACCCGTTGCTGTCATTAGTCAATGCCCTCCACCTCCCCTTCATCTCTTAACTCGCCAGTCACTGGAAGTTGGGAGGGGAACAGCGTGACAGTGCTTCTCTTTGTCGGCAAAGCCAACCGTTTACCTTTAATGTGCTATTATTGCACGCACTTATTATTTCTGTATGTTTGTCTGTATATGCGCTAGGACACCTAGGGCCAGATGTAGGAGCCCTAATACCGGTCGGAAGCGGCAGATTTCGTCCGTTTCCGACCGGTATTAGGGTTTTCAGATGTAGGGGGCTGAAAATTACAGAATCGCTATATTTACCGTTTCTGTAACATTACCGATTCGGTAAATTACCGAATCTGTAAATATACCGATTCTGTAATTACAAATGTCGGTGGCACAGTTTACAGTGCCACAGGCCCTTAAGAGTCGGTATTTTACCACCCAATCCATTGGGTGGTAAAATACCGAATTCAGGTGTGTATGCACATCTGTGCATGCACACCTGTGCAATATGACACACAGATATGCCCTTAGGGCATGTATGTGTGCCACATGTCACACAAGCCTGTACTTGGGGTACTAGAGGGTGTCAAAGTGACACCCCCTGCACCCTTGCAGGATTCGGTATTTACCGATTCTGTAAATACAGAATCGGTATTTCCCATTGACTCCTATGGGCTTCAAAGCCCATAGGAATCAATGGGAAATAACGATCCAGTATTTACACAATCGGTAAATACCGAATTCTACAGATTGGGTAATTCAGATTTTAAAATTACCTACATCTGCCCCCTTCCCATTTACAGACTCTTAAATACCGAATCAGTAAAATTCGGTATTTAAGAGTCTGTAAATAGGAATTACCTACATCTAGCCCTTAATGTCATACCTGCTTTTTTCATTTATAGGGCGGACGAATGGTACGGACCGTGCAAATCAGCTCATACGAACGTAAAGTGTTTAAAACAAGTGCAAGCAGCTTGAAAGGGACGAGCAGCATCCCTATTCATGCAGTAGTTACAGGCGGTGCAAATCTGGAAAGCATCCAGGACAACTTGCTTCAAATGATGGAGCAGGGAAGCCCAATGGCTCAGAATCTAGCTCAGTGAGTTAAGAGCTCACTACTGAGATCAGTGTGCAACCTGCACGTCTTGGGTTCATATGTATCCTCCCTACTCTTGCTCTGCCTTTCCTCTCCCTCTAGCCTATAAAAGAAGTACCATTATTTTGGGCAACAGTGACCGCTACTACTAGTAGCGTTATGAGAGCAAGCACTACACGTATTATTATTGTTAATGATTAGGTGTGCAAACTGAACACGGGACATATTACACACTTGTCAGTTTTCCTTATCTTGATTTAAATATAAATTGACACCAGTGATACGTGCTATTTTTATCGCTTTTATAAGGATGTCTGCTTCTATCCTTTGAATACCCCGCCCCCCCATGACCCACTGTTAGCAACCTTCTTAGTGTGTCATTGACCCCCAGGGCCCACCGTTAGCAACCTTCTTAGTGTCACATTGACCCACAGGACCCACTGAATGAGATTTGTGCCCTTGTGTCTGCTCCATAACCTCTGAATGCCCCCCTCCCCCTGACCCACCGTTAGCACCCTTCTTAGTGTCAAATTGACCCCCAGGGGCACAGCTCTCTACAACCCTCTCTCTACACCCCTCTCTTTACACCCTCTCTCTTTACACCCCTCTCTCTTTCAACACCCCTCTCTCTCTCAACACCCCTCTCTCTCTACCCCTCTCTCTCTACACCCCTTTCTCTCTACACCCCCTCTCTCTCTACCCCCTCACTCTGCCCCCTCTCTCTACACCCCTTTCTCTCTACACCCCTCTCTCTCTACACCCCTCTCTCTCTACACCCTCTCTCTCTAGAACCCTCTCTCTCTACACCCCTCTCTCTCTACACCCCTCTCTCTCTACACCCCTCTCTTTCTACACCCCTCTCTTTCTACACCCCTCTCTCTACACTCCTTTCTCTACACCCCTCTCTCTGCACCCCTCTCTCTGCACCCCTCTCTCTGCACCCCTCTCTCTGCACCCCTCTCTCTACACCCCTCTCTCTACAGCCCTCTATCTGCACCCCACTCTCTCTGCACCCCACTCTCTCTGCACCCCACTCTCTCTGCACCCCACTCTCTCTGCACCCCACTCTCTCTACACCCCTCTCTTTCTACACCCCTCTCTCTACACCCCTCTCTCTACACCCCACTCTCTCTACACCCCTCTCTCTCTACACCCCACTCTCTCTCCACCCCACTCTCTCTCTACACCCCTCTCTCTACATCCCCTCTCTATCTATCTATCTATCTATTTCCCTCACTCTATCGCCCTCACTCTATCTATCTATCTCCCTCACTCTATCGCCCTCACTCTATCTATCTATCTATCAATCACCCTCACTCTATCTATCACCCTCACTCTATCTATCACCCTCACTCTATCTATCACCCTCACTCTATCTATTGCCCTCACTCTATCTATCTGTTGCCCTCACTCTATCTATCTGTTGCCCTCACTCTATCTATCTATCGCCTTCACTCTATCTATCGTCCTCACTCTATCTATCGTCCTCACTCTATCTATCGCCCTCACTCTATCTATCTATCTATCTATCTATCTATCGCCCTCACTCTATCTATCTGTCTATCTATCTATCGCCCTCACTCTCTCTATCAATCGCCCTCACTCTATATATCACCCTCACTCTATCCATCGCCCAGTTCGCGCTATATAAAACATCTATCTATCACCCTCACTCTATCGCCCTCACTCCATCTATCACCCTCACTCTATCCATCGCCCAGTTCGAGCTATATAAAACATCTATCTATTGCCCTCACTCTATCTATCTGCCTATCTATCTATCTATCGCTCTCACTCTATCTATCGCCCTCCCTCACTCTATCTATCACCCTTCCTCTATCTATCTATCTATCTATCGCCCTCCCTCTATCGCCCTCCCTTCTTCTATCTATTGCTCTCCCTCTATCTATCTATCGCCCTCACTCTATCTATCTTTCCTCCTCCCTCTAGCTATCTATCACCCTCACTCTAACTATCTATCGCACAACAACAGCATCACTCCAGGGCACCACTGCATCACTCAGGGGCACCACAACATCACTATGCGCTACCACAGCATCACTGAACGCCACAGCATCACTTGTCGCCACCACAACATCACTCAGCGCCACCACAGCATCAATCTGTGCAACCATTCAACAACAACTGGTTCAAATATGTTCTCTCAATGTTTCAAGCTTTATTACAAATGTTACAAATGTCACAAACATATTCTTCACAAAAGTTATTTACAAAAGTTTAAGCTATTGCCATTATACATTACAATAACTTTTATTTAAGTATTAATTATTAAAAAAATGCCTTCGTTATTTGTAATTTCAATACATCTAAGTCACGTAAATACAACACATATTGCATTACAAATGCTATAGGTGTCACATTTGCGAAAGCTAAAACTATTGGCATTGTAAATGACAAAGCTATTAATTTAGCTATTTTCAAAACCAACACATAAATACAAAATTTGTCATTTACAATACCAATAGCTCAAACTTTCCTAATGCGAGACCTATTGCATTGCAAATGCTTGTTTGATTAGGTCGTTGATCCCGGCGTGTTTCCAGATCTCTGGGAAGGTCGCGGTCTCGAGGGAGAGATTGATGACGTTGCGCAGGTGGGGTTCAATGGAGCTGCTTGCTCTGTTGAAGACGTGGTGCTGGAATTGGTCTGACGGAGAGCCTGAGTGGATTGTGCGCATGGTCTTGATGGGCAAATTTTGCGAATTCGCGATCTGCGGATTTGCGAATTCGCGATCCGCAAAATTCACGAATTTGCGAATTTTTTAGTTTTTGCGTGTTCGCGGGGCGCTTGGCGTGTTCGCGGGGCGCTTTGCGTGTTCGCTGGGGTTTTTTTTGTGCGAGACCGCGATGCGCCCTTCTGCCCTCTGCCCCACTCGTTCTTGTGCCATTCTGCCCTCCGCCCCACTCGTTGTTGTGCCCTTCTGCCCTCTGCCCCACTTGTTGTTGTGCCCTGCTGCCCTCTGCCCCACTTGTTGCTGTGCCCTTCTGCCCTCTGCCCCACTCTGTGACCTTCTGCCCTCTGCCCCACTCCTGTTTTGTTTTAGAATGGCGCCAGCAAGCTGCCAGCGCCATTCTAAAATAGTTACTAAGTTAGCTTCATCAGGAAGCACTATTAGATAAAATAAAGCACGTGCTCGAGCACCTGCATTTTATCTATTAGTGCTTCCTGTTGAAGCTAACTTAGTAACTATTTTAGAATGGTGCTGGCAGCTTGCCGGCGCCGTTCTAAAATAGTTACAAGCTTGAAGCTTGAACTTTTGCCCCCCGGATCCGTTCCGCTCGCGGATTTTCGGCAAATTCAAGGGAATACGCGGATCGCGAATTTGCCGAAAAACCGCGAGCGGAACAGATTTTGCGCCCATGCTTAGTCTTGATGGTGTTATCGATGCTCACGTCATGTTGTATTGAAAAAGTTCATGTTAATTTATCCATAATTAAGAGTACCATATTATCATTATTTCTTTAACAGTAAGCGTCTATCAGATTAAGCACTATATTACAAATGTGTAACTCAAAGAGAACTACATTGTATTTTATCTTGGAAATAAGTGCACCTATCCATCACAATTATGGCTATGTAATGGCCTGGTCTATATGGCATACATTTATCTCAATTCAAAGAAAGACAAAGTGCTAATGCGCACAAAGTACATGTGTACACTTGGAAAAAGATTAAAAAACATACAGATATCTATGTGAATAAATATTTTTATGTGGGTATGTAGAGACATTTTAAGGGCTTTATTGCCTTACAAAGTATATGTGTGCCAGCAAACTTGTGAGTTTGTAACTGTCCACAAACACTTTCTCTGCCAATTTCCACCCGGGGAACAATTTAAGATTCACTTCTCACAAGAGGTGGAGTAAATTTGTTTCCAGAGTGGGAATAGGAAGGAATTTCGGAGATGGCATAGATGAAGAGATTACTCAACAGTGAAACATGTTTTTCAAATGTTACTTCTCCCACTTGCTACACAATATTTCCAAGCATTTAAACATGTTCAAGGAAAAAAGGGATTCTCAAAAGAAAATGAAGAGTAAGGAAACCCTAGTGCTACTGTGCATAAAGTATATGTGTAGACTTAGAAAAGATTGACTAGCATATAGATTTCTATGTGAGTATATTTACTGGACTTTAGAGCCCACGCTGCTTTGCCTGATTACCGCGCCAAGAGGCGCTGCCGCCATTCTCTCGCACCCGGAGGTGCATAAAGGTGCTCGCAGCTCCCGCTTCGCGGGAACCTCTTTACTGGACTTCAGAGCCAGAACTTGGCTATATGCAAATTAGTCTGACCCTGGCCCAGTGCATCATGGGAACAGGGCAGACCAAACTACCAAGCCAATTCTTATACTGGGAAGGAAACAAGCTACCGGGGACCGGTTTCTGGCATTTCAGCTGTCTTCGGCCCGGCTTGCTTGAATCCTGATGGTGCAATGAGCTAGGGACTCACATCTGAGTATACCCTTCCACGCTTATGGTGAACACTATAGGTGTGGCAGGGTATACTCAGACATGAATCCCTTTCTCACTGCACCATCAGGACCCCCGGTAGCTTGTCTCCTTTCTGGTGAAGAATTGGCTTGGTAGTTTAGTCTGCCCTGTTCCCATGATGCACTGGGCCAGGGACAGACTGATTTGCATATAGCCAGGTTCTGAGCTGGGATGGTGCAGTGAGATAAATAATGGTGATGGATCAAGCCCTGATCTTTGGACTGGGTAAGAGTGGTCTGCTTAATTCAGACACTCTGTTCATCACCACCCCCTTTTCTGTAACGTTTTTGGACACAATAGGTGTGGCAGGGTATACTCAGACATGAGTCCCTTTCTCACTGCACCATCAGGATTCAAGCAAGCCGGGCCGAAGACGGCTGAAATGCCAGAAACCGGTCCCCGGTAGCTTGTCTCCTTTCTGGTGAAGAATTGGCTTGGTAGTTTAGTCTGCCCTGTTCCCATGATGCACTGGGCCAGGGACAGACTGATTTGCATATAGACAGGTTCTGAGCTGGGATGGTGCAGTGGACTGGGTAAGAGTGGTCTGCTTAATTCAGACACTCTGTTCATCACCACCCCCTTTTCTGTATCAATATCTTTGCTTGGCTCTTCTTCTAAAGTAATGGCAAAAATGCTGTTGGCCAGGCTAGAGCAATGGGTAGAAGAAAAGAACATCTTATCTGTAGCTCAGTATGGCTTCAGACGAGGTGTTGGGGTGGTCGAACAGTTTCTGAGCTTAGAACTAATAGGGGAACTTTACCTGTTGCTTGTACTTGCTCCTGAGGGCCGGGCATTGCTCTGCTTCATCATCTTGGCCGGGCTTGGCTCCGCCGAGCCCCGCATTCCTGTGGCAGCACCTGTGGGTAGGGGCTTTGCTCCACTCACTCCTCCGGCCGGGCTTGGCTCCGCCGGGCCCCTTCCGGGAGCGCGCCGGGAGAAGTCCGGGACAAGGGCGGGGCCATCTGCGGCTGTCCTAGGCAGATCGAGGCAGGGCAGGGCCCCGCCCCTTACATGTGAGAACTTGAACCACCCATATAAAAAAAAAAAAGGTACTGTGCTTGTTCGTCAAGTTGACTGCTCCCTGATACACAAGATAGTGTTGGGCCACCTTCGAGTTGTTGGATATTATCCCATTTACCAGGGAAAGTTGTAGCTAGCAATGGGTAAAAGGAAGGTAACGGAGGGGGAGCACTTGCCATTACAACAAAAAAAAGGAAGAAGTCAAAAAAGTCGCTACATGCTGCCGCTAATTGTGTTATGTCAAGCATCGAATCTATTGTTGAAGATTTTGAGGACATTCTATTGACGGCCCCATCCTTAAGAAATGTGGATAACCCTGATCCCCTGGTCGGCGGTTTACTGCAGATAAAGAGCAAAGTGATCCCAGCTATTTTTTCTAAAAGACCAACATCCAAGTGCTCAGTAGATGATATGCATTCTAACCCTGCTTGCCCCATTGAGGTAAATGTTACAGAGGCATTAAGAGGGGCAAACATGAGTGCTAATGCCGAACTTCCAGCTATATCAACTGGGAATATAGACAGGTCCTCGCAGGTGATAGCATGTGAAATGGGCATCACTTGTACTAATCGCTTTTCAGTGTTGGAAGGGGAATCCAGGGAATTAAGTGAGGTCTTATCGCAAGGGCTGGGGGGACTGTGGAGGATGTGAATAGTCCAGGTGAATGCTCCAGATGTTTGAATTTTAATAATTTAATCATGATGAAAATGGAAAGCCTGGAAAGGGATATAGCTATTATTAAGAAATTCATGATGGACTTTACAAAACGGGAGGAACTACACTTAACAAACACTCTACACCCAGTGTTAGTGTACAACCTGGTAAAAGCCCCTATCTTGCGATCGGCCCCACCAAACCAAACAGCAGGAGCGGCCCTATCTAAACCCAATACACTAACAGCTCCATTATGTGTCTCCAAAACTGTAGTAGAGTTACGACCCAAAATCCCAGCTCATAACCCCCTAGCTAAAATGCCCACCAGGCAAAACACCTCGGGCTCATATGCCGAAGTAGCAAAATTGAGGGGGTCAATATCACAATGCAGGGTCCTGCAGGGGGATAATAAATATTATAGTGACATGGTTGAAACAACTAATTGGAGTAACAAACAGATAAACACACCATACAGATCCCCTTGTGGTATTGTCTACATGACCGGGGTCACCAAGCTTGGAGCTGCTAACACTTATGAGAACAGTGAATCCATACGCAATAAAGCCATTCATGGGCTTCGCCACGTGAGAGGGTGCAGATCAGTCATTAGGGAGGATATGATTAATGTTAAAAGAATTTCCTTGCCTAGTTCATCAACAGACTGTATTGAGATACAGTTTGGTAACATAGCAATTGCAGAGAACCTAGTAGGACATGCCCCCCTAGGAATTGTAACATACAAATCAGACATGCACCTCTATGGTCTAAATCTAGGCTCGAGGACGCATTGGGTCTAAACAACATAGACTGACCATTAAAGGATAACTATCTGAATAGTGTAAGACAAACACACAATATGTGCAAGCCCGAGGGTCAGACCAATTCCACCACAAGCCTTATAGATATGGAGGCTATGAAGATTAATGATGAGGTTGTTCCTCGGGGGAAGAAAGGTCTAATGAAGTGGTCAACACTCAATATCCCCTAACAGCAGTTGTAAGACTAGCTTCAGAAGTAGTTCACACAGAGAGGGTTACAAGCACAAACATGATTAAATTGTTTTCCTGGAACATAGCAAAATATGGCAAATCCAGAATGGAACCAATTCATAGATACGTTCGACATCTGTATGTTCAAGGAAACATGGAGCATGTCTCCCCTATATAAATGCGGATATTCCACCCACTTTATTCCGGCAATTAGTTCAGGGAGAGGTCGCCAATCGGGAGGACTGCATGTATGGTTTAGTGTGGCTTTGAATTGGGCACTTACTGCGCATACTTTACCATCGTAGGACATACTACAAATCTCCACTAAGGGCTCCCATATTGGAAGCTCAATGGAGCTGTTTAATATTTATGCTAGAGGTTGCCCAGGAGGTCAAACTTCACCCACTATAGCCTTACTCGAGGTGGTGCTAGCAGGTATCCCCCCATTGTCTAGCATTATTGTAGGGAGAGATTTTAACTGTACATATGAACCCCTAAGCAAAGAAGATCTCCTGGGACTTAATGAAGAGGATTCTAGACAGTCCATCCCGCCTCTAACCATAGCGCCAATCAGAAAATGGACGCCAAGAGCGATCCAAATAAATGTCCTAACACTAGAATATAACCTACGTGCCCTGAATGGTAGGACAACCTCAGACCCAAATGGTATGATGACCTATAACAGATTTAGTTGTCCATCCCGTATTGATTACATTCTGCTCCATACCGGTTCCTGGAACAGACTAGTTGACATGGAAGTCAGACAGTCACAGGATAGCGATCATAATCCACTTTGCATGGAAATAAGATGGGGTAATGAGAGGGAAGCATTAAATGCCCCACTTATGATCAAAAAAGAAGTAGTTCCATCTAATTGCAAACACAGATTAAAGTGGAACAGGGTGATGTGCCAAGAAGATAGTTTGATCCGTATTAAAGAACTAGTAGAGGCAGAAACTAGGGAACTCCTATCCCATACCTCCGCCCAGTCAACCAAACAAAGCCTGAATTTTACAGACTCCTACAAGAGTCTAATAGAGAAAATTGGTTCATTCTTCACTATAAGAGATACTAGTGGACCAAGGAAGAAGAATCCACCAAAAAGTGGCACCCATGGTATACAACAGGTTGTAGGGAAAAGAGAAGGGCTATAGCAAACGCCATTAGGAGAAAGGACGCTATAGCAGTTAGGACGGCTAGAAGGGAATATAGCGATTGCATCAAAAGTGCAAAGAAGGACTGGGAGGAAGAATATTGGCAACAACTTAAGATCGCTGCCAGTTCGAAGAACTCTACCCTGTTTTGGAACTTGATAAACAAACTTGACAGGAGAGAAGTAGAGCCCCTCCCTAACCATATAACTGAGCAACCATGGCATTCCCATTTTTCAAATCTGTATTGTGGTGAAGATGATTTAGTTCAATCATGGAGGGTACAAAATAACTTTATTAATGAGGAACTTACACCTGTAGAACCCTTTGTAGCCCGAGAAGTTTCTGATGCTATCAGGAGCATAACACCCTCTAAAGCGGCAGGCCCGGATGGGTTACCGGGCGATCTATATATACATGACCCTAAGCTGTGGTCTGATTTTATTGCTCCTCTAATGAATAGAATCCTTCATGGATACCCTGTCCCTGACTCGTGGAGGGGTGCTGAAGTTGTTACTATCCATAAGAAAGGCGATAGGGAGGACCCTGCCAACTACAGGTCGATTAGTTTAATCAACGCTGCTCAGAAAATAGTTGGCAGGGTCATTATAAATAGAGTAGGTATGTGGCTAGAGGAGGGGAATATACTGTCCCACTTCCAGGCGGGTTTCCGCCAGAATGTGGGTACTATGGACCATGTTTTCAGGTTTTGGGCAATATACTGGAAATCAGTAACCATTATGAAGGGGAATTTATATCTGACCTTCATAGACCTCAAAAGCGCCTTTGATTTGGTGCCTCGTGATAAACTCTGGAGGGTGCTGCTGGAAATGGGGTTCCCGCGTTACCTCCTGGAGTTTATAGTTAAACTTCACGAAGATAATTATGCTAGAATTAGATGGGGAATGAGGGACAGCTAACAGGTGAATAGGGGGGTACGTCAGGGCTGTGTGATGGCCCGACATTGTTCTCCCTCTTTATCAATGGGGTGGTAGACCATTTGAGGGAGGACAATGCCGATGCTCCGGTCCTGGCGGGGGAGAAAACACCAACCCTCCTCTTTGCAGATGACACCCTCCTGTTGTCCAAAACCCCCTCAGGGCTGGAGAAACTACTGGACAGATTCAGTCTATTTTACGATGAACGCGGGCTGACCATAAATACATCCAAAACCAAGTTAATGGTGCTGCCCCTTCAAAAAAAGCAAAGAAAATTAATTTCACCCTTAATGGGTCGCCTCTTGAGGTGGAGGAGGATTTTGACTACCTGGGAATCAGGATTAACAATAGAATGAAATGGGACTCCCATGTTGCCAAGATGCTGCTAAACCTCAAGAGAGTCTCGGGAGCCATTCTGAGGAGTCAGCGTATGTCAGTCAGCAGGCCTATAGCCCCGGCTCTAGCTGTATATGAAGGGAAGGTGCTGTCCTCTGCAGTCTATGGGTCGGAACGGTGGGGCTGCGAAAATGTCACCGATCTGGTTAGAGCCGAGAATAAGTTTATAAGGGACTTAGTTGCCGTTACTATCTCAACCCCATTGAAGCCCCTTTTTCATGATATGGGCAAACGCTCGATTTTAGACATAGTACGCCTTCGCCCTGTGCTGTTCTGGGTGCACCTGAGAAGGACCTCAGAACTAGCAAATTACGCCCTGGCGATGGACGAACTGCTATCCTTGAATAGTGTGAATAAGATCCAGTGGCTAAACAAATTGAGGCAAATGGTCATGAAGCTGGGATTGGCTGAATCCTGGACCTCACAGTCCCCTCCTCCAAAGCAAGTTGTTAAGAAAATGCACTGGGAGTGGGTACACACTGAGGAACAGAAGAGTACAAAATGGGGAGCTCTAACCACACAATATTTGGAGCATAAGCCCACTAGGAGGTTTGAACCATTATTAGATTTCATCCAAATACTAAAAGACAGATCAATTCTTTTTTAAATGAGGTATGGGACACTACCCCTTAACAAATTTATTAGGGGATGGAAAGGAACGCGGGTCTCAAATGGCACCTGCCCAAGCTGTCCATGTGAGACCGAATCCCTACCACACTTTCTGTTTGGTTGCAAAGCATACAAGAGGGCGAGATCGAGATGGTTGAAGCCAGTATGCAGGGAGTTGGGTGTTAGAGATTTTAGGGTCGCCCTCCGCATTCTCTTAACCGATACAACATCTTTATTTGTTGTATGCGGAGTTGCAAAGTACCTATCAAGTGCCTGGCTTACTCGCACCAGATTGCTAAATACTAATAAAGTATAGATCCTGCATGTACAGAAAGCCCACATGTATATTACCGTTGTTGCACTTTAGTACCGCTATCAGAGTTGTTTTTAAAGTGTAAATAGTATTTTTATTGTTTTTTATCTTATGAATTGTACATTTTTATCATATATGCCATTTTTTATTAACTTGAATGTTTGTACTTTTATGATATGATTATATCGAATAAAGTATTACAACAACAATAATAGGAAAATACACCTTCGCTAGGGAAGGATCCTTGCACCTTTGCTTTGTAGATTTGTCAAGTGCATTTTATGGGAGACGTTGGGAGGGATGGGAGCCCCGGAGGATATTATTAGTTTCTTATCTCAAATCTATGCTCGTCTGTCCGCAAATATACGTTATGGAATACATGGGGAATGCACAAAGCACTTTAATATTACACATGGAATAAGACAAGGCTGCACACTTGCACCTCTTCTGTTTTCACTTCATATAAATGGCATTGATATTTTACGACTGAATTTGGGGGTAGATGTCCCAATGATCGGTAAGCGGGCAACACCCCTATTATTGTACGTCGATGATGCTGTCCTAATTTCAAGGACAGCGAACGGATTACAGACCCTGATGGACAATTTTACTAGTTTTATGACGGAAAACATTTAAAAAGTAACCTGAGTAAGACTTTGGTTATGTCCTAAGGTAAAAAGAATATTAAAACAAAATCACATTATATTAACGAGACATTAATAGAGAGAATGTTTACATTTTCTTACTTAGGGATTCTTTTTAACAGTAAAGGTACTTGGAATACACATATAACTCTATGCAAGTTGAAATTTGTGAAATTGGTGGAGGCTATTTTTAGATTCTCCCAAACAATTGGTAAAAAATCTGTACGGGAGATTCTCAAGCTATACGGAGCAAAGTGCATCACCGGGAGTTGTTACGGGGGAGCACTATGGGGCCAGACGGATACTTTGCCATTACAAATTCTTGAAAACAACTTTTTAAGACGTTTGTTAGCCGTACCGGCCTTCACCCCTTTCATTATCTTGCATAGAGAAACCAGAACACCTTTCATTATCTTGCATAGAGAAACCGGAACACCATATATACACGATTTGATTAGCATAGCCGCCTTAAATTTGTGGCACCGTATCTGGACTAGGGAAGAAACTCGCTTTACGAGGGATATTATTTTAGACTGTTTGTCCCAATACCGATGCAAGAAAATACCTTGGTTGAGTTATATTAGTGGTCTCTTAGAAGAATGCAACTTGCCCATGAATGGAAATCAACCTGAAGACATACAACACATCAGTAAGGTTGATTTGAAAAGGAGTCTCCTGAATGTTAGGACAGCCTTAAGAGATGAGGTTTCAGGTTCTAAGAAAATTGCTATATCTTATCTTAAGGGACCAATCGCCATGGGTCTGCAGCCATACCTCGTTTTTATAACTAAGGTACAGCATAGATTCTACCTAACCAGACTACGGATGAATACATTACACTATCTTTTTGCTTTTCCTAAAAGGGGCAAGTGGTGTGCTAATCTTCTAAACTGCCCGTGTGATGGTAGATCCAAACAAAGCAACCTTCAATTTTTACTCTTTTGAAAGTTTTATATAGAAATTAGAAAAATGTATCTCCGTCCAATTTTTAAAGATAATTGGCTGTAATCCTATAAAACTTCTTTTAATTATTAACGGAATTTGGAAAAAATACCAGTCTGCAATGCAGTAATTTGTTAAATAATGTCAGCAAAAAAACAAAGGAATGAACTTGTTCACTCAGAAAAATTGAACTAAGAATTACTATAGGTATACATGTATAATGATTGTGCTTATTTTAATTATGTTAAGATGTTGTTTCTTTTGCATATTCTTGGTTATAAATGGATTTTATTGTATTTCATAGAATGCTTTTATGGACATTTTTTATGATCCGAATAAAGCTTGATTTGATTGATTGAGTACATATTTCTGTGTGTGTGGATAGAGAGCTTTCCAGGGCGTATTTGCTCTTCTTGCAGATTCCTCACCTTTTGAATAAATTCCCCCAACAGTCACAAGACAAGGTGTGGGTGCATGGCTGTTTTTACCAAGAACTTCTCAAGGAACCAGCGAGCGAAACGACTTTCCATTCTCCCTTCTGAGTTCAAATGGTAATGCTACGCAAAAGTGTAGAGGGACACCCAACTCACCACTTTGCAGATGTGTGCTATCGGAACTCCTGTTGCCATTGCAGAAGTACAAAACTTGCTCTGGTGGAATGAGCTTGAATACTTTCTGATGGCTCTTTGTTAGCCAGAGCACTGCACATCGTAATTCAAAGGATTATCCATCTCGATAATGTCCTCTTATGCACTTTCTTGCCTTTCACCTTCCCCATATAGCCCACAAACAGCTGATCATCTAGCCTTAACTCGCATGTTCTGTCCACGTAGAAGCTAACTGCTCTCTTATGATCAAGACGATGCAGTCTCTGTTCTTACTTGGTTGCCTGTGGATGAGTGAAGAAGGTTGGGAGTCTGCATGGCAGTAAGGCAGCCTTGGTTCTTAACACCAATCTGTTAGGACTGAAAGAAATGAATATATGTTTGACACTAAAAGCTTGCAATTTGCTAACACGTCTAGCTGATGTGTTAGTGATCAGGAAGACTGCCATAAATGTGAGTAACGTAAAGGACAACTATGTAATAGTTCAAAAGGGGAAAATAAAAGAAACATGAGAACCAAGTTGTAGCCCCATTGAGGCATCCTAAAAGGGATTGGTGGAAACTTGTTAATTGTCCCTTTAGGAACCTCATAACTATGGATGGTTTGAAAAGGGACAGCTGGTCAGGTAAACAAAGAAAAGCCGAAAAGTCTGATAAGTGAGCTTTAGCAGTACCCACTGCGCCCCACTGCTGAGCTAGTGAAAGGACAAACCTAAGATGTTAGACAGATGAACCTGAAGAGGGTCTACTAAGCTGTCTACATATCAATTGGTAAATGAATTCCATCTGCCTCAGAACACTATCTTGGTGACATGACTGTGGGCACATAAATTAATATCCACACCTTCAGAAGGTAAAGAAAGAGATCTCATGTTGCCCGTTAAATCTCTAGAAAGACAGGTGGAGCCTTTAGCAGTTGGGATGGAGAACCCGCCATGTGACTGCAACGAGAGGTCTATTCTGTGAGGGAGACAGAGCGGAGGGCACAGGGAGAAGCGAATAAGGTCTACATTTTACACCCTTTGTGGCAAATCTGGGGGCAATGAGGATTACTTGGGCCTGATCAAGAAAACATTTCCTCAGAATTTGAGCAATCAAGGGAATGGAAGGAAACAAATAATGGAGCGAAAAGTTCAACTTCAACTGAAACATGTCCCCCAATGCTCCCTGCATCGGAAACTAGAGGTCACAGAATTTCAGGAATTGAGCGTTCTCGTGAGTGGCACATAGGTCAATATCAGGAGTCCTCCAGGCTGGAATATGTCCTGGATTACTTCCGATTCCAGATGCCACTTGTGGTTGGCAAGATGATTCTTACTGAAACTATCCACTAGCACATTGAGCACACCTGCAAGGTGATGTGCCACCAGGCAAATCTAATGTTCCTGAACCCAAGACTAGAGTCTCAGAGCTTCTTGGTAGAGAGGTATGACCCTACCCACCCCTGCTTGATGATATACTACATAGTTTATTGTCCATCAAGATCTGAAAACACTGATCACTGAGGGAATGGAGGAAGACCTTGAGTGCCAAAATTATGACCTGCAATTCCTAGAGGTTAATGAGCAATCTCCGTTCATCTAGTGACCAGGGACTTCTGAGCTCACATTCTTCCAGATATATTACCCACTCTAGAGTGGAGGCATCAGTGATAACTGTTGCCACCGGAGGGATAGAGTGAAATGGACTTACTTGGGATAGATTGCTGTCCATCCTCTACCACTGTAAGGCCACTAAAGTGTTTCCAAGGTGCTTGAACCACTGTCTGCAAAGACATCATTGGAGTGCCCTCATGTGTCAGCATGCATAGGTGATCAGAAGGATGAAGGAGGATTGCAGATCGAAGCGGCATAAGACCATCAGGACTGGAACAATCGCTCCATATTGAAACATCACAATCATAGCCTGGATGTTGTGAACCTTCTGAGAAGAAGGGAAGGCTCAATTTGCAATGGTATACCATCCCAACCCTTCCAATTTATCACGTCTTCAAGCAAAGCATTGCTGCAAGATACCTTGCTGCTCTGCACAAAAGGGAGAGAGAAGGAATGTGCCATATTTAACATTATTTGGCATATTCCTGTCCTCTGTTTGTGATGGCGCAACATGCACTGCTTGCACCAGAGCAGGCACCCTTGCACAGGGGTGCAGTATTGTTTTTGTGCAGGAAGGGGCATCTTCCTGCACAAACACAACGCTGAAAGACACTTCCCTCAACTAAGTGTGTTGCAGAATGCCGAACACTTAGAAAGCGGAAACAATAAGAATATATAGACATATTTCTCCTCGCTGTACCTCCCCTGGGAAGGTGTAGAATGTTGACACATTCCCAGATTTATTCGGGGAATGCGCCAAAATCAATGGATGGATGCATAGAAACATCCAAGCTTCACCCATGGAACGCCTTGTCAGGGCAGAGTAGAGCAAGGCAATGACTTGCGCAGCCTTTTGTTAATCTAGCCAGGCTTGGTAAATCTCATTCTAGTTTTGTGTAGCCCTGCACTGCCTTGCGCGGTGAAAGGGCAATGCAAAACTTTGATAAATATGCCTCCGGATGCACTGTAAGGGAACTAGGGGAGACATAGGATTGTTGATGGAAAAGTTCATATTGACCGACAACTTGTCAGTTGTGTGCAAATGGTAGGACACATCCCTGGTGAGTTGGCTTTTAGGAGCCAGTTATCCCGGTAAAGGAATTCTGGAATTAATTGCCACCTGTGAAGGTCGGAATCTACCACCACCACTTTTGTGAAGACTGGAGGAGCGAAGTGAGGTCAAATGGGAGAACAGCAAACTAATAGTGTTCAGATCGGACCATGAAGCATAGAAAATTCCTGTGTATCCGCAGGATAGGAAGATGGAAGTAGATATCTTGCAGGTCAACAGACACAATCTAGACTTCCATTTCCAGTGCTAGAAGAACCAGAGCTAGGGACAGGATCACTAGCCCCTCTCCTGCTCTGGAACACACTCCACAGTACCCATTACTAGTAAGGTCAGAACCTCTTGCTGAAGGACAGTCAGATGGTCTGGCAGGAGTACTGGTAACTGGAAGAGATGGTTGGGGGTTCTGCTGGAAGGATAGGCCATACTCCTTTCCACAATCTACAAGACCCAAAGGTCTGGAATCCTCAAAACTTGTGAAAGGTCTGAGGGGTCCAAACGTGTGAAAATGGGATGTCTGTCCCCAAAATGACTGTGTGTGTTCGGACAAGGGTAACTATGGCTGTTTCCCTGTAGTGGTTGGGGAAGAAGAGGAGGAGGGAGAAAGGGGTAGAGCATCTGTTCTTCCCTTGCTTTGTCCTCTCTACTATTTGTAGAGGGAAGATCCCCTGTTGTTGGTGCTGCTGTTGGGTGTATTGATGATGGCCCCAAAAGTAAATCCCCTGCTGAAACCTCAGATTATATTGTGGGAAAGGCATCAGGTGTTACCTTGCTTTGTCCTCTCTACTATTTGTAGAGGGAAGATCCCCTGTTGTTGGTGCTGCTGTTGGGTGTATTGCTGATGGTCCCAAAAGTAAATCCCCTGCTAAAACCTCAGATTATGTTGTGGGAAAGGCACCAGGTGTTAGCTTGGAAAAATAACAAGTTTGCACTACTAGGCTCTCCAGGGATGGGTGAGACGAGAGGAAGGTGGGACCTCCTGGAAATGGCTTATAGTGTCAGGCATCGGTTCCTGAAATCTCAGTAGAAGTTATTGTTTTTTTCAAATAGCTAGACTATGTTCTGTTAGGGCCTTATTGAAAGGAAGTAACAATTCTACTGTATGAGGGGTTAAATGTACAACCTCAATAAGGGGGTCTGATCTTTGTTTCTATGGACGGCACTTGGAGGTATTAGCGACCCTCCTAATGACCGAGTGGTATGAATGAACCTCTGGTAGGGGCAAACCCGTTAGAGAGAGAAGCTCCCTCTCTGGTGAAGTGTCAATACCACTTGCATCTTTCAGGCCTGTAAAGTCCAGGTCCAGTGTATACTAACCATCCTAATCATCTGCATTTAGATCTGAGCCCCAAAGAAGAAACTGCCTTCTTCTATTAACCTTTGGCCTCTCCTGGAGCGATAAAGTTGATGGTTAATAAATGGAAGAGAGTCTGTTCGAGTGGTCAGCTGAACTGGTGGAGTCAGAAGAGGTGGAAGAATCAATAGTAGCAGCACCAGGGTATTGTCAGTGGCGATAGTGGAATTAGAGACGTCATCTGTGGCACCAGAGAGGTGTTTTGGTCTGGCGCTGAAGGCGAGTAAGAAGGGCTGTTCAGTGGAGGTGGTAGCCGCGGCGCTGATCCCGAATGCTGTGGTGGCACTGAGTCTGTGTTGCTGACCATGATAATGCGGGCTAGGGAAAAAAGGGTGAAAAGGGCGTTGAGTGGAATGACGCTGGTAGCCTTCCAGTGCTCGACAAGAGCAAGTCATTGGGCCTGTGGGACCAGCGAGCACTCTAGAAGGGACCACAGATCTGCTTAAAATGCTTATCATGTCACTCAGGGATGCTGAAGGGTCCTCCAACCAACAAATCGGAAAATATGGGTAAAGCTGACTAGCCATGGGCCTTCGGATCGATGATGCAGAAAAATTGACTCCGAAGCCAGCTGCAGGTCTGAAGAAACCACATGCGCCATAGACTCCATGGGGACTACCATTGGTTCCTTGTCCGACATTGAATGTGGCAAAGTCTGGGTTGTGGAGACTTACTTCTTGAAGTATGTCGGAGAGACTCATGCCTCTTCTATAAATTTTTCTTTTTTCTTCGGTGACTTTGATGAAGATGGCTACTGCAGCAACTTCAATCACTGTCTCGATTTTGTCGTCCCCAATGCTTGTCTTGTGCTAGGCCATAAACATCTTTGCCTCTTGTTCTTTATTCACCTTTGGATGCATACACTGACATAATTTGCAGGCCTGTGGGTCGTGGTCAAATCCCAGGCACCAGAGGCACATGTTGCAGGATTTCTGATGGAGATTTGGCCATTACAATCTCTGTATGGTTTAAAGCCATACCGCTCGGCTGGTATCATCGTGAGGTAACTGTAACCAAACTTTTTATATTTTGTAAGAAATCGCCCATGACATCAACACTCCTGAGAAGAGTTTGGAGTGCTCCAGAATGTACAGGTGTAGCACAAAGAAGGAAACTGATGTCAGCACTCCTAAAGGTGAATTTTATGGCTCTAGTGACTTCGCAGTGATGCCACTTATGGCAATGAAGTGGAGCCAGCACATCATATTTGCATAGGAGAGCTATTGAAGAGTTTCCGGATCCTGATTGGCACTGGGGATATTCAAAAAGATGAGGAATTTGCAGGTAGAAGTGTCCATCAGAAAGTAAAAAGATCTGTGAGATGTTGTCAGAGTTAAGAGCATGAGAGACACAGAGGAGTAAGTTTAGAGTGAGTAGAGAAGATAATGAGGAAGAATGAGTGAAGAAATGTATAAACTAACAAGGATTAAATGAGGTGAGTGAGGAAAGTGACATAATGAGCAATCAGTTAGTTATAGTTAGTAAATAACTGTTTACGTGAGGAGTTTGTTACAAAATGGCCCCAGGCTATTTGTCACTGACAAACACCTCTATTTCATAACCAGCAGCACTTTGAAGTTTGAGTGAAGTCAACAACCATACAAGTATCAGAATCCAGACAAAATGGACTCATGCTATACATATTAGGCCTTTGGCTCTAATCCGTCCCCAAATGGCCATTATAATACAACTTTCAGTCATTTTGTTTCTGGTGCACTCAATATAGGCAATAGTTTATGACTGAAAGGATTTTAGCTCTGGTTATGGTCAATGTACATTAGAAGCATAAAAAGATAGAAGTATTCACAGATCTTCAATAGCACTGGACAGCAGATTATCAGCAACAGAGCAGCAAAGGGGAAACAGCATTCTTGATCCTCTGAGGAAGAGCAACCCAAACATACTATTCATTGCTGATGAAAAACAACATGAAATGTATAAGGGGTGAAAAATTTGATTAAATGCTCATAAGACAGCACATGCCATACTTAAATTCAAGGTTTAAGGACCTAAAGGATCAATATCTGATAAGGTACTTTAGAGGGCGGATTCAGGTGCTAGGTAGGAAGCTATTTGTAGAAAAGCTAATTTGGGGCTTTCACTCTACCATTTTTGATTATTTCTCATAAAGCAAGCCCACCATTGTTTTAGGTGTAAACAAAATTGTGGAGACAACCACAGACCTATAATTACCAGCATCTTGAATTGCAATGATCAGTACTCAGTTCTTAGTGCTCCCAGGGAAAGTGTAAAAATCACCTTATGATTATTAATTAGACCTCTCACAATTTTTGGCAGCAAAGACAACATTCTACCCTGGAAAAAATATACCTGAAAGAAAAAGTTAGCTCCTTCGCTCTGATTGTTATATTTTTTTTAAGTCAAAACAGTCTATGATCTGTGATGAGATAGTGGCACGAAGGAGATGTGATCTTGGTGTGATGAACACCTAGTCAAACTGTTTGAATTTATATCCGGAAAAACTTGTGTTGGCAACTATTAAGTATAAATTACATAGAAATAGAGGGTGTATTAAGTGACTGCAGCAACCTGATAACTGAAAGTCCTCATTATAGGTGATTATTAAAGTATGTAGAAAATGGACAAATTGCTAAGAAGTATAAAAAACAAGAAAGCTGCAGAGGGCACTATGTGATGCTCAGGATTTAAGTTAATATGAGTATTAGTACTATTTAAAATTTTACACCCTAAAGAAGAGGTTATAATAACACACAAGAAACTAAATTAAAAATTAGCTGTTACTACTATAACTTTCATATAAATACAATGTTGATTTAATAACAATAGTGTTATGGTTATTTATACTCCCCTTCAGAATTATGCATTTCAAGTTTTGGATCCTATTATGAAAAACCCCTCTGTTAATCAGTTAACATCCCATTTGAAAAATTGGTGAGATTTTAATCATTTGTGGCCACAATGACTATCACACGTGATTAATTCATAACAATCAGTCAATCAGAAATATAAGGCTTCAAAGGGAAGGACCATCTGCTCTGAGATGTTTGTATTTAAATGAAATCTTTACTCAGACATTATCAGATCTTCCCCAAGTTAGGATGATGTGTTAATTCGTTTGATATCTACATCAACCTCAAGACACAGGCCGTAGGCGTCAGGTGCAGTGGTTGTTCCAGGCGTCGGGTTTCTTTGTCCTCAGCAGGCTCTGAGTATTTCTTTAGTGATTCTTTTGAACAGAGCTGCTGGAGATCCGGTCTTTGTTGTAGGGAGTCAGTCCTCACAGGAGTTCTGGAGATTGCTGGCTGCAGGACAAGGCCATCTTTGGCGCAGAATCTCAGGAAACTGCAGGCGGGCCAGTAGGGCTGAGGCCAAGCCACTTCTTCTCTGCATTCTCCTCTGCTGGCCGTCTTCTTTCATCCTTCTTCTTCGTAGGTATCAGGAATCTGCATCCTGGGTTCAGGACTGCCCCCTAAATACTGCATTTAGGGGGCATTTTATGGGTCTCTGCGTCAGGTACCAATAAAATTCTGACCTATGGGTGACTACACCCTTGGTGTGCTCACCCTATGTGGGAGAGGGGGCACAATCCCTAACACTGATTGGAGAGTGCCTGCCATCTGCAAGATGGTGGGCACTGAAGGGTGAGCTTCACCTTGCCTCTCCCACCTGAGGAGTGGGGTTGGCATAGGTGGGCACTCCTTTTGGGTTGTTCTAATTTTTCCTGCCTGGCCTCCCACCGAAAAGGGGGAGAGACAGGAAGAGGGCCAGCTCCTGATAGCAGGAGAGGCTCGGGGTCATGTTACAAAGGCGGAAGGCCTTTGAAGCTCCCCTACCACAGATAACCTGGGGGAGGTGTGACCACCTCTGCCCAGGAAAGGCTTAGTTTTTGGGCTGAGGAAGCAAAGGCTCCCATCCCATTGGTCCAGAAACATGTCTTGTGATGGCAGGCTGGTGGTTACCAGTTAGGGAACCCACCAGAGGCTGTTCTCTTTTTCAGGGTGCATCTCTAAGATGCCCTCTGAGTGCATGGTATAATAAATCCCAACACTGCCATCAGTGTGGGTTTATTATGCTGAGAAGTTTGATACCTAACTTCCCAGAATGTAGTAAAGCCATTATGGTGCTGTGGAGTTCGTAATGACAAACTCCCAGACTATATAATCTATATGGCTTCACTTCACTTAAAATGTCTAAGAATGGACTTAACACTGTAGGGGTACAGTGCTCATGTAACTGTACTCTCACCAGTGGTATAGTGCACCCAGCTAGAGGGGTGGCTGACCTGTACCATAGGCAGTGGGATGCATGCATGGCATACAGGTGTGCCATGTCGACTCTTCACTTTTCTCTGCACCAAAACGCACAGCCTGCAATGGCAGTGTGTGTGTGTTAAGGTATAGGGCCTTTAAGGGTGGCACAATATGTGCTGCAGACCATAGAGGTACAAAAGGTGGAGGAGATGGACGGAGCATCTGAACCAATCAAACACTCACTCCCAGTCAACAGATCTGGGTTTGATCCATCACCATTCTTTAACCCCCCCCCCTCTGCCACCCAAGTTTAGACACGGCCCTATGCAAATCAGTCTGACCCTGTGCCTCATGGGAACAGTCCAGCCCGAACTGCCAAGCCATGCCTTCCCTGGACCGGAAACAAGCGTCCTAGGACCGGTTTCTGGCATTACAGCCGTCTTCAGCCAGCCTTGCTTGAATCCAGTGGCAAAGTGAGCAAGGGACTCACAACTGAGCATACCCTGTCAACTTATGGTGACAAAGCGGTACAAAAGGGGGTGGTGATGGTCGGAGCATCTGAACCAATCAAACACTCACACCCAGCCAACAGATCTGGGTTTGATCCATCACTGTTCTTTAGCCCACTCTGCCACCCCAGTTTAGACATGGCCATATGCAAATCAGTCTGACCCTGTGCCTCATGGGAACGGTCCAGCCCGAACTGCCAAGACATACCTTCCCGGGACCGGAATCAAGCGTCCTAGGACCGGTTTCTGGCATTACAGCCATCTTCAGACAGGCTTTCTTGAATCCAGTGGCAAAGTGAGCAAGGGACTCACGTCTGACATACCCTGCCAACTTATGGCGACAAAGCGGTACAAAAGGGGATGGCCATGTCTGAACTGGGGTGGTGTGGAGTGCAAAAAAACAATGGATTTAGGCCCAGATCTCTGTACTGGGGTGAATGTATGACATTGTTCTGCATTCTGTCCATCAATTGTTGTTGTTTTTGCATTTGTCACCCCGAGTGGGATGGGTATGCTCAGACGTGAGTCCCATGCTCTCCACACCACTGGAGTCAAGCTATCCTGGCTGAAGACGGCTGATAGCCAGAAACCGGTCCTAGGATGCTTGATTCCGGTCCAGGAAAGACATGGCTTGGCAGTTCGGGCTGGACTGTTCCCATGAGGCACAAGGTCAAGGCTGATTTGCATATGGCCATGTCTGAACTGGGGTGGTGTGGAGTGCAAAAAAAACATGGATTTAGGCCCAGATCTCTGTACTGGGGTGAATGTATGACATTGTTCTGCATTCTGTCCATCAATTGTTGTTTTTGCATTGGTCACCCCTAGTGGGATGGGTATGCTCAGACGTGAGTCCCATGCTCTCCACACCACTGGAGTCAAGCTATCCTGGCTGAAGACGGCTGATAGCCAGAATTCGGTCCTAGGATGCTTGATTCCGGTCCAGGAAAGACATGGCTTGGCAGTTCGGGCTGGACTGTTCCCATGAGGCACAGGGGCAAGGCTGATTTGCATATGGCCATGTCTGAACTGGGGTGGTGTGGAGTGCAAAAAAAACATGGATTTAGGCCCATATCTCTGTACTGGGGTGAATGTATGACATTGTTCTGAATTCTGTCCATCAATTGTTGTTGTTTTTGCATTTGTCACCCCGAGTGGGATGGGTATGCTCAGACGTGAGTCCCATGCGCTCCACACCACTGGAGTCAAGCTATCCTGGCTGAAGACGGCTGATAGCCAGAAACCGGTCCTAGGATGCTTGATTCCGGTCCAGGAAAGACATGGCTTGGCAGTTCGGGCTGGACTGTTCCCATGAGGCACAAGGTCAAGGCTGATTTGCATATGGCCATGTCTGAACTGGGGTGGTGTGGAGTGCAAAAAAAACATGGATTTAGGCCCAGATCTCTGTACTGGGGTGAATGTATGACATTGTTCTGCATTCTGTCCATCAATTGTTGTTTTTGCATTGGTCACCCCTAGTGGGATGGGTATGCTCAGACGTGAGTCCCATGCTCTCCACACCACTGGAGTCAAGCTATCCTGGCTGAAGACGGCTGATAGCCAGAATTCGGTCCTAGGATGCTTGATTCCGGTCCAGGAAAGACATGGCTTGGCAGTTCGGGCTGGACTATTCCCATGAGGCACAGGGTAAAGACTGATTTGCATATGGCCATGTCTGAACTGGGGTGGTGTGGAGTGCAAAAAAACGATGGATTTAAGCCCAGATCTCTGTACTGGGGTGAATGTACGACATTGTTCTGCATTCTGTCCATCAATTGTTGTTTTTGCATTTGCCACTCCGAGTGGGACGGGTATGCTCAGACGTCAGTCCCATGCTCTCCACACCACTGGAGTCAAGCTATTCTGGCTGAAGACGGCTGATAACCAGAAACCGGTCCTAGGATGCTTGATTCCGGTCCAGGAAAGACATGGCTTGGCAGTTCAGGCTGGACTGTTCCCATGAGGCACAGGGTCAAGGCTGATTTGCATATGGCCATGTCTGAACTGGGGTGGTGTGGAGTGCAAAAAAAACATGGATTTAGGCCCAGATCTCTGTACTGGGGTGAATGTATGACATTGTTCTGCATTCTGTCCATCAATTGTTGTTTTTGCATTGGTCACCCCTAGTGGGATGGGTATGCTCAGACGTGAGTCCCATGCTCTCCACACCACTGGAGTCAAGCTATCCTGGCTGAAGACGGCTGAAAGCCAGAAACCGGTACTAGGATGCTTGATTCCAGGCCAGGAAATACATGCCTCGGCAGTTTGGGCTGGACTGTTCCCATGAGGCACAGGGTCAAGACTGATTTGCATTTGGCCATGTCTGAACTGGGGTGGTGTGGAGTGCAAAAAAACGATGGATTTAGACCCAGATCTCTGTACTGGGGTGAATGTATGACATTGTTCTGCATTCTGTCCATCAATTGTTGTTTTTGCATTTTTCACCCCGAGTGGGATGGTATGCTCAGACGTGAGTCCCATGCTCTCCACACCACTGGAGTCAAGTTATCCTGGCTGAAGACAGCTGATAGCCAGAAACCGGTCCTAGGATGCTTGATTCCGGTCCAGGAAAGACATGGCTTGGCAGTTCGGGCTGGACTGTTCCCATGAGGCACAGGGTCAAGGCTGATTTGCATATAGCCATGTCTGAACTGGGGTGGTGTGGAGTGCAAAAAACCGATGGATTTAAGCCCAGATCTCTGTACTGGGGTGAATGTATGACATTGTTCTGCATTCTGTCCATCAATTGTTGGTTTTGCATGTGTCACCCCGAGTGGGATGGGTATGCTCAGATGTGAGTCCCATGCTCTCCACACCACTGGAGTCAAGCTATCCTGGCTGAAGACGGCTGATAGCCAGAAACCGGTCCTAGGATGCTTAATTCTGGTCCAGGAAAGACATGGCTTGGCAGTTCGGTCTGGACTGTTCCCATGAGGCACAGGGTCAAGGCTGATTTGCATATGGCCATGTCTGAACTGGGGTGTTGTGGAGTGCAAAAAAACGATGGATTTAGGCCCAGATCTCTGTACTGGGGTGAATGTATGAAATTGTTCTGCATTCTGTCCATCAATTGTTGTTTTTGCAGACCATAGAGGGCTTCCCTGGGCACAGTGTCCTTGGTACCCATTATACTTTTTCCAAGGGACTTATATGTGGCCAGAGAGGTGACAATCGGGCGCAAAAGGGTACCATTTTGGGAGAGAGCATAGGGCCCTGGAAACCTGATTGGCAGGGACACAGGACACATCAAGTCAAAGTGCATCAGAAACCTGGCAAATAGTGTGTAGGTGGGTTACTGCAACCAGAAACCCACTTTCCTACAAGAGAGTGTTCCTAATAGCCTGAAGTGAAGTGGGCACGGTTTCTCACACTATTCACCTCTGCTTACCGCAACATGCTGCTGTGCACACAGTGATAAAAAGGTGCATACAAATATTGCGATCCTACATACAGAGGAAAACTAGCACAGGAAACATTACTTATGAGTGTCTCTATACTTGAGGGAGCGAGCAATGAATACGAAGTGAGGACAGATGAGTGGACAGCTAATAATGAAAGGCAAGTGAGCAAATTAATGACGTAGGTATCTATTGATGCCACCTGGCCACTTTTATAGCAGCATGACAGGTACAAAAATATGAAAAAAATCACCTAAAGACTGTATTTATTCCCTCTTTCAATACATACTTAAAACAGTAAATATAGGATGAAAACAATTTAAATGTGCTCTATTGCTGCCCTAATGACCCCTGACAGGTAACTAAAGTAAACAAAGACAGAAAAGTAACGTTAAAAAAAGAATACAGATATTTTCAATTTAGGTTCTACTTAAGAAACGTGTCCTGATGCAATATAAGGCAAGTAATGGGGATTTCTTGTTTTAGGGTGGGTATGGGTTTTGGGGTACATGGGGATAGTATTTTTATCCCTACCCTATCCAACACTTACCCCACTGTTGCACTCACTAGAGTGGGAATAGAAATGTGTACCCCTACACTATCCAACACTTACCCTACGGTTGCACTCACTGGAGTGGGAATAGTAATTTTTACCCCTACGCTATCCAACACTTACACTACTCTTGCCCTAAAAGTATTGCGCCTTGTAATGGAATGCGTTGTAATGGTATGCGTTGTAAAGGAATGCGTTGTAAATGTAGTTACTAAAAATGCGTTGTGATGGCATGGGTTGTAAAATCATGCATTGTAATGGATGCTGCGATGTAAAAACCGCGTTGTAAAGGCATGCGTTGTAATTGTTTGCGTTGTAACATCATATATTCAGTTTAGCCTCATTCAGACATGTCAACATTTTAAAAGTAGATATTTAGAAAGCAAATTAGGGGGAATGTATTTTGCCAATTGAAATACATTAAAGAAGAAGCAATTTCAGGTCAGAATTCTACAGTCTTCAACTAGATCAGCCGGGGAAACAACCTTTACATAGAAGTCATTACAACGCACTACCTTCACAACGCAGTCATTATAACGCAGCTGCCCTCACATCACATACCATTCCAACGCATGCCATTACAACGCATGTCACTACAACGCATGCCATTACAATGAATATCATTACAACGCATGCCATTACAACGCATTATAAGGTAAGTAATGGGGATTTTTTAGTTTTAGGGTGGGTATGGGTTCTGGGGTACATGGGGATAGTATTTTTATCCCTATACTATCCAACACTATCCAACTTACCCTAGTGCTGCACTCACTGGAGTGGGAATAGAAATTTTTACCCCTTCACTATCCAACACTTACCCTAATGTTGCACTCCCTTGAGTGGGAATAGACATTTTTACCCCTACACTATCCAACACTTACCCTACTGTTGCACTCACAGGAGTGGAAATAGCAATTTTTACGCCTACGCTATCCAACACTTACACTACTCTTGCCCTAAAAGTATTGTGTGTTGTAATGGAATGCATTGTAAATGTAGTTTCTAAAAGTGCGTTGTGATGGCATGCGTTGTAAAATCATGCATTGTAATGGATGCTGCGATGTAAAAACCGCGTTGTAAAGGCATGTGTTGCATTTGTTTGCATTGTGACATTATATATTCAGTTCAGCCTCATTCAGACATGTCAACATTTTAAAAGTAGATATTTTGAAAGCAAATTAGGGGGAATGTATTTTGCCAATTGAAATACATTAAAGAAGAAGCAATTTCAGGTCAGAATTCTACAGTCTTCAACTAGTTCAGCCGGGAAAAAGCCTTTACATAGCAGTCATTACAACGCACTACATTCACAACGCAGTCATTACAACGCAGCTGCCCTTACATCACATACAGTTACAACGCATGCCATTACAACGCATGTCACTACAACGCATGCCATTACAATGAATATCATTACAACACATGCCATTACAATGCATTATATGGTAAGTAACGGAGATTTTTTAGTTTTAGGGAGGGTATGGGTGCTGGGGTACATGGGCATAGTGTTTTTTATCCCTACACTATCCACACTTACCCTACTGTAGCACTCACTGGAGTGGGAATAGAAATGTTTACCCCTACACTATCCAACACTTACCCTACTATTGCACTCACTGGAGTGGGAATAGTAATTTTTACCCCTACACTATCCAACACTTACACTACTCTTGCCCTAAAAGTATTGCGCGTTGTAATGGTATGCGTTCTAATTGTATGCGTTGTAATGGATTGCATTGCATATGTAGTTTCTAAAAAAGGGTGGTGATGGCATGCGTTATAAAATCATGCATTGTAATGGATGCTGCAATGTAAAAACTGCGTTGTAAAGGCATGCATTGTAATTGTTTGCGTTGTAACATCATATATTCAGTTCAGCCTCATTCAGACATGTCAACATTTTAAAAGTAGATATTTTGAAAACAAATTAGGGGGAAGGTATTTTGCCAATTGAAATACATTAAAGAAGAAGCAATTTCAGGTCAGAAACAGAAAAAAACATTTTGGCTTAAACATTGGTAGTCTCAAGCTTGAATCAGGTATGCAGGCATGTATGCTCATTGAAGAGAGTTTAAGTGTTCACATTTATAGGTGGGCAGCTATTGTCACAAAAGCCTTTTACCCTACTCCCCTGAACCATAATAAAGCCAAAAGTGGACTCCCATTGTCTCAATACAGGGTAGGCAAACAATAGCTGTATGTTGTATGAAGTCATTTATTAAATAGGAAAGGCCAAGTAAAACAAAGCTGGCCAGGTGATCAATGCAACAGTTCAGTACAGTGAGAGAACCACAGTCCAATAAAGTGTATCTTATATAACCAAAGGAACACATTTTTTCTGACTGGATTTGTAAATGAAAAGCATGTTTACAACTATACATTTAGTTTTTTGCCTGTGTGAGAACCACAAAAACTGCCTGCTATGCTGAGGATAAAAGGTGTGATGCCACAGCAATACCTAAAAGAATATGAATGAAAATGAATGTTTTTATGAAAATCATGTTATGTATTTGATGGCAACAAACATATTGTTAAAAAAGCAAATGTTTAGTGAGGGAAATGTGAATCAGCTGTGCTATCATTTGTGAAAGATAAAAGTGTGTTTTCACTGATAACACTATTCTTTATTTACGATTCTTTAGCCTAAAATTAAAGAATTGAAGCTCACAACTGTTTGTAAATTTGGATATGGGTGCACTGGAGAACAACCTCCCTTTTGTGTGAACTGAGACTTAATGCAGTCAGAGGCAGTCCAAGATGGCCGCCGTGTTGAGGGAAATCTCACTGAGGCCACTCTATTACTCTCACAGAGAACCAGCATAGGAAATAAATGTGCAAGGCAAATGAATGCAACAAGGGGTTTGTGGATAGTAAACAATTTAGGAATAAATAGAAAAGGGAACAATACCGGGTGTATGTAATGAATATGAAGTGAGTGAAGTGAGGGACAGGGATAACCTGGAGAGTGTTGGGAAAGGTTGTTGTAAGGTTCAATCATTTGGCCAAAGCAAGAGTGACATGAGCCAGAACCGATCTCTGTATCTAAAGCTTCTGTCACTTTTCATGTTCCTCTCTGAGAAGGGTGCTTGAAGTGGGGGCTGGGCAGGGAAGCTTCAGAATGTTGGCACAGAATACTGACACAAGGCATTCTTCTCTCAGAATGTCCCAGCCAGCCTCTGCCCTGGTGGCAGAAGAGGTCAAAAGTTCAACTCAGCTGATAGAGATACCACTCAAAGTGTGTGCCCTCTTTCAGCCAGACTGCTGGATAAACTGCATATTACATTTTGGCAATAACTGGGCCCTCCTAACAAGTAAAATACTTCTACAGTCTTTAACTAGTCCAGCCGGGAAACAACCTTTACATAGCAGTCATTACATTGCACTACCTACACAACGCAGTCATTACAACGCAGCTGCCCTTACATCACATACCATTACAACGCATGTCACTACAACGCATGCCATTACAATAAATATCATTACAACGCATGCCATTACAACGCATTATAAGGTAAGTAATGGGGATTTTCTTGTTTTAGGGTGGGTATGGGTTCTGGGGTACATGGGGATAGTATTTTTATCCCTACACTATTCAACACTTACCCTACTGTTGCACTCACTGGAGTGGGAATAGAAATGTTTACCCCTACACTATCCAACACTTACCCTACTGATGCACTCACTGGAGTGGGAATAGTAATTTTTACCCCTTCACTATCCAACACTTACAATACTCTTGCCCTAAAAGTATTGCGCGTTGTAATGGCATGCGTTATAATGGTATGCGTTGTAATGGAATGCGTTGTAAATGTAGTTACTAAAAATGCGTTGTGATGGCATGCGTTGTAAAATCATGCATTGTAATGGATACTGCGATGTAAAAACTGCGTTGTAAAGGCATCCGTGTTAATTGTTTGCGTTGTAACATAATATATTCAGTTTAGCCTCATTCAGACATGTCTACATTTTAAAAGTAGATATTTTGAAAGTAAATTAGGGAGAATGTATTTTGCCAATAGAAATACATTAAAGAAGAAGCAATTTCAGGTCAGAAATCTACAGTCTTCAACTAGTTCAGCCGGGAAACAACCTTCACATAGCAGTCATTACAACGCACTACCTTCACAACGCAGTCATTATAACGCAGCTGCCCTTACATCACATACCATTACAACGCATGCCATTACAACGCATGTCACTACAACGTATGCCATTACAATGAATATCATTACAACGCATGCCATTACAACGCATTATAAGGTAAGTAAAAGGAATCTTTTAGTTTTAGGGTGGGTATGGGTTCTGGGGTACATGGTGATAGTATTTTTATCCCTACACTATCCAACACTATCCAACTTACCCTACTGTTGCACTCACTGGAGTGGGAATAGAAATTTTTATCCCTACACTATCCAACACTTACCCTACTGTCGCACTCACTGGAGTGGGAATAGAAATATTTTCCACTACACTATCCAGCACTTACACTACTCTTGCCCTGAAAGTATTGCGCGTTGTAATGGTATGCGTTGTAATGGAATGCGTTGTAATGGAATGCGTTGTAATGGAATGCGTTGTAAATGTAGTTTCTAAAAATGCGTTGTGATGGCAGGCGTTGTAAAATCATGCATTGTAATGGATTCTGCGATGTAAAAACCGTGTTGTAAAGGCATGCGTTGTAATTGTTTGAGTTGTAACATCATATATTCAGTTCAGCCTCATTCAGACATGTCAACATTTTAAAAGTAGATATTTTGAAAACAAATTAGGGGGAATGTATTTTGCCAATTGAAATACATTAAAGAAGAAGCAATTTCAGGTCAGAATTCTACAGTCTTTAACTAGTTCAGCCGGGTAACAATCTTTACATAGCAGTCATTAAAACGCACTACCTTCACAACGCAGTCATTACAACACAGCTGCCCTTATATCACATACAATTACAACGCACGCCATTACAGCGCATGTCACTACAACGCATGCCATTACAATGAATATCATTACAACGCATGCCATTACAACGCATTATAAGGTAAGTAATGGGGATTTTTTAGTTTTAGGGTGGGTATGGGTTCTGGGGTACATGGGGATAGTATTTATATCCCTACACTATCCAACACTATCCAACTTACCCTACTGTTGCACTCACTGGAGTGGGAATCGACATTTTTACCCCTACACTATCCAACACTTACCCTACTGTTGTACTCACTGGAGTGGGAATAGAAATTTTTACCCCTACACTATCCAATACTTACCCCACTGTTGCACTCACTGGAGTGGGAATAGCAATTTTTACCCCTACGCTATCCAACACTTACACTACTTTTGCCCTAAAAGTATTGCGCGTTGTAATGGCATGCGTTGTAATGGTATGTGTTGTAATGGAATGCGTTGTAAATGTAGTTACTAAAAATGCGTTGTGATGGCATGCGTTGTAAAATCATGCATTGTAATGGATGCTGCGATGTAAAAACCGCGTTGTAAAGGCATGCGTTGTTATTGTTTGCGTTGTAACATCATATATTCAGTTCAGCCTCATTCAGACATGTCAACATTTTAAAAGAAGATATTTTGAAAGCAAATTAGGGGGAATGTATTTTGCCAATTGAAATACATTAAAGAAGAAGCAATTTCAGGTCAGAATTCTACAGTCTTCAACTAGTTCAGCCGGGAAACAACCTTTACATAGCAGTCATTACAACGCACTACCTTCACAACACAGTAATTATAACGCAGCTGCCCTTACATCACATACCATTACAACGCATGCCATTACAACGCATGTCACTACAACGCATGCCATGACAACGAATATCATTACAACACATGCCATTACAATGCATTATAAGGTAAGTAATGGGGATTTTTTAGTTTTAGGGTGGGTATGGGTTCTGGGGTACATGGGCAGAGTATTTTTATCCCTACCCTATCCAACACTTACCCTACTGTAGCACTCACTGGAGTGGGAATAGAAATGTTTACCCCTACACTATCCAACACTTACCCTTCTGTTGCACTCACTGGAGTGGGAATAGTAATTTTTACCCCTACACTATCCAACACTTATCGTACTGTTGCACTCACTGGAGTGGGAATAGTAATTTTTACCCCTCCGCTATCCAACACTTACACTACTCTTGCCCTAAAAGTATTGCGCGTTGTAATGGCATGCGTTGTAATTGTATGCGTTATAATGGAATGCGTTGTATATGTAGTTTCTAAAAAAGGGTGGTGATGGCATGCGTGGTAAAATCATGCATTGTAATGGATGCTGCAATGTAAAAACCGCGTTGTAAAGGCATCCATTGTAATTGTTTGCCTTGTAACATCATATATTCAGTTCAGCCTCATTCAGACATGTCAACATTTTAAAAGTAGATATTTTGAAAACAAATTAGGGGGAAGGTATTTTGCCAATTGAAATACATTAAAGAAGAAGCAATTTCAGGTCAGAATTCTACAGTCTTCAAATAGTTCAGCCAGGAAACAACCTTTACATAGCAGTCATTACAACGCACTACCTTCACAATGCAGTCATTACAACGCAGCTGCCCTTACATCACATACCATTACAAAGCACGCCATTACAACGCATGTCACTACAACGCATGCCATTACAATGAATATCATTACAACGCATGCGATTACAACGCATTATAAGGTAAGTAATGGGGATTTTTTAGTTTTAGGGTGGGTATGGGTTCTGGGGTACATGGGGATAGTATTTCTATCCCTACACTATCCAACTTACCCTACTGTTGCACTCACTGGAGTGGGAATCGACATTTTTACCCCTACACTGTCCAACACTTACCCTACTGTTGCACTCACTGGAGTGGGAATAGAAATTTTTACCCCTACACTATCCAACACTTACCCCACTGTTGTACTCACTGGAGTGGGAATAGCAATTTTTAGCCCTACGCTATCCAACACTTACACTACTCTTGCCCTAAAAGTATTGCGTGTTGTAATGGCAATGCGTTGTAAAGGCATGCGTTGTAATGGAATGCGTTTTAAATGTAGTTTCTAAAAATGCGTTGTGATGGCATGCGTTGTAAAATCATGTGTTGTAATGGATGCTGCGATGTAAAAAACGCGTTGTAAAGGTATGTGTTGTAATTGTTTGCGTTGTAACATCATATATTCGGTTCAGCCTCATTCAGACATGTCAACATTTTAAAAGTAGATATTTTGAAAACAAATTAGGGGGAATGTATTTTGCCAATTGAAATACATCAAAGAAGAAGAAATTTCAGGTCAGAAACAGAAAAAACATTTTGGTTTAAACATTGGTAGTCTCAAGCTTGAATCAGGTATGCTGGCATGTATGCTCATTGAAGAGAGTTTAAGTGTTCACATTTATAGGTGGGCACCTATTGTCACAAAAGCCTTTTACCCTACTCCCCTGAACCACAATAAAGCCAAAAGTAGACTCCCATTGTCTCAATACAGGGTAGGCAAACAATAGCTGTATGAAGTCATTTATTAATTAGGAAAGGCCAAGTAAAACAAAGCTGGCCAGGTGATCAATGCAACAGTTCAGTACAGTGAGAGAACCACAGTCCAATAAATTGTATCTTATATAACCAAAGGAACACATTTTTTCTGACTGGATTTGTAAATGAAAAGCATGTTTACAACTATACATTTAGTTTTTTGCCTGTGTGAGAACCACAAAAACTGCCTGCTATGCTGAGGATAAAAGGTGTGATGCCACAGCAATACCTAAAAGAATATGAATGAAAATTAATGTTTTTATGAAAATCATGTTATGTATTTGATGGCAACAAACATATTGTTAAAAAAGCAAATGTTTAGTGAGGGAAATGTGAATCAGCTGTGCTATCATTTGTGAAAGATAAAAGTGTGTTTTCACTGACAACACTATTCTTTGTTTACGATTCTTTAGCCTAAAATTAAAGAATTGAAGCTCACAACTGTTTGTAAATTTGGATATGGGTGCACTGGAGAACAACCTCCCTTTTGTGTGAACTGAGACTTAATGCAGTCAGAGGCAGTCCAAGATGGCCGCCGTGTTGAGGGAAATCTCACTGAGGCCACTCTCTTTCTCTCACAGAGAACCAGCATAGGAAATAAATGTGCAAGGCAAATGAATGCAACAAGGGGTTTGTGGATAGTAAACAATTTAGGAATAAATAGAAAAGGGAACAATACCGGGTGTATGTAATGAATATGAAGTGAGTGAAGTGAGGGACAGGGATACCCTGGAGAGTGTTGGGAAAGGTTGTTGTAAGGTTCAATCATTTGGCCAAAGCAAGAGTGACATGAGCCAGAACCGATCTCTGTATCTAAAGCTTCTGTCAGTTTTCATGTTCCTCTCTGAGAAGGGTGCTTGAAGTGGGGGCTGGGCAGGGAAGCTTTAGAATGTTGGCACAGAATACTGACACAAGGCATTCTTCTCTCAGAATGTCCCAGCCAGCCTCTGCCCTGGTGGCAGAAGAGGTCAAAAGTTCAACTCAGCTGATAGAGATACCACTCAAAGTGTGTGCCCTCTTTCAGCCAGACTGCTGGATAAACTGCATATTACATTTTGGCAATAACTGGGCCCTCCTAACAAGTAAAATACTTCTACAGTCTTTAACTAGTCCAGCCAGTAAACAACCTTTACATAGCAGTCATTACATTGCACTACCTACACAACGCAGTCATTACAACGCAGCTGCCCTTACATCACATACCATTACAACGCATGTCACTACAACGCATGCCATTACAATAAATATCATTACAACGCATGCCATTACAACGCATTATAAGGTAAGTAATGGGGATTTTCTTGTTTTAGGGTGGGTATGGGTTCTGGGGTACATGGGGATAGTATTTTTATCCCTACACTATTCAACACTTACCCTACTGTTGCACTCACTGGAGTGGGAATAGAAATGTTTACCCCTACACTATCCAACACTTACCCTACTGTTGCACTCACTGGAGTGGGAATAGTAATTTTTACCCCTACACTATCCAACACTTACAATACTCTTGCCCTAAAAGTATTGCGCGTTGTAATGGCATGCGTTGTAATGGTATGCGTTGTAATGGAATGCGTTGTAAATGTAGTTACTAAAAATGCGTTGTGATGGCATGCGTTGTAAAATCATGCATTGTAATGGATACTGCGATGTAAAAACTGCGTTGTAAAGGCATCCGTGTTAATTGTTTGCGTTGTAACATAATATATTCAGTTTAGCCTCATTCAGACATGTCTACATTTTAAAAGTAGATATTTTGAAAGTAAATTAGGGAGAATGTATTTTGCCAATAGAAATACATTAAAGAAGAAGCAATTTCAGGTCAGAAATCTGCAGTCTTCAACTAGTTCAGCCGGGAAACAACCTTCACATAGCAGTCATTACAACGCACTACCTTCACAACGCAGTCATTATAACGCAGCTGCCCTTACATCACATACCATTACAACGCATGCCATTACAACGCATGTCACTACAACGTATGCCATTACAATGAATATCATTACAACGCATGCCATTACAACGCATTATAAGGTAAGTAAAAGGAATCTTTTAGTTTTAGGGTGGGTATGGGTTCTGGGGTACATGGTGATAGTATTTTTATCCCTACACTATCCAACACTATCCAACTTACCCTACTGTTGCACTCACTGGAGTGGGAATAGAAATTTTTATCCCTACACTATCCAACACTTACCCTACTGTCGCACTCACTGGAGTGGGAATAGAAATATTTTCCACTACACTATCCAGCACTTACACTACTCTTGCCCTGAAAGTATTGCGCCTTGTAATGGTATGCGTTGTAATGGAATGCGTTGTAATGGAATGCGTTGTAAATGTAGTTTCTAAAAATGCGTTGTGATGGCAGGAGTTGTAAAATCATGCATTGTAATGGATTCTGCGATGTAAAAACCGTGTTGTAAAGGCATGCGTTGTAATTGTTTGAGTTGTAACATCATATATTCAGTTCAGCCTCATTCAGACATGTGAACATTTTAAAAGTAGATATTTTGAAAACAAATTAGGGGGAATGTATTTTGCCAATTGAAATACATTAAAGAAGAAGCAATTTCAGGTCAGAATTCTACAGTCTTTAACTAGTTCAGCCGGGTAACAATCTTTACATAGCAGTCATTACAACGCACTACCTTCACAACGCAGTCATTACAACACAGCTGCCCTTATATCACATACCATTACAACGCATGCCATTACAACGCATGTCACTACAACGCATGCCATTACAACGCATGTCACTACAACGCATGCCATTACAACGCATTATAAGGTAAGTAATGGGGATAACCTGGAGAGTGTTGGGTAAGGTGGTTGTAAGGTTCAATCATTTGGCCAAAGCAAGAGTGACATGAGCCAGAACTGATCTCTGTATCTAAAGCTTCTGTCACTCTTTGTGTTCCTCTCTGAGAAGGGTGCTTGACGTGGGGGCTGGGCAGGGAAGCTTTAGAATGTTGGCACAGAATACTGACACAAGGCATTCTTCTCTCGGAATGTCCCTGCCAGTCTCTGCCCTGGTGGCAGAAGAGGTCAAAAGTTCAACCCAGCTGATAGAGATACCACTCAAAGTGTGTGCCCTCTTTCAGCCAGACTGCTGGATAAACTGCATATTAATTTTTGGCAATAACTGGGCCCTCCTAACAAGCAAAATACTTCTACAGTCTTTAACTAGTCCAGCCTGGAAAACAACCTTTACATAGCAGTCATTACAACGCACTACCTTCACAACGCAGTCATTACAACTCAGCTGCCCTTGCATAACATACCATTACAACGCATGCCATTACAACGCATGTCACTACAACGCATGCCATTACAATGAATATCAATACAACGCATGCCATTGCAACGCATTATAAGGTAAGTAATGGGGATTTTTTAGTTTTAGGGTGGGTATGGGTTTTGGGGTTCATGGGGATAGTATTCTTATCCCTACACTATCCAATACTTACCCTACGGTTGCACTCACTGGAGTGGGAATAGAAATGTTTACCCCTACACTATCCGACACTTACCCTACTAGTGCACTCACTGGAGTGGGAATAGTAATTTTTATCCCTACGCTATCTAACACTTACACTACTCCTGCCCTAAAAGTATTGTGCGTTGTAATGTCATGCGTTGTAATGGTATGCATTGTAATGGAATGCGTTGTAAATTTAGTTTCTAAAAATGCGTTGTGAGGGCATGCGTTGTAAAATCATGCGTTGTAATGGATGCTGCGATGTAAAAGCCAGGTTATAAAGGCATGCGTTGTAACTGTTTGCGTTGTAACATCATATATTCGGTTCAGCCTCATTCAGACATGTCAACATTTTAAAAGTAGATATTTTCGAAACAAATTAGGGGGAATGTATTTTGCCAATTGATATACATTAAAGAAGAAGCAATTTCAGGCCCTAGTTAGACCCTCTTGTATGACCTGTAACTGGATGCTTTTCTAGGTCACGATATTGGCTTCAATGCACTGCTTTTAGATCTACTCCTGCAGCAACTATGATTGAAGGACAACTAGACTGATGCCAGCTTGTAGAGGCCAACCAGTTGTGCCTATGTTACATGTAGTCAGCGGCAAACTGAGTTCTAAAGTTGTATTTGGGTATCTGGCTCTGTATGGTTATACAAAGTGCCTCTGTAACTCTGTCTCCTGAGTCACTGTGATTTTAGACCAGCCCATTGTAAGTGTGAGCACAATGTTCTCGGGTCAGATCAAGCCGAGGAATCACAAGCATGAGTGTAGCTGTATCACAAGGTAGACAAGAGCCACCTCAACCCGATTGTGAAGCTCGAAGGAGGACGTCTGAAGCAGGGCCCCTAGCTCAGAAGGGGAAATCCTCACATATCCACGGGGTAGGAGGGGATAATGTGTAATGCTACTTACAGCTCACAGGCTCTGTTAAAAAATCAAGCCTTAACCCTTCAGACCTGGGAAACTATCGCCCTATCTCGTTGCTCCCTGGAGTTAGTAAAATTATTGAAAAATATTTTAAATTAATACTATCAGCGCACTTGGAGACTCAATCTTCTCCATCGGACTCAAACCGGCTTCCGCCCATTACAGGGAACAGAGACGGCCCTTCTCTCTGTGGTGGAAGAGTTAAGAAGGATAGTCGACGCCGGTGGCACCGCGGTGGTCCTCCTTTTGGACCTCAGCACGGCCTTTGATACTGTAAACCATCAGATTTTGATCCATAGGCTCCATAAATCAGGTATCACTGGTATTGCCCTGGCCTGGCTAAAATCTTTTCTGAACAGCAGATCCTTCCATGTTTTTGACAAGGAAGTCACGTCCAAACGGACACCCCTTCGTTGTGGAGTGCCGCAGGGATCTTCTTTAAGTCCCACTTTGTTTAATGTTTATACCTGCACTCTTGCGGAGGCAGTTTTACCCTTTGGAGTCCACATAGTCTCCTATGCGGATGATACACAACTGGTGATTGGGCTCAATAAAGCGGAAAGCTCTCCTTCCAGTCTTCGTCCTTGCATGGAAGAAATTGCAAGATGGATGAGCAACTCCTTCCTAAAATTTAATGGGGAAAAGAGTAAAATCATGATTTTGGGTAACCACTCCCCCCTTGATTTGACTGAAATCTGGCCTAGATCCATGGGCTCCTACCCCACTCCTAAAACCAGTTAAAGAGTCTGGGTGTTTGGATGAACCATAAACTTACATTTAAATCTCAGGCCCGGAAGACATCTGCCTCTTGCTACTGGATCCTTAAAATGATCCGGAAAAACCTCCCCCTCCTCCCCTTCCAGGCAAGAAAAATAATGGTCCAAGCGCTGGTGTTATCCAGATTGGATTTTGCTAATGCCCTTTACTTGGGTTCCCCTGCTGCTACTATCTCCAAATTACAGACAACTCAAAATTGGGCTGCACGACTTCTTTTGGGCATCCCCAACCATCACTCTGCTAAACCTGCCCTTAAATCACTCCATTGGCTGCCAGTCCAGGAGATAGTTAAGTTCAAAGCCTTGTGTATTGCTCATAAGTCTATGTTTAAAACCGGACCCTCTATTCTCCAGGGCATTATTCAGCCTTATGAGCCCAAGAGATCCCTTCGCTCCGAAACCCAGAACTTGGCCATTATTCCTAGAATTAGGAAGGCAAGAAGCGGAGGTCGATCTTTCTCATTTAACGCTGCTGGACTCTGGAACTCCCTTCCTCTTGACCTCCGCATAGAATCCAACCACTTTTCCTTTCGTAGATCCCTGAAAACATTCCTCTTTCCAAACTGAGTAACATCCCCCTGTTTTAACACCTTGGCTGCTGAGGCAATTCTTCCCGGGTGCTGACATTTTTGAATTGCCATTCTTCATGACGAGCTCAGCTCGTCATAAGCACAGCTCAACTGTGCATCATGACGAGCTCAGCTCGTCATGAGCATCGAAAGGGTTAAACTGTAAGCGCTGGGATGCCTCCGGGCAGCCATGCGCTATATAAATGCTTTTTACAATTACAATTACAGAAAACATGGGCAGCAGAAGTCACCAATTGATTCATTAAGGAGAAAATGCCTGAAGCTGCTAGTTCTGCTAGGTCCTAGCCAGAAAACAGCCTGTGTTTTTATTGGGGGTTGTCCATTGGATTGACCCAGCCAGAAACCACTTCCCCCTAGGACAGAAGTGCAAATCTAGCAGGCCTTGTCCTAATCTGGAGATTGTGCGCTGAAGGGAGGATCACAGAAATGCACAACAGCTCGAGCCACCATGATGAGGACGAGGAAGTTCCCATGGAGGGTCCCACAAACTTTGAGGGAAGCCTAAAGGCGAATGTGATCTTGACAGTCAGCCTGTTAATGTTACAGTAAAGGAGGCTCATCTAACTCACCTACATGACAGAATAGGATGCACTGTATCATAACTTTGAGAGCAGGTATAAGATGTGAAATAATAGTCAAAACTACGACATCAGATATACTAAAGTAATGTGTGAGGAGGGTAGCTCAGTTGGTAAGGACACATCTTATGATTTACCATCAAAACACCAACAAATAGGCAAAGTTGTTGATTTGACTTAAGTAAAACAGTACTTTAATGCAAGCTATTGCCAAAGATCATTGGCACTATAGATAATTAAGAACAAATGTGGCATGAGCAGTCTATCATTTAGTGTGCCCTAAAGTCTGTCTCAAGCAAAAGGGAAGGAAAGCACGAAGAATAGTGTTTTCATGTCACCAATGCCTGCAGGTGTAGCCTTAGTGTAGGGCTTTGCTGTAGCCTTAGGTGTAGGGCTTCGGTGTAGCCCTACTCCCCGGGAAACACAGTGAAGGTAATGGTCATCAACCGGAGACACTCAAGCTAGAGGAGGAGGGAAAACACAGCTGCACTTTGATTAGAAATGAAATAAACATGGAAACGCTGGAACTTAATGTTTATAATGAATCCAAAGGGCTGACTTGCTTTCTTTTTTAGAGATGGAAATTCATCGAAATCCCCAAAATCCCCAAAACATGCAACTCAGATGGGTCCTTCAGAAAAGGCGTGTTTTGCCTAAGGTGAAATTTCACCTGATTTTCATCTCACCTGAACCGGTTAGGATATCTATCACTCCTACCTTTTCTTCTCTCTCTAATAGTATATATATTTATAAATATATACATATATATGTATATATATATATATCATGTTCCCTGGTAATCTCTCTCTCTTTCTCTCTCTCTCGTTATTCTTTCTCACTCTCATTCACATCTTCTCTCCCTCTCTCTCACTTAGTCACCCCAGGACAGCCTACCAACCATGACAATGATTGTCAGGTCATTTATATTGTATAGTGAAACTTTGCTAAGGCTGGGGTGGGACTACGTTGCTTAGCAACCAACCCATGAAGAGCTCAGGATCATATATTCTTAAGCCCACAGCAACTCAGAAGAGACTGGGTCTTTCGTACTTCATCATAGTCTGAAAGAAGAAGTGCTAGGCCTCTGTACTTGGCACCACCTTTACAGAGGAACCCAACCTAACTCAACCAAATTCCTGCTAGAGGCCTGAGTAGTATATATCATCGGGAGTAAAAGCCAGCAGAGGGGACCCTGACTCACACCTTTACCACTACCCTAATTCCATAGATCGTATGCTCGAAAGGGAAAAAGGGGTAGTGAGCACCAAGATCACCCTCTCAGAAAGGAGAATGTTGTTAAATCTAGGCTCTCCAACTCTGGCCTCACAACCCCTACAGACCTTCCAGCCTCTCAAAAGAGGCTCATACAGATCTTGACCTACCTGCCACCCCATTCCAGGGTCTAATTCCCAGTTCCACATCGAAACCACAATCCCTGGCCTTGGTGGAAGCCACCAGTGTGGAGAATGACAACCATTCCCCTGACCATACCACTTCTTTGCCCCCCGCAAATCCAAAAGGGTAACAAGCCCAAAACAAACAAGCAAGGGAGCTAAGGCCACAAACCCCGCTTCCTCTAACAAATCAAGTTGCTTACCAGATAAAGCTTTGCAGTGCGACCTGCATCCTCAGTCCCTCCTGACCGCGAAAAACGAGGGTCCTCAAGAACCCCCATCCCAGTACATGTCCATGCTAGTTGTAAGCTGTACAAACAGATTAATAGATTATTCTAAGGGCAGAGCTTGTTCCCTTAGTAGCTCGCCTCGATGCTCTGGACATCAAAATAGAGGCCCTTAGGAGTCCTCCTCCCCCTGCGGTAGGAATTAGTGAGGGACTGGAACCACTGGCAGGACCTTCATGATGCCCTAAAAGTTAGGGACTCCCGGAAATTCTGGGCCCTTGTAAACAATGGGATAGGGGAACTTAAAAAAGCAATTGAACCCAACATTGCCCCCGTGGTTTGGGAGGCCCACTTTGGGGTACTTTACCAAGACACTAACTCCTGCCCTGATACAGCCCTGCTAGCGCCCTTAGGCTCCCAGGACTCTGTCATGGAACTATCCCTGGGGGAAGTGGAGGCGGCCCTGAAGCATTTATCGTTGGGGAAGGCGCCAGGTCTGGATAGGTTACCCGGGGATCTTTTCAGACATCACCCGGACATCTGGGGTCCATACCTTCTCATCCTTTTCAATGCCATTCTAGGAGGTATGGCAATCCCCGGGTCCTGGCTGGGGGCAGAGATTGTTCCGATCCACAAGAAGGGATCCACTCTGCTCCCCGCCAACTACAGGCCTATTAGCCTAATAGATGTACCCCAAAAGCTTTTTGCGCGCCTTATCCTTAACCATCTCCTGGACTGGGTGGAGGACAATGACATCATGAGCCCCCTCCAGGCTGGCTTCAGAAAGAACACGTCGACCATGGACCAGATCTTCCGCCTCCTTCTCCTATATTGGAAGACGGTAACGTTAGAGGGAGGAAGACTGTACATGGTCTTCGTGGATCTGAGGTCAGCCTTTGACCTAGTCCCTAGAGGGAAACTATGGGAGGTTTTGCAAAAGCTAGGAGTACCCCCCCACCTCCTTAGTATTATCATCAGGTTGCATGAGAACAACTATGCACAAGTGAGGTGTGGGAGGGATGGTAAGCTCTCGGGCAAACTCCCGGTCCGTCGAGGAGTCAGACAGGGCTGTGTCCTGGCGCCGACCCTGTTCTGTCTTTTCATTAACAGCGTCATTCAACATCTTGACACTGTTAAGGACAATGATGCCCCGCTTTTGGCAGGCAGGAGGGTCCCGGCAATAATGTTGCTTTCCAAATCCCCCATGGGGATTCAGAGGATTGTGAATGGTTTTGGCCTCTTCTGTCGCCAACATGGGCTGGAGGTGAACACGGAAAAAACTAAGTTCATGATCTTCAACCCCCCTGCCAAAACTAGACCCAATCCTAAACGGGGGGAAGTTAGTCTTGAGAGGGTCTCGACCTTTATATATTTGGGGGTAACACTCCAAGAAAACTTATCATGGGACTGCCAGATAGCGAGATCCAGGCTGAAACTATCCCAGCTATCGGGCGCACTCCTGAAGGTGGCTAATAAGTCCACCTTTAAGCCTGTAAGCCCTGCCCTGGAAACATACAGGTCCCAAGCGAAGGCAGCAGCCATGTACGGTAGTGAGTTGTGGGGACACAAAGCAGGGAAGGTTCTGGCAGGTGTGGAAAATAGTTTTCTGAGACGCTTACTTGCTCTCCCGCAAGGTACGCCACTCCTCCCCTTAAGACTAGACTTGGGCCTTCCCTCTATTGCTGAAGATCTCCTGTCGAAACCCGTGAAGTTTTGGCATCGGATATGGACCACCGAGGAACTGTATCATTATAGACAGGACCTTATTCATGTATTGAGGCTGAATGCTAGCAGCAAAATTCCCTGGCTGGCTTTTATCAAGTCGGAACTGTTTAGCTTGAACTTGCCAGACTTATGGGATGATCCAGCTCAGGGCTGTCAAGGATTACGCGTAAAACTCTTGCCCAGCTGTACAAAAACAAAAATCTCGCCGATATGGATAACGCTCATAATAGTGGCACCTTGACGGGACGTTTTATGGAATCCAAAAATTCTTATGTTTTTGAACCTTTTATGGATTTTATTTTTCCTCTCTTGGCGAGGAAATTGTTCCTGCAATGGAGGTTTGGTACACTCCCCACCAAAGTATTCACTTACAAATGGTCCATAGGGGGTGACAAACTTTGCCCATGCTGTAAAACCCAGGATGAAGATGACCTACAAATAATGTTTGTTTGCCACGCTTACCAGAGTCCCAGGAAGCGTTGGATAGCACCGTTGTGTCGGAACCTGGGCTTCAGGAAGTACTTACAGGCCTACAGGGTCATGAAAACTAACACTCTGGGCCATATTGTCTTTGCTGTTTCAAAATTTTTAATGGCAGCATGGATAATAAGGAGGAAAATGTCCCCCTGAACTTGTACTACTTTGCATTCCCTACCCCATGCGGGCCCAGTAGAACCTTTTATATGTAAATACTGTGTTTTAAATATATGTATTATATTTTATTGCATCTTTTATGGCCTATGTGGCCGAAATAAAGAATTTTTGGAATTGGAATTGGTAGGAATTACATCTCCCCCCACTATTGTGCTGTTACATCAAGCTGAGCAAGTAAGGCCCAACCCTTTCCCTTTATTGTAAACGCCCTGTCTGCTTGAATGTAAAACTTGAGAGGGCGCAGCAGGCTTAGTGGGTAATCCAGAGGGACGAGCCTGGAGTAACAAAAATGCAGTGGGTGGAAAGAAAAGGCATGTCCAGCACAAATGGCCATTTAGGAAGAGCAAAACGAAAAGATAATGGGCGGAATGTTTAACAATGCAAACATTCACCCCAGTCACATGTCTGGGTTGAATCCATTGTTTTTTGCTCACCACATCATCCCAGTCTGTACCCAGCCATGGTGAATGTTTGACAATGTTCACATTCTGTCCATCATCTTTCTGTGTTGCTATAGTCACTCTAAGTGCAAAAGGTATGCCCAGGAGTGGGTCCCAGGCTCACTATGCCACTGGATTTAATCTAGCCTGGCTGATGTGGGGTGATACCAGGGAACTGGTCCCAGGATGCTAGTTTCTGGTCCAGGGAGGGCGTGGCCTGGCAATTTGGGTTGGATTATTCCATGGGAGACAGGGTCAAGACTGATTTGCAAATGGCTGGGTACCAACTGGTATGGAGTGGTGAGCAAAACATAAAATATGGATTAAACCCAGATCTTTGATCGGGGACGAATGTTTGACCCCCACCCCCATTGTCCCCAAAGTGCACGCCCTACCTGATTGTCCTCCAGAATGTTTCTGGGATACCCCCTGGTGTGCAAATGTGTAGGAAGAGTCCCTTGTTTAGACAAACATCCGAATGACTGTTCTGGGGACAGAGTATTAGTTAACTTCAAGCCTCCGTTATTGGTAGAATTGCTTCTACTGCGATTTAGCTCAATGACTTCTCCTCTAGACCAAATTAAAATGCTTCCAGAAATATATTTCGAAAGACCAGTTGCTGCGCTCACCTCTAATTGGGATACACCCATCAGCAACCATGGCCAACTCATTTTCAAAATAGTCACAAAAAACACTTTTGAACCCCTTTCACTTTTGAATGCCCAATATTGACGATGTGTGAAAATGTTACTCGGGGCATCAACACATCCCCTAGAGGGGGGAACTACCAGAATAACCTGGATTCGCAAGTACATTAAATCTAGTACCATCAAAGGGGGCTCATTTTCTTCCAGTGGATTCCCCTTCCTCCATGATTTGCGCTATAGATGCATCTTGTTCCTGATTCTGATTCTGACCCTGTTAATGCCATAACAACTACTGCCAATTTGACACCAACAAAGGGCACACACAACGATTTTGCACCTCTGTCCTCTCCAATAAGTGTATCCCATAGACTGGCATCTCTGTTCTCTAATTCTCCTCACCCTAGCCAAAGCTCCAACTCAGCAGGGACAATCAGAATTCTCTTGTGGAACGTTGCTAGTATTAAGTCCAAAGAGCCGCGCCAGACTGTAGAGAATATATAGACCAATTCAATGTATGTAAGCTCCAAGAGATGTGGGCAATTGAACCACAGTTTAAATCTGGCTACACCACATATCATGTCAAAGCACTGACATCAGTTCGAGGCAGGGCATCAGGGGGCCATTGGACTTGGGTCAAATTGATTTAAACCGACGAATCAAAACATTGACTCGTCAGATATTTTGGGGCTAAAAATGTATTCCCCAGTGAAGACTTGTAGGTATTTGTTTATTGTCTACTGTAGACCCAGAAGCAGAAGTGTGGAATTGTCAACTGTAAACATCTTGCAACATTCTGTTAGACAGATCAACTCCAAGGATATGGTCATTATAGGTAGAGATTTTAATATAGACTTTGAAACCATATATGGCTGTGATTTAGTGGTGGGGTATCCCTTCCCTTCCCTCAGCTCAAGATCCTATATCTTAAGCTCAGTGGTTGCCATGCAGGTTGTCCACTTCATTACACTAAATGGGCTGAGGGCATGTAATGGAGATCTGTATCTGACAAGCTGGGGCATTTGCATTTAAGAAAGGTTCTATAAGATCAAAAATTGATTGCATCATGACCAGGGTTGTCATGTGGGAAAGATTGGCGGACTCTGAAGTGGATAAGAGAGGAGAGTAGCCACTACCCCTTACACCTAAACATCCTGGGTTGTAGCTCCAACTACCCACCCCTACAGCACCACAAATAATGCCAATAATGGGAAACAACCATAGGTCCACCAGGTTGCTCTCAATTGTGGGGAATGCAGAGACCATGACAGAGATATATGACATATTTGTGAGTGTTCTGTCTCACCTAAATAGCCTGGAAAATCCAAGGATTTTTATCACTTATATACACACAAAGCTGGTAGCATCTTTAATACTGATCTTGACCCAACCACCAAAAAAAGAAGCCCCCTACCAGGGCGCGTAATGTAGATAGTAATCTATGGTACTCAAAGGATTGTAGATTGGCAAAACAAATACTGGGGAATGCTCTTAAAAATCTACCTGAGGTCCGCATAGCCAGGGACTTATACAAGAAGACAGTAAGAAGTGCAAGGGCCAAGTGGAGTGGATGCCAGCTGAAGCGATCTGGTAATGGCTGCAAGGTCTAGCGTTAATTGTCATTTTGGAAAAAAGTTGCCCATGGGAGCAGGAGTTCCAAATTACAAGTAGACTGTCATCTGAATCCTGAGGCTTAGGTAGATCACTTCACTAAGTTATACAATCATGCCGCAATCGACCTTTTCGCATCAACTTGCCTCCTTTAGACCTTCACTTCACACTAGAAGAAACCATGATAGCTATCAGTGCAATTAAATTGGGCAAGGCCCCAGGAGCAGACAAAATCCCATGTTAGTCTGCGCCTCTTATGTTAACTGCCTGAGCAATGCAATAGCTGCAGGGGCTCCAATCCAAGATACATGGAAGGGGCGAAGATTAGTCTCATTTACAAAAAGGGGGATCGGTGTAGTCCTGCTAATTATAGGCCAATAAGCCTTTTTGACATTCTCCAAAAGGTTTAAGCGAGACAGTTGCTAAACAAATTAAATGAGTGGATTGAGGGTGCAGATATCCTAACCCCCTAACAAGCTGGATTCAGACCTAAAGTCAGCACGACAGACCAAGTACTGATTCTGCTCCTTATAATTTAGAAGTATGAAAGGCTCAAAGAAGGCCATTTGTACATAGCCTTTGTTGACCTCAAAGCAGCCTTTGACTAAGTCCCCCAGGAGCTCCTATGGGTGTCACTAAAAACCCTCGAGGTATCTGGATGCCCTGCTTGGTCAACTAGTAAAACTTCATCAAGATAATTATGCCCAAATGCGATGGGATCCTCTGGGATACCTAACAGACCAGATCCCAATACGCAGATGGGTTAGACAATGGTGTGTGCTGTCCTCCACCCTCTTTTCCTTATTCGTCAATGATGATATTGAGGCCCTCCAAAAAGGAAATATAGACACCCCCAAGTTTGAAGAGGATAGCATGCCTGCTTTACTTTTCACCGACGACACTCTCCTAATCTTACACACACCTATGGGATAACAGCAATTTTCAGACAATTTTAATTCTTCCTGTGTGGCTATGGCTCTTGAGATTAACATTTAAAAAAAACAATTTATGGTAGTCAGACCGAACAGATCATTTAAAAACACCATAGTCCTAGGTAAGGCAGGTTTTTAGATTCAAATATTTGAGCATTATGCTAGATAGTAGGGTTTCATGGTCTTCTCACATCCAGAAGAGAAGGGCGGTGCTCCAACATCAGGCATCAATTATCTTTAATAAAAACATATCATGGGACAAAGTCAAGGGCCCTACTCCCGGCAATGGAGTTATACAGACTAAAAGTCTATTCAGCTGCCTTATATGGCACCAAACATTGAGGTCACATGAATACAGACTCTCTTACTCTTATGAAAATAAATTCCTGTGAATGCTCATTCATCTCCCCAAGAATAATCTCTTAATACCTATGTTTCTTGATGTGGCTCCCAAACAGGTGGGAGATATTGCCAACCCAGGCTCCTTATGTACTGGGTAAGGATCTGGACTGCAGAGGGGCTTAAGCTATACCATAACACATTAAAGGAACAGCTGTCAATCCAATACATGTCTAACTTTCCCATGGTTTAGGCATGTTCAATCCTGGTATGAAAAACTGAGCCTTGGATCTTTTTGGTCGGATCCTACATCGATGACTCATGCCTCAAAGAAACAGCAAAAAGTCTGCTATTGGCCAATATCCATGCTAATCTCTTCATTCCTTCCAGCCAAGGGAAAAAAGGTACAGTGCAGGGACCAGCAAGGTCCAAGTGACTTGCCACAAGATGAAAAGTCAGAGTAGGCCCAGGCAAACAGGGGAGCCCATTGTAATCAAAGAAGACCCTCAAGAGGACCCGCAGGTTGGGAGGCACTGGAGTCGTAAGAGGACCTCAAGCAGCTCACCAAAGATGCAGGCCCACGGTGCAAGAGATGTGGTGAGGACAAAGATCTTAGTCACAGCCGATGCTTGTGGTTGATGACTACTTGGAGCCTGAAGATCTCTGAGGAAGAGAGCTAACAAGCCTTTGCAACGACAAGTCAACCCGGTGCACAGGGGTTTGGTTCCTGCAGTTCCGACGAGGGATACTGGCCTCAAACTCGTGGAGAAGACAGGGCAGGCCTCAAGGGAGTTGTAAGACCACCACCTGTGTTGCTGAGCCTTCTGGAGTCCATGGGAGCCCAGGAGCAGCAGACCGGTTAGATTAGTTGTGGTGCTTGCAGATGCAGGGAAGTGACTCTTTCACTTCAATGGATAATCCTTCAGGTGTCTTGGATGTCCACAGGCCTTGGAAGGTTCCTGTATGGAGCACAGGCACAGACATTACAGTGGATGAGCAGGACAACGCGACCAGGAGCAGCAGAAGTCTTCCCAGCTGCAGTCTCGATGTCCAGAGCAAACGTCCATCAAAGTACAGAGTGCCCAGACGGTTAAAGATGAAGTGGTGTCTGATCTGAATCTTGTCCCACAATGAATCTAGGGACCCACCCATAGGTAAGCCCTTAAGTACCCTAAGGAAAGGGTTGGGACGATTCCGGGGTCCCTCCCAGAGGAGTGGCTGCATAATGGAGAGGATACTCCCATATCCTTTGTCCGGTTTCGCACCAGAGTGGCAACCAACGGCTCCTGAACTGGTTTGAAGTGGACTATGCAAAGAGGGCACCAAGTGTGCCCTTCACGTAGTCTTAGTGGCACTGGCAAGCGCCCCTACCCTGCCCCAATATACTAAGCCCTGTCTGGGAGGAGGTCACACCTCCCTGTGACAAGATATCTATTGTTCTGCCTTCCCCTGCTTGAGCTTGGCTCAACAGCATGAGGGCAGAAACATGTCTCTGGTCGGCAGCAGCCCTAGCATGCTGTCCGGTTCTGAAAGACTGGTACAGGGAGCACTGAGGGCCACCCGGAGGAGATTCACAGTACATGGAGTCATATCTCTCACACAAACAGTGTGGGGGTATGATTCCAACATGTTTGATACCAAACACAGCATGGTTTGTTCTGGCTAATTTAGAGATGGTCATCGTGTAATGACGCATGGCCATTGTATATATCATAATGGCTGATGCACTTACAACCCGGGTGAATGGACTCAAAAGGTTGTAGGGGTGTCCTGCTCATGCAGGGGAACCCTCACACTTAGAACCAAGCACCCTGCCTTCGGGATTGAAAGGCCTGCCTAAGGGGGTGACTTATAGGTTTCACGTGCAGTGACCTCAGATATAGAGAAACACAGGCTGCAATGGCAGGTCTACAGTCACACTTTGAGTGTTCTCTCATGAGTGGCATAATACATGCTTCAGCCCATGGGAGGCCCCTAGTGTGCCTATTCCTTGGGTACCTCAGTGCCATATATTTGGGACTTACAAGTGTACACCAGTAGCCAATCTGGGATGTATCCAAGTCCTCACCATATCCAATTCAGGGGAAAAAGCACAGAGACTGGGGTCTTGATTAGCAGGTCCCAGTTAGACTTGTCAGAAACAGCATAACACCAAGCGAAAAGTGGGGGTAAGCATAAACCCAGATCCTACTGTCCTACAAATATGAGTGGGAATAGCTGTGAATGAGTAGGAAGTTAGCAAAAGAGGATATCTAATGGAAGAAATAAGTGAGACAGAGGTGTGTGCTGTATGTGTGAAGAGCAAATACATTATCTGTGACTTTTGAGTGACTAAGGACTGATTCATGAGGCTTTGAGTATTAAGTAAGGATAAGTATAGATTGTCACTGTGGAGTGAGCTAATGGATATGTGAAGGGCAGAATTACCAATAAGCGCAATGTTATCAGTTACCTAACGACACTTGAGATGTTCTATACAATACCATTTTGATATATAGTTCTTGTCCTATATATATCATAATTTGGGAAAGCAACAGCAAAGGTAGTAGAATCCAAACTCCTGTTAGCTAAAAAGGAAGGACTTGCCAGAAAAGAATGGTGATGTGGAGCTAATTGACAACTCTGGTGCAATGTGTGCATGTTAAAGGAGTGAGTAAGGAGAAATGAGCGAGTGAGTATTTATTGAAGATTAAGAGATGGAGTTTATGTTAGTAAGCAGAGAAACTTGCGAGTATGTCAGTACATGAGTGGACGAGCAAGGAATAAGAAATGAGAGCAGACAAGTGAACAGTGAGCTTATAGTGAAAAGTAAATGAGTGGGTGAATGACGAGGGCATGGGTTAGTGTATTGAACAGGGGGTGAGCTTGTATATAGCGCTTATGAGGCACTACTCCCTTACTTCTGGGGAAGGGCAGAGCCAGCACAGAGCCACACGGTTCCACATAGCAGCCTGCAGGAGCACTGCTGAAAACATTTCTGGATGCAGTCTGGTGCTTTCAAAAGGGAGGAATCTACACTTAGAAGTATCCATCAGAAATATACATTTTTTATTTTGTACTTCTTAACTCTCTCCTTGGTCATCATATCTGCCTCTTAGGACAGCCCCTCTCTCCATTAGGAGAAGGTTGATAAGGGTGCACATTATCCTCAGGGAAGGACCTCTAATTCTTAAAAAAGTGTCTTTCCCAAGCTTAGAACTCTCTGCACACTGTAAAGGATATATTCAAAGGTAAAATACTTCTGCCTCTTATATCAAGCACTATCTCTTTCTATGGTTTCCTGCCCCTTACATCAGAAACCAGCAGCTACTTTCTCTACCCTACAAAAAGGTAAACTCTGTCTTTCATTTTAAGATCTGCCCGTATAGGTTCCCTGTTAAGAGATCTCTTCCCAGATTAAGCCCCTATTCATGTCACATCACTGTGTTTTAGAGGTTTCTTTCCATTATTCTAGGTTCCGCCTTCAGGTTTGGTGGCCTATATATTAAGATCAGCTTCCAGGTTAGAGTTATCTGACTCACGTATCGTGATCTATTCTAATCTCCCTGTGGCACCTGCAGTCCTTGGTTCTGGTCCTCTCCCTATTATTTCAGGTTCTTTCTCAGGTTATAGCTCTCACTACCATTTATGTTATATACACTCTGCTCCTAGGTGATGACTCTATGCATCTGGCATGAGTGTCTGACCTAAGGTTAGGTGTTTCCAGGAAACCCCAATATTCTCCACAGATTGGGGTTTTCTGTCCTTCATTTTAGGATCAGCTTGATGTTAGAGATCTCTGACTTTATATTAGAATCTGACTTTGTGCCCTTGGTCTTTACATCAGAATCTGCCTGCAGATTAGGGCTCTCTGGCCCTTATACAGGGTTATTTTACTACACTAGGGCAATCTGATCTTAAACGAGATTTTGCCCTCAAGGTATGCCTTTCTATACAGGTTCACATAAATAACCTTATGATTATTGTTATAGTGGTAACCTCATCCTCTATTGCTGCAGAATAAGATGTGAAATACTGAAGGATGTGGTAGGAATCGGATACTAATATCTGTAATCTAATGCATACACATGTAATCTCATTTGTGAGATGAAAAGTGTACAGCCCTATTCAAACCAAGGCCATTTGAATTATGTGAGTCAGAAGCTCCAGCATCTTCTGCATAGTTATGGATTCGTAGCATTTGTACATAATCCTTTATCTGCTGCATGTTTGCAGATTTTAACAAAAAATATTAGTGTGGAAACGCGCGCATCTGCGCATTGAAATGCAAGTTGCAAAGACTGGTCACCATTCAGTTGGTAACTGCTGATTCTCAGTATTAAATTGGTAGTTCTGAGATGAAAACTTCTGTAAGACACTGTTAAAATGTATTAAATATTACAAAAGTCAAAATAAAACTGCCTTACAATGTGCCATACTATGCCACATAATTTGTATCTTCTTGCCACATAATTTAGCCAACCATGCCAGATAATTTGGCCCCTCCCTGCCACAGAATTTCAGTGCCCTGATGAAACACATACCAGAGGTTGACAACTTACTCATTTTAAGCACTTTGTATTTTAATGGTCTTGATTATTCCTTTCATTATAGTTTTACCTCAAAGTTTAAATAATGACATCCAAATTATCTTTCTATAAAGGGAGGTTTAGGTTCGATATATCATTTGACTGTGGGCTAAGGAATGGGTTATGTCTGTGACAGCTAAACAGTAGCATCAACACAGAATGTTCCATCTGCTGTGATTGGCTGAGGAACACTGCCAAGTCCTAGCGACAGAGCTCTGACAAACGCACAGAAGAGCACCATCCAAGCAACGGTGATCAATGCTGAGGTAAGAGTGCTCACAGATTTCTAGCATGAAAGAGGAGCAGGAAAGAAATACACAATTTAAATAAAACACACTTCAGACAAATGATGACGGATCTATTTTATGGTAGACATTTACTTATGCGCTTTGAGTTTTAGTTTACAAGTGTATTTTCACATGAATAAAAAGATAAGCCCACTAGCGGCAAAAATATGTTTTGTAAAAGCAGGTCAAGAACTTGGCAGCCCAGAGAATCTGGAATGATTCCTTAAATTATTTTATTATTATTAACTTATTTTAAAAAGGTTGAGGCTTGTCGGGTTTGCATGGCATAATATGGAGGTCTTTTGTAAAGTACCCTGCACAAAAGATGCAACCAGAGATTGCAATATAATTTACCTATCATATGTTTGAATCAAAATAGCACTGCTTTGTAGTCACTTTGAGAAGAAAAACTGCATGTCACTTTAGTTTGAGACATCTGCACCCATGGCTGAATTGTAACTTCCAAAATATCTGACTACTTTGAAAATGAATTACACTCGAGTACTGCAACATGGTCACTGCAACCATAAACTGCAACCATCAACTTGCACCTTGAAATCATGCTATGAGTGTGCCTCAACAGCTGTGCTGCAGTCTCTAAATTGCAGCACTTGCAATACAAATCAACACAACTGCTTCCTCAAAACTTAAAGCACAGGCTAGAATCACTACTGAAACCTGCACTCAAATCTGAACCCATAGCAAAATTTACAATCCTGCACTCTGTATCAAAAGCTAGGTATTCTTCAAATATATATAAAGATTTCTATCTGAGGACGATTAAATAAAAAATGAAACATGCACCCACTGTACAATGGAGCTTAAATCCAGGTTGTGCCTCAACAGCAGTGCTGCAGTCTCTACATTCCAGCACTTGCAATACAAATCAATACAACTGCTTCCTCAAAACTTAAAGCACATGCTAGATTCACTACTGAAACCTGCACTCAAATCTGAACCCACAGCAAAATTCACTATCCTGCACTCTGCATCAAAAGCTCAGCTAGGTGTTCTTCAAAATTAAGATTTCTATCTTTGAGGACAAATAAATAAAAATGAAACATGCACTCACTGTACAATGGAGATGTAACAACTGTAGAATCTCTCACAAGTCAGCACAACAACTGAATGTCTTCTGCTTCTGGAAAATTCTACAACATCAGTAAATAGAGAAAGGACTACCAAATGGCTCCCATTGCTGGACAAAAGGGGCGGCCATCTTGAAATCAACCACTAGATGTTTCCAAAAACCTAATGTGACAACAGAATATTATTTTGCTTTTGAGTTTTCAGTCCCAATCCGTAAACTGTAAAGTGTTTTTTTAACATAACATACGTAAGGCTACACGTTTATACCTTTTTTTTTACAGCTAATGTTGTATTGCTTCTCTTAAAAAAGGGCAAAAGCATAATGAATCTTTGTTTTTTAGAGCACACCTACACAAAGATGGCTTAAAAGTGTGTATCTGCTTAGACTGGAAGTGTTTATGTAGCCAAAAAGCAGTGAGGTACCGCCTGTGCAAGTGGCTAAGTTAAACTATTTTAAATGTGGCATTCATCTACACCTGCTTTGCATGTTTGCCCCATTTTTGATCAGTAATATAATAAGGCCGCAGAAGAAAAATATTGCTCTTTTATTTATGTTGCCGGATTCTAATAAGGCATGGAGCTGATAATTAAATATGATTTTCTGTTAATTTGTTAGCTTGGCAACACTGAGAGTGCGCTGGTAATAATTTAGGAATAGATAGCTCTAAAATTCTTTTGAAGTGTTTTCTTCATGTATTTGTTTTTGATATGTACAGTGAATTGGGAAAAATATCTGTTTTGTTGATTTTCTCATTATTCTCAACAACCTCAGCATAAATAAAAGGCAGCTACATCAGTAATATGCTCGGAAGATGGAAACTGCATTTGTGCTTCCTTACGTCTAGTATTTATTTTCCCAGTACTTGATAAGTAGGATGTCCTGGATTTGCCAGGACAGTCCCGATTTCCGCCCCCTGTCACAGCAGATTTTAGTAAATTTAGCACACGCCCCAAATCGGGTCAACTGAAAAGAAGGGAGTGAAGTTTTCACGTCATGCTTATCAGAAAGCAATTCAATTAACGCACATGGTACTGGATTTAAAAGTTGCATTTAATTTATTCCCTTAGGGGGACATGCATCAAGCCTTTTCCCATTCGCAAACTGGCCGATTCGCAGAATTGGCCCTTTTGCGAATGGAAAAAGGCCTTTTCCAATGCAGGTACCTTTTGTCATTTGCAATTTAGGTCATCAGATTTATCTACATTGCGAATGCATTTAGGGAATCGCAATTTGCGATTCCGTAATGCCAAGGCATTTATGCCTTTCCTAAATACAAACTGTGCAATTAGGAAACGCTAATTACCATAAACTTCAAGTTGATGGCAATTTGTGCATGCTTCGAAAAATGCACAAAAATGCATTTTTCGAAGCATGCCATGTAGCGCACTTTGCTTCACATGCGCACACTTACTTTTTTTGGGGGTTGCTTCAGGGGGGCCTTAAGCCCCCGGCACCCTTGGATTTCCATTTGTAATTTACGATTACCAATTTGGTAATTGCACTTTGCAAATGCATTACCATTCATTCCTATGGGCCTGCAGGCCCATAGGAAAGAAAGGAGTCACGTTAGCTAATAGCGATTGGCAACTTCCGAATCGCTATTAGCCAATGTTAAGGAATGACAAATTTGATTCCAATTCCTACATGCATAGGCATTTGCACAGGACCAGCATTAGGAGGACCAGGACAAAGGAGACCAGGAATATCACTATGAAGCCCAGGAGGAGCAGGCTCAGGAAGTCTCACACCAAGGCAAAGAGAACCAGATGACCAGGGGAACCAGAACAAAGAGGACATGAACATCCGAGATCGGAAAAGCACAAAAGGTGATGAAAATAATGTTCTGTCTAATCACTTTTGCCCACAATGCCATCCCAGTTTGGACCCAGCCATTTGCAACCCAAGACCGGTATCACCATGTTTGTGGCTCTTCAGTCAGGTTTAGCTTGACTCCAGTGCACCATGAGAGAGGACCCATGACTGAGCATACATATAGCCACTTGGACCATTACAACAAACTCACAAAAGGTGATGAGAGGATGCTTGCAATATATCTAACCACTGGCAAGTGTTCTGGATAGCTTTCCAACCCATTGTTCTTTTGCCCACCATGCCACCTGTTTGGACCAAGCCAAATGCAAATCAATCTTGACCCTGCTTCAATAGGAACAGCACAATAGGCACTTATTGCTTCCTTACCTTTTCTAGTTATACACCCCAGAGGAGGTGCACAACATTTTTCGGCAACTATCACTAGTAAAAGAGTAGGTGATCCTGCCTATAATGACTGAATCTGTAATGTTACCTTAAATGTGCAAGATTTTAAAACCCTAGTGCAAGTTTGCACTGGCATGATATGATGATGCTTTCCTGCCTGCAAGATTGCTTATGGTGTCTGGTTTGCCAAATGACCATGGCCTATATTCTGAGTTGCCTAATTTCTGCTGTGCCATGATAAAAAAAAAGCTTACTGAGGATTGCAGTCAGCCTATTTTACTGATGTTGTCATTGCACCAGTGTGAGACTCATATTGTAGGTTTCCTGGAGTCTGCTGACCAGGACAAGGGATATAAAAACAGCATACCATTTTAGAGTTCAAAGTAATGTCCTTTAATCCTGACGCGTTTCAGAGCACTACGGCTCCTTCATCAGAGGAAAATGGTGTTCAACAGCTTAAACGGCTTGAAAGTATTTAAGCGCATGCACTCATTTCATGGCACACAGGTGTGCCGTTCTCCCGGCATGCTGATACTTGTAGTCACTGATAGCAAGTCACGTATTTCCCAATGGGCACCGTTGACAAACGGAGGAAAAGACAAAAAGTGGAAAGGGTCTGAGGGGGGTACGAGATTAAAGACCTAACACCCTACCCCTAATGGACTAATGGAAAACACAAGGGGTGCTAAGGTCGGTACCGACCTTAGCGCACCGTTGACAAACACCATCTGTTCAAAACATAACATTCATACCCATGTGGCCCTCCGGGCCGGAATGCTGATTCTAATCAAGTCCTGTCCACTGTACCCTATTGCAAACACAAAACTTTTCATGTCAAAGGCCCCGCTCCTGCTATGTCATCTTCCCTGCGGAAGGGCATACGTGACATACATGTGCATTGCCCGCATGTGTGGGGGGTGCTGTGTGTGTAAGCGTCCGTAGAATACTGCTATGATACGATTGAACTTTAAAATGTGGATGTCTAATGCGTTTCCATACGTACACGTTCGTGGTCTTTGGACCGTGATTTACAAGTTGTGTGGATATCTAGGTGTGTACATACATGTGCGTGTCTATGTACAAATACACGTCTCTATGTGTGCTAGTGCCCTGTGCAGTGTTCATGCATGCGGTCTGCATTTACATACGGATGATGCAGTTTGTACCAGTGTGCATACATTCGCACAGCTCTGTACAAAGCTCTTCTGCACCTAAACAGAAGTAGAGAGCGCTATCCAATGTGACACCAGCGTACATGCGGGCTGGGCACACTGTGCATGGATAGGTTTGTGTCTGTCTGTCAGCGCGTCTACTTTGTGTGCCTGCACAGAGTGTGCTGCGCTGCTGCTGTGGGTCCCTGCGAAGGGCGCCTGCGGTTCATTTGTAGTTTTGTAACTGCAGCGACAATTTCAGAGCGAGGAAGGCTGAAAATCTGCTAAGTGTTGCTAACCCCGTGCACACAACTCCTCAAAGTGTCTGCCTTCTCTGATGCGCACTTTACCTCACCCGGGCACCCAGACATTAGAGGCCGAGTAGGCACAGAGATCTCAGAGGACTGGGCAGGCAGAGCGCAAGCGGATGAGCAAGGTGGCTGAAGCAGGCAGCAGAGAAGGAGCAGGCAGAGTGCTGAGCAGGCAGGGAGCCCACGCGGAAGAGTAGGGTTGATAGATCAGGCAGCAGGGAGGACAGAAGCCTGAACAGGCAGAGTCCAATTTCATGGTTTTGTTTATTTTATATAAAAACACCCTGTATGAATGTTGTAACATCATACTTTGTCAATTAGCCAGGATATAGAGTCATGCAGGGATGTTTATAGTATGAGCTGGGGTTTCGTATCCTGATGTATAGGAATTTCAGTGAAAATAGTTTTTGTCCTAAGAGGTAGGAGGTTCCTCAATTTATGTTTAAGCCAGTGGTGAGCACATTTCAAGGGAGAATTTTTAAGCAAGAAAAACTGGTTTATGATATCAATGAATCTTATATTGCCTAGTGGCCCCAAGAAACATGGACTGCCATTACCAATGATGGATAGTGTGTCTGTCATTACCAATAATGGGTAGTCTGTTTACCATTACCAATGGTTGATAGCGTGTCTTCCATTGTCACTGTTTGATAGCGCGTCTGCCATTGCCAGTGGTGGTTAGTGTGTCTGCCATTATCGTTGGTTGATAGTGTGTCTGCCATTACCACTGGTTGACAGCGTGTCTGCCATTACCTTTGGTTGATAGAGTGTTTGCCATTACCGTTGGTTGACAGCGTGTCTGCCATTACTGTTGGTTGACAGCGTGTCTACCATTACCTTTGGTTGATAGCATATCTGCCATTACCGTTGGTTGACAGCATGTCTGCCATTACCGTTGGTTGACAGCGTGTCTGCCATTACCGTTGGTTGACAGCGTGTCTGCCATTACCTTTGGTTGATAACGTGTCTGCCATTACCTTTGTTTGATAGCGTGTCTGCCATTACCGTTGGTTGACAGCGTGTCTGCCATTACCTTTGGTTGACAGCGTGTCTGCCATTACCTTTGGTTGACAGAATGTCTGCCATTACCGTTGGTTGACAGCGTGTCTGCCATTACCGTTGGTTGACAGCGTGTCTGCCATTACCTTTGGTTAACAGCGTGTCTGCCATTACCTTTGGTTGACAGCATGGCTGCCATTACCGTTGGTTGACAGCGTGTCTGCCATTACCGTTGGTTGACAGCATGTCTGCCATTACCATTGGTTGACAGCGTGTCTGCCATTACCTTTGGTTGACAGCGTGTCTGCCATTACCTTTGGTTGACAGAGTGTCTGCCATTACTGTTGGTTGACAGCGTGTCTCCCATTACCGCTGGTTGACAGCGTGTCTGCCATTACCTTTGGTTGATAACGTGTCTGCCATTACCTTTGGTTGATAGCGTGTCGGCCATTACCGTTGGTTGACAGCATGTCTGCATTACCGTTGGTTGACAGCGTGTCTGCCATTACCTTTGGTTGACAGCGTGCCTGCCATTACCGTTGGTTGACAGCGTGTCTGCCATTACCTTTGGTTAACAGCGTGTCTGCCATTACCTTTGGTTGACAGCGTGTCTGCCATTACCTTTGGTTGACAGCATGTCTGCCATTACCGTTGGTTGACAGCGTGTCTGCCATTACCGTTGGTTGACAGCGTGTCTGCCATTACCGTTGGTTGACAGCGTGTCTGCCACTACCTTTGGTTGGCAGCGTGTCTGCCATTACCTTTGGTTGACAGCGTGTCTGCCAGTACCTTTGGTTGACAGAGTGTCTGCCATTACCGTTGGTTGACGGCGTGTCTGCCATTACCGTTGGATGACAGCGTGTCTGCCATTACCGTTGGTTGACAGCGTGTCTGCCATTACCTTTGGTTGATAGCATGTCTGCCATTACCGTTGGTTGATAGCGTGTCTGCCATTTCCAACAGTGGGCAGTGTGCATGCTATAAGCAATGATTTCCAGTGTGTCTGCTGACTGTGTGGTGGAAGTCTGTTTACCACAATAGCGTTGGTTAACAGCGTGTCTGCCATTACCTTTGGTTGACAGCATGTCTGCCATTACCGTTGGTTGACAGCGTGTCTGCCATTACCTTTGGTTGTCAGTGTGTCTGCCATTACCCTTGGTTGACATTGTGTCTGCCATTACCGTTGGTTGACAGCGTGTCTGCCATTACCGTTGGTTGAGAGCGTGTCTGCCATTACCTTTGGTTGATAGCGTGTCTGCCATTACCGTTGGTTGATAGCGTGTCTGCCATTTCCAACAGTGGGCTGTGTTCCTGCTATAAGCAATGATATCTAGTGTGTCTGCTGACAGTGTGGTGGAAGTCTATTTACCACAGTAGCAGGGAGACCCCGATTCCTAGGGTTGGAGCTGGGCCTGAAGACGAAGTTGCTGTCTGGAAGATTTCCAGCGACTGTCATGTTTGAGATTTCCGCTGGAAGGGAAGGTGTTTGAAGATGCTGTCATGGGATGCTCATTTGGGTAAAGTGTTTTTTTTTTGTGAAAATCTTTTTATTGATTTTTAGAAAACAACCATAAACGTGGTACACATGTTGTCATACACATACAGCTATTTCAATGTGTCATAAACATACATTTAGTGTTCGTCTTGCAAATCAATTATTTCCCGTTACATTGTTCAACGTTGTTATATCAGAGCAAACCAGTCAGATAAATTACACACCCATTACAAAAGAAATGAAACAATAGAAACCCAGGGACTAGAACAGGTCATATTGAGGAAAGGGTAGGCGGGCAAGGGGGCACCTCCACCACAACCCAACAGGTCAACCACTAGTGAGGCAGCTAGCACCCAAACCCTCCCTCAGGTCTAATCCAGCTGGTGTGATAGCATAGATCGCCTGCTGTTCCTGACAATATATTAGCTCATGAAGCCACTGCTTAAACTTGGGTGCTCTCCCTCTTCCCTAGCGGCATGCCACTCTCCTTTTAGCTAGAAGCAACGTCAAGGCCACACATTTACGATGTTCCGCCCTTAGCTGCTCCACATACCCCAATAAAGCCTTCAGTGGGGACATGTCAATCCGGGCATTAATCATAGTGGACAGAGCCTGAAAAATCTGCGCCCAATACTTATATATCTCGGGACAGCCTCATGCCAGGTGCAGGAAGTCAGCGCCTTCAGCATGACACCTATCACACGAGTCGGTATCCCTCAATTTGTATCTATACATTCTGGCTGGGGTATAATACAGTCTATGTAGGAATTTATAGTGGATAATCCTAAGCCTACTGCTAGCTGAAATTCGCTCAGTCTGCAGCGAGCATAATTCCCACTGTTTATCCGTCAGAGTTATATCCAGTTCGAGGTCCTACCTTTCCCTTGCCTTTGCAGGTTGCTCAATCTTCTGTGTGTGTACTGCTTTGTATAGTATTGACACCAGCCGTTTAGCCATCTCGTTCTGAAGTGTCAGCTGTAGCGGTGTAAAGGTCGGTGGCTCCGAAGGGAAATCAGGAGTAATTGAGCGAATTCCCTGCCGCACGCGAATGTATAGGAAGGTTTCTAGGGGTGTCTGTGTTATATTCTGGAACACGTGCGCCACTGTGCGGAATGACCCTTCTTGATACATGTCCCCCCAGTTGTGTATCCTAGTGTGATCTTCAAACTTGTGGAAAAGTGTCTCCTGAAGAAGAGGCATGGCGGGATGATATACCAGTGGTAACAATGGCGAGTAAATCATAGGCGCATCCAACATCTTACTCACATGTGCCCAGGCCGCCACCGTGCAACTCACCGTGGTCGGCGTCTTATCCCTCATGAGGGGCGGAATGTACACCGCCGCCTCAATGGGGACGGGAAGAGTGAGCCAATGCTCCGCCGCCACCAGGGGCATATAACTTGGTTGATGCACCCAAAAATGGGCATAATGCGCCTGTGGGCTGTAATAGTTTAATTCAAAATTAGGTACACCAAATTAACCCTGAGAATAAGGCCTCGTCAATACATCCCACCGTAATCTCGCGGTTTTACCCCCCCCCACACTAATCGCGTTAGTTCTGACCGCAACTGTTTAAAAAAAAATGACCCCGGGTGAAAGGGTATATTAAGAAACATATACAATAGTTGAAATAATATAACCATCTTTATCAAAGAGACACGCCCGCCATGGAGAGATGGAGGGTAATCCATTTTGATATATTATCCACAATTCGAACCATAGCGGTCCCGTAATTAAGACACATCAATTCATCTCTATCCCTCGTCACACGGATGCCTAAATATTTCAGTTCATCCTCGCACCATGCCATCGGATAGTCCAAGGGAAAGCGACTCATTGTATCAGTAAGGGGAAAGATGCTCTACTTACCCCAGTTTATCTGGACCCCTCAAAGCAATCCAAACACTATAAATTCTCGAAGGATAATATTTAAGTTCTGTTGGGGGTTTCGTATGCAGAGTGTAATGTCGTCCGCATAGAGGGAAACCAATATCTGCCTCATGTTGCATTGCAATGCTCTGTCACGGTGGTGCTGACGCAATTTAGCCGCCAGTGGTTCCACCGCGATCGCGAACAACAGGGGGGACAGGGGGCAACCCTGCCTCGAACCTCTCGTTATTGAAAAACCCTCAGAAGTTTTCCCATTAATTACTATTCTAGCTGTAGGTGAGCAATACAACAAACATATCCAGGAAAGGAAAAGGGGAGGAACCCCATTCGGGACATCAAACCAAACAAATAGTCCTACTCAATGGAGTCAAAAGCCTTTGTGGCATCCAGGAAAACTGCTGCCAAAGGTAACTCCGAAGAAACGTTATTCAATATTGTGAATATGGTCCGCAAGTTATGGGATGTTGCACGTCCGGGCACAAATCCCGACTGGTCAGGCAGTATTAAATGTTCCATGAGTAGACTGAGACGATTAGCTATGAGCTTAGCTAATATTTTAACATCACAATTGAGCAGTGACAGGGGCCTATACGAATCACAGTGGCGCGGTGTTTTCCCTGGTTTTAATAGGGAGACGATGATCGCCTCTCTCATGGAAGGGGGGAGACGCCCTACCTCCAGTGCATCCTCATAGTCCTCACGCAGTATGGGAGCCTGTGAGAAGTTGGCCTGATATTCAGTGTTCACTATTCTAGTGATCACTATGTATCAGTCCAAACAACCCTTATGGTGATTGGTTGTAAGTCAACCGATAGACCAGCTATCCTAGTAGCATGGACAAGAGCAGTCTTCGGGCAAAACTCTAGAGGGCGTGTTAAGCCAGCTGTTATACCATCACATATACCCCTTGAACACCAAGTGAAAGGACACCACACAAGTGTTATGAAAATAAACAGTGTATTTATTTAGATCACAACAGCCCTGTACTCTTTATGAGGACAGGGTACTAAGCACACAACAAAACTCTTACGAAAATACTTTAAGTTGCACAATTTACACAAATGCCCGAGGGGCACGAAAAACCATATACTATGAAAGTGGAATGCAAAATTACTAGCAGGTAAGTACTGGACTAATAGGCTTTGGAATTGCTAGGACAACATTACTGAACCTTCAGATTACTAGTAGGAGGCCTAGGGGACTCGGGTGCAGAGTGTGCACTCTCACGCGGGATGCGGGACAAAGTCTATGGGAGTTAGTACAAGCAAAGTTAGTGTTCTCGGGCGAACCCGATAAGGTAGGTCGAAAACGACAGTGACTCTGGACCCTTGGATAGTGAGGCTATGCTGGGGCACCAAAATGCCGAAGTTACCTAGCCCAGGGGCTGCGGCTGCATAGGTCAGTACAGACGTCGGGAATCCTCGTTGACGAACCAGGAGCCTGAAGAAAGAGTTGCTGGCAGGCGACCAGTGAAGATTGTTCGAAGTGATCCAAGCCTGGATCGAAGATGGATGACACCTGAAAGCAGAGGGGACCAAGTTCTTAACCACTAGCCAGTGATCAGATGGCACCAGGAGGGCACCGGATGGTAGTCACCTCGACCAGGTGAGTGGGCGACGCTGGGCTTTGCAGTCTCACGGACCAGGAGGTGTTGTCGGCGACCAGGATGGAGGTGCGAGCTGTCCCACGATGGTTGATGCTGTCGACGTCGCTGGACCCAGGATTGGGGCAACAAGTCTTGGCAAATTCAAGCCCACGCGGTGGACCTAAAATGGCGTCTTGAGTGGACCAGGAGGGTCCGGGGTGCTCCTCTTTTGGAAGGGAGCAAGGGCCAGTCTGGAGCAACCAGACCAGCAGTGTTGTTGTCGTCGGGCGTCGTCGGGAAGGCCACAAGCCAGCGGGCTAGTAGCCAGACAATGCGGTGAGCAGCCAAAAAGCAGAAGGGCCCCACGCAGATCTCGTGGATGCTGGGGGGCTGGACTTCGGGGCTGGAGGTGCTCAGGGTCGGGGCTTCTCGGACCCCAAAGCACTCACCAGAGGATCCCTCGGCGGTCGTGCTGGATAGAAGTCGTGCAGTTCTGATGATGGCCGGTCCCTCGAGGTCTTGTCGCACCTACGGTTCTCAGCTTAGCTGTAGAGGTAGCTAGAGGTCAGAGGTGCCAGGGAAGCCGGGTCTCGTCGAGCTGGTCAGTCGGATTCCGGAGGAAGGACGTGCAGCAAACCGCAGAGTTCTTAGATGGTGCCTGCGGATGCAGGGTGACTACTCCTTAGTCACAAGGGAGAAATCTTGAGAAGAGTCGAGAGTTCCTTTCGTGGAAAGTAGTTTCTTGATTCAAAGATGATCTAATTTGGAAGGGTCCCCGCTCCTGCCTTTATCCTAAAGAAAGGGGTGGGTACGCGACTAGGTCCTGCCCTAGGGGTGGGACCAGGAAGGGGGGTGGTTACACCCCTCTCCCATGCCAGACTTTCCACAGGCCAGGAGCTGGTGTGCCCCTGGAACTGGTTCTAGCCGGCAGATGCGTAGTGAGCACCGGGGTGCCACTTGCAGTCACCTTCCTGAAAAGCCCTGCCTACCCAGGATACACAAAACCCTGTCTGGGATGGTGCGAGCACCACCCCTGACAGGAAACCCTTTGTCCAAGCTCCCCTCGCTGGAAGGACTCCCAGCTGTAGGGGGTCAGACTCGTGTCTGTGGTGGCAGCATCCATTTTGTGATGCTGAGGCTCGAGTTAACTTTAACCGGGGTTCAGAGTTACATACATGTCGTGTCCCTCTAGAAGGGTGGAATGCTAACCCCGTCGCCAGAATTCGCGAGGGGTTAGTATTCCAATTCGTATGACACCTTACTCGACATGTTTTGATAAAGCGATACCAAAGATAGCATTTAACCGCGAGGATTATAATGCACTTAAGAGTATATGGTACGCGTTATCATGGAACAGCTATTAGGACTTGGTTCCGCAAGCTGCAAACGGGCTCAGCTCATGCCAGGGCACCATCTCACACGATTCCAAGCAGTATGCCTTCAGGATTGTCAAGGCCTGCCATAGGAGTGACTGATAGGAATCTGTGTGTCCATTTTTAGGGTTAGATATAGGTATACTATATCTAAAGCAAAGGGTGATTACACCACCTTGCCCCAGCTGTCGTGCAGCCAGTTGTGTCAGATTTAGATGGCCAGCCAGGGGTGGCATAATACATGCTTCAGCCCTTGGTAGGCCCTGGGTACACCTATGCCCTGAGTTACAGGGTCTGATAAGGTGGCCCAGTACCAATTGGTAAATGCACCTAAGGTACACGTTGTAATTTAGTGAGAGAACAGCTACGCTGTGGGTCTGATTAGCAGGCCCACAGCCAGAGAAAGTCGTAAACCAGTGAAACAAAAGCAAAAAATCTGGGTGATCATAGGATTGCAGACCCTACTCTCCTACATGAACCCCCCCCCCCAAACTTTGGGACAATAAACTAACCTTGACCAGGTGAGTCTTCTTGCTCTAAGTGGAAATACCTGGAGAGCCCATCTGCATTGCCATGATCAGTGCAAGGTCTATGCTCCACTGTAAAATCCATCCCCTGTAGGGAAATGGACCACCTAAGCAGTTTGGGGTTTTCATCCTTCATCTGATTTAGCCATAAGAGGGGCTTATGGTCGGTCTGAATCTTGAAATGAGTGCCAAACAATTATGGCCTCAGTTTCTTCAGGGCCCAAACCACAGCAAAGGCCTCCCTCTCAATAGCTGACCAATTTTTCTCTCTTGGGGTCAGCCTTCTGCTTATAAAAGCAATGGGCTGGTCATTACCATCAAAATTCAGTTGAGATAGAACAGCTCCCACACCCAACTCAGAAGCATCTGTTTGGACAATGAATGGTTTGGAGTAGTCTGGACTCTTGAGGATAGGTGCTGTGCACATGGCCTGCTTTAGGTCATCGAATGCTTTTTGGCAGCTCGCTGTCTACTGAACTTTCTTTGGCATTTTCTTACTTGTCAGTTCATTAAGTGGAGTCACAATTGATCCATAATTCCTGACAAACTTTCTGTAGTAACCAGTCAGGCCCAAGAAAGCTTGAACCTGAGTCTGGGTGGTTGGAGGAGCCCAGTCCCTGATTGACTGTATCTTGCTCTCCAGTGGCTGAACTTGGCCTCCACCCACAAGGTGGCCCAGGTATACAACCTGTGTCTGCCCTATCTGGCACTTTGTGGCCTTGATAGTGAGACCTGCTGCTTGCAGTGCCTCTAACACTTTCCTCAGGTGGACCAGGTGATCCTCCCAGGTGGAGCTAAAGACAGCTATATCATCAAGATACGCTGCACAGAAGTCATCCAGCCCAGTGAGAACATGATTCACCAGCCTTTGGAAGGTGGCAGGTGCAGTTTTTCAGACCACAAATTGATAATGTCCACCAGGGGTTGAAAATGCTGTCTTGGGCTTGGCATCCTCAGCTAACCTGATTTGCCAATACCCAGCTGTCAGGTCAAATGTACTTAAGTAGTTGGCAGAAGCCAATCTATCTCTAAGTTCATCTGTCCTTGGTATTGGGTGGGCATCAGTCTTAGTGACTGCATTGAGACCTCTGTAGTCTATGCAAAACCTCATCTCTTTCTTACCACCCTGGGTGTGAGGCTTTGGCACTAGAACTACGGGACTAGCCCAAGGGCTATCTGAGGGTTCAATGACTCCCAACTCCAACATTTTCTGCACTTCTGTTTTGATGCAGTCTCTAACATGATCAGGCTGCCTGTAGATTTTACTCTTAACTGGCAAGCTTTCACCAGTGTCAACCTCATGGGTACACCAATTGGTCTGACTGGGTGTTAGAGAGAACATATGCCTGAAGGATTGAAGAACTTGTTTGCAATCCTTCTGTTGATGTTCAGAGAGGCTGCCACAAAAGACAACACCATCTACTGATCCATCATCAGGATTCTGAGTGAGCAAGTCTGGGAGAGGATCACTCTCTTCCTCCTGTCCCTCATCTATGGCCATGAGCAAGCTCATGTCCTTCCTGTCGACATATGCTTTGAGCCTGTTCACATGAAGCACCCTGTGGGGGCTTCTGGGAGTTCCAAGGTCCACCAGGTAGGTGACCTCTCCCTTTTGCTCAAGAATTGTGTGGGGCCCAGACCATTTGTCTTTGAGTGCTGCTAGGGCCACTGGCTCCAACACCCACACCTTCTGTCCAGGCTGATAGACAGTCAGGACAGCCTTTTGGTCATGCCAAGCTTTTTGGAGTTCTTGGCTGGCCTTAAGGTTTTCAGATGCCTTTTCCATGTACTCAGCCATCCGGGAGCGGAGACCAAGTACATAGTCCACTATGCTGGTTGCAGGCTTTTTGAGAGGTCTCTCCCATCCTTCCTTTACCAAACACAGAGGTCCTCTTACAGGATGTTCATACAAAAGTTCAAAAGGGCTGTAGCCAACCCCCTTCTGTGGGACCTCTCTATAAGCGAATAAAAGGCTGGGTATCAGGACATCCCATCTACGCCTGAAATTTTCAGGTAGTCCATGAATCATCCCTTTTAGGGTCCTGTTGAACCTTTCAACAAGCCCATTGCATTGTGGGTGATAGGGTGTGGTGAACTTGTAGTTGACACCACATTCCTTCTACATAGCAGTTAAGTAGCTTGACAGGAAGTTTGCACCTCTGTCAGAGACAACCTCCTTAGGGAAGCCCACTCTGGAGAACACTCCAACTAGGGCTCTTGCCACAACAGGTGCAGTAGTGGTCCTAAGGGGAATAGCTTCAGGATACCTGGTGGCATGGTCCACCACCTCCAGTATAAACGTGTGCCCTGATGCTGTTTGGGGTTCCATTGGTCCAACAATGTCAATCCCCACCCTTTCAAAGGGCACCCCCACCACAGGCATTGGTATAAGGGGGGCCTTTGTGGTGCCACCTGACTTACCACTGGCTTGGCAAGTGACACAGGAGCGACAAAACTCCTTGGTATCTTCATTCATGTGAGGCCAGTGAAAGTGTGAGACAATTCTGTCCCAAGTCTTGTTCTGGCCTAAGTGACCTGCAAGGGGAATCTCGTGGGCCAAGGTGAGAAGGAAACCTCTCAGAGACAAGGGGATGACCAGCCTCCTGGTTGCACCAGGCTTGGGGTTTCTTGCCTCAGAATATAGGAGTCCATCTTCCCAGTATACCTTGTGGGCACCTGTGGCGTTCCCTGCAGCCTCAGCAGCAGCCTGCTGTCTGAGGGGTTCAAGAGAAGGGCAGGCTAACTGTTCCTTCCCCAGGTCTGCTCTGGAGGGTCCCCCTGAGCCCAGAAATTCAACTTGATCAAGTTCAAATTCCTTAGGCTCAGTTTCCCTCAGTTCCTGTAGGTCAGCCTCCTCTGAGACTTGATCCTCAACCTGGGGCAAGGGGGAAGGCAATGCCTTAATCCTCCTGCTCTTCTTCTTGGAAAGTGTCTGGTCCATTGTTCCAGGATCCAGCACCTGTTCAGTGGGGCATCTTCTGGCCTGTGACCTAGTCACAGCAAGCACATGTGCTGGCAAGCCTAACATCTCCATGTGAGTCCTCTGCTCCACTTCTGACCACTGTGATGACTCCAAATCATTGCCCAACAAACATTCCACTGGGAGGTCTGAACTAACTACAACCTTCTTTTGGCCATTTACCCCTCCCCAGGAGAAATCAACAATCGCCATACTATGACTGGAAGTGACGTTGCTGGCATTGGTCACCAGGAAATCTGTACCTGGCATGATCTGTCCAGGGTCCACAAAGTTAGGTGTCACCATGGTGACACTGGCACAAGTGTCCCTATAGGCCTGAGCCATTTTGCCATTTATCAAAGGTGTCTGTCTGTATTTGCCCAAAGTATTGGGACTGACATCAGGGGATATATCCACACCCCCTGTACAGACAAGGACAGCCTGAGTGAGTGTGACAACTAAGTTGTCATACACCTCAGAACCCAAGGTTAACCCAACTAATCCCTTGGGAGGTGCACTACCACTGCTGGCTGTACTAGGGGGTGCAGTTGCCTTAGGGGCTGCAGTGGCAGGAGTTTGCCCTCCTTTCTTAGTGCACTCACTAACCCAGTGAGTTTTACTTTTACAGTATTGGCACCACCTTTTAGACTGGTTTTCTTGATTCTTCTTCTTCTGGGAAGCCTGACCCCCACCCTCTTTGGATTGTTGGGGACCTGTCGAAGACTTCTGGTCATTTTGTTCGCCTTTGGTATCTTTACCCTTCTGGTCTGCTTTCTTCTGACCACCCTGGTTCTGGCCCTGGTTCTGCTTAACCCTTGTTCTGACCCATCTGTCTGCCTTCTTTCCCAATTCTTGGGGAGAGGTCAGATCCGAGTCAACAAGGTGCTGATGCAACAACTGGTTCTGACAATTGTTTAAAATCTGTTCCCTCATGATCAGACTGTACAATCCTGTATAATCAGTAACTTTACTGCCCGGCAACCAGCCCTCCAAAGCCTTAGTGCCACAATCTACAAAGTCAGACCAATCCTGAGACTGAGTTTTCTGGGTATCCCTGAACAGCAACCTGTACTGCTCAGTGGTTAGGCCAAACCCATCTATCAGTGTATTTTTCAGGACTTGGTAATCATTAGCATCCTCAGCTCTAGTAGTGAGGAGCTTGTCTCTACCTTTACCTTCAAAGGAGAGCCACAAGATAGCTGCCCACTGACTCTGGGGGACACACTGTACAGTGCAAGCCCTCTCCAAAGCAGTTATCCATTTGTGGATATCATCTCCTTGTTTAAAGGGGGCACTATATTACTCAGGTGTCTAGTGTCTAAACTCCTGTTCTCTCTTGGGAGAATGCTGCCACCAGCGGAATCTAGTCCACTTAACTTTTGCTCTCTAGCAAAGGCAAGCCTCTCTTTGGCCAGGGCAAGTTCTTCCCTTTCAATCCTCAGATTGGCTTCCCTCATCTTAACTTCGTGTTCCCTTCTCTTAGGGGAGGACATCCCTCTATGAGAAGAGGCCTGAGAGCCATTGGTTCGAATGGATCTATTAGAACCTCTTGATAGAGATCTAACTCATCCATTCCCAATGTTAAGTCTGCCTGAGAGTGGCCCTGGGGGTCCCCCAAATCCATTCTAGTGCCTACTTAAGTTGGTCCTAGTGAGTCTGCTGACTTCTACCTGACCTGTTTCTGCCTCATCCCCCGATAACTCATCTTCCGCTCCCTCCTCAGCACTGTCTGCTGCCTGGAGGTGTCGGTCAGGGTCACCCTGGGTTCCCTCTAGGGGAGGCATGTTCCCATCTGGATGAGAAGGATCTGTGTTAGCAGCGCTCCTAGCATCATAAGTCTCTAAGAGACCAATCAGAAAAGGAATGGTAGGGTTTGAACCCTGTTTTAGTTTCCTAGAGGTACACACTTGTCTCATCTCCTGGAAACTAAGAGTAGCATATCTGGAAGGGACCTGTGGAGGGTCCACAACCACAAGAGGGGTCTCTGAAGACTCTCCGTGGTTAGACATGCTTCTAGTGTGGTGTGAGTGATGCACCTACCTACACTATTTGTTTGCCTACTGATCCCTTGCTAAGAGTTGTAGTCAAGGTGTGCTAAGCTTTGTTAAACTACAACAGCTGGTTCAGTAGAACTCAGAGTATTCTAAGCTAAGTTATATGTACCTTAACCTATGTGATCTTTCACAAAGATATTCTTAGGATACGTGTGGTAAAACAACAGCAAGCTCAAATCCCAACCGCTGCTCACCAATGTGAGAAGTTGGCCTGATATTCAGTGTTCACTATTCTAGTGATCACTATGTATCAGTCCAAACAACCCTTATGGTGATTGGTTGTAAGTCAACCGATAGACCAGCTATCCTAGTAGCATGGACAAGAGCAGTCTTCGAGCTAAACTCTAGAGGGCGTGTTAAGCCAGCTGTTATACCATCACATATACCCCTTGAACACCAAGTGAAAGGACACCACACAAGTGTTATGAAAATAAACAGTGTATTTATTTAGATCACAACAGCCCTGTACTCTTTATGAGGACAGGGTACTAAGCACACAACAAAACTCTTACGAAAATACTTTAAAGTTGCACAATTTACACAAATGCCCGAGGGGCACGAAAAACCATATACTATGAAAGTGGAATGCGAAATTACTAGCAGGTAAGTACTGGACTAATAGGCTTTGGAATCGCTAGGACAACGTTACTGAACCTTCAGATTACTAGTAGGAGGCCTAGGGGACTCGGGTGCAGAGTGTGCACTCTCACGCGGGATGCGGGACAAAGTCTATGGGAGTTAGTAAAAGCAAAGTTAGTGTTCTCGGGCGAACCCGATAAGGTAGGTCGAAAACGACAGTGACTCTGGACCCTTGGATAGTGAGGCTATGCTGGGGCACCGAAATACCGAAGTTACCTAGCCCAGGGGCTGCGGCTGCATGGGTATGTACAGACGTCGGGAATCCTCGTTGACGAACCAGGAGCCTGAAGAAAGAGTTGCTGGCAGGCGACCAGTGAAGATTGTTCGAAGTGATCCAAGCCTGGATCGAAGATGGATGACACCTGAAAGCAGAGGGGACCAAGTTCTTAACCACTAGCCAGTGATCAGATGGCACCAGGAGGGCACCGGATGGTAGTCACCTCGACCAGGTGAGTGGGCGACGCTGGGCTCTGCAGACTCACGGACCAGGAGGCGTTGTCGGTGACCAGGATGGAGGTGCGAGCTGTCCCACGATGGTTGATGCTGTCGACGTCGCTGGACCCGGGATTGGGGCAACAAGTCTTGGCAAATTCAAGCCCACGCGGTGGACCTAAAATGGCATCTTGAGTGGACCAGGAGGGTCCGGGGTGCTCCTCTTTTGGAAGGGAGCAAGGGCCAGTCTGGAGCAACCAGACCAGCAGCGTTGTTGTCGTCGGGCGTCGTCGGGAAGGCCACAAGCCAGCGGGCTAGTAGCCAGACAACGCAGTGAGCAGCCAAAAAGCAGAAGGGCCCCACGCAGATCTCTTGGATGCTGGGGGGCTGGACTTCGGGGCTGGAGCTGCTCAGGGTCGGGCGTCTCAGACCCCAAAGCACTCACCGAAGTATCCCTCGGCGGTCGTGCTGGATAGAAGTCGTGCAGTTCTGATGATGGCCGGTCCCTCGAGGTCTCGTCGCACCTACGGTTCTCAGCTTAGCTGTAGAGGTAGGTAGAGGTCAGAGGTGCCAGGGAAGCCGGGTCTCATCGAGCTGGTCAGTCAGATTCCGGAGGAAGGACGTGCAGCAAACCGCAGAGTTCTTAGATGGTGCCTGCGGATGCAGGGTGACTACTCCTTAGTCACAAGGGAGAAATCTTGAGAAGAGTCGAGAGTTCCTTTCGTGGAGTTTCTTTATTAAAAGATGATCTAATTTGGAAGGGTCCCCGCTCCTGCCTTTATCCTAAAGAAAGGGGTGGGTATGCGACTAGGTCCTGCCCTAGGGGTGGGACCAGGAAGGGGGGTGGTTACACCCCTCTCCCATGCCGGACTTTCCCCAGGCCAGGGGCTGGTGTGCCCCTGGAACTGGTTCTAGCCGGCAGATGCGTAGTGAGCACCGGGGTTCCACTTGCAGTCACCTTCCTGAAAAGCCCTGCCTACCCAGGATACACAAAACCCTGTCTGGGATGGTGCGAGCACCGCCCCTGACAGGAAACCCTTTGTCCAAGCTCCCCTCGCTGGAAGGACTCCCAGCTGTAGGGGATCAGACTCGTGTCTGTGGTGGCAGCATCCATTTTGTGATGCTGAGGCTAAAGTTAACTTTAACCGGGGTTCACAGTTACATACATGTTGTAACCCTCTAGAACGGTGGAATGCAAACCCCATCGCCAGAATTGGCGAGGGGTTAGTATTCCAATTCGTATGACACCTTACTCGAAATGTTTTGATAAAGCGATACCAAAGATAGCATTTAACCGCGAGGATTATAATGCACTTAAGAGTATATGGTACGCGTTATCATGGAACAGCTATTAGGACTTGGTTCCGCAAGCTGCAAACGGGCTCAGCTCATGCCAGAGCACCATCTCACACGATTCAAAGCACTCTGCCTTCAGGATTGTCAAGGCCTGCCATAGGAGTGACTGATAGGAATCTGTGTGTCCATTTTTAGGGTTAGATATAGGTATACTATATCTAAAGCAAAGGGTGATTACACCACCTTGCCCCAGCTGTCATGCAGCCAGTTGTGTCAGATTTAGATGGCCAGCCAGGGGTGGCATAATACATGCTTCAGCCCCTGGTAGGCCCTGGGTACACCTATGCCCTGAGTTGCAGGGTCTGATAAGGTGGCCCAGTACCAATTGGTAAATGCACCTAAGATACACGTTGTAATTTAGTGAGAGAACAGCTAGGCTGTGGGTCTGATTAGCAGGCCCACAGCCAGAGAAAGTCGTAAACCAGTGAAACAAAAGCAAAAAATCTGGGTGATCATAGGATTGCAGACCCTACTCTCCTACAGAGCCATCATATCAATATAGGTTTTATAAAACTCGACTGGGATACCATCCGACCCCGTGGGCTTACCCGACTGCATATGCATGATGGCTTTCCTGACCTCGTCAAGCTCAAACGGGGCACACACAAATGTCTGCTGTGTATCGTTCAACCACCCCAGCGATATATCGTCCAAATATGCGTCTAGGTTCAATTTTCCCGTCCTAGTGGTTGTATACAATGCCGTGTAGTGCTCAGTGAAGGCATTAAGTATGGTCGCAGTGTCCCTATCTACAATGCCGTCCAACCCTTCCAATTCTAGGATTACATTAGAGCCTCATGACCCCCGAATCGTCTCTGCCAGCGCCTTCCCAGGCCTCTCCCCCTGGCCATAGCGGCGGGCCGTCCAATACTTCCCTCGAAATCTCGCCTCTCCGCGAGCCTCATCCATGTAGGCTGTGAGTTTCGATCTAAACTGATATTGTTTTTGGATATGCCATCCGGCCTAGTAGCTAATCTGCTCACCAATGACTTAAGTTTGGTCTCAAGTGTACTTAACGTGTTCAAAATATCTTTAAGCATCCCAGCACCCTTTGCTATGCAAAAACCTTGCAACGTCACTTTGAAAGCTTCCCAGATAATTTCTACGCTATCTACCGAATCCTTATTACGTATGAAAAAATCTTTGATCTCCTCTCTGAGCTCCTCCTGAAACACAGTGTCTAGTAGTATGGTAGGTTGCAACCTCCAGCTGCTTCTGGGAGGACCATAATCTGTGGAGGACAATGTAAGCCGTACCGGTGCATGATCCGAGTAAGTCCTGGCTAAGTGTTGTACTTGTAAAATCGCTGGACATAGCCCGACACTCAAGAAAATATAGTCCAGTCTCGCCCCAGTAGCCGCATGCGCAGTAAAGTGGGTTCCCTCTAGGTCGTTAGGGTGCAAGTGTCTCCACGCATCTATCAGATTGTGGTCCGTGAGTGTGGAATGCAGCATGGCACGGGCTTTTGTGTAATGATGGGGAGCTGGGTGGGACCTATCAATATCCGGACTCCGCGCAATGTTAGTCACCTCCCCACACAATATGGTTGGACCCAATGTCCACAATCATAGTTCTGTAATGAACTGGGGGTCGTCCACATTAGGACCATAACAGCAGGCCAGGGTAACAGAATCAGACCCCAACCTCCCCCAAGTCAGGCAATATCTCCACTGGGCATCCCACGTGGCTCCCGTTAGTGTGAACGGAGTGCCCCTCTTAACCAGAATCGCCACACCTCTCGCATAGGAAGAGAAAGAAGAAAAGATCCTGTGTGCCGCCAATTTACAAGCAAATGTGATGTTACGTCTTGGGTTGAAGTGTGTCTCCTGCAGCATTGCTACGTGTACCTGGTGTCTGTCAAGATAGGATAGTATTTGACGTCTCTTACGCGGGTCACGCAGCCCCCGTACGTTCCATGTAATTATGTTTAGTTTAGTGCTGTCAATGGGGGTCATGAGCTAGGCCTTGTACATCTCTGCAGTGCTCCATCGGATAGCATCGCCTCTGTTCCAGATCCACCACCTTTAGGCACTCAACAACTGCGGCTCCAGTACAACAACGACATTTCAAAGTAATATTAATCTTTGTGTACGACCATACAGTAAATCCCTTGGATGTGCTTATTGACAACCACATGTACCAAATAACCCCCTCGAACAAACCCCCCACAGACCTACGTCTAATCAACAAGAACTGCAAATTCCCTCCCCCCACCCACTGAAGCAACCCAATCTTGCCAGAATCCCACGTCCACCCTCCCACCCTACCTCCAAATTGGAACCCCACTTCCGTTACCCTCCCCTCATAGTTCAGAACTTGTACTTCCATGGGGTAATACCCGTTGGGGGACCTTCTAGACAGCTATGCAGTCTCCTCACTCCCCTTAAGTTCTCCTCCGAAGGCGCTGCCGGCCCTATCATGAGGAGGGGGGAGCAGGCCTGGAACCACAATAACATGTAAACAATTGAGCCATACTGGAAGGATCTCATCTCGCATCAGCTAGATTGTCCGACCAAGCCTACCAATCCGTAATAGTTTCCTTGGATGTGTGCAGATTACTTTGCTGGAGTCAGTCATTCCAGATCCTCATTTTCATTCATGTCACCATTCCACTGCGAGGCCTCCAGTCGCTCTCCACCCCGGTTTGCTCATTTCAATGTTCGGAGGAAGTCTTCGACTTGCTGGGGAGACGTGAAGAATCGCTGCTTCCCTTGGCTGGATAGAGGAGTGCGTAATCAATTTGCTCCGATCGCAACTTCCGCTTGACTTCCACAAACACTGCGGCAATCTTCTTATCTTCTTGCATGATAGGTGTGAAGTCTGGATATATGGAAAAGGTGTTATCATCATATGTCAACTTCTGCTTGTTTCTCGCAGCTCTGAGGGCTACATCCCGGGCTCTATAATGAAGTAATCATGCAATTATAGGTTGTGGGGGGCTTCCCGGCACCGGACGTGGACCAAGGGTTCTGTGCGCCCTTTCCACTATGAACTGCGAGGAAAAGGCGTCTTTGCCTATGGACTCCAGCAGTAGTTTTTCTATATAGTCCTCCATTCTACCAGTATTTGTCGATTCTGGTAAGCCTATGACGCGTATGTTGTTGCGCCGACTGCGCGCTTCCAAGTCCTCATTTTTTGCGGCTATGATGGGTAGCAGTTTATCCATTCTCATAAGTTGCACTGTACGGGTTGCAGTGACGGCATCTGATTCTGATATGTGTCTTTCCGCCTCCTTAATCCAGTCTTCCTGGCCATCTAGCTTATGTGAAATGGCATTCATCCTAGAGGACATCCGGTCCACCTTGTCCACCACTGTTGCAAATCCTTGCCGCATCTCTTGTAGTATATTGGCCATGTCCGAGGCCTGTGAATTGGCTCCCCCTCCAGCGCACTCAGCCAAGTCCTGCTCCTGGTCGTCAGCAGTAGATTTGCTTCCCTTCTTTGCAGCTTCAAAATTTAGTTTCGGTTGACGAGTATCGGTCTTCCCCATATTTCAGCAAGAGTGCGACGCCTTCTGCGTATGTATCAGGAGTAATCAAGGCAACCACCAGTCTAGGGTGAAGTGTGAGGGCCAGCCCGAGTCACCACATGGCCCTTTCGTCGTCAACAGCTGATCCTGCCCCGCACTCTTGTCGCGTCAGCTTGCTCTGTCCAGCGCTTCTCAGCAGCTCTCACCTCACTGGGTCAGCTACTTGCCCAAGACTGTGTCCCGCTGAAGCATCACCTCATAATCGCCAGCTGCCTTCTCCACCAATGTATGGCGATTCACGGAGCTACTTGAGCCCCTTCTAAAGCCCTGTAGGGCACAACGGCAGCAGGTTGCTAAGTCCGCAAAACCGCAGCAGCCTGTGACATCCAGCACCCACAATATGGGGTTGGAGTACTCGTGGCGGCCCGGCAGTCACAGTCCCTGTCAAACCACCACCCAATGCTCCGCCGCTCCAAAGGGGTTGATCGCACCTGTCACAGGTCGCTTCAGGCGCTCCGCACCGACCAGTAAGGGTCTCACTCCTCTTGCACTCTCGTCTCAGCCGGCTATCCACGCACTGCCACTGCCCATCTCCCCTCTCACCACGGGCATCACACAGACTGTTCCATACCGTAACCGAGGCGTGTAGGGGAAGAACACTGCTCAGTATCTTCGCGAAGCCTGTCCCCACACCTCGGAACGACTCTCCTGCCAAAGGCGCTTTCCCCGCAGCCGCCATTGTATGTCCGGCCTCCTCAGTATATTTAGTATCCTGCCCCGGTGTTCACTAGATCTTCACAGCGGGGGGGGGACACACGCCAATCCTCCACCGCTGCGCTTTGTGGGCTCCCCACAAATTCACCTACACAGTCCTTCCCGCCTCCGTCAGTATGTCCGCATCCATCAATCAAATCGCAACACCATTATGGCTCTCGGCAAAGTCTCTTGCGCAGTGGCCTCATGGAAAACTGCGCAGCCACCCCCAGCAGTACAATCTCCACAAATGCCTCCTTGGCGTCCTGTTGCACCGGCAGTCCGCCTCTGCGCCGTGACTCGGTTGTTAGCGATAACGCTGATTCACTGTGTCGTTGCCGGACGCCCGGCCTGGTTGCCTCGTGGTAATCCCCGGCCTTTCCCAGTCACTGCAGCCGAGTCAAAGCTCCATGCAGGTCAGGCGGGCGGCGCGGCTCAGATTTCAGGCGCCCGCCGCTCCAATTGTCCGCCGCCGATCCTTCCGCACTTCACTCCACTTGTAGCCGCGGGGTAGCGCAACCGATCTCTCGACAATTTACCCCAATTAGCGGCCAATTGTTCAGGATAAGTGAAGGATATCAGTTCCAGGAAGCAGGAGCCTCACATCAGTGCGGCCATGCTGCTTGCGCGCTCTCTAGCGCCCCCCTCAATGGGGTAAAGTGTGGATTTTTTTGTTTTGCTAAGAAAATGTAAGTGATGTCCAAGATGGTTGTTGTGGCCTCAGGGTGCATTAATGGTGTATTTTCTACTGAGGCCATTGTCAATGCTGCTTAACATCTGAAGGATGAAAGGCTTAGATGGCCATGCAGGGATTCCAGGGCGATCTGCTGATTCCAGCTATCAGCAGTGAGGGCTTAACTTATTTCCCTTTTGTAAAAATCATTGTTATCTGCAGCCTCTGTTTTGACTTAAAGAGCACGCTTTAGTGCTCTGACTTCAGAATCCGTTAGAGTCTTTGAACTACCAGCCACCAAGAACCCTTTTTGCATGCGTGTAGTTGACTTAGAAACCTGTGAAGGTGGGCATAAAATAGTAACTACGAAACCCTATTGTCCGGAAAGCACGGCCAACAGGGTGGCTACTGATGTGGCGCTTTCTGTACTGGATGGATGCAGTTGCTGCTTGTTCCAGCAGTCTCCCTCATCTCACCTGGTGGTACCACACGTCCTCCTCATGTTTGAAAGCCCTTGAGTAGCAAACACACCATGGACCATCTGTTTCTATTGGACACACACCATTGAGTGGTGATGCGCTAGCAACTTTTTGGTTGGTACAAACTATCACTTTGTCTGCTTTATCTTCCTTGCAGTTTTCACAGTCATTAGGCTGGTGGACAGACGGAAAACTGTCACTTTTGAAAAGTTCATTATTATGGAAATGTTCATGTGAATGTTTGTTTAATTTCCAGCTGTTGTTTGGGATTGGTCTGTGTGGAATCCTTGTACACGCATTAGTCTGGTCCTCCTATGACTACTGCCTCCATAGTGTATGATCTTCAGCCTGTTTTTGGTTTCTGCGCCATTGTTCAATTAGGTAGACTAGTATTCTTGGAGCATCCCATATTCACGAGAACATCAGAATACATCAGCTCTGTATGCAGCCATTGGACCTCGATAGATCGAGTCGATGAGACGAGGTCCATGTGCCATCACGGGCTCAGCCTAGACTTGTCCAATTGAGATCCATGGTTCAGTGCGTAAACTGGGCTTTTGGCTTCTTCTCACAGATTGACCCCACCATTTGATCCAACTCACAGTAGGGCTGTGGTTCTCATGCCCTGGATGATCGTCCTCCTCCAAGCCTCACAGACGCCTTTAATCCCACCTGTCTGCTCGCCATTGCACTACTGCAGCGTGAAGGAGAGGGCTGTCTAGATATGTGCATTTTACCTGTCTCCAGAAAAAGATGTATTTAGCAATTTTACCACTCTCTCCTTTTCTCGTGAAGGCAGAATATTCCAGTAGAGTTGCAGTCACTTCAGCAGGGTCTCCTATCTGGCAGTCGAGTGCTCGTAAAATTCCTGTGGCACATGATTGGAAAGTCCCTATCTCTATCTTCACGTCACTGGCTCAGATCTGGCAGGAGTCATCACTTTGCACGGGCCAATTTTCTTCTTCTTACTTTCATTTTTATGTTGAGCCTGCAGCAGCGCACATGCGCTGCACTGGCGAGACTTTTAGTAAGGGGCTTTGAAAAGCTCACCACAGGCTCGTGCGTGTGTGGCCTATTGCTTGCCGTTTCCCACACATGCGCCATATGTTTTGAATTATGGTGCCCAGACACAGATGCGATAATTCAAAACATATGGTCTGGTGCTCGCTCTTGCGCGCGCGCCACTCACTCCATCGTCATGGCTGATTAAGCGCATGGCTTGCGGGCACTCTTATAGCGCGCGCACATGGGCCAAGCGCCACTGCTCCCGCTAGTTTATAAGAATAAAAAGAGTGACCCGTTCAGTTTCTAAGTGGTTGGACCGAAGTCTGTGCTCTTTACATGCGGTTTTCATTTAGCATCTCCTAACCTTCATGCTTCCGTCCTCCTCAATCATTTTCTGTCCACTCGCCATGTTGGGAAAGATGGCTCCATTTCATTTTTACCTCCGCCACTGCGACCTTCACATATGTTTTGGAATTGTTAATGAAGCAGCCTAAATATGCAAAGGGAACCCATGGCAATTAATTAATGTCTCAATAAAATAGTTTCCCTCGAATACAGCAGTCTTTCAGCACAAAAAATCCATGTTCTATACTCGAACAATGGTGAAAGCTGCAGCGCTGGAAGACTTAATGGCCTGCTTTTCTTGTACGATTTAAGTGCAGAACTTTTCATTTACATTTTGAGGATGGTATGGTGAGTGACTAGAATGCCTTTCCAAAACACCTGCATAGACACTGCTCATAAATGGATAAACATATTCTAGAAACAGTCTCCTCAAGTGTCCCTTCTGTCGCTCTTCTCCATTGAGGAGCAGAACATGTGGTGCATTTGGACCAGTCAACGCCTGTGCTGTGTTTACTTCCTTATTGCCTTTTTTAGAAAACTTCTGAATTTGGGTTGAATGGGAGTATTTTTCTGTTTTTTCACTTATTTGTCCTACAGACACCACCCCAGACATTAGCTCAGAAATCTGAATAGCAAGTGTAGCATTTGGGATTTTCCTTTTTAAATATTCAGTTTTTTTTAATCATATATTAAAGATGCATGCAAGGGCAAAAGAAAAGAAATAGCTCACCTAGCACATGTCAAACATAACATTCGTTACAAGTCCACTATTCACAGATTGAAAGGGTACGATGGGGAGTGGTACATCCATCATAAGAACAAGCCTTCCTCGTCCATTTCTAATGTGAGATTCATCACCTTCATACTCTTCAGGCGCCAGACTGGATAATCTCTCTCTCTCTCTTTCTCTCTCTCTCTAAATCTCTCTAAATCTCTCTCTTTAAATCTATTTTTTTTCTCTCTCTCTCTCTCTCTCTGTCTCTCTCTCTCTCTCTCTCTATCTCTCTCTAAATCAATCTCTAAATCTCTCTCTCTCTCTCTGAGAGTTTGCCGTTTGCGGCCGAGGGCCATGCCCCCTACATCTCGGCCAGAAAAGACCAGGCATTATAGCATGGAAGCTCTCCTCAGCATAAGGCCGTTAGGAACGAACTGTGGCCTGCATTTACATCATACTACAGAGCTCCCAGAGATCTGTCCAAAATGTAAACTATCGCTCAAACCTAAGCAGGTCCTAGATGCGAAACAGGATTACTGTATGCTCTTATTAAACTGCAGATCCCTGCCAAAACATAGGGTGGAAATTGCCCTTTTGTTAGAGGAACGCATGCCAGACGCAGTGTTTCTCACTGAAACATGGCTCACGTCGGACTCCGACCCTGCATTAGTGACCGCCCTCCCTCCAGGCTTCCAAATTATCCAACAGGACCGCCCTGATGGGAGAGGAGGAGGCCTAGCCATCATCTATAAAGAACAATACCACTGTCGAGTAATCTCTGAAGCAATTCCAGACTGTGAGAGCTTAGCATTTATCCTAGAACTCTCCCCTAGAAACTGCTTTTCAGGAACATTAATATATCAACCCCCGGGCCCCCCCAAACAGTTTCACAATCTCCTCCCATTGATTGTGGCTGACCGTGTTAGCACTGCCTCTAATTATACTCTGCTAGGGGATCTCAATTTTCATTTTGATACTGCCCTGGACCATACAGCTACAGCACTTACAGACGAACTAGCTACACTACAATGAGTGAAGGCACCGACTCACGCTAAGGGCCACTTACTGGACCCTGTGTTCAGTAACTGTGCAGACCTTGTGGTTGGGCTACCAATCTCCCTCCCATGGACTGATCATCTACTAATGCCTTTCACCTGGACCACATTTAAGCCACCCCCCGTGAGACCCACGGTAAGACATGCCAGATCCTGGGCGCGGCTACCAGTCGATGACTGGACTAGCAGACTCGCGATTGACAAACCCTCTTACAATGAGGACCCATGCCTGGCCAACCTGGATCACGTTGACTGGATCACAAAAGCACTTGAAACCATTCTCCCCCTGAGTAAAATAACGATGAAACACTCCCACAAAACGGCCCCCTGGTATTCAGAGGCTCTCAGGGAAAAGAAATGCGAATGCAGAAAAATAGAAAGACGATGGCGTCTAGACTACTCTAAGGAGGAAAAAAAACGTTACCCAGAGGCAATCAAACTCTACAAAGGCGAGGTCAAATCTGCCCAATCTGTATATTTCTCGGACAAAATCATACTAGCAAAATCCAAACCTAAGGACATTTTTCAAATTCTGAAAAAACTCATAAACCTCCATCTTCTAACCTGCACGAGGAAAAAACAACAGACCACTGTAATGACTTGGCAGAATTTTTCCACCAAACAGTCAATAAAATCTACTCATCCTTCCCCTCTACAGGTACTGTCCCCATAGCCCAGGATCAAACAAATCTGGGAACCACTTTATCAGAACCCCGTCCTACACTGGACCACTTCCCCCCCTAGACCTTGAAACCTTGGACTCCATTGACCGCAAGGTAAAATCTGGGTCCCCATGCGACCCAGCATCTCCACAAGACATGATGCTGGCACCCCAGGTCACTTTACCAACCATTGTGGACCTCCTGAATGCCTCCATTACCTCTGGTACTGTCCCTCCCGCTTGGAAGCGGGCCATGGTCCGAGCTCTGCTGAAAAAACCCAATCTAGATCCCTCTGACTTTAGCAACTACCGGCCGATTTCTCTGCTCCCCTGGGTGAGCAAAATCCTTGAGAGGTACATCAATCTCCAGCTGGTGAATTTCCTTGAAAATAACCAGCTGTTAGATGCCACCCAGGCGGGTTTTAGACCCAAACACGGAACAGAGACCGCCCTTCTAACAGTCAATGAGGAAACCAGAAAAATCCTAGATCGGGGGGGTCAGTGGCAGTGATCCTCCTTGACCTAAGCGCGGCATTCGATACTGTCAGCCATGACACCCTGCTGAGCCGCCTCTCGAGTGTCGGAATAGTAGATAGTGATTGGCTATGGCTCAAATCCTTCTTGAGCGACAGATCATTCCAATTCTTTGATGGAGAAACAGTGTCCATGAGTAGGCCGTTGAGGTGCGGAGTCCCACAAGGCTCCTCTTTAAGCCCTGCGCTTTTCAACATCTATATGAGACCACTGGCTGAGGTCGTTCGTCCATTTGGGGTTAAGATCATTTCTTATGCGGACGACACCCAGCTGGTGGTCTCCTTGGCGCAGGAGGCCGACCTGCCGTCGTCAGGTGGGCTAATGAAGTGCTTACAGGAGGTAAAGGGCTGGATGACCGCCTCATCTCTCAAGCTCAGTGGGAACAAAACAGAGCTGATGCTCCTGGGCCCTGCAAACCCCACCTTTTACAATTCCTTGTGGCCTTCTTGTCTAGGTACCCCCCCAGTACCCAAGGATAATATCAAGAGCCTTGGGGTGTGGCTGGACAAGACCCTCTCATTTAACATCCAGGCTACAAAACTCTCGGCTACCTGCTTCGGAATTCTTAGGATGGTAAAGAAAGTCCTCCCTCTTCTACCCGTGGAGGCAAAGCAGGTGGCCATCCAAGGTCTTATACAGTCCCGCCTCGACTTCAATAATGTTCTCTACCTTGGCGCCCCGGAGTACACCTTGCGCAGACTACAGATAGTGCAGAACTGTGCAGCCCGCACACTGTTACAGCTGCCACGCAGACAATCAGCCAAACCTGGTCTGATCAGCCTGCACTGGCTGCCAGTGCGACAGAGAATCATCTTTAAGGCCATGTGTATTGCCCATCAGGCCTTTTGGGACACAGGACCTAGGATTACCCGGGACCTAGTAAAATAGTACCACCCCAGCAGAAACCTTCGATTTAGCCAGGCCTTTATGGCGATAGTTCAGAGAATAAAAAAGGCAAGGGCGGGTGGCAGGACATTCACCCATAATGCCTCCAAGATCTGGAACTCACTTCCTCTTCATCTTAGATCCAACCCTAATCTCCCCTCATTCCGAAAACAGCCGAAGACTTTTTTGTTTAACTCCCCTCGGTAATATCAACAAGTTACCTCTTCAAGCAATTTCGATTCTGGTCTCTAGCGCTTGGACGCCTCTGGGCAGCAACCGCGCTCTATAAATCTACTTTTCATTTCATTCATTTCATTTCTGAACCTCTGTAAAACTCTCTCTCTAAATCTCTCTCTCTCTCTAAATCTCTCTCTAAATCTCTCTATCTCTCTCTCTCTCTAAATCTCTCTCTAAATCTCTCTCTCTAAATCTCTCGTTCTCTATAAATCTATTTCCCTAAATCTCTCTCTAAATCTCTCTCTCTATATATATATCTCTCCCTCTAAAACTCTCACTCTCAAAATCTCTCTCTAAATCTCTCTCTCTCTTCCCCCCCCCCCCCCCCCCCCCCCCCCTCAGCTTCCCCCTCTTCTCAATTTTTCCTCCCCCTGTCGGCATTTTCTTGCTTTCAAACTCATCCAGAATCTTTCATTATTTTCCAACTAGCTCTTTTAAACCCACAAGTCCTCTCCCAATCTCTCTCTCTCTCTCTCTAAATCTCTCAATCTTTCTCAATCTCTCTTCTAAATCTCTCTCTCTAAATCTCTTGCTCTCTCTCTCTAAATCACTCTCTAAATCTCTCTCTCTAAATCTCTCTAAATCTCTTGCTCTCTCTCTCTAAATATCTCACTCTCTAAATGTCTCACTCTCTAAATCTCTCTCTCTCTCTAAATCTCTCTCCAGACTCTCCTTGGGCTACAGAAGTTTATTTTCAGTTTTGGCATAGAATGAATAGCCACATTTGTAATGAGTGTACAGTGGGGGTTTAGCTTCCCTTGGCATAGCCATTAGATCTCGCCTTTGGGACCTTATAAGTGTTTAGTTATCCAGCACAATATCCTTGGTGCAACAACATCAACTGTTGCATGGCTAAACACTTATAAGGTCCCAAAGACGAGACCTATTGGCTATGCCAATGCTGGTTTTCGCTTAGTTACAGCATTAATATGTGGGGAAAATGCATAGGGACAATTTTCTCCCTGCGTCTAGGCCTCCTCAAAATCATTGCATATCCGGACTCTGCTTCTGTCTGAGTTTTCTGATTCTTGATTAAAATGTTTACTGAGACTTGGAATTAGCCTGATTTGTAATTGAAAGTAAAAGTTCGCAGGTCGAGCACTTTGGTGATAGAGATGAATTTGGAAAGAAAGATTTCAAATTGAAACATTCCCCTCACTGTTTATTGCGCCGTTTACTGCTACCTGGCTCACTGTCATCAGTACTTAGTCCAGTTGATGATGATACACATAACTATTACAAATGGGTGATGGACGTGTAATGAGTGCAAAGTGATATCTGATACCCTAGGGCAAGTTTGCATTGAATGATATGATGATGCTTTCCTGCCTGCAAGATTGCTTATGGTATCTGGTTTGCCAAATAGCTATGGGTTATATATAAGCTGAGTTGCTTATTTTCTGCTGTGACATGATAAAAAAAACCTTACTGAGGATTGCAGTTGGCATATTTTATTGATGTTGTCATTGCACCATTGTGAGACTCATATTGTAAGTTTCCTGGACTCTGCTGACCAGGACAAAAGATATATATATTTGCAGTTTATGTCCCAAACGTACAGGTAGCATACAAGACTGGACCATCCCCGTACAAGTTATCACCAGATCCACTGGTGGGTGGCGGGGGGTGTAGTTTTTATATTGCATATGGTTTGGAATAATGGCTACACCTCAAATGTCAGCCTATTACAACATGGAGGTCTACTGTATGTCCATGGACTGAATGTCTATGTGGTGTGTGAGCCAGAGTCTCAGTTGCCACTTCTTACACTAATCATTGTCATGTACATCCTTCCTACTGTCTTCTGTGCTCCTCATCCTTAAACTGTTATAATTCTGACAGCTCTCTTCTACCTCTGACAGATCATCCCAGTCTCTGACAGATCATCCCAGATCTATCCTCCATTCCAAGCACTTTCAGATCACGCTAAGCTCTAGTACTTTCCTCTCTTGCTACAGCTGCGCAGAGGTGAGCACCGCTATGGTAAGGAGATGAAAGAATGTGAGCACTGGCCGGCCAGAATTCATCCTTGGAACTGAATAGAAAAACAGTGAAACCACTGAGACATTTCCACATCACATTGTTGTGTGCAGAATCGAGCCTGTGCTTTTAATGATCACATTTTCGTTTTTGACACTCCAAAACCTTTGGCAGGTGCTTTCCAGTGAGAAAATAGCACTTCGATTTAAATTCTGAAGCGTGTACACCTTCAGCTATCTCACTGTAGGAGGGACATTCCCAGTCCCAATTTTGAGAAGTTGAAATGACTATTTATAAAACATATCTTTTTTTTATGGTTGGCCCTATGTTAGTACTTTTCATTAAAAACACACATCATTGGAGTCTTGAAAACCCCTTCTTCTTCCGAGCCTATGTCACACAAAAAAAAAAACCTTTTTAAACTCTGGCTGTTAGGATTTATAATGTTTAGAGCTGGGTTTCCAGCTATAAAAAATTTTTTTTTGTTGCAAAAATGATAAATTAAAATACACTTTCTGAAGGTTAGAAGGATATACTCAAACTCTCCTAGACTTCTACTGACGGTATGGGAACCTGCAGCATCACACACACTTTAAGACTTCTATTGATAATATGAGGACCAGGAAGACACACCCCTGAAATCTGATTGGTTGCTTTCTGTCCTTAGCAACCGCACTGTCTGTGTGTGTAGAGAGAGGATATTTTTGTGTGTATAGGAGGGTATTCATCACACACACTGTCTGAAAAATAGGAATTATGAAGCCCTCTTCAAAATTTCACTCAGACAGCTGAGAGAGCTTCCCTCAGTATGTAAGCACTGTAAACGTTATGAGGACCGGCTTTCCGGTCCCCATAGCGCACTGGTCCTCATAGCGTTGGTGTGCAAACATGTTCTGACACACACACACAAACACACACAAACACACACACACACACACACACACACACACACACACACACACACACACACACACACACACACACACACACACACACACACACACACACACACACACACACACACACACACACACACACACACACACACACACACACACACACACACACACACACACACACACACACACACACACACACACACACACACACACACACACACACACACACACACACACACACACACACACACACACACACACACACACACACACACACACACACACACACACACACACACACACACACACACACACACACACACACACACACACACACACACACACACACACACACACACACACACACACACACACACACACACACCTACAACTAAGCCCTACTCACCTGGCTACAGGCTCCGTCCCGCTCAGGACTCTGCCGCTCCTCCTTACATGTGCAGCCACCGCGGGGCTCTTCCTCAGGCATGGGAGCCCCGCGTCACCACTGCTGCTCTCTGCCAGGCACTCCGTGGGTGCGGGCTTCACGCAGAAGGTGGAAGTCCCGCCCCACGTCCGGCTTCAGGCTCCCGAACTTCCGGTTTTCGGGCAGGCGGCGGTAGTTTGCTAATGTGAAACCGATGTATAAATTAAGGCAACTCACCATTGGTCCCAGGGACGCATTTGTGATTTATAATTTAAAAAAACTTGCACTGGTGCAAATCCAGAAACCTGTCATTTTGTGCATGGGTGTTGCTCTGTGTATACCATGAAATGCCTCAAAATGGGCATGTTACTGCCCCAGGGAAACGTTCATTAAACTCATTTTGTAATCCTGCTGCTGTTTTGCTAGTAAACTTATGAGCAATTATCTTCCCCCACTTTCCAAACGCGAACATTGGTACTAGATGTTTAGCAGACTCTGTCTGGCCCGTTCTTGTTTACCAAGCTGGCAAGATTGTACAGTGCACCTACCTTTCTGAATTGGTGCAAATGTCTTTGTGTACTGTTTACTTATGTAAAATCTGGTTGCTTCACGCCTGACTCTGGAATATACCAACAATGATACAAAATTTATTTTTCGGATTTCATCCCGAGCGCAAACACTTCGAAATATCTGCCATGGAGCTGATCTGTTAGCTGGAAATAGAGCATGCTTTATTTTTAAACTGCATTGCTACGCCATGTGATCCAACTGTGTGACCCTGGGCAAATCTTCGCCATTCTCCCTTCATTTCTCGTCGCTGCAGAACATTCAAATGTCTTGAATCCGGCATATTCCAAATTAAAGCATAGCATAAAAGTCTGTGCAGAGTGAAGACCACCGGACCGAGCAATGCTAATAATGAAAACATGTATTGTGTGTCTGCCGCGCCTGTACAACATTTTACAGTGCAAACACAAACACAAAACCATGCGTGTACAGTTCCTTCGATAGTTCGCGCCCAACTACAGGTTCTTGTGTGTCCTGAGATACAAACAAAAGTTGTTTGGCATCTTTGCTGGCAGAAACTATTCCCTCTCCAGCCCGCACATCGTGACAGCAAAGGCTGGGTGTCTAAGTAGCAACAGTGCACCGCTTTATTTGTAGCCGTCTTCTCGGTGACGCGCACTATAATAATGCACATACGATTAAAGTGACAGCAGTAAATTATTTTTATTATGTCATAAAATAAACGCAATTACGACTCAAACTGCACGCACTGTATTGTCCTTGCACGGAAGTGAGGGTAAGTTTGTTTCACTGGGCGCTCGAATCTTTGACCTGATAGTGTCACACAGGTAACTGTAAAAGGTGCATTACATCTCTGAGTTATCTGGCCATGTAATCTGCCTATTGAAGGTTACAGGGTTTACTTGAATTTGAACCTCTATTTTGAAGGTTAAACAAAGACCCATATGACAGGTGCCCAAACCCAGTGAGCTATTTTATTAGCATTGGAACCTGGCACCTGTAATTTGCACCCTACGCCCTCCAGCAGATTTATTAAAACGCCGAGCTAACTTAGTGGAACAAGATTGTGTGACTGTCGGTTTGTTTGTATGTCTTGTATGTTAATCCACTCTACTATGTTACTGGGACTGGAGCCTTGACCTACGGATTATACACAGATCTCCGAAACAGGCACTCAACCCACTGAGCTAGCAACAGGTCTCATGTCCAATGTCATGTGTGACTCGGGCCAGGTTCTTCACCCAGTCCAATGGTGTGACTCTGGCTGGCGCAACTTTAAGGTGACGTGGCGCAGGGGGGAGGACAGTGGTAGGTGAGAACGTCCTTTTATCTCTCACACTTTTAATCATGTGGCGCGTGGTGAGAGGAGGCATTGCTTCTTGGCATAGGTTTACTACAGTGTGTACTGTAGGTGTTTTTTTTTATATAAACTAGACCGTTCTGCCAACATGTTTCTTCCAAGCTACCGTGCATGGGTTTAATTTATTTTAATTGCAAATATTTCCATATGTAATTACCCATGGAAAATGGCTGTCCCAAAGAAGGTTGCATAACTAGCCTCTGCTTCCCAAGGCGCGGGGGAGGGAGTTCAGTATGTTTTTAAATCTCATTTTCAAGTCTGACGTAATTAGACATGCTAATTTTCATAACCACAGTTCCAAACGCAAATTCTCACATGACAGATTCCAACACGATTCTCAGCTGCACACTGAAAGCACAACCGAGGGTTCGTCACCGCGTTTGCTGGCACTAGCTCCCAAAATAAAGATCTTGACCCCTGAGCGGGGTCAGGGCTGGTTCCTAATACAGAGCTGCCCGGAATAGTGCCCGCCCATCGGATCTTGCCATGACATGTACTCTGTGAGCAGCATGTATTCTGTGAGCAGCATGGCCTCCGCCGAGCGTGCCTGGTGTCCCGCCACATCCAGGCAGGCAAGGCTAGCTCTTAAAACAATATGTCATCAGTGCTCCACTAGTGAAGCAGCTTTTGGACTCGTCTCTGCAGCTGATTCACTGTTCGTTGAGAAACATTCATCGCCGTGACGCAAGTGCACTCATACATTCCCTCTAATGCTTCCTGGTCAACAGACGCCGTCTTTATCAGGCGTCTTGGAGCAGTACATTACAGGCCAGCTCTTATCATTGGAGCTGCAATCTTCCAACAAGCATTTGCAATGCAATAGGCCTCGCATTTGCGAGAGTTTAAGCTATTGGCATTGTAAATGACAACGCCTTTCATTTAGGTTTTAAAAACCAACACGTATATAAGTGGCATTGCCATTTACAATGCCAATAGCTCAAACTCTCACAACTGCGAGACCTATTGCATTGCAAATGCTTGTTTAATTTTATTGTTACAAACAGTCATGATGTGAGGTTGTTTTGATATCATGAGTTATTATTAAGAAACATGTGTGTGCATTATGGAAAAATAAATGCAACAGATGATCAATGATTACTATTGATTTTTGGAAAATATTTAGGTTTAAACTGAACTAAAGTGTATTGAGAAGAGGTAAAAATTGTTTGTGGTTAAAAGAGCAAAACGTGAGAGTTTTGCAATTGCAGTGCAGGTAGGGTCAAGCGACAGGCAGTCACTTGTAGTATACTCATACCATATCTGCGACACGTCCATTCTATATATCCGCTCAAAACACGTGTGCAACGTTTGACCATCTGAAGTCACTGTCGTGGGTGAACGGAGAAAGGGACACTAAGTGAATTATGTCACAGTAATGGGAGGGCTCGTGATGAACACAGGCCTCTCTGTTTCACACTGTGGGCCTGCAGAGCTCTGGCTGGACGGGTGGGCGGGCAGGCCTGGGGGGATGGAGGGAAAGCAAAAGCGCGCCGCCATGCACTCGTAGTGTGCACATCCCTACACTAAATAAAGATGGCGTCGGGCAGTCCACATGTGTGCATTTTTTTGTCCTACACGTGCATGTTTAGCTTTGTAGATGGCAAGAGCAGCCATCTTTGTCCATCTGGATGTGCGTGGATTCAGCTTTGGCTGAATCGCTTGCAAAAGGTCCTCTCCATGGCGAGAGCAGCGCATGCGCTGCTTCCGCCAGGCGAGACATAAAAAGCCTAGTGTCGCTTATAAAAAGCGCATGATTGCGATTAGACTGTACGTGTAGGTTTATTACTTTTGATTTCCGCATTCAATATGCAAAGCTTGTATATATATTAAATTATTCTCTGAAGTAGCCTCATTGTGTGGCGACCTGGCTCAACTATTTCATTATTTATATGCTCTGCTAAAGACATTTATCAGTTTCTGAAACAGGACCCGGCAATGTCATTTTTTCAGGAGGATTCCTCACAGCCCCCTTAGATGGGGCAGCCTGTCATGCTCTGGGTACTGTGCAAGGCACTTGCACAGAGGAGACATCTGTGCTGGGAGGAAGAGCGGAACCAATGTGTATAAGTGCACAGATCCGAGGTGCCCACTTTAGCGCAGAGTCATGTGACTATGAGGAGGCAGCCCACAAAAACAAGTCAAACTGTAACACGACGCTGGAACAAAAGACTAGTGTGTGCAGGGTTTTCTCCCGTGCAACTGTGCAACTGTGCAACTCTGCAGGGGTTGCTGCAGCTGTCCTCCATTGTCGCCTCAGCACAACCAGTCCATGAAATAAATTAAACACTATGAAGCTGCCAAGGCTTCACAGTTGGGAGGGTGCGAATAAAAAGTCACGAGTGGGAGGGGCACAACAAACTGGCAGAGGGAAGAGACTAAACAGGATTTGGGTGGGTGGGGACAAAGCAAACAAGATAAAGGCACACAGGGAGCCACTCAAAACACAGACACAAGTGTGAAGACCTGTTTAGAATTTACAACAAAAGTTCCTGAACAGATGGTAAAATAGAAACAAGGGTTGCAGGTAGTGTGTGTCCTGTCTTTAACAGCTGGTAGGAAAAAGTCCATTATGAAAACAGTGCCCACAGACTTAATAAAACCTGCGGAGTAACAAAACTAGTAAAAGGGCCAGTCCTCATGGAAGGTAACGAAAGTAGAAAAGGCGGTACTAAGGAGGGACTACTAAGCCTATTCATGATTCAATCGCAACTAATTAGAAAGGACAGTAACAGGAGCCAATTGAAAAGATGGGCGGAAAATGGACGGAGCTTCAAGTCCATACCTGAATACAAAATGTCTCAAAGAGACAGAGCCAGCGTTGCCTATGCGAGACCTAAAAAGGGAATGTGAAGGTGCAACATGTTGGGTAATGGTCATTTAAGGCTTTATGCTTTGTAGAACATGGAATTTTGGAAAAGTCTCAAGAACAACCAGAATAACTAAAGTAAAAAGCCACACTGTATTCTTTGATTCTGAGCCTTTTAAAGTGATACCGCAATCCTGCTTAATCGATGGCGCAGCGATTAAATGTCAATAAAGTGCATTATTGCACCTGAGATGGTCAGAGCTCTGGTGCACGCTGACTCAACGCTGAGTCCGGCTGTCTCTCAGTTTTCCACTGACACTGTTGACTTGAGGCCGGGAGCAGGCAGCGGGAGAGGACAGGGAAAAGACTGCAACCAGAAGGCACCCATGGGGGCTGACCACTGTCGCCTGCATACTGCTTACAGGTCATTGTTTGCCTTACATGGCCTGCTTAGTGTCAAGATTTTAAACGACTCGAAGAAGCAGACTGATAAGCTGAAGCAACAGGCAGTAGCATGAAATGCAGAGGTGGTGAGGCAGGGCGAAGTCATATATAAAGATAAAGATTACGGACTAATGATCATAATTAGTGCTATGAGCTGTTGGAGCAAGGCCTTGCCAGTGGGCTAGCCACTGGTGGAGGCTGAGTCACTGATCCATGGAGGTGGCCGGGCTAGATTTCTGTGTGGCTTGTGGAGCAGCTGCAACCCCGTATACCACAGTTATATACTAAGGCATTACTATTGCTCACTTAATAGCCGATACTTGAGATCTGATACCTCATTTGGATGCTACGGCTATCCAAGGACTGCTAACGTCGACTGTGGTCTGGTTTTTTCCTTCTGAGCTCAGCCTGTTAGAAACCAGATTTAATTTCTTCAACTAGGAAACTGAGTGAATTGCTGGCCCTGAGCCTCCATCCTGTGCGAGTGGCAAGGCGTGACGCTATGGAGCGGCCAAGAGGTGTTTTATAAAGGAGCTCGGTGGGGGGAGGACAGTGCAGTGAATGATGAGAGCGGGAGATGCCATTTGACACTGTACATTGGTGTGGTGGGACAGCTTGGTAAATCTGGTTATCCATGTAAGAAGTTGGCCTGGCATATGATGTCCACTATTCTAGCACCAGTCCAAACGACCCTTATTGATGGTAGGTTTAAGACAACCTTTATAGAAAGCTATCCTAGTGGTAGCTGTGTCTTGAAGGAATGTAAAGCAGCTTGTTTTAGCAGTCTATAATCTATTGAATGATCAAATGAAAGTACACCACACAAGGTATATATCAAAAATATATGTATTTATTCTAAACACAACCCCTCTAGTCTTTTTATGAGGCTTGAGGCAAAAGTACAATACAGGGACTTTAAATACCACACAGTAAAAAGCACAGTATACGTTTTGCCCTAGGGGCCTCACAAACCATATACTAAAATAGTGGTATAAGAAGCACATGAGGGATAGAAGCTAGGCCTAGGGCCTATAGAACCGCTGGGGCAACCAGGAACCACCCAAGGTAGGGACGCTTCGGAGTGAACTACGATCGAACCCCTTTAGACTTAGACTTAGACACTTGGAGAGTCAAGACCCACGGGAGCACCGGAGTACCCGGAGTACTTGTGTTACCTTACCCAGGGAAGCTGGGTGCATAGGTGTCTTTTGGTGTCGTGTTTCGTTGTCGAGTCCAATGGAGAGCTGCGAAGAAGTGCTGCAGGCGATCAGAGGAAAAGTGTCCTGTGGATCCAAGGGTGGATCGGAGATCTGATGAACCTGAAAGCAGAAGGGACAGAGTCTAGGTCACTAGCCAGTGACTAGGATGGCGACAGGAAGATGCCAGCCAATGTCGGGTACTTTCAAGTGAAGTAGGTGAAGCTTGACTCTTCATCCACGAGGTCCAGGAGGCGTCAACGACTACCAGGAGCTGGATTCTAGCTGTCCCACGAAGGATGTTGAGTGCTGCAGCGTCGGTATCCGGATTGGACCCAACAAGGCTTGGCAACAGCAACCCACGCAAGAAGATAAGATTGACTTTGGTGCAGACCAGCAAGGTAAGAGGGACTCACCCTTTGGAGGGGAGTCAGGGCAAGTCTGGAGCAACCAGGAAAGCCCAAGAAACAAAGGATTGTCCTTCGTGGGGACCCACTAGCCAACGGACTAGAGATCACGAAGGGGCCTCGAGCTGCGGTGAAGAAAGGGGAGTCACGGGACACTCATGGAGTGTTGGCCTCTCAGCTTCGGTGCAAAAGGTGCACGGGGCAAGGGCAACAAATGTCCCAATGCACAACTTCAGGAAGTAGGTGCAGTTGCAAAATTGCAGGATGTCCAGGAGTTCCGGTCCCATGTCTCTTGTGACGGCTGCGGGTCTCCGCTTTGCTGAGATCTCGTGTCAGCCTCCGAGATATCTGGAAGTCCGTATCCTGTGTCGCAGATTTTTCGGGATCCGGCGGGAGTCTCGAAAATGCTGACCGGCAAGATCCTCTTAGGGGCCTGTTTGAACAGGGGGGTCCCTCCTTGACCCCAAGGAAGGTTTCCTCCGTCTTCCAGTCGATATGGAATGTCGAAGGTCCGAGATTTCGTCCAGGGTAATCTAAAGTCCTAGGGACTGGGGTCCTATACTTGCACTAAGTTTAGAGGATGGACTAACCCTAAAGTCCAACCTATGGGAGGACCTGGGAGGGGGTGGTTATACCCCTTCCGCTTTGTCCAGTTTCGCGCCAAGGCTGGGGCTGAGTGCCCCAGAAACCGGTTTGAACTGGGAAATGCATGGAGCACCTTGTGTGCCCCAGGAAGTGTCTGAAAAGCATTCCCTGAATGCAACCCACCCTGCCCCAATACACTAAAGCCTGTCTGGGGTAACCTATTGTCCAGGCCTCCCCTGCCGGAGTTCCGTCCAGCAGCAGGAGGACAGACTTGTGTCTGTGGCAGCAGCATACATTTTGTGATGCTGAGGCTCTTTAAAACTTTAACCGGGTATACCAGTGTGTACATGTCTTCTCCCTCTAGAAGGGTGGAATGCTACCCCCGCCGCCAGAACCGGGGGGGGGGGGGTGGTATTCCAAAGTGTTTGATACAAAACACGACCTGTTTTGATAAAGTTAGCATTAACCGCGAGGATTATAATGCACTTAAGAGTATATCGTATGGCTATATCATGGAACAGCTATAAGGAAGGGATTCCGAAAGCTGCAGAGGGGCACAGCTCATGCTAGGGCACGCTCTCACACAAAACCGAGCACTCTGCCTTTAGGATTGTCAAGGCCTGTCATAGGAGTGACTTATAGGTTAATATGTGTCTATATAAATTTAGGTAGTTATAAGTATACTATAACTCAGTAAGGGGTGCTTACACCACCTTACCCAGGCTGCAAGTGTAGACCTGTGGTGCCATTTTGGAAGGCTTCACAGGGCTGGCATAATACATGCTTCAGCCCCTGGTAGGCTTCTTGGGTACCTATACCCTTGGTACCTAAGGTACCATATACTACGGGCTCAAAAGGTAACTCGGTAACCAATCTGGTATGTACCTAATGTACATGGAATCAATTTAGAGACAGAACAGCTAGGCTTTGGTCCTGATTAGCAGGTCAACAGCCAGAATAAAGTCGAAAAACCAGTGAAACACAGCAAGAAGTGGGGGTAACCATAGGAAGCAGACCCTACTCTCCTACAATCCACCATCTTCTTCTTCAGTCTCCTGTATAATTTGGCCCTAGCTGTTAGGCATAGCTGAACAAGGGCTGGCCACTGGTCAGACGCTGGCTTGTATTTCCTCCATTGTCTCAGCTGCATTCCATAGAGGCTGAACCTGAAGCAGTTTAGTGTAGGGAGAAGGAAGGAGAGACCCAGTGAGTCGGAGCCTGTTGCGGGGTTAATAGAAAGGCATGAGGAAAATAAGCGCTTATCCACTGCTGTAAAAAAAAAAAAAAAAGAAGAGAAATTGGTCTATTATGTTGACATGTGAAGAAAAGTCAGGACATACTAATAGGAGCACAACTAAAGCTACTGACAAGTAATATTACTAGGCCTTGGGTTATCGTTAATCCCACACCTAACCTGCAACTCAAAATATTGCGGAAGAGGAGTCTTCTAGTAAAAGGTGATGCCATGATAATGGTGTATTTGAATATGTAGGTTAAATGATGAATTGTGATAAACAAGACATTGATGATAGAATTATGTTGTTTGTGGACGTATTTGTTGATGGAGGTCAGGAATGGTTTTTAGAACATTCAAGGATTTTGACAATATAGCTCTCTCCCAAAGTTTTCCAAGAATATCATCTAAAGACATATCCTTGGTTACATTGCCTAAATAAAACAATAATGGGCATAAAGGTCAAACTGCAGTGATACACTTTCATTCGAGTCTAGTTGCAGAAATGATCTTAGGTTGCATTGGTGATTTTCGATAGGATGTGCATGAAAACAACAAAGATATTGATTCCAGTCTAAAATGTAACCAGAGATATTAGAAAGACCAAGGTGCATTTAATCCAGTAGATAATGTCTCAACTACAGACAATGATTTGACTAGTGTGAAACAAGTTGTTGGGGTAAGTGAGCAAATTGTGATATCAAAAGATGATCCGGGTAGACTAATATATAGGACTGTAATGATAGCTTCAATCTGAAAATGGATGACTAGAAGTGGATTGCCACTGCAATAAACTCAAAGAAAGATTCCTAAATGCCCACCAATATAAAAGGCGATTATCTGATATTTTGCATGTCCTGAAATATTTGCAGGATTAAGAAGAAACTGGCAGCCCTTTGTTCAGAAATTAAAGGACATGGACAATTCTGTTGTTACCTTACAGAAAACGTTGGAGTCAAATGATATGGTGAGGAGTGATTTAACTAGCTATAATTTTATTGGAGTGAAAGGAAAATTTGACAGGGCATAAGGGAGTTTCTAACATTAGTATCCACAAAGAGATATAAGATTGAGGAGAATCTATAAGGAATTAAAAGATTTAGTAACAGTTCTAATTACAGTGGTTAATCAGAAGATCCCTTTTAAAAGTGCTGGAATTAATTATTTTATTGTTATAAATACATAATTTATGCCAAACAATTATCAAGACAAGCAAGTCCAACAATTGACACTGCTCCTGGATAAGATTAATATATCATAGCCCCAGTGTACAATATTACTATCTGCGGATTTCAATTCCTAATCTCGGTCTGTGCGATGAATTTCAAGCCGAAAGGGAGGAGAGTTTAAATATTATGCCTCAGTCATTAATTAATAAAACTCGCACTGCCAATGGGAGGACATTTATGGATATCTCAAATTAATTTAGTCTGATAGTTATTAATGGAAGATGCAAAGGGGGTCAACTGAGAAAACCTACATATGACAATGGTAAAATGTCCTCTGATCGATTATGCAGTAATATCTATTGAGAAATTGTTGTTTAGTTGAGAATCTGGTCATAGGGGAATTAGCTGGCAGTGATCATTGACCTCTTCTACTAACACTCACCTGGATAACGAAAGAAAGATTTGGCGGAACTCAGCTTATGTTCAGTGTAAGAATAACTGGAGAATAATTTGGTCACTAAAAATGAAGAACAAAGTAAAGCAAATGGTCCATAATCTCCGGACTCTGTGCAATGAAAGTTAATATAATAATATAATTACAGAATATGAAAGAATGAATAATGGTAAATGTCCACTACCAGTTAAAGTGGAGAACTAACTATAAAAAAGGAGGATAAAAAACAGAATTTGAGGGTTAAAAAATGAAAGCATAGATAGCTTTGAATAAGAAAATAAGAGGCATATGAATTAGTTCCAGAGACCAGAAACATGAGGTTTAAGGTCTATAAGAAAATAAGGAAAGATTGTGTGGGCAGTGAAGAAGTCATTATGGATGAATGTTATTTCAGGCCTCCGCTGTGGTAGTTTTATAATTAAAGTAGCAACGAAAAATAATTGTAGTTCTACTTAGGTAGCTATCAGGGTGACACCAATTCAAGTTGGGGGGGAAGAATTTAATAACGTCAATACAGAAGGTGACAGCTATAATAAAGAGCCTAAAGAGTTTGCGCGCCCAGGGCCCAGATGGGTTGTCAGCAGACATTTCGAAACTGGATCCCGACCTTTAGGCACGCGTACCGACTCCCCTGATTGCTAACGTAGTTCATTCAAAATGAATACCGGATTCTTGACAGGGGAATATTCAACTTTCAATTTTTTTTAAAAGGATTTCGATAAATCCCTAATAATTATATAATCATAACCCTACTGGACATTCCAAATAAAATCTATGCAAAAAATCTGCTGAAGGCCCTTGAAGCACGGCTAGAGAAAGAAAATATCCTCTCAAAAGCTCAGCTGGGTTTCAGAAAGAAACATTCAACTGTGAATGGGTGCTTTGCATTAAACGTTTAGTGGAAAAGTATGTTATTGAAAGAAGCGAAGCAATATATGCAACATATATAGATTTATCTACCGATTTTGATGCGATTGATAAAACTCTGGGAAAAACATGAATTGGAATATATCCCCAAGTTAACTGAAGTTGATGGTACAATTACACAGGGGTTCTTGGACCAATATGGAACCGGGAATCAAAAGAGCCCTAAAAAAGAAAATCCACACTCTCAATGGGTTGCGCCAAGGTTGTATACTGAGAGAGTTGTATTTTTCCCTTATACTTTGTATCCTGGTGAATGTATGTCCTAGTAGCACTTTTCCACCAAAATTAGGATTAAAGCCAATCCCAGGAATCCTACATGCTGACAACACTATTCGATTAGATTGCACACAAATAGGCCTTAATAAGCAGTTAGATGCTTTTACAACGTATTGCCTAGCCAATGATTTAAAAATTATTATTGAAAAATCTAAAGTAATAATATTTTCAAAAGTAAATTAAAAAAAAGTGAGATCAGCTAAAATGGTGGATCAGATCCAATAAATTAGAGGTGGTTAAGGAATATAAATATTTTGGGTATACTTTTTAACCCCTTCGCTGCGGCGGCTATTCCGCCGCAGCGCTATGGTGGAGGCAGGGCCATGCGGCGGTCCCGTGCCCGTGACGGAACCGCTCAGTCACGGCCCGCGGGCGAGCTGTGCTTGTGGCGGAACGGTTCCGTCATGGCCCTGCCCGCTCTTCAGAACGTCCAGTGCAGGCGCGGAATTCGCGCCAAGCAGCCGCGGCGAGCGGGCAGTGACAGAACCGTTCCGTCACCAGCACAGCCCACCCGAGGCTCATGACGGAACGGTTTCGTCACGAGCATGGGAGGAGTTAAGGACCGTCTTAATTTTAAGGCCTATATGGCCTCCCAGGTCTTTAAAAAGCTGGACTCTGCTCTTGGGCATAGATTTGTTGAGGTATTAAAGGAAATGTGTAGCCTAAAAAAATAGTGAGTTTATAGCTTTACACTTCGTAAATTATGGTGGAAGCAGATAAATTACACCTGCAATCAGCAGATCTAACTATTTGGAAATACTTTCAAATGGCTAAATTAATTGCACACAGACTGAAATTGGGTCTTGTCAACATTAATCAAAGATACTGGCAGATCTTAAACTATGGAGCAAAGTTATGGTTATTGTCTACGGGCTCATTTAGGTTTTTGCTAAAATGCCAGGTACAATTCAGACATGCAACCCGTTGGACCATGGATCTATGTAATATATTGCAGTCCTTTAATATGCCCTCAGCCTTTACCCATGATGAACTGCAACTGACTGTTAATAAAAAATAAGATACAAAAAATATGTTAAAAAATCACTCCATGCAATCAGATATAAATGATTTCAGCAAGAGACCTCAGGCTGTACACTTACCTATTCACATATTATAACGGTAACCTAGAACAGTATTTAAAATATATAAAGGCAAAAATATTAGATTTTAAGTTGAGAGTTGGTCAAGTGCTGTTATTCTTAAAGTGGAAATACAGCACTGTGATCTCAAAACAGGAGCATCAAATAAAGGATCTCTATCTCTGATGTGCACAGTACACTTTAACCTTACGTCATCTTAATTTACTGTAGTGCTTTTACATGTGAAAAATAGAAAGAAAATGTTATTACCGGTTTTTAGAGGGCTTTGTATACAACAAACCCAATATTTATTATTTCTAATACTGGAATGTAGCAACATCAAAATATCTTATAGCGTGGGCAAATATTTAGAGATGGTAAATGATAGGCTAAGCAAAGAGGAAACGAACTATATAAATGTTTAATACCATTGGCGATAAAACAGGATATGTGATACAAATCCTGTGGTATTTTAAACTTGTAATGCTATATTGGTGTGATCATGCTTTTCGATGTTTTCACCATTCCTTCTAAGTTAAATTGTATTTTGATGAATTTATTTATTGTATGTATAATATGTGCACACGGTCAAATTGGCTTTTTATCTGAGCTGAAGGATGGGAATGTTAGATTGACGACGTGGGTGTGGATTTATTTTAATTTAAGTGAAAGTCATTGTAATGTTTGTGTGTCTTGTTTGGTTCAAATCGAACAAATTAAAATATATATATATATATATATATATATATATATATATATATATATATATATATATAAAAGACCAAAGCCACGGCCAGATGTAAAAAATAAAGGGACTCAAATAAAAAGAAACATGAAATGACAGTCAGACAGACCCATAAGCAATTAGTGTTGACGAGGTCAGACTAGACTATGTGATGCAAGACTAATTAAAATGCTTCTATTCTTAGCTCGTCCACCTACAAGACGATATCCCTTCTCTTCTGTCACAGCAGTCAGGTTGGAAAGGGTGCATGTAAGGACGGCAATGAGTGAATGCTTCACAAGTTAACATCGGCCATGCTACCCACGTTTCACAGCACGTAATAATGAATAAACACCTTCCAGGGACAGGATTTTACAGTTATCAGTCTATATATAAAACTCACTTTGGGCTACGTAATCCATTAAATGTGCAAATATATTTTGTACTACTAGCATCCTTTTTTTAAACATTTCTATTTGCATTGTTTTTGCAGTGAAAATACATACATGCATTACAATGGTAAGTGCTGCAGAACTCCAAGAGCAGTAGCATGTATGTGGGTATTATTTAGTATTAAACATTTAATTATTATGAAAGTGTACTGTGAATTAGCTACAAAGCAAGGAGGGCTTCAAAGGAGATTCAACTGACAAGACTTGCCGATTATCCATAACCCCATTGTGGGTGATTGGCTTTACATTTGTTCTGTACTGCTGAGATCTATATAAACGAAAGTATGTGAACAGATCAGGAAAATGAGGCTTCTGGAAAGCAGCGAATGCACCTACAGCTCCTGGGACCAGCAGCCTCTCGGGAACTTCCACTCAGTCTACGATTTTCTTATGCCAGCTTACCCAGCCTACATACATTTTTACCATATTATGCAGCAGACATGTCCATCCTGTTGCAGTAAGCCAATAATATCCCTAATCATTGGCCAAAATGCTCAGATTTGTATTTGAGTGGTTAGAATGTCCAGAAAGTAAATTTTCTAGTTCACCTTAGTGCCATCTTTCAGTATCCACAACTTCGTCAGTCTTTTTACTCTAACCGGAAAGTTCTAATCAGAAATTCAAGGCATAGCCTACTACCGATTGCTATACTTTAGGAAACTTTAAATGACCCAGGGGGTCGTTATTTAAAAGACAGTAATTATTTTATTTGTATGGTGGTAAACGAATCCAATCAATAAATGAACACTTGTAGAATGTCCCATCAGCAGCATAATTGCTAAAAGACAAATCATTTTAAACCGAGTGCGAATCAATGTTTTTTGCTGAATAAAGAATTCAAAGACAGCACCAGTCACATTTTTACAGACTTGTGATGTATGTTCTACGCCACAAACAGACACACAAATGCAACTGTCTCACTGAAGCTCTAAAGGGCAAGACTCAGTAAAATACATTCCAGTGTTAAACACAGACCCTCGCTTTCCTAGACCAGACACAAGGCTTGGAATACCTCAATATTGCATGGATGTTACAGCCCTATTTTTAGATATCACAGCAGTCACGGAAAGTACCTTGAGATGTCAAATTTGAAATAGGAGTCCTGGAATGATGCACATTTATGAATGTGGAGGACACATAATATATTGTCAGATGGAAACAGCGACAGACTGCTATATAATACGTGTCTTTAAACAGCGGAGGTATTTCTTACCCTCAATAACTGCCAGTCATTGCACACAAAGATACTAATGTAATCTTTGCAGTCTCGTCTCTCTGCCAAAGCCATGTGTCGGCCATCGTTGGTAAAAGAAATTCCTGCAAATTAAATTTACATTACGAGTTAATAATCTTAATAAATGCGTACTTTATCCTTCATAGAACGTTTTAAGTAACAATACATGGATTATTGAAAGCATCTCTAGGACTTAGCCAGAGCTAAAATTCGACATAGCTGAATCTAAACTATTACTCGTCTTTAGAACTCACCCCTCGCCACACCCGCCTCCCGTTCTCCACGTTGTCACACTTGCTGCTCACGTCTCTGCAGCTCTGGGTTCCACTGCTGGAGATAACTGTCAGGGCAATTCTTTGCTCTTCGTGCAGGAGTGCTAGTAGTCTGCCGCAACCCTTGAGTCACATCGCTAGGGCCCATCACGGAGCCGCCTGCCCATCATTGCAAGTACACACATAGTGTCAAAACGCCACTACCCTGGCATATTACTTCCGTGGGCCTGCCGTGACCCACAACATATAGTATGAACAGCAATAGCAATTCGGCCCCCACAACAGAGAGAGTGCGCCTTCTACATGCATAAATGAAAATGAAGTTAAACTGAAGCATTCTATACGTCAAGACAAAGTTTCAACACCCACTAGCTGTAATGTGCGCTGATCAGATGAACTGTACTTTCAATGAGCAATGACTGAGGGAGGGCTGACATATTACCCCATAGTATACTGTCCCTTGGTATTAGCTCTGCGAGACTTTAAAAAGGAGCCGTCCAGTGCATTTTTCGGACCCGTTGCTGAGGGGGCAGCTGGAAGGATTTAATAAAGAGGCAGAGACTACAGACTAAGATAGACCGATTTACCAAAGTTAACTTGAGTTTACTTTTATGCCCTGGCTCTTTCCCAATCGCAACCTGTAGGCAGATTCTAACAGCAACTGAAAATAAAGGTGGCGAAAGGGAGTATAGGAAGCTAAGACATAGGCAGGAGTTTCACAGACCTTCCTGGCCAAATATCACATATTCTGGGGAACATCTTCAAGAAAACTGTCTGTAGCATGCATGGAGTAACCCACAAAGCTCAACAGCACACGTTTCAGTCCTACACGTGGGGAATGAAGAATGCCTCAGCTGTTGCCTTAACCCCTTCACTGCGGCGGCTATTCCGCCGCAGTGCTAAGGGGGCGGGGCGGCCGCGCGGCGGCCGCATGCTGGTGACGGAACCGCTCCGTCACCAGCGTCGGTTGACCTGTGCTTGTGACGGAGCGGTTCCGTCATGGCCTGCCCCGCTCAATAGAACGTCAGCGCAGGCGCGAAATTCACGCGCGCAAGCGCGCCGAGCGGGCCATGACGGAGCGGTTCCGTAATCAGCACAGCTCACCCGTAGCTGATGACGGAGCGGTTCGGTCATCAGCACTTAAGGGGTTAACAAATGAGGAGCAGATCTGAACTCAAATGTGCAACAGAATCTCCAGAGGAAGAGAGCCTAAACCTCAAGAGCTCGTTTCTCCTGGAAATCATACACTACTTTCCTAGATTGTGACAGCAGGCACAGCTGGGAAAAATCATTTACAACTGTGCGGAAAACCGTTTTCAGACAAAGCCTAAGAGGGCTAGTGAGGTAGAAATTCGAAAAAGGTGGATGCCAGGCCACTAGGTCACTCGGTTCATCTGTACCACGTACAGTAGTCAAGACCCTCTAATGTTTCTCTACGAACAGTGACCAAGGCCTTCTGAAATTATATTCAAAAAGTCAGTTTTAAAACAGCTAATGCAACCGTTTTTGATGTTATCGAAATGTACTACAACAACGAAAAGCGAACACGCTACCAAGTTCTTTGTTAATTCCTTAGAGATGTCCCTCACACTAAGGGGCCACTTACGATGGCGGGCGGACTTTGTCCGCCCACCACCGTAATGGTAAACGGGACTGACCACCAGAGGTGCGGTGGTACCACAATGCTAATTAGGATGCGCCCACCACTGCGGCGGTCGCATCCTGCATATTATGCATTGCAGCGGGCGGTGCGGTCAGCAGCACCCACCACAATGCACTATATGCATGGTATGCACAACGTGACCGGCACCGCGCGGTGCCTGCCACCTTGTGTGTGCCAAGTGCAACCCCCCACCACCCCACCGGCTGGCAACGGTCCCCCAAAGTGATCACTGCATGCATTTCCATGGCGGAATCAACGCCATGGAAAGACCTCCAAAAATGCACACCCTAATATGGCGGGCACCGCCACCATATTGAGGGCCATTTCCACCCGTCCGGGAATCCGACCGGCGGAAAAGCGGCAGACGGTCTTCCGGTCCGGCGAGATGCTACTCTCCATTCTAATTTGGCGGGGGTAAAACTGGAACATCTGGAGGGCAGATCGCCACCGCTGGTGGACACTGCCGTCCCGGCGGTGGCGATCCGCCAGATATGCTAATAGGACCCTAAGTGTGAAAAAAACGTCAGAAAAAAAATCCATATGTGAGTTCATTGGTTTCGCGCAACACATGCACCACTGCTTTTAATCCTTGTCCAAGGTTGACACTATTAAAAATATGCCACATCGGCACATAACCCAAATAACTATTAAAAATATGCCACGTCAGCACATAACCCAAATACAATTTAAATTCATCTTTTTCATCTTTTGAGTAGAGAAAAAAAAACACCCCAAAAAACAAGCTCAGCTGTTATCAAGCATTAAACCCAGATCAGATGACTGGGGGTGAGTGTTTGATTTGCTCAAACGCTCCGTCCATCATCCCCTTTGGTATCGCTTTCTTCGCCCTAAGTTGGCAGGGTATGCCCAGACGTGGGTCCCTTGCTCACTTTGCCACTGGATTCAAGCTAGCCTGGCTGATGACTGCTGATTAGCCAGAAACCGGTCCCAGGATGCTAGTCTCCGGTCCAGGGAAGACATGGCTAGGCAGTTCAGGCTGGACTATTCCCATGAGGCACAGGGTCAGACTGATTTGCATACGGCCATGTCTGAACTGGGGTGGTGGAGTGACCTAAAGAATGATCATGGATTAAACCCAGATCAGTTGGCTGGGGGTGAGTGTTTAATTTGCTCAAAGGCTGCTTCCATCAGCCCCTTTGGTATCGTTATCAAGCATTGAAGCACACCCTTGATGTGCTAGGTGCCTCAGGTGGGACCCCAATGATGAAGCATGCCACCAACTAGCTTGTGGGTGAGGGCACTTTTAATAAAAACTAAAGCTGTTTTGTTTCGCACTTAGGGTGAGCAACATATCTAAGAAATTAATAAAGAACTTGGTGGCATGCTCGCTTTTCATCGTTGAATAATCTGACACAGGAAGGTGAGCGAGCTCTCGTATCACTCTCTTTTTTGTTACCATTATCACTACGGGTGCAGCATACCCACATATTGAGACTAGGAAACAGACAAGATGTACAGAGCTGAAACTTATTTATGCCGAGAATATTTGAATGTTGTTCCATGTTGCTTTTCACGTAAAGATTAGAGGTTCTGATGATTGCTTTGATTAGAAAAGATGAATGCCAGATGCGAAGAAAGAAAGGCAGAAGGACTAGGCATAACACTGAGCCTGTTGATGTGAAGTTAACTATAATTGTCTGTAGAGAAAAATGTTGCACCTTGTCTTTGAAACGATGGTTTAACTGGTTTTATGTCCTCAAACACCTTTGAAGAACCAAACTTAGGGCAGTCATACCTTTAACCTGGTCCACTCATAAAACTTGAAATTCTTGACACTGGCAATCCAATCACTCTTGAAAGGTAGCAATGATAAAAAGTTACTGATATGCAGAAGGACACTGCATACTAGGGATATGTACTGTTTGAGCTTAAGGACTTATTAAGGACTTAATATGTCTAATTTCATGTATCCCCCCACGATGGTAATAAATAACATTACTCTACGATAATCTGTGTATGTGGTGTGTGTTGTATTTTATTTTCCCATGTGTTCGTAAGATGAACCAAAGTCCAATTTTATTGCATCAGCTGAAAGTTATGAGGCAGTGAAGATCCAGAATAGGTTCCAGATCGTTCTCCCTTATATTCATGGGCGTAGGAGACACTACATTTCTGGGGGGGACAGGGACAACCTTGCGGACTTTCCAGTGACCCTATACAAATCGCCCATTGTGCGAGACCGTACGCGCGTTAAACGTATACAATCTCATAGTTATGAAGAGAAATATTGAGAAAGGCAGGCAAGTAGTCACAGTCAGCAAGTATGCTTTATTTTTATTTACATTCACAATAAAGACCAAATGGGGAAAAAAATATGTATATGAATCTTGCATCTTCATGCACCAAGAAAACAAAGGCGGGACAAAAAAAGGAATAATAAACTAAACGCTCTTAGCGACATTCCTACATCTCAAAATGCAATCGGACAAATTAGAAATTGTTTTTCTTGCTGCAGGAATCTGTTTTAAAATAATGAACTTTATTTTGAAAAGCCAAATAATTTCTTGCGCGGTTCATTGCAGAGGACAAATTATTTCGCTATTCTATGCAGGTCAACTGAGTCCATCATCTCTTTATGTATATTGCATATGGCAACATTGAGTATAGGGTGAGCAGTGTGCCTGTGTGAGTCCTGGGTGAGTGATGTCTGTGTGAGCGTAGGGTCAGCAGTGTGCCTGTGTGAGTGATGTCTGTGACAGTGCAGGGTCGGTGATGTCTGTGTGAGCGCAGGGTGAGCAGTGTGCCTGTGTGAGTCCAGGGTGAGTGATGTCTGTGTGAGTGCAGGTTGAGCAGTGTGCCTGTGTGAGTCCAGAGTGAGTGATGTGGATGGGTGAATGCTGGCTTAGTGATGTGTCATGGAAGGGTGAGTAATGGGTCTATGAGTGCAGGGTGACTGTGCCTATGCGAATGCAGGGAGAGAGATGTATCTGTGCAAGTGCAAAGAGACTTGTCAGGCTACTCCCAGAGATGTATTGGCCAAGATACCTCTTTCTCAAATGTGCTTAAGAATGCACCATGTGCCCACTCTTTTTTCAAAATGTTCTCGTGGGAGAACCCCCGAATCCCCCATAGGTGGTTGGGCCTCGCACGCTGCGCGCGCTCGTCACAGTGCAGTATTTACGCCCAACCACTTTCAAATGTCACCAGCCGCCCCTGCCTTTTAAATGAAAATTACAGTGTGGGCATAAGGTGATCACATATCACTTCACACACTGACAAATCTGAACACACAATGTAATACAGCAATGTCTAGCACCATCCCCTAAATGAATATTTAAAAAAAACCTTTGACCTAATGTCAGATGTGTCAGTACGAATCTAGTTATACTGAAAACATTGACAGTCTTAACTATCACAGTAGTTTAAGGAAGAAAGTCTTGAAAATTTCCAAAAGGCTTCTTCAGAGTTATTAAAGAACACTACAGCACGTCAACACAGAGCATTATATAAGTGTCCAATCTGCGGCTGGGCTGCGCCGCGCCGGGCCCGAAAAGAGACCTGCACCTGGTGTGCCCAGAGAACCAAAGGTGTGTGCGGAGCTGCGGCTGTGTGAGGTGACCTGGGGCCGCGATGTATACACTCACTGCACTGACTGCATGCCAAGAACAACGGTGCGGGACGCTGCTCACAAATGGATAGTGCCAAGAATGACAGAACAGAAGATAGCGCTAGCAACCCCAACCTATGCGTTAAAAACACACGAATGTCTCTTTTCGCACAACAATCTCCAAAATCTTTTCCAATCTTCCTACCTCGCAGATATTTCATTCGCCCCTTGAAAGCCTTGTAAGCGGCCGTCTGATTAATTCCCAGTCCTTATGAGGTTAGATTTCTCACATCCGCGCTCATAAAACTAAATCTACTTTGTAAGCTTCATTCAGATAATAAGAAAAGTATCATATTTAAGCAAGAATATTGAGCCACAATGCCCGTGAATAGCCGAATTTATAGACAGGCCTGCAAACACTAGTCCGCGGTGACATTTACACAATTCCAGTCTATAATTACAGAAACACGGCAAGTTATTCAAAGTGCGGAATTAAGACAGAACATACGTGGGCACAATTTAAACAAAATGCGACGAGGAGAGGGCTTTCACGCACTATAAATAAAAAAAATTTAAAAAGCAGCACTGGCAGCAGAGGTGAGGGCGAGGCTGCTGAGCCCAGGCTCAGGCTGCACTCCAGACTCCACTCAGTCACAACTTGTAAACCACACCCCCCATCACTTTCAAATGTCACCAGGCGCCCCTGGCAATGCAGTGTAACAGCTCTTGCCCCTACTTACAAGTGAACCGAGCTGCCTGCAGCCCTTCTGTCTTCAAGCCGGCAACAGAGAAGTCGGACAACGAGGTCAGGTCAGCCAGCAAATCAACAAAAGCACTGGACGCAAGGGGCAGCTTTTCAAAGCAAGGTAGTGTGATCATAGCTAAAACTACGGCCCTAGTGGTATCCTTGGCCAAGCTATCGAAGAAACTCTCAGGTCTAACCCTTGCCCCTCTACTAGAAGTCCTTAGAGCAAAAATTGGGCCTACACTCTCTTATGGCATAGAGACCTTTAAAGGTAAAATGAATACTGCCCTAAACAAACACACAACCAAAATCTACAGAAAGGTACTTCATTTACCGAGCACTGCTTCCCCGGCCCAGATTAGATTAGAGCTGGGATTAACCAACTATGAAGCTTCTAACGTGGGTACTTACCTTAAGCTGTGTCATAAATTAAGACAGGCCGAAGCAGGTACACTAGAGTCCCTAATCTGGAAAGAAATCAACAAGACTAATCCAGGGGGAACATTTGGGCGCCTTCTGAATGATTACACCCATCAAATGTCAGTTGCTGATCTTTGGGCTCTTAACCCCAGTCAGACTGTTTTTAAAAATATAATCAAAAAATTTGTAAGACTGAAATCTCTGGCGTTAGACAAAGCTCTTGTCACGAAACGTAGTCACTCCTGGGCGGTAGTTAATTCCTACAAGCGATTGACCCCTGCAGCCTACCTTTCCTCGACATTTTCACTTTATCTAAAGCGCTGCTTGATAGCCCTAAGAATGGGAGATTGGCGCTTTCTCCAAAATTTACCCACCTGGCACGGTAAGAAGGAAGACACAACATGCAGAGGATGCGGGTTAGCAACAGAAACAATCTTGCATGTGCTCTGCATCTGTTCCTCATTTAATTTCCAACGCAGGTGTCTGCTTAAGCCAGAATGGAACAGGCTCGGAATTCGGACCTGTAGGCATGCCATCATCGCTGCTCTGTCTCCAGATAATACTGTCTTAAACATAAACTTGTCCAAATTCATTCAGCACGCTTATCGCACCCTAGATAAAATGAACATTGCTGAGACTGTACTGCCGAGTGTCAAGATCGAACATGCTCTTTAACAGAACGTGCAATGCCCGGGTGGGCCAATCTATGAATTGAAATGTTTTAACTAGCATGCTTACGGTTACATTTTATTCTTTTATCATTTTTTATTTATAAAACTGTACATAATGTGATTTGTACAATCTTTTAAAGATATGTTTTTATATCTAAATAAAGAATTACTTACATTACATCACTGGCTACAGGCAGCTGAGGTGAGAACTAAATAATTCCTGGAGCCTCAGGGGTGCTGCGCCACACAGACTTCAAAAGGGCAGAGGCAGGGGGGCGAGTGGCCTCTGACGTCACCTTATGCTGTGACTATCGGATCATTGGCGGCTCACAGACGGGTAACTAGAGGCGCCAGGTCAAATGCAGGGCCATTAGGACACACAGCAGCTCTCGCACTTCGCACTTTTTTTTGCGCGCTAATGGCCTGCCAATCTCCCTCTCAGGAGGTAGAGGGGAAATTTGTTTGATCCCTCGCCCCCCCCACCCTTGTCCCCTGTGTCCCCCCCACTCCAAAATCTGGGGGGGGATATGTCCCCCGCGTCCCCCACAGTTCCTACGCCCATGCTTATATTGTGGTAATAACATGGGATTTGGTATTTCCATTGTAGCACATGTCTGCATTTGGGTTTATCAGTACACTTGTACCAACTATTTGGCCACATTTGTTGTCATTGGCAAGAGAAATACATAAGTTTGCTAAATCAAATTGCAGTTTCAACACAAAATTTAACTAGCTCAAATGTATGAAAATGGATCTGCCAGAGAATGTACGGTATAATGCCACAATTTGCCAATTTACTGTTGCATAATTTAGCACTACTGCATTATGAGCAATCTGTTGATCATTCCAATTGGCATCCTATGGATGCGACTCCATGGTGGGGTACCTAATCAGATCACAAGAGAGCCCTTCAAATTGTCACTTGCAAAGGGATGCCAGCATAAAGGCCCATAATTGGAAATGTAGAATGCGTCTTCCTCAAATCATGGGATACAGAGCTACAAAATCAACTTTATCACTTGATCTACAAATGCCCAACTGCTTAGGGCTTGTTGCTTGTCACATACATTTTTAAACTGCCATACGTATTTACAGCTCATTGTAGGAGGACTAAGAGAAAGACAACGAGAGAATATGGCTACAGATTGAATACACAGATTTCTGAAATTAATGATCAACTAATTGCAATTTCATTCAAAACGTAAAAACACTTACCCTGTTGACATGCCTTCGGATACTTAATATAAGATACTGATTTGGCGCTAAGAGACCAGAGTGTTATCCGGAGCTGTTGGAAAAAGTGAATATATTATTTGCTGTTGAAAAAGCCATAACTCCAAATTAGCAATAATATACAAGATTACCAACTACACATTTCTTTTTACCTCAAAATTGAGCGAGACAAACTAGTATTATTTTAGTTTGTTAGGTACCCTTTATTCATACCTCTTTGTTTTATTATTTTTTCATTATTTTTATTTTTATCCATGTGTGAGAACAACACTAAACATTATACACTTACACATAAATACAATACGATTCCACAATACATCTATATACAATGTACAATTTATATCCAATTTTTACCAGCAAACAACTGATCTTTGTGAGGTGTTATTCAATGACACCAACAACAGGGCAACGTCACGTTAAACCCAATATTCAATAAACAGCAAATTAATGTGAAAAGAAGATTCAATGGACCACAAATAAATTCATTGGTCTACTAGACATTTAGTGTCAACTCCAAATTAGAACATTTAAATATGAACAGTGCTGTTCATTTCAGATACTAATACATCATGTGGGTCTTTATTTGGTTTGTTGCATAACAGGTTATTTTTCAGATAAAATTAGCTAGGGTAAAACGCAAGTACGGCATATTACTTTGATCTTGCATCAAGAAACACTTAGGACACTGGAAAATACAATAGGCTAAAGCTGGTTATGGTATGGCTGGCCAGTGCAGCTGTAGCAAGATAATTATGTGATCAATACTAGAGAGGGGTTTGGCTCCGCCCGCATGTTGAGAGACTGGAGTACACGTTTTGATTGATCGGAAGTTAGGTGCCTCAACAAAAAAGTGCTTGTCCTCCTCACAGCTGTGATCATTTTGTTTATTTATCCAGCAGCCGGGGATTGAACTTTCATTGGCACACACATGACATTGTAATGCCATTGAAGTGTATTATATAAGAAGATAATATAAGTTGTTTTTCTCTGGCAGCACAGATGGGAGGAGGGCAGTCATTCACCTAAATGGATTTTTTAAATCTGGCTTCACAGCGCAATTGTCACCAGGCCTTTGAATCTTCACCAATATTATTCTACAGTTCTTTGCTACCAGACAAATGCTTGCTCATTCTCATGCTATTTACTTGTAATGTTTTACTTTGTTATACATTGTTGTGAAGCAAAACCTTTTAGCATTGCCAATGCTTGTTTTAGATATTTAGGTGTGAAGTTACACAGCAGAATGAGTTGAATATTTAAAAAAATGGATACATTTAAATTAATGCTTTAGTCAATTTTGTGAGGGTGTACTGATGTTGACCGAACTTACAATGCTGTGATCTCACACGAAATGTATGCAAATGAAAGTTAGTCTGCTGTACACTGTAAATTTCCTTTGACCTCTTGGTTTCATTTCTATTCTTGAAACATATTTAGCCGAAATCTAGTATGATAGCCAAAATCTAGTATGGATTATACTTCATAAAGCATAGGACCATCATCGAATATACTTTATCACCAGGCGCCCAATTCAGCGATCCCTGACTTATGCGTGGGTAGCAGATGCCACCTTCTTGTGCTAGAGACTAGTATAATATTTTTCATTCTTAAATGAATTCGAAATGAATGTTGTGTACCATCGCATTACACATCGCAGTACACTCGAAACTGAAGCTGGTTTTCGGTTTTGTTATTTGTTTCAACTGCTCACATCCAGATACATTTCGGATTACCAAGAGCCAACCTTCTCCAGGTTCTTTCCCTGAACATCTTGCCAGTTCCAATTTACACTAGCCTTTCTTCTATGTTCAGAAGAAATCATTTCCATTTAAAAATGGAATTAATAACGTTGGTAACATGCAAGTGCTCACGCTCCTGAATCTTGCAAATAAAGCGGAGAAGAACTTCCCTCGAGCTATGGTTGGTTTGGACTGCAGTGGCCGTGATTAATCAGCCCGGGCAATTAAGACATTTTCATTACACAGCTTCTAGGTCCAAGGATGAACATGGATAACTATCAGGTTCCACTTATTTTGAAGCCTTTAGGTATAGTGGCTCTTCCTAGCCACAAAATTAGCTTTGGCCCTGTAGGCAGACCATTGGGTTCTCCCGTGGCAAGCACTCTTTTCTTCCTGAGACAGGCAGGAGGGGAACGAAAAGGAGGCAAATATGGAAGTTGAAGCCCAATATTGACCCCGCAATGTCTTCCTGAATTCCTCGACCTGGTAGGAGACATGAAAAAAAAGTGGATGCTGGGAATGTCAGACTACAGATGGCACTAAGTAGTGGGTGGGCAGGCTTTGTATTCTTAGCATTTTATGGAGCTTCCTGTCTCGAGGTGGGAATAACCACATAGGTAATACCTGGGATGAGGACAAGGGATTTAATGGTAATGACACCTTTCCTGGTTCACCAAAAAGTAAGTTGGAAGGTTCCCCTGGTTTAGTGACAGGGAGGGGAGCAGATTCAAAGAAAAATAGGGAGACCCTGTGTGTTAACTGATCAATATGATTTGACCAATGAGTTTAATGTATGTGGGCAGTGTAATATTAAGGTTTAGGGGTAAGCTCTCAGGGAAGCTGGGGTTTCTATGCAGTATTTAGGCCTACATGGCCTACATGGTAGTAAGTAGCACAGGAAGAAACTGAAAAAACTAAAATATGTATAAAAATATAATGCTCCTTTCCTGGTTCAACATAGGGTGACTGAAAAATCAAAACACTATACTGGAGGAGATGGCTTAACAATAGGATGCTGCGTATTAGACAAATCTTGTGCACAAGCCAAAAGAAGGACTTTGAATCTATAGAATGTAAAAAATGTAACATAAGGAACCAGGAAATTAGGAGATACTAGCAGGCTTCTTACAGTGTCTAAGAGTTAATGATACCAGGCGGCTCCCCAGCTGTTATACATCTTTATAAGGTAGTTAAGGGCAGATTACCACAAGCGTCAGCAATTTAAAAAATGCTCAGAGAAGATGGTCTTGCTAACGTGTAAACGATAGAAAAATACATAGTCCAATTGTGGGAGGAAATATAAATACAGATTGATAGGGCTCAATGAGATAGGATGTGTGGAGATATGGTTAAAAACAAGTTGGATCTTGGTCAGACTTTATTCAGCAGTGGATACTATGTGAACTATATTGGCAAAACTTGCAACAAGTGATTCTTATTCGTACTGGGTATGTGGACTTGTTCCAGGAACCTTTAAACCAGATGTCTCCAAACAGTCGATTGAAAGCTACCTGTAGTTCACATACCTCTTTAGAGTACCTCACAGACTTGAGTTCATTATAAATAAGCACAGGGTCACATTTTCCTATTTAAGTCTTAGAAGGTTGTGTTGATTTTACATTAATATTTTGAGGTTGCAGATAGCAGGGCCTGATAATGAACAGTGCAAGAGTCAGATTTATGAGCCAGCGTACAGATGTGAACTACTGAAGCACTGAAAGTCATGTGTCCTGGATAGGCCTAGAAGGAAACGCTGCCATTTACATGAACATCGACTTTCGAAACATATTTGCATTTGTGACACTTTAGGTTTGTTTCCTAGAAACACCGACCTTGCTTACATGAATCAACTTCCCAAGTACACTACCGCATTGCCTTGGCACTTTGTACAAGGCCTACGAGTGTGTTGTGCAAATGTGTTCGTGATTTTCATCCATATGGCGAAACAGCTATCTGTATCATACAAACAATGGCCGCTTGATCACAATCTCAGCCCAGGGCAGGCATGCCTTTTTCTATAAACATTAGTATCAGGGTATAGTCAGTGGAGGTACTTCTGCTGACTTCGAGAGGTTTCTACATGCCGATGCTTTCACCCAGCAGCAGACTGACATCTCCATGAGGGATGTCCAGCTCGTGACCAATATGGGGTCCGACATTCTTACCCACCAGGTAATAGGGTTGGATCATCCAGTAAGGGAATCCTTGGCAGAACTTACACCTTAGACTCGTAGGCTAGGGTCTGCGTAGTAGGAGTACACTAGATTGTTATATTATTTTGTATGCATGCATATATATGTTATCTAAGCACAATGGTAGAACTTTTTGTTCGGTTCACTATCCTTACAATTTTTATAATTTTCATCTGCTTCTGCCTATTGATCATTGCAGCACATATGTTCTATACAAGAATCACATTGGTTCAATAAAGATTGGAAAAATACCTCGGTGTATTCTTTGTATACTTCTCTGAGCAAAAGAGAGTAAGAGTGTATGAGCGAACGGTTCTAGGTGTGTCATCGCGGTTCCAGAGGTAATAGGGTTGTTATGTTCAGTGGTTGCCAGAACTGTTCGCTCCCTGTCTAGGTATAGGGGGGCTTATGGTGGCACTGTGAGCTAGTAGGTCTAAGGGACAACATATCCTTCGGGGTTCACAGAATCAGTCTGGCACCATCCCAACGTTTAATGTCATCCACAAACGCGCAGTTCCTACTGATTAGTGGAAACTGCATAACAGGAGGTATCCAAGTCTTAAATAATTGTCCTTGTCAACTCAATATTGGGTGAGAGAAAAAAGATGTTTCTGAATGCTTTTAAATGGGAGAAAATTTAAATGAAGAGTTACATTAATGATTAAGTTAACTCTTCATTTTCTCCCATTCCAAAATGTACCATTTACAAACAGCAAGCCTCTTGCTCCCAGTAGCCAGTAGACATACTTTGCCATATTTATAACGGATAAACAGTCTTTTGTTCAAATTGGAGAAATTTAAAGTGAAGAAAAATATTTTTATGAAACATGCAGGCAACCTTTTCTCAGCTTTTAATCAAGCCAATCATGTCTTACTATATTATGAAGGTATTTACAACAAACAGGGGCAGCCCTATTACCCGAACCTAGGGAAAAGTAAAGACTATAATCCTAACAAAGGTTCAAATACAACATTACACAAAACATAAATTTAACTAATACTGAAAATAATCCAAATGTCAAAAGCTTGTAAAAGCTGCATCAGGTAAAGCAAATTATACAAAATTATAAATGATACCCCTACACAATATATGCAAATTTAATGAAACCGTAATATAAAAGACAATACAGTCATAAAACTATGGTGCCCACACAGGTACACTACAAACATTAAAATAACAATTGACTGTAAATGGAAAAACAATGGCTGAGGCAAAAAGATTCACATAGAGAACTACTGGACAAAAAACAAAACCAGAAGTAGCAATAAATGCTTCCTATTCAATATGTGCCAAAGATATGCTTCAACAGCGTTTCAATCAAGCTAAACTGGTATGGTCATCATCAGGACAAACTACCATTGACAGAGCATCCAACAAATTTCTGGAACAAATATATACAGGGGTAACAAAAACAGAGAATCCACTTCCATTAAATCTGCATAGCACAAGATCAGAAAATCAGTGTTATACATGCCAATTTAATTGTACAAAACTAGGCAAAAAAAACCTAGAGTGTGGAAAAACCAAGCAATGTGCTCACATTGTCATGCAGTAACAAAATAAAAGTGAAAATCTAAAAAAGATCAAAATATGATCCACCATCAGTGCATGCATTAATTACTCATAGCACAGATGCCCTTGGGTGATGAAACTAAAAAGAGACCTACTTGTTAACTAAAGGTCAAACTCGTTAGAAAGCATATGCAATTGAAGACAAGGAAATAGTTAATCACTTCAGGAATGAGGAATCAATCTGAAGTCCTCCTAAACAAGGGAAAGATTATCATGAACCGGAACCGACTGGAAAGAAACGTCCTGCTCTACACAGACACGGTCGCTCCAGACGCTGCCTCCCGCTCTGCCCACCACCCGACCAGCTTATTGCCTATTCACCTCGCTCTGCCTCGAAACCGCAAGTTAACAGGAGCGCCAGATTGCCTGAGAGGCTGTCGTAGCGCTTGTGTTTTACCTATCTACGCTGTAATTTAGATTGTTTAAATTGCTGTGCTGCCTGACTATCTATTTGCTGCCTGATTTTACCGGTACCACTGCCATCAAAGTAGCGCTTTTCACCTCGGTGCCCCATTTGTGATTTCGAGTGTGGCTGAGGCCATTTTGTGCTTGTTGTTGTTGATCTCTGTGCCTTCCCTCTGTGCCTGCCCATATCTCCGCCCAGGTCCCGCCTCCCAGCTGACCATCCCTCGCCCCCCCCCCCACTATCCATTTATGACAGATGCTTTCACGCGCAGCGTCCACGCGCAGCGGTCGCGCCCCAAAGGTGCGCCAAAGGTAAGCCCGTCTGCGCCTGGACCACGCCCAGCGCCAGACCCCCTGGCCCCCGCAAACCGCACTCCTCCCGCCTTACGTACGACGCCTCCACCCTACTAGCCTTCAACCCCGGTCGCACACCACAATGCTACAAAGCTGTCCCAGGACGTACCCATGGTCCCTTCGCCTGTCACTCCTGCAAGTTTGCCTCCATCAAGACCCACACCAAAGCCACCATCTCCAAACACAGCTCCGACTCTAACCACCTGAAGTGCATCCTGCTGAACACCCGCTCGGTCCACAGACACGCAACTGAACTCAGGAACCTACTTGACACTGCTTCACCGGACGTCGCCTTCCTCACAGAAACCTGGATGAACGCATCATCAGCACCCGACATCGCCATAGCCATCCCGGACACCTACAAGATCACCCGAAAAGACCGCACCAATCAAACAGGAGGAGGCATCGCCATCGTTCATAAGAACACAATCAAAATCACGACCAACTTCGACGATACCCTTGCAACCGCCGAACACCTCCACTTCCACATCCACACCGACGCTAGGACCACACTTAGAGGCACCCTCATCTACAGGCCCCCAGGAACCCGTAAACAATTCAGCGAAGACATCACTGACTTCATCAGCCCACATGCTCTCGCCTCCGAGAACTACATTCTACAAGGAGACCTCAACTTCCACCTGGAAAAGTTAAACGGCAGCAACACCACCACCCTACTGGACAACCTGGCCAATCTCGGACTCAAACAACTTGTTGACACCCACACCCATGTAGCCGGACATACACTCGACCCAATCTTCACTTCCAGCAAAAACATTTCCTTCGATCGCACCACTGCTCTCCATTGGACAGACCACAGTTGCGTCCACTTCAGCTACATAACCACCTCGACCCACAACCCCACACAACCTATTCCTCGAAGAAACTGGAACAAAATCACCACCGACCAACTCCTCACATCGCTCAACCAAAACCCACCCGCCCTCTCATCGGACCCAAACCAAGTCGCCACCAAACTTAAACAATGGATCACTCAAAGCGCTGATGAATTAGCACCCTTGAAAAACCATCACACCAAACAGGACAGCAAAAAGGCCCCCTTGGTTCAACGATGACCTCAAAAAATCCAAGATGCTATGCCGTACTCTCTAGAAAACATGGAGAAAAAACCCAACCACCGACAACATGACCACCTTCAAGACAGCCATCCGCAAACACCACCAACTGATTCGATCCACCAAGAAATCAGCATTCAAGAATCGCCTTGACAACAACGCCCATAACAGCAAGGAACTATTCAACATAGTCAAAGAATTCACCAACCCCACCGCAGCCTCAAACAACATCACCCCCTCTCAAGACCTCTGCGACTCGTTATCCTCCTTCTTCTACAACAAAATTGCTGACATGCACAACAGCTTCGAGAACATCTCCAACGAACAATCCTCTCCACCCCCCTCCGAACCTAAACCGCCCTCAAGCAACCTCAGCGCCTGGAACCCAATCACCACTGAAGACACCATCCGCCTAATGAACTCCATCCACTCTGGCTCGCCAACCGACCCCTGTCCCCACCACATCTTCAACAAAGCAGACTCCATCATCGCACCCTAGCTCCGTGATGTCATCAACTGCTCCTTCAACTCTGCTACCTTCCCAGGAAGCTGGAAACATGCCGAAGTCAGCGCCCTCCTGAAGAAACCCACAGCAGACCCCTCTGAACTTAAAAACTACCGCCCCATATCCCTCCTCCCATTCCCTGCCAAAGTCATTGAGAAAGCCGTCAATAGCCAGCTCGCCGCCTTCCTTGAATCCAACAACTCCCTCGATCCCTCACAGTCCGGCTTTCGAGCCAAACACAGCACCGAGACCGCCCTCATCGCAGCTACAGACTATATCCGAACACTACTGGACAACGGAGAAACAGTAGCCCTCATTCTACTCGACCTCTCCGCCGCCTTCGACACAGGTTTGTCACAACACCCTCATTCAACGCCTCAGCAACATCGGCATACAAGGAAAAGCCCTGGACTGGATCATCTCGTTCCTAACTGGGAGAACGCAGAGAGTCCGACTTCCCCCATTCAAGTCTGAGTCCACCGAAGTCATCTGCGGTGTACCACAGGATCATCACTCAGTCCCACCCTCTTCAATGTCTACATGAGTCCACTCGCATCCATCGCGCGCCAACATAACCTTAACATCATCTCCTATGCTGACGACACCCAGTTGATCCTTTCCCTCACCAAGGACCCTACTACCGCCAAGGCCAATCTTCGCGAAGGCATGAAAGAAGTAGCCGAATTGAAGAAAAACAGTCGCCTTAAACTCAACTCAGACAAAACGGAGGTGCTCATCCTAGGATCATCCCCCTCTGCCTGGGACGACTCATGGTGGCCTTCGGCTCTGGGCACTGCTCCCATACCCACAGACCACGCACGTAACCTTTTGGACATCCCTCGCCAAGATCATAATACCGGCTACCTGAAAGACCTCCACTGGCTCCCCGTCAACAAAAGAATTACGTTCCGTCTCCTTACCCATGCACACAAGGCCCTCTACAAACTAGGACCCGAATGCCTCAACACCCGACTGTCCTTCTACACTCCCTCCCGCCAACTAAGATCGGCCAATCAAGCCCTCGCCGCAGTACCGCGCATCCAAAGATCCACCATGGGAGGCAGATCCTTCTCCTACTTGGCGGCCAAGACCTGGAACTCACTCCCCACTCACCTCCGCCTTACACAGAACCTACACCTCCTCAGGAAATGAACTTAAAACATGGCTATTCGATAAATAATGTACCCCCTCCCCAAGCGCCTTGAGACCCTCTGGGTGAGTAGTGCGCTATATAAATGATTGAACTTGAACTTGAACCGTTTAGAATATTGAGAGAATAATTAACTAAAAATTCACAGGCCCTAGATATACTAGGGAGGGTGTCCGAAAATGTAATGTTGCGCACTTTGGGGCCAGTGTGGGCTTAGTAACCGTTCCAAAAGAAAATTCAGGAATACTTTTTGTAACTGACAAAAAGGAAAAAGCTCATAAAATCCATTTTGAATAAAGAAGGGTAACTCAGGGCCACAAAAATTAAAATAAGGAAGCAATTAGGCTCACCTGCCCGGAATTATGGGTCTGCATACATCTCTATAGCCATGCAAACAGTGCCGGAGTGTTATAAAGCTGAGCATAAATGTGTGCATTACCGGAGATGACATTTAGGACCTCATCTGCATAATTTACGCTCCGACAACCTTTCAAAATAGAGCCAAGCAGTACTGCAAATAAGAGGGTGAAAATTGAGACTTGGCCAAGTAATATGATAGCGTAGGACACTAGACATTCAAATCCGTCTACTTCTCTGCTTATGCTTAATGATTAATCCTTTTTAGGTCTCGCCTAGACGAAAGCAAAAGCGAAGCTTTTGCTGTCTAATGCGAGACAACTTATGTAATCACTTTTGGGGGAATGTGGACAGCAGACTGTCACGAGCTTCTCCTGCCGGAGATTGGACCTTGTGGGCGCGCACGCCCAGCCGGCGCCGTGCACATCCCCTGCCTGGTGCGCGCTGTTCAATGAATGAAACTGAAACTGGCTGCAGTGCCTCGCATCTCGGGCTCAGGGCAACAGCAGGGCATGGGCGGAGTCCCTCTCGGGGGGACTCGGACGCGGTTGGAGCCTCTCGGGGCTCAGGGCAACAGCAGGGCATGGGCGGAGTCCCTCGGGGGGGACTCGGTTTTTGTTGGGGGCCTCCCGGGCCTCTCGGGGCCCGCGGCGGCAGGGTATGGGCGGAGTCCCGCTCGGGGGACTCTATGTTCGTTGAGGCCTCACGGGCCTCATGGCACAAAAAGTCTCAGCCTGGAGGGGAGGGGCGGGCACCAGCAATGTGCCCTGATGCCCCTTCTCTCTATTCGGGACTTACCGGGTCGGCTGGCGCTCGGCGGCGGCCCGGTCTCTCCTTCTCCAGCGGGGGCTCCCTCTTCTGCACGGGGGCCCCCCGCCATGGCTGGCACGGCATCTCCGGTCTCCCTCACGACTCGGGAGACCGGAGGACAACAGGCAAAGCTTCCGCAAGGCAGTGGGAGCGGACACACCTCTTCCCGGCCCCGCCCACAACCAGGTGGCGGGCCGGACATCTGCTTCCGGTGTTTTCCTCCGGGCTGCGGCGGTGATTGTTCTCTCGGCAAATGAGGGGTGGCATCCTCGGGGCACGGCACAACGTTGTGAGGCGCTTTACATCATGGTGAGCTCTACGCATTAGAAAGTCACACATTAGGACAAAAAGGTAAGAGCAGAGAGAATCGATCCGCCACGGTGCTGTACAGCACTGGGGCTCTAGTATGGCAGCTCTTGTGAGAGCTGCGCTCACCGGTGTTCGGCTTTCACCTGATTAGAAACAAAATATATGCGCCAGCAGGCGGCATAATATCACAACATACAGAGATGCAAACACAGCCACTGTATGGACACATTCAGGCAGAACATTTCTGAGCAGTTGGTGGAAATGACAGCGTTCCTGTGGGCAAAGGTGATAAAAACGTGAATATTTCATACTGGCGAATCACACTGCTGGGCCTCGGGGTGGGGGGGACTGGGGCAATTTGAACAGGCATCAGCAAATGCATTTCCCATCTTCAGCTGCCTGTATAATGAGCTGTGTGCGACTGCCAATCATCTCCCACGGCCCCGGCTTGCTCGGCAGCCAAACTGCTCCGCTCGCCAGAGAGAGCACAAAACACACAAGCCACCGCTGCCTGCCAGCCAGAGCATCTGCACTCACTGCCAGCCCCCACCTAAGCCCCCCAGCATCGGCTCCAACATAAATGTGTGTGTAGCATGCGAGCATGGCGATGTGCGTGTGTGTATGCGGTGAGAGTGTGAGGCTAGCGTCTGTGTGGGGTGTCATGCAAGCGTGGGGGCTGCATATGTGTGGTTTGGTTATAAGGGGAAAATGAGGTACATCATGCAGGGACGGCTCCTCTGTAATGGCGGACGAGTGTAGCCCCACTGCCAGCACAGGATAAATAAAATGATAACACGTTACGTTGTTTTTATAGTTTTTTATTAATTATAGTATTCATTATTAAAAACAAATAAAAGCCATTGTTATTTGTAATATCAATACATCTAAGTCATGTAAATACAACACATATTGCATTACAAATGCTATAGATGTCACATTTTCGAAAGTTAAAACTATTGGCATTGTAAAAGACAAAACTATTAATTTCGCTATTTTCAAAACCAACACATAAATAAAAAAATTGTCATTTACAATACCAATAGCTCAAACTTTCCTAATGCGAGACCTATTGCATTGCAAATGCTTGTTGTATGTCTAATGATTAATGTGATGTATTGTCTTTTCGTCTGTTCATGTCTTGTTTCAAAATTATGTGGTCACAGGTGTACCCCCTTTTTTTAAAGGTGTGCAAAAAATTACATGTACAATGTTTTTTCTGTTTATAAGTGATTTAAAAGAAGTAATGGATTAAGAAACAGGACTCCTTGTATATTACCATTTATTTATTTATTTTAAGATCACGGTTATAATCCATTCTCTTGGTGCGATCTAACTTTGTGTACACCATTGAAGAATTTTACAAATAAGAATAAGTCAAGTTACTGACATTTGGAGAAACAATTTGTGTTTTTTTTTCAAGTTAGATAACATTAGATTGATGGTCTTAGGGGTAACTTTTTGATGATATATTAGGTGTGTCAGGAGCGGCGTCTAATGAGGCACTGCTCACCAGCATGAAGACAGAAGAAAGACTCATCATGTCATACACTAGTACAAGGAGTATACATGAGTGTCTCAAATAGCGACAACTCACAGGCATCAACGCCTGATAAACATGTGGGCGTGTTAAACATTTAAAAAAAAATAGAGAGATCACCTGATCTTTGGGTCCTCCGATGTGGTGGAGATGCGTTACCCTTAACATCTGCATTCGTTTACTTATTTCCCTCATTAGCTTACCCTTTACATATATGGCCGCCCATTTTTTTTTCACTAACCTTTGTCATTAGATTTAGTCTAGCCGTGTCTTTTTCCTTTACACTGCAGACTTGTTCCACAGAGACAAAATCATTTTTCTAATATGCATTGTTCTATCGCACTGCAGATGATGAACCTCTTTCATAAAAAAATTTTAATATGTGGCGGACCGAACTGAAGCGATCCGTTTTAAGATAGCTGACACACTCATCCAATATAGAGGATCATTATAAGAAGAGAGGGGCACTCCCAGGGCCCGGCTGCTCTGGATGATGTAACTGAGTATCGAATGAACGCTGACTGAGCGACGTTGTTCACGTATCTGTATCTTTTGAATGTACCTGCAAGTAAGTTTCTAGATATGACATTGACATACTACCGTATGAGTATGCACACATGCCCTATTTTGGGATGAAACGCTGGAAGACAGCGTTTTAGATATATACAGCGATGCCAGTCCTTCTGAATCCTCTGTCTCTGTTTTTACACAGCGCATCGCAGCATTGCACCACTTGGGCAAAGCGCTAACAATCTCGCCAAGACTATTGAGTAAAGACTCTAGCGTGTACCCAGGCCTTACCATCCCAGTAGTGGTACCAGTTTGAAACCAGATTGAATTTTATGTTCCAATGGCGGGACCCGTATTTGAGCCACACTGGGTCGCCTTAACAGTGTCTGTAAGTAAATATTTGACACCACACGGTGTAAGGCTTTCGGGTGTGGTGTGTAGCAGTCTCTATTCCTTCACATGCATGCTACACGGGTGTTTAAGAGTAATATTCCACATGGAAGCCGCATTGGGCTTGAATGGATGTTTCTTGCCACATGGCAGTTATTCTTCACAAGGGTAGGAAGAACTACTGGGATTTTACAGTTACATTTATAACACACATTTCAGTTTGTAATAAGCACTCCTTTTTCGTTCAGTGTTAATAAAAATACCTGTATGATAAGCAGGTGGTTCTGCATGTCATAGGCTTCAGTGACTCCCAAATTTTTCCACTTGGTGGACTGCACTTCCACCTACAGTGCACCAGCTTTTAATCTAGAGTTTAACATTACCTTTAGAGGCACTTCTAGCCTTTCCAATGTCCTGACGAGGACCAAAGGTGATGGGGCCAATATGCGTTGACACCTCCAGTGGAGGACTCCTCTGAAAATTGAAAAGTGTCTTTTAAGAAGATCTTGCCAACATTATAAACACGGGGACTTACTGGTCCTCAAGAGATATTGAGCCAAGAAAGACCACTTCCTAATCATGGACTGTAGATTTATCCTTTTGAATACAGCCACACAGATTTCCAAATAAATGGAAGACTGAAATCCAATGGTTATATATGATATTGGCTGTTCATAAACACACAATGAAAACAATTGTTTGCATTTATACAAAAATGTATTGTTATTCATGTGTCATTGTGTATAGATTTGCCTGTGTCAATATGTGTAAATATTTTACGGTACGAGTACATAGAATACCAGTTATTTAGCTTGTCTTAGACAGTAATAATAAATTAATTTTGTAACAGATACATTTCTGACCAGGATTAATTGGTTTCCTCATTGGGTAGATTTGTGGTACTATTATCTGTCCCTACTGTACACCATTTTTTTTTGTTAAATACAGGTTCCTTTGCCCATGCATATTAGGGTAATTTGGACACAAGAGGCACAGGATGATAACCAGCCGATTACAACCCTCTCCCACCTCGATGACAATTCCTGTGCCCGTCGCGGAGCAGATGACAATACTGGGGACACCTCCGATACCCCTGATGGGGATTCGGGTGATGAACCAGGCCGGAGCAGACCCTGGGGATGTGAAGCTGGTGCCAAGAAACCCAGGCTGGAGGACTCAAACAACCAAGATTCCGTAGGTATACTAGGCATGGTGAATCCCGAAGACATTTATTTCCCCTAATTCGCGGACTGGATCCTGGCATCAAAAGTACCTTGGTAAATGGCCAGTCATATCAGGAAACAAATGAACCAGGAAGTCCAGGGTCGTCTGAGAGCAGAATACCCCAAGCCCTAATTGGCCAATAAGGTGGCAAGTACCCCAGACATCAACGCCGACTCTTCAGGCAGACGGCGGTCCCTGAATGTAGGTGCTGGGCGGGGAGTCGCGGGCGTTGCAAGGACGCTGCGTGAATATTGCCCAAACCGTCCTGACCCAGGAAGTCGATGTTTTTCTAATGATTTGTACCTTTAGGCTCCTGTACTCTACAGTGTGCCAGCACGGTTAATATCCGTGAGTAATTTCTCTTTTACTATTTAATTTTTGTATTTTTCACATTAAGTGCCTCACGGGAGGGTGTACCTTAGCACGTACATACCCCCGGAGTGCATTTAGGTGTGTTCCTGACGAATGCTGCGCGATCCCGCTTTTTTGACAGCAGAAACATGTTGACCAGTTATTGTAATTAAGGACACAGGTCTCCTAACATAGTACCATTGGTTGTCCTACCTTCACGTTTTTAACCTTAATACGGGTTGACCAGCATTAAATATTTTGTTTGGGTTCTAACCTTGTATTTTTTAACCCTGCACTCACTTATTTTGCACATACATTTGAGTTTAATCACTAGTACACTCACCATCAAACCCGCTCCGCTATAACTCAGGCGTTGTAGCACGCTGGGGCGGCATTCGGTCACCCCAGCGGGGACCCGATGATGAAGCATGTCACCAACTAGTGGTGAGCGAGGGTCCTTCTAAACAAAAGGCTGTTTGCCTTGCCTTGTCGGATTCAGTCATCCCGGTCCACAGGGTGGTCGCCTCCTGACTATTAGGACTAGACATGCTAAAACATAGTACTACCTGACCCAGGTAGGGGTCCGGGAATAAACTGTCACTTTATTTTGCTTTCGTTTTTGGATTTTAAGTAGCACATAAGCACTCCTCTGTTGTTTCTAATAAACCTTATGGGGCACAGGAGTGTTGACTCTAGCCCTACCTCTCTTGTTGATATTTAAAGACACCTCTGATACCCCTGATGGGGATTCGGTGATGAACCAGGCCGGAGCAGACCCTGGGGATGGGAAGCTGGTGCCAAGAAACCCAGGCTGGAGGTCTCAAACAATCAAGATTCCGTGGGTATACCGGGCATGGTGAATCCCGAAGACATTTATTACCCCTGATTCGCGGACTGGATCCTGGCATCAAAAGTAGCTTGGTAAATGGCCAGTCATATCAGGAAACCAATGAACCAGGAAGTCCAGGGTCGTCTGAGAGCAGAATGCCCAAAGCCCTAATTGGCCAATAAGGTGGCAAGTACCACAGACATCAACGCCAGGATGCGTTGATGCATTTATCACTAAGTTTGTGAAAGACGCTAAGAAGGTCCTGAACTGTTCCTGGCATTCATGTTAGAGTAAGGTCTTATGTTTTGGGTCTGCCTACAATAGTATTTGATATATCGGAAGATGCCAGGGAGTCAGATCATATGATCAATCCTTCGATCTTATCAAGTTGGGCTCAGAGGGCTCTTTGTTTCTTGGGTAATACGAATTAGACTAGAGTGGTCCCCTGAAACCTACCAAGCCAACCCTTAGTGTGGTCACCAACTGACCTAAGCCAGCCTGCTATTACAAGACAGTGTTCTGATCTCATGGGGTCAGTGCCTGAGCGCTCAGAGGTCGAGAACATTGGTGAAGACCAAACGTGTCTCTACGTCCCTGAGAATCGCAGCTTACCTCTACAGCGGTTGGTTTCCTTCAACCGGCCTCCTGGCCTGAGCCTACAGCCCTTTCCCGATTTGGCCTCTGTCCATTGCTTTTCATTGGGCAACCAAAGCTGTGTTGGCAGCCTGTACCCGCCGCCCATGTGTCGCTGGTGGTGTATAGTGGTGCTGCTTTGGACCATCCCTGTGCGTGCTTCGACCCCTGGGGACTGGCCACACAAGCCACTGCTACTTACCGGAAAGCAGACTCTGTCCAATTGCCCCATTCGTCATTAGGCTGCATTGGGCCCAGACACCGTATTTGCACCCAGCACCCGGCCGTCCCTGTGCCGCTAGTGGTGTACTGTTGGTGCTGAACAAGACCTTACCCAATACTGACATGAACTCCAGAAGACTGGTCTTGGAAGTTGTAGTAACCTATTTGTATGCTGAATGTTTTCTTCCTCCCATAGGTTAACATTGAAAGTCTGAAAATTGCCACTTTTGATATTGAAAAGTATTTCTACTGCAAAACGTATTTACCTATGAGGAAGTGCTGTGGTTCTGAAAGATAAATACAATATTTTTATAAATTGGTCTCAGATTTATTCATTGAGTATGTGTCTACTTTACTGCTACTGTGTGTACAACACATGCTTAACACTTCCCTCTAATAAGCAGGACTGCTCGCCCACACTACTACAAAAGATAGCATTAGTATTATCTACTTTAGCCTCTGTAAAGCTTCTGGTGATTCTCTGGCCTCTCTGCACACTATACCTCTTTTTGGTATAGCATAAAGAAAGACAGCTATCCTTCTCGATCCAAGAGATCTTTCTGGGCACATTGCATTATCGTGCCCTACAACGCCTGAAAGCCGAACACCTCAGGAGGGGCCTGTCGTACGCGCAGGAGATTTCTCTTTACCCCAGAAACTCGACTGGAACTTCAATGTTGGCACGATCATATGCAGGCCTGGATCGGCTCCGATATATATGGATCGGCACCGGATCCGGTGATCGAACTGGATGCCAGTCGTCAAGGTTAAGGCACTCACTGTGGGGTTGTTACCACAAGTGGAAAGTGGTCAGAGCAAGAGGAGTCACCCCACATCAATTGTCTAGAGCTCCTCACTGCATACTTTGCGGTTCAAAGTTTGGCGGCCAACAGGGTGTCCTGCATCATCTTGATGAAGATGGACAACATTTCGGCGGTTAGATATATCAATTGCCTAGGAGGCACAAGATCAGAGGTACTGGCGAATTTGGCCAGGAACGTTTGGAACTACAGTCTGGATCACAAGCGGTCAGTGGCAGCGGAATATCTACCAGCGAAGCACAATCAGTCGATGGACTGGCAATCCAGATAACTATAGAATTAGTGTCTGGAAGCAAGAACCCGCTCTTTTGCAGCGTTTGATGACGCGGTGGGGCCCATGTCAAGTGAAACTTTTGAGTCACGACTCAACCACCAACTTCCCTGCTTCTTCAGCTGGCGCTCGGATCCACTGGCGGAGGCGACTGATGCCTTCCTACCAGATTGGAGCCAGTTCAGGGGGTATGCATTTCCCCCGTCAGGCACCAGAAAGCAGAGATAATTATGGTGACACTGTTTTGGAAGTCACAAGTATGGTATCCAGTTCTTCAGGAACTTTCGATGGATTTTCCAATCCTACTTTCTCTGACTCCTCTTATACGGACAGACCATCATGCCAACATGAATTAACTGGTTTTGGAAGTGCCTCTCCAACTGATGGGTTGGAGGATTACAGTGGACGCTGAAAGATCCTGGGCCTTTCGTCACAGGCTTCCTCCCTTATCAGAAAGGCCTGGGCAGACTCTGCTGCCAAGAGATATGCTTTTGGCATGGGGCAGACGGTCATGCTGGTGTCTGCAACAGGGTTTGGATCCCGTGGGGGCCGATGTAGTGCACATCATCGATTTTCTGTCAGAATTGGTGGACAAAGGGTTGGCTTATCGCACAATCAATGCATGCAAATAGGCAATTTCTGTGGGCCATGTGCCTATACATGATGTCCCGGTAGTGGAACACTCTTTAGTCTGTAGGCTCCTGAGGAGCATTAGCTTGTCTTTTTAGCCAGAACCAAAATATTCTTCCCTTTGGAATGTGAACATGGTACTCCAAATGTTGCAACAGGGTAGAATAATCCAGATCTGTCCCTTAAGGAATTAACAGGTAAGCTAGCAGTCCTGTTATGTCTCATCTTGTGCAAACAAATTTCTGACGTTCGTGCCTTAGATATCACAGCACGTATGTTCACTCTGGAGGGGGTGTCGTTCATCACTACACGACGCATCAAATACAATATCAGGGTGGTTCACTACCTGGTGTTACAAGGTCACCCAAAGCTGTGCATGGTACGCTGTCTGAGGGCCTATGAGTCTATGACCACCAGGAATGGCTCAACTGTTTATCTCCCTCAAGAAGCCTTTCAAGCCAGTCTCGGCGAGGACTATTGCCCTTTGGGAGAGATGGATCCTGCAAGAAGCAGGTATCGATACCTCTACCTTCGGGGAACGCTCCACCAGGGGAGCTATGGCCACAAAGGCCTTCACTCTGGGGAGCTGCCTGGAGGATATTCTCAGAGTGACTGATTTTGCTACCGATCACATGTTTAAAACATTTTATTTCAAACCAATCACTGGCATGGCTTCATTGGTTGTCACATAGCTTTAAAGTAGCATAATCTGAGCCTTCGGTTCTGACATTGAACATAAAATTTCCTAGCTATCTGAAAGGAAAGTTTCAATTCTATTAAGGACGCGGAGGCGAGGATTATCCCTCCCAGGTGAACACTTATTACCATCCCGGTATCCTTGGTGGTCTTCGGCCTTGGATAAGTATATGTTGATATTGGGAACCGCTACTACGGTTCAAATACAGATTGTCTAAGTGATTTTGACTGGACTTGTACCGATCGATACAGGGGAGGAGGTATCTAGCTCATTGTTTTATATTTTAATAGTCACAAGTATTGTTGATGATGTGGATAACTTTAGACATGTATCATATGTTGAGAATTTATTGCTGTCATACTTTTACCTCTCCATGATCTGAACAGAAGCAAGACTACTGAAGGAAAAGTGGACTTCAGGATGTTTAGCTTCAAGAAGGAGGAAGTGCTCTTCTTTAATGCTGCTTATATGATACTCATTTCATTTCATGAAGCTTTATTCGGTGCATTAAAAGAACAATGACCATAAAAGCACATAAGCAAAATTATTACATAATTATACAGATAAAACAGGATTAAAAAATCATGCTTTTCCTAAACTGATACTCACTCTATGGTTATACCGTTGATTTGTTGCAAAGACTCAAAGGATGTGTGATCTTTTTTAATTAAAACGTGTAGTTGAAGGCTGCTGAGTGGAATAAATTAAATAGAAGTATAATCCTCACTTCCGGCATCCTTAATAGAAATTTTTCTTAACCATAGCTAGGAAATGTTCTTTTCTTTTGCAAGGTTGACTTTAGCAAATGAGAGTGCTGGTACTGACAAAAGGTGAATAAAGGCCGTAATAATTCGAGATGCCTGTAAGAAGTTAGCATTTTTATTATGTGTTCTTAAAATGTGACAAATAATAAAGTACATTTCGGGCAGCAGCAGTGCCTGTTTTACCACGCTGCAGCCGCAACCGTGTTTCAGCCATGCTATGGAAACGTATCCAGCCTCTGTAAGGCTACCAATCAGGAAGACAGCTGGTATAGTGACTTTTTGGTCAAATGACAACTGGTGTGCGGTAACTGGATTTTATTTTAACAACTAATTTCACGGAGGGCACTGAACACACCCTGCAAGATAATGCCTCTTCTCTACTATGCTTGGTTTGAGCCAGTAGCCTACAGAAGAAATTTCGAGCCTTCAAGCCATCATCAGGCGGGCTGGTGAAGTGAAGCAACCTGGCCACTGAAGCTATGACTGGTCTGGAGCCAACATCATGAGGGGAAATTTGACGCCGTTTAACTTGTGATATTTCGGATTCCAGTTACAAATAAGAGTTGATGACTAATAACCCGCAGGTGAAATATAATTTGCCTTAAAAGAAAAGTATCTCCGCTGCCTACAAAGCAAACCTATCAGCCAAGGGGAATGTAAAGTTTCTTGTTTATCAGTTACAGAACTCGCTAGCAGTATGGCACTTGAATACACCATTTGAGTAAACATCTTCGACAATAGGAATATAAGTTTCAATGGACTCAGAAACAGTTGTCTAAACTTTTCGCTTTACAATTTATCAGGTAACCTTGTCCCTTCGCTGCACCTCCCTTACACAACATGCTGAAATCTAGGCTCTGGGGGGCACGGCCAGCTGCCACGAAATAAACCTAAAAATGCACTCCTCTGGTATCCCAAGGCCAAGATGTGCGTTTTAAGAGTGTTATATTACCATCTGTACCACGAGTCAATTAAGGGGCAATACTCTATTTACTGTACCATGGCAACGAAAAGTCACATACACACGAGCGTATAATGCGAACTGTCAGCTTGTTATTTTGCAGTCATCATTACAGGCAAAAATATGGTGCCATTAATCTCTGCACAATTATTTTTGGATGCCTGCAGTGTTACAGCAGTGGGTCAAAACCTGTTAGAATACACAAAAGATTGGTCAAAATGGATCTTAGGTTTCAAGGCCAGGAGCTAACCCATTCGGATGGTTTTTTTCCAAATGAACATAGATAATCAGAGCTTTTTCTGGTCATGTTAATCTTAGTACAGAATTGCAGTTGGTCATGGAATGTACAGCTGGAAAGTCAACATAGCTTTTGGTCTATCTGAAAAAAGAAATGTGTTATTTGGATTTATACAGTGCTCTTACATACAAAGGTCTCATGGTGATGAAACTCGAACACAACGCCATTAACAGAATAGCACACACAGGGGGTGTTAAATTGTGTAAAATCTCTACTTGTCTAGGGGCCGCAAGCCTAATGAATGTACATGTCCTGAAAAAAAGAAAAAAAGAAAAAGACAATTGTCCCCTTGGTGCCATACGACCAGGTGACAAATTATGGCAGCATTCTCATTACATCAGAGCTCAGACTCATATTCTAGCAGGGTTTGGATTCTAGCAATGCCCCGATTTTGCCGTCTTTCCACAAATCTACATATTGAGGCTGGAAGAAGCAAGAAGTGGTAGTTTAAGGTTTGGAATGCACCTTTATATCTGCGTACACCTTCAAACTTCAATGTTTAACGTTTTTCACCAACTCTTCTCTAACCTCTTCTCGTACTTGGGAAGGTTGGAAATTCTCTTTACAAGCACAAAAGTAAAAACCTTTTCAATGGTGGGAAAAAAGGGTCTGTAGGGAGTGTCAACTTGAAAACGTCTGCTGATTTTCCTTTGAGCAAACTTAAACATACACATTTACTCACACTAAAATGCAGTTCACAAACTTTTTCTAGAGTACTGTTTCTAGGCCTATTTCAGTAAATGGGAAACGAAAGGACTTCCACACCCCTGAACTACCACTTAGTGGAAAACATAACAGTTTTTAGCCTTTTCCTAAAAAATGAGAGTGAAGGAATTAATTGTAAGAGAAAGTGGTAGCGGACTCAATTACATATCAGCAAGCACAGAAAAGTATCACCCACCTAGCCTTGTTCTCTCAAATGAGGAATGTGTAAAGTATGTCCTGGAAAAGCGTAGCCGTCAATGAGTAGTACGAAATTGAATGCGCTTTTTCAAAAAGGCAAAACTTTGAAGGTAATCATTTTGTTAACTGAAATATAGTGGAGCTTAGCAAGCAGTGAACAGGCATTAGAACATCTTGCAGAGTGCATTATAGTTAGACTATTTGATTTTTTAACTTTTTGTAGTCTTTGTATTTGCTGTTTGGCTATATCTAAATATAAAGCATTACAGTAATTTAGTGGTAAACTTATGGTGGCTGCAATCACTGTCCTCTGGCATCCTCTGACAGCAATCGAAAAATTGGTTTCAGAGATTTAAAGACGTAGAAGGAAGAAGTTATCACCAAGGAAACCAGAGCATCCAATATGAGAGAGGAATCAAACCTGATCTTGCAAATATAAACTACAGATTGAGGTTTTGGATGTGAACTTACGTTTCAAGGCCACGGATAGGAGTCTAGATCGACGGATCTCTGCCCACAAATGGAACCTCTGGTTTATCCATATATATCTTTAGCTAGTTTCTGTCCAGCCGCCCTTCAATAAATTGTGGACCAGGGGCAAGATGTCTAGTAACACATCAATTTCCATTAAGCTTAAATATAATTTGAGTTAAGTCCACATAACAATGAATGGAACACCCAATAAAAGACGGCTAACATGAATACTAAAAAGAAAAGGAGAAATTGCAGACACCGGGGAATTCCTGCAGCTAAATCAGAAGAGTTAGAGACAAATTGAAGGAGCATAAGTGCAATATTTCAGAAAATAGTTAAGCCAATTAAGAGCACCATAGTACATGTCTTATTATGCCACTCTAGATAACAGTTAAGAGATAATAATTATGTCTACAAAAAGACCTTTCATAAATGCCAGGACAATGAACTACAGCACCAGAGACGTTTTTATGTATAGTGTCACACGAATGTTATCATCAATTAGACAACTTAAGATATGAGGCAATGATACATAAGAATTCAGTTGTGAGAATGGCTAGAAACAGATTGCTTCTCCCAAACAGTACACTGCCTAAGCATATGGGTGGCCGCCTTTTCCTATTGTGGAATTGTTATCCCAGGCAGTGTGTCTCTCCTCGCATAGCGAATCCTGGTATAAGGTGTTAATTTGGGGCAGGCTTGTATATCAGTATGCGAGGAAATGAATGGACTGGTATTGGACAGTCAAAATCATGGCTTTTTACTGAAAGAAAAGTGGGGTGTAGGGGTGGAGGTTATATTCTGAAAATGAAAAGCTTTTTTGGATGGGAAGAGGCAAGAAGTTTATGTTTAAAAAAAGTAAAGCTGATATTTTGGAACAAAATCAGTTGGTTTTCATAAAATGTCATTCTGATGTACGCGGACAAAACTACTGCTTTCCTCTAACTTATGTAATGCAGATTGGGTGTTTAATCCTGTTGAGCTGTCCAAAGCTATAGATTAGATTCCACTAAGAGTTATTTGATACTTTTAGATCTCTTGGCAGAATTTTATGCAGTTGATCGCAAAATATTATTCACCAGACTGATAGATTGTTGTTGATGGGAAACGCCCTGACTTAGCCTGCATTATCGCCCCCCCCCCCAAAAAAAAAAACAGATCTAAAAAAAAGCCCCCTCTCTCCTGTTCCTCTAAATACAGAAGATCCACAAGGGTCCAATTCTATTCTCTTGTCTATTTAATATGTATATCCTAGCCCCCTGAAAATTTATCAGAAGCTATAGATGCAAATTATATAAAGATGCAGAGGATACTAAGCCCATGTTCCGTCTAAAGTTCCAAAACACTTGATGGATTAACTCATCATGATTGATTAACTTAGTATCTATACAATGTTAAAAATGGATGGATCATAATTTGCTACAATTAATATGGAAAAAATATAGTGGTAAGGAACAATCCTTATGTAGAGACCTATTCTCACCATTCTTTCCAAAGGCAACTCTGTAAATGCAGCCGTGGTCGAGGGTGAGTAACCAAGGTGTTTGTCAAATAAGAGGAGTAGAGTTACTTTTTGAAGGTTACTAGGCAGGTGGTGAAGCAGAGGGAGGGAGGGAGGTAGAGCGTTCCAGATTCTTATGGCATTACCAGAGAATGACTGGCTCGTTACCGTTCTCGAAGGTGGGAGGTTCCACGAGCAGGAATTGGGCATTTCTGGAACCCTATTTGCTCCAGAGATTTCAGTTTCTCATTTAGATAGGGGGGTGAAGAGGAGTGCACAGCTCTGTGGGATGTGCAGGAGGTTTTGTATTGACCCCACATTTCAATGGGAAGCCAATGGAGAGTTAGCAGGGCAGGGGAAATGTGGTAAACATTCTTGAGACCTGAAAGGAAGTGCGTTGCTGCATGTAGTATTGCTCTCAGTGCGCCTAGGTGAACGTTTGGAAAGCTTGAGAGAAGGGTAATTACATAATCTAGTCTGGAGAGAACAACAGACTGCACAACAGTTTTGAGGTCTTGTTCCAGGATCAATTGTCTGATGCTCCAAAGCTGCCCAAGTTGGTGTTGTGCGCTTTTGGCTATGGCTGCGATGTTGTTGTGTGGATTGATAGGACTATCAAGGTTGTTACCAACTGATCTAGCACTCTGGACAATGGAAAAGCCGGCCATCCAGGTTGGGAGATGTAGCCCTCTATTTCTGTACTGGGCTGTTTGCTTACAGAGATGAAATCAGAGATGAAATCAAAAGAAATTCAATTTTAGTTGGGTTGAGTTTTAGATGGTGGTAAGACATCCAGTTTTAAATCTTTAAGTGCATGATTGAAAGGAGGGCAAGGTCTTCAGGGGATGACATTTTCATGTGTATTTGAGTGTCATCGGCGTAGAGGTGGAAGAAAATCCCAGAATTTCTGAGAATCACACATAGCGGGTCTAGGGAGAGGGTAAAGAGGATTGGGGAGAAGATCAAGCCTTGAGGGACCCTTGATGTATGCGGACTAATCACGAGAACAAGTGCCCTGTTTTCATAATATGGGAACAGTTGCTTAGGTATGAGGAGAACCAGTTGAGGACTGTGCCTCCACAATCCATGCGTTGTTCAAGAGTGCGAAGGAGCTCCAAATGGTTGACAGCAGCGTACAACTCCAGGAGGACCAGAAGGCAGGAGTTACTGGAGCTGAGGATTCTAAGGGAGTAATCAACTATTCGGCGGATTGCATTATTCTATAATGTGACCTCCGCTTGATGCCACTGGAGATCGATCTGCTCTTGCCATGGTCTCATCCTTAGCCTGCAGCAAGGTACCAGGGGAATACAAGATGACATCGTGCCCAGCAAGGATTTGTACCTGCGGACTGAAAGACTTTCTTTTCACAAAGTCTTGGAAGAGGGACACAATCCTCAGTTGCCTTTCCTCGGAGGGAAATGCTTTGTTGCATTCCGTGTCCAATATTGCCCCCAGAAATGTGATCACCTTTGCTGGGTGGAGGTTCGACTTTCCCTCGTGGAGAGTCAATCCTAGATTGGCGAATAAGTCTATGCAGGCCTGTGTTGAGGCTCTGGCCTGTACCTTTGATGGTGCCTTGACTAACCAGTCGTCGAGGTAAGGAAATATTTGATGGTTTTGCTTTCTCAACACAGGAGCCAGGCATTTCGTGAAAACTCTTGGCGCTGACTTCAGGCCGAATGGCAGTACCCTGAATTGGTAATGTCTTCCAGCTACAATCACAATTTGGGGGCGCCATCACCCCCATCCAAACGCACAGCGTAAATAGCCTTTTTAGGCCGTCATCTACTTATTCCAATTTTCACTTAAGTAATCCATAGTCATCTATCTGTTAACCATCTTGATGCATCTAATTTTGACCTTTTATACTCCACACGCAGAGTAGTTTTGCCAATTATCACGGTTTCTAGTGTTTAAGCTGGGCCATCCGAACCTCTTGCTAAAAAACCCGAAAAGTGCAATTTCGTCTTGGGCAGTGCTTTTTATTCATAAAACCCAATGCATTTCGGTCCGCTGGTGACCTTCATCAGGGGTCACTACAATAACAAATAAAACAGAGCAACTGTTAATATTTCGTTTTCTAACAATCACTTTTTCCACATATAGTTGTGCATTTACTTAAAAATGTTCCATGCGATATAACGTACTTCCTGATTTAGCGCTTTAAGACCTAAAACTGACGAAATGTTCAGCCCTTTCCCAATTTCTTCTGTCTCCCACCCCAATACTTCCCTGAGAAACACAGTTTGGCAACTCCCCCTATTTTTTTCTTTGTCCGAACGAAATTTCAATGTGGCTTCTAATTATTCACAAATGCCCAAGTCTGTTGTTTACTCCGCCTGACATGCAACTCTTCAACTCTCGCTCCCCACAATCCTCCTGCGCTCATTCACAACAAACCTGTTAATAACCAAAATTCCAGCCGCACCCCTGTACCTCATGCAACCCTCTTCTCCCCTCAACACTCATACAATTACCCCACATTCACCTCAATCCTATCATATCCCCTCTCAAACTTTGACGGTCATCTCATTTGCTCACCACACCTCAAAAAGCACTCCTATAATCCACTCAGTTGCCCGTACTTCACTAACATATTTCCCTATTCAAACATTCACTCGTGCTCGGCTCTGACAACAACAATATTGTGCTTTCTACACTGCAATGTGAATCGTCCATACCTGCCACTGCTGTTGCAAAGCAACCAGCCTCGTATTCTCCACAAAACAAATGAGTTTACCCACCCAGGTGTGCATCCCTATCTTCGAAATGTAATGTCTTCCAGCTACCCAGAACCGAAGGTACTGTCTGTGCACAGGATGTATCGGCACGTGGAAATACGCGTCTTGTAGGTCCAATGTGGTCATATGATCTCCTGGGTTTAATAACGGAAGGATGTCCTGCAGAGACACCATCCTGAAAGATTGTTTCTTGAGATAGGTGTTTAAGGATCTGAGATTCAGAATGGGGCACCACTGGAGCTTGTTTTTCTTGATAAGAAAAAAACTGGAGTAAAACCCCTTGTTTTCCTGGGCTTTCGGTACCGGTTCTATTGCTCCCTTTCGGAGCTTTGTCTGAATCTCCTGCCGGAGTTGATGCAGATGGTTGGCTCTCTGGTGCATCGTGGCGTACAAGGGGGCGCTTGAAGAAATTCTAGGGTATGACCGAATTGAACTATTTTGAGGATCCATTGGTCCGTTGTTATTTTCCGCCAATTGTGAAGATAGTGAGCAATCTTTCCACCCAGGGAAGCATCTGACAGAGCCGGAAGATGGAGGTTGTCATTGTCGACGGGTGTGGTCCTTTCCCCGGTCACCCCGACCTTTTGGAGTTGATTTTGTATATCCTCCTGATTGACACTGGCTGTACTGTTGATGGTAAGGCTGCGATGAGGACAGATAAGAAGAATATCTCCCTTGTTGGTATCCTCCTCTATACGAGGAGTGTCCTCTACCCCTGGAGCCACGAAAAGGGGTTTTCCTGTATTGCAGTGTTCCCAGAGTCTTTGCCGTATCCGTATCCTTCTTGATACTCTACAGAGTATCATCAATATGCTTCCCAAATAACTCTTCTCCATTGAAAGGGAGGTCTAAAATCTTGTTTTGCACCTCCGGCCTAAACGCTGTTGCTCGCAGCCATCCTTGCCTGCGCAGGACCGCCGCTCCTCCCAAGGATCTAAACGCCGTGGTCGCTATATCCATAGCGCAGTCTATGACTTCGGCCGAAGTCCTTTCTCCTTCCATGAGAATCTTCTTTGCCTCCTGCTTCTCTGGTTCCGGCACCTGGTTAATGTATGGAGACAGGTCACACCACATCTGCCCGTCATACCTTCCCAAGATAGCGAGGGCATTAGCATCTCTCACTAGCAGAGCCGACCTTAATGAAAACCTTTTTCCCTCATTATCCAACCTTCTGCCCTCTTTGTCTGTAGGTGTTGCAATCGGAGCAGATGGGTTCCTGTATTTCTGTTGTGCCGCCTGAGTAATAACAGAATCCGGTTTGGGATGACCCAAAAGGCAAGTTGGAGCATCAATGGGCACCTTATACTTGTTATCTAGTCTGGCCAGGACCGGCGTTACCGTCGCTGGCGTCTCCATGACCTTTAATCCTTCCTTCCAAATATGAGACACTATAGGCAGGGATCGCACGGATTTCCGATACTAGTCCTTGAAGTCGTATAAAAAACATTCCGTCTTCTCCTCTGTCATGGTCAGTGCAAATCTCTTAGTGGCTCTTTCCATCAAATTATGAAATCCACCAATGTCCTCCGGTGGAGAATCTACTGGTCTCTGTGGAGGAGTAGACTGTGAGGGGGTGACATAGTCATGCCATTCTGCACTTGTGTCCACAATTTCCCCATCCTCATGATCGTCATCCGAGGAACCGTGGTGTGCCGTCGGGGTTTGAGACCTAGCAGTAGGTTCCAGCAAAATCTCTCTCCTACGAACCGGTGTCCCTGGTACCGATCGTGGACATGGAATAACCTCTGGGGCCTGTTGAGCAACTGGAGTAGCTGGGTATCTCTTCCTATAATCCTCTAACATGTCCTGGAGATCCTTCAACTAAGAGGATGGCACACTTGTCATCTCCTCGTGTTGCTGTTGACGATATCGGTGCTGTTCCTGGGATTGTTCCTGATAACCCCCATATTCCTCCTCAGAATCCTCCTCCTGGTACTTGACCTGCAATTGCGAAGGGCTACTGGCAATTCCATACTCATCATCTTCCTCTTCTGAATCTTCCTCTTCCAGTGTCAGGATCGTCCCCACTGGTCTCTCGAATACCTTTAGATCTGCTAATCCACATGACACATCAGGAATGGTAACGGTCCTTTCAAGCCTGCTGCGACATGGGTTTGGGCAAACTATTTCAACTCCTGCCAAGCGCTGGTCTCAACTGGTGCATAGGAATTTTATGCGATGTATTCGCAGGGATCCTAAGATGGCAGCCGGTGTTACCACATCGGTTGCCGGTCTAGTTGTTCGCCAGTAATCACCGCAGCTGTTGTCGTGCGCTTACTGATTGTAAACTGCGCACTTTTAACTGTTCGTTTTCACGAAGCGGCTGCTCTTATTCCTGCGGCGCTTCAGTTTTCGGATACGAGGGAGATAGTGAGTAGAAATCCACTCACGTTGGTATTCCAGCTTACCGCTTCAGTGGTGAGTTATCCTGTAAAACCTTTTGGTGGATATTTGTATAATTTATCTTCGACTTGGGAGGTGACAATTCGTCACAAGGTTTTGGCTGAAAGAACTAAATTTCTAGTGACTATAAAACTTAGAGATTCCAAAGGCCAGCTTCCTACGTCAAATTCCAGTATAACCCGGATTGTGTATCTATCTTATAGACTGAAGTGAAGACTTCTTTCCAAAGAGTGATTAGGCATACAGAAGAAAGTACCAGTCAACAGTAGAGTTTCTGCAAGTAGGTGTGCATTATATATATATATATATATATATATATATATATATATATATATATATATATATATATATATAAAAATGCCTACCACCTTTAGAGAAGACTTCGTCCAGCTCTTCGAATTTCTTTGTATTGGATTACATAGGTTCGAGTGTAAAGACTGATAAGACTAAGGTTAACACCATCAACTTATGGTTTTACCCTCCTGCGCTGAAAATCTGTAAATCCCATTGTTCATGACGAGTGTACGAGAGGTGTACCTCATGACGAGCTGAGCTCGTCATGAGCATCGAAGGGGTTAAGGTAACCAGATTCAGAAGTCCCATTGGTCACGTCTACAGTATAATTGAGTGGAGAATAATCAGGTGTCTTATGTTTTAGGTTCAACACTACAGTAAGTGAGACAGAACCAGTATAAGAACACAGTAGAGAACCGCTAGCCACCCTGAAGGTTAAGGTAACTTAGATAGCAAAGTTTAGAGTCTAACCATAAAGATAAATAGAGCTTGCATATTATTATATGTATGTACATGGTTGCATAATAACTCTTGACAGGAAGAAGAAAATAGCAGACGCAGAATCCCCTTCAGGTAGAAGACGTGGCGTGTTTCTCACTAATTCCACTTCCCCTTTCCCCTCTCCTTGCTGTCAGAATCTATATGATGTTGGCATCGGGGTGTGGGGGGTTAGAGGACTAGCATCGGCTCCTGCGGAAATCATTGTTGGAAACTCGGGTACTTGACATCCAGCTGGTGAGACGGCAACAATGGGGAGTCCTTGCTCGGAGATGTAACCTCTGGTGTTATAGGTTTTTTCCAAGGCACCAACCTTTTTTCTGGTGGTTTTTCCCTCGTCGACGAGCCCGCCGACGAGATTCCCATCGCCGTCGTCGACCAAGTCATAGTTGTCAACGCCATCGTCAACCTTGTAGTCACCGTCGACGCTGTCCTCGTCGACGTAGTCGTCCTCGTCGACGCTGCAGTCATCGGCGCCGCTGTCGTCGGCGCCGCCGTCGTCGACGCTCTCTTCGACGGTGAAATCGTCGACGCTGTTTTCTCACCAGCTTTAACATTATCTTTCTTCGTCGACGATGGAGGTGTTTTCGTTGTCGTTGATGATTCCTTTTTTGTCGACGGTCCCGTCGATGGTGCTGAAACAGTACCCTTCTCCTCAGAAGGCGTAGAAGAAGACCGTTTGATGGTAATCTTGATTTTCTGAGGTGATTGTGGTGGATCTGAGGCAGATTTCACTAGTTTCACCTCACAAGCAGAACCCTTCTTCCACTTAGCTGAGACTGAAGGGGATTTTGAGGGACTGCGCCCTGAAGTGGTCTTTTTTGGGGCCTTCTCAGGTCTTTCCCCTGAGGAATGTGTCTGAGGAGATCTACTTCTCTTCTGAGATCTCTTAGACGCCACAGATTCCTCTTCACTCTCACTTGAGAGGATCTCCTTCCTGGCCTTAACCTTCAGAAGCCAGTCAGTAGCCTTCCCTCACGATCTCTCAAGGTCTTATTCGAAAAGGTACGACATACCTTACAATCTGCTGCCTTATGGTCTGATAGAGGCAGTAGATGCAGTCATTGTGAGGGTCATCTGTATAAAGCCTCTTCTTAGAGCAGGTGGAACAAGCTCTAAATAATCCTTTCTTCTCCTTCTCGACATGGTAGATGAAAAACCTCAAATCTAAGTCAAAATACTGTAAAAGTAGAGTTTGAGCAGAGCTCAAAGGAGACTCCCTAGCACAACGTGCGGTAGAAAAATCTGAGGGGCAGAAGGTTCTCTTAGGAGTGTTCTAGAGGGTGAGGAGCTCTGATTGGTTCAGGGAAAAGTTTGGGCCTTTTTTACATAACAAAGGCTATGGGTTGCAAAAAGGAAATGGGCCTAGACCTCTTTTCAGTTTGCTATACTACTAAGCACTGCTTTTTTATTTACCAGAGACTCCCGTCTCGACGACGGGGAATGATTCAGGCATGTGAATCTATGAAAGTTCCAATACTGGAGTAAGTCGGGCATCCCACTACAGGAAAAGGAGGGGGTAGCGGAAAGTTAAGCTGCGTAACTTTCTAGGAGATAGATCTGAGCTGTCATGTGGAGATTGTGTCCGTTTGAGTCTGGGTAGACAGCTACTTGATGGTTTGATGGAAGGGTTGGGAGGGAGTGATGAGGAGAGCAGCAACGAGAGGACAAAGAGATGCTTAGACGGGATACAGCCGATGAGAGAATGCAAATTCTTTGAGCGAGGTGTGAGGATGAGGAAAGGAGCATGTTGACTGGAGGTCAGGTATGTTAATCAATTGTGGTTGGGGGAGACGTAGGTTGTTGGTACTTGGTGTTGGGAGATGTTAGGGCAAAGGGCGATAAAGGAGCGGTGTGAGTGGGAGGCTTATGGGCCACTGTGGGGCAGAGAAGATGGTGGAAGCGGCAATTGGAGGGGTAGATAATGGTTTGTGGGAGCCTGGAGAGGAACAGTGTGCAGATGGTCTGTGTGTAGGGGGGGGGTGATGTTCAAGGTCTGGTGTTGGCAGTGAGCAATGGGTTGGGGGCATTGCAGATTGCAGGAGACTGGAGAGAGAGAGGGGTGGTCTGGGTGGACTATAAGGGGAGGAAAGTCAGGGAGGGGTGTTTGAGATGAACAGAGAAAGGGAGCATGGAGAATCGCCTGATGGCTTGAGGGTGAGTTACATAAAGTCGATCATGGCCAGGATTGTGTTGTTGGATTGGAGCATGATTTTCCTGTTGTTGTAGATGGAGATAGAAAGGTTGCCCAAGAGGCCTAAGGGAGAAAAGCATTTGAGATTGCGTCCAAAGGATATGTTAGAGAAAGGAGGATGGGAGAACATTGCATAAGGACCTGATCTATAGGTAAGTGTTGTGAGTTACGTGGAGTAGCTTAGTTTTGCGGGCGCCTTTGCGTTGGCAATGTTATTAGTCTGCAAAGAGGGTTTCCAGGTAGTTTCTCACTGTCCTATGTTTTAGATTCTTCGTTGTGCATCTGGAAATATTAGATGGGTATTTGATCTTGAAAGACAGACACAGAAAAGCACAATTAGGGGGGGGGGGGCAACGGAGTCACTGTCATGTTAGAGTCTGATAAAAGACTTCCCAAAATCAAACCACAATATCAGTAACATTAGCTTCTCGTTTTGCCTCAGCTAAGCCCATGCTCCATAAAAAGCTCAGGCAACAACCTAGAGACAATGGCCTCCGTCAGCGCCGGAATCGACAAGAGTCATTGGGAATGAGAATGGGGCCAGCGGCCTTGTGTTTTATTATAAACAACAGAGGCCTCACCTCAAGATGTAAAATGCCGGAATACGCGGTTTCGTATTAATAATGAAATCCGCCTCTTTAGATGTTATCCACTTCTTCCCTACTGCGTCCGCCATCATGCTTTTGTTCATATCAAGGAGTTCAGGTGTGGAATCACGCATCAATGGATGATAATTCGTGCGAACCCTCAACAGTCTCAACACTTGTGCTTCATAATCACAAGTACTGAGCAAGACTACGGCTCCGCCTTTATCGGCTTGTTTTATCATGACAAGCTTATTATCTTGCAACAATTTCACAGCCAGCAAGTCATCTTTGCTCATGTTATTTGGGGATATTTGCTCCGGAGTTTGTTCAAGGATTTCAATGTCATGTAATACTCACTGTTCGAAAACAGCCACCTCCGGGCCTAGTGAAGACGTAGGGGGCAAAAACTTGAAGTACGATGCAAATTTGTGGCAAAAACAGAAGGGGAAGTTTTTTCTTTTTCTGCAAAAAAATGTGTGTAGCTTGATCTTACTCATCATCTCAAACAATTCCATTCTGCATACAAAAGTATCGTGCCTAGGGGTGGGAACGAAACCAAGTCCTTTGTTTAAAACTCTCAATTCAGCAGCTGTCAACTCATAACAAAATAAATTGACAACAATATCATTACTGCAGATTGGCTGGTGACTACTCCCATAATCTAAGTCTTGTAAGTCCTACCTCTGCTGCGTGTGATGCGAGGGGAGTGTGTTTACCATGTTGGTTGGGAAAGGGCCCTGCCCCTGCCTCTCTGGGCTGGACCCCCTCCCCCTCGTGAGCCTCACTGAGTTTGCCCTAAAAAGCACCCCTAAATCTTCATCAGATCTTGTTTTAGGTGCAAAATTAACCCTATTTTGGTTAGATGTAGATGGTCATTCAGAAGAGAACATACACTTTTCTTTTCTACACATAAAAAGAGAGAGTGGCAGAAGATAAGTGGGTAAGCTGGCGAGTACCAGTCAGCAACCCCATGGGTGTTTCTACTGTGAGGTACTCGCTCTCTCCTCTCACAATTTTTTCTTTGGTGGGAGGTGGAACCTAGCCTGGATGGTTGTGTTTTTTTTAAAAAAAGTAGAGCTAGATACACTGTGACAAATCAGAGTAGTGTAAGTTATCACACTCAAGGGAATTGAGAAAGCTATTGAAAACCCTTGTATTGTCATTCATGCTAGGAATAGATGTAATTGAGGTGAGGCCTCTGTTATTTATAATGTTGTGAGCGGGGGGCGGCCTTACCTTTGTGTTTTTCCCCCTGTGACTCCTATTGTATTGATGCCTTGTGTTTTATAACTGGTGCTCATGCACCAATATCTTCTGGTCAAGTTTGCGCTATATAAAACTGCAAAACAAAAAGATACGATAGGTTTGGTTGTTCATGTGATACAGTTGAACAAACATCCTGAAATTAGAAGTTCTCACAGAGAGAAGTTCTCGATGATCTTAAGGCAGAAATCAGAAAAATTGGCCAGGATGACTTAGGATGTTTTATGCTCACCCGAATAAACAGTTTACGGTGTCCTTTTATTTTGCAGCCTGTGCTTGTAAAACTTCCAAATCGTCAGACTTCTAACAACGCAACCAGGCTGTGCTGCTCCTTCAGTGCATAGTATGTAGAGCCTCAACCTAACAATAGAAGGGAAGACATAGATTTGCTTTTCATCTTGATTCTCTACTCAATTGTACTGATCCCTAATTACTCTGTTTTACTGAATCAAATGGTCTCCTAAAAAGTATGATGACGATATTGCTATTGTGGTATTCACAATGCACCAAGAGACTGTGCCCCCCAAGAGACTTTGGGTTCTGTGCTACACTGAGCTTTTTTGGGCAGGAGACTCCACATGGAGGATGACTGAAGCAGTTGGGCCTTGGTCGACCAGTACTCTGAACTCCAACAACCTTGGGTATTTTTATAATTAGACATCCAGGGGATCCAGAGAGGTGTGGATATGTGGATCATAGGTTTTCTTGCCCAAGATATACTGCAAACACCACACTACACAAAATCAATTCCTTACAATTTCAGGGGGGTGGCTTCAATACTTGGCCCGGGTCGGCTGCCATGAAGGAGCCCTACTAATACCAGGCATTTCTAAAAACGAGGCACCCAGAAGAATACATAGAGGGGTGGTTGTCTGGTTCCCACTAGGTCTGATTGCCCAGAATACCCTGCAAATCACAAACTATGCCTAAAGAAAACTATTTAACTCAAAGGTGAGTTCTGTAATACAAGTTAGCTTTACAACTATGTATTATGACACGTTGTCTAGCAAGCACTATACAGAATGCCACGGATCTATACTTCAATTCTTTCTTTTGAGTTTTTAGTTGCATCCCAATAATTTATACAATAGCATACCTCCTGGAAACTTATATAGCTGCACTGGTGTGCCATCTTGGCCTGGAGTTTCTTTGGCATGCACCTCATGGAAGCAAGCCGATGTTCCCTGGTGAATGTACTGCAGGTGTCTCCAACCAATTTCGAGATACCAGTAGCTCACAGACACATTCAGATTAATTCACAGCCTTGATTATATTATAAATAAGCACAGGGTCACATTTTCCTTTTAAAATTAAGGGAAGGTTGTGTTTATTTTACATTACTATCTTCAGGCTGCAGATAGCATTACCTGATAATGAACAGTGCTGGAGCCAGATGTAATACCCAGGGCATAGAGGTGAAGAACTGAAGCATTGAGATATTAAGGTCTTAAATAAATGTCCTTGTCAAATCAATATTGGGTGGGAACAAAATGATGCTTCTGGATGCCTTTAAACAGGAGAAAACTTTAATGAAGACTTATATCGATGATTAAGTTAATACTTCATTTTCTCCCATTTCAAAGTGTACCATTTACAAACTGCAGACTTCTTGCTCCTGGTGGCCAGTTGATACTGTGCCACATTTCTAACTGACAAATAGTCTTTTTTTGTTTTAAATGGGAGAGATTTAAAGTGAAGAAAAATATTTCCATGAAACATTGAGTCATTCCTTTTCCCAACTTTCAATTAAGTCAATGAGGTCTTAATATTTCATGAAGATTGTTTCCTCACATTAAATTCCTCCCACTTAAACAAATGGCCTTATTTTTAGGTTATAATATGGCACCTTGTCTGCAGGCCCTTGGGTGCAAAATGCCTGCTGTTTGCAGATGCAACACTTTGAAATGGGAGAACATTTAAATGAGGAGTGTTATGGAATCCATATAAACACAGTTAACTCTTCAGTTTAATTTTCTCCCATTTCAAGAATCTTACTCCCAGTGACTGTCTTTTTCAGTTATATATTAGCGAGAGGAATTTAAAATATAGAATTATTTTCCATATTTCTGCACTTTAATTTTCTCCCATTTAAATAAATGGCTGTATGTTTGTCTTGTACATGTAAAGGTGCCACATATGGTGAAAGGTATGTCCTGTACCACAAGTACATACAACTCAGGCTCTCATTCACGTATAAACATGTATACCATCCATACACACACATATTCATAAATCCTCAAAGATCACTTTCACAGACGGACATGGAAGCCCTGCCATACTCCCCCAATTCAAAGTATTTTGTTCAAACTATAGTATCTGGCATTATGGACAATTGAGCTCTAAGTCCATGGAGCTGGGTGTGGGGGTGTCTGGTAACACTGCATGAGTGGCTTGGCCTTTAGTAGATCAAACATTTTCACTGATCAGAAGTAGCTCTCACAACAGAAAAGGTTTGAGACCCCTGATGTAGAGTCAATCTCAGGCATTTGATCATTAGTCAAATTAGGACGAGTCACAACAACCTTATAGCCAACGTATTTCTCTCCTTAGGGAGTCTTTGATGGACTACACTTAACCCACGGTATACCTATACTGAATTTGGCAATGATAAGTTGCCATAAAATTAATCTGTAATGCTTGAAATATTAATAGCTTTTTCACACACATTTTGCTACACAGAATTCAGAAATATTCGGTAAAACCGCACTTCCAGAAGACCAACTACTAAAGTATGCAGCAAGCAAATGGCCGCATTGTAATCTAAGATAATTGAAATGGCAAGATTGTGTGAAACGGCCTTGGTGTCAAGAAAAATCATGATTAGTGTTCTCTTCCTTACAACTGCACTTGTACTTCAAAGATGCTCAGTTCTACAAAGTCAGCACACAGCTCCACAAAGTATGACTCCTAGCAGTGTCAAAACTCCCTATATTATCTGGGACATTCATGAGCAGCTGATGAATGACAACTACCAATGGCTAACTGATTAAGCTCCATTGCTTCCTCTGTATAGACTGGATGAGCTCAATGAGACAGCTAAAACTGTTGCTGCTACATCTAAACTAAATGGAGCAGAGAGAAATGTTTGAGGATGAATTTAAACAAGCATTTACAATGCAATAGGTCTCGCATTTGCGAGAGTTTAAGCTATTGGCATTGTAAATGATGCCTTTTATTTATCTGTTTTGCTAATTAACACAAATGTAAGGCATTGTCATTTACTGTGCCAATAACTCAAACCCTTGTAAATACGAGACCTATTTCCTTGTAAAGAAGCAGCTGCCATACTCCCGGCCAACTTGGAAAGTGAAAGCATGCATGGTGAGCTGAATGTTGCAGGCAAGCATGTCGTGCCTGCAATAGGAGAAACTCATTTGAAAACCAGCATTCACATTAAAATTATTAGAAAAATATCATCAATATACCGTTTCCAACATCTTATGTTGGAACGATAGTCATTTGATGTGAACAGGGATATGTCTGTTCAATGTGGTCCATGTAAATATTCGCTAGGTTAGGAGTGAAAACAGCCCCCATTGAAGTGCCTGAGAACTGCTGATAGCAACTGCCTTCAGATATGAAATAATTATACTGTAAGGCAATACTAAGTAGCAAAATGATAAAACTAGTGGGCACCTGTACTAGCTTTGATCTAGTCTCTAGTAGTTTTTCAATTATTATAATACTTTCTTTTTGTGGTATATTTGTGTATAACAAAGAGATATCTAGAGGGCAAGCCAGTCAGTCCCAATGTTAAAGGATATGGTGTCAATTAGATTGATCATAAACATACTGTTCCCAACATATGTTTCCTGTACTGGGACAAAGTCTCTAATAAAACAAAATCAATGTACCTGCCTATTAGTTCAAGAGCTGATCCACACCCGGACAGGATCGGTTGTCCTGGGAGAATCGTAGTGCTCTTATGAATTTTCGTCATGGTATGTAAGACAGGGGTGTGGGGAATTTCTGTGTTAAGGAACTCAAATTATTTTTTATTAATAAAGCCTTGTTCCTTACCCTCTATGGTAACCTTCAAGATCTCTTTTCTTATATCTGGTAGTGTGTTTGATGGCAATTTCTTATAGTGTCTTTCCTCTCCGATATGTTTGAGGATTTCTATGTCCTAATCATTGCGATCCTGAATCACAATCCCGCCTCTCTTATCTGCTGGTTTCAAAATCATTGCCTTGTCATTTTTTATGTCTTGTAATGCTCTTCTCCCTTGTAGACTGATATTATATTGTATGAAGCATTTGCTCGACTTAAGGTTGTCCAAACCACTTAGTATCATTTTTTCAAAAGTAAGCAGCTCAGGTGGCATCATAAAATTAGAGGAATAGAAGGTTGAGGGAGGATTAAGGCCTGTGACTGAATCTTGTAATGTCGGTGGCCTGTCTTTAAAAAATTGTTTCAAACAAATCTTTCGGAAAAATTGAAACAACACTGTCATTAAGTTGAAGAAATTAGTTTTCGCTGTGATTACCAATGATAAGCCTATACTCAATAGAGAGATCTCTGCAGATGATAGTATGTGTTGAGACAGATTAAAGATAGGTATTGATTCTGTGTTTTGTGCATGGGTGTCTAGTATGATTGCGGACCCCATTGGTAATGTTTTCTCTGGGTCTGGCGTTCCCCCGATTACAGATACCATTTTATGCCTTTTACTTCGGTGACCTCTCACTGAAAAAGGCTGACATGGATGGTTATCTGTGCGGCTGGGCCCTGGTTGTGTGTCTGATTTGTCAGACTCCGCTGAGAAAGTAATTGGCTGATAACTCTTAAATCTTCCCCAAGTGTTCTACACCTCGGTAGCCACATAAAATAGGCAGAAGTCTTCCCTCAAATATGGATAGGCTTTTTCTTTAGTAAAATTCTTTATATCCTTAGTTACATCATCCGCCTTTTTTTCAATTCAAATGAGTTAAACTCATCAATAGTTTTATTCAATTTGTCTAGGAGTACCTTGGCCTCTGCCACTCCATCACCTCCTAATAGTTCTTTTTCCAGATCCTCTATTTCTTTTAATTCTGCATTAGCGTGTTATAATGCAGTCTCTACTTCAAGCACCATCCAGTGGCGCAAGCAGGTTGTGGAGATGTGACTGAATCCACCTTTAAACTTGGGATCTTCTCTAAAAATTCCAGGCACATTCCTAACTTGCAGCCCCTGTGGAATGACTCCTGCCTTAAGGTACTCAGTTAGCGTGCGAGCATTAGGTTCTGTCCTACTCCGAACATGCTTTTTCTTTGTTTTTTTCAAGTTTCTCCAATAATACTGGTCTTTAGCGAACTGGCGTGTTCGGTTGTACAGAAAACAATGACAGCCCACTGATAATTTTGGCTATATATTCGTCAGTGTATAATGGTGCTTCTCTTTCGGACATCTTCACTTGCTTTGTTAGAACTTCTGTCACTTGGACAGCATATTCCTCCCCCAGGTACTTATTATATTGTCCATTAGCATATAAATGAAAGCCCTAGCTGGCTTTGGCCCTATCCTGACTCACCCCACTTTGTCATCATTCTACAGATTTCCCTGCATTGCTAGGTCCTGAAGAGACCCCCTACTGGAAATGGGGACGAAACACCGTTGACAATACCCAGAGCAAACCATTTAACAGTATCTATTATTATATTAGAAGGCTGTGTTTATTATGTATTAATAGGATGGTCGACTTTTGTTATTATGGAAACCATTGCTCTATGTTACAAAATGTTACTCACTGTCTCAAAAGTTCCATGTTCACTTGGAGACAGTATGCACTGTTTTGGATAGAACTGTGATGATTTATGTAAACATTTTGAATTGATATGATCTTGCTTCTCCTTTTGACATCCTCATTACTCCGTTTGATTGCCATTGTGCACATTAGTATTGTCTACAGGAACCACTGTTTCTAGTTATAGAATATTGCAGGAAAGCATGTTGTGCCTGCAATATGAGAAACTCATTAAAGAAAATAGTGCTCACAGACTAAAAAAGACATACCGTGTAACAACCAAAGTAAAAGGACCAGTTCTCATGGGAGGTTACAAATGAAGACAAGGCGGTACTAAGGAAGGACTAACAAGCCTATTAACGAATCAGAAGCCAGCATTTACGAAGGACAAGACAAGCAAAAGAAATATGGGCGGGGCTTCTATGGCATGCTCCAATACAGCATGCCACAGAGCAGCACATGCTGCCCAGGCTCGACCTAAAATGACTGGCTAAAAGGAGGGTGACAGTTGCCAAACATGTCTGGGGAAGGGGAACTAGGGAGCACTCGTTTGAAGAACCAGGTCATTAGGGAAAAGCCACTCAAAGGGATATGCTTCATTGTATGAAAGGCAAACAAAATTGGATAGTGTAAAGAGCAGCACATGGTGATAGAAAGTAACAAAAGCATATACAAGGGAACATCAATAAAGTATCACGTGGAAAAAGGCAGAGCCATAACAAGTTGATAAATAAGAGTAAATACTATTATTTATTTTATTCACATTCATGGTTTCAAACTTTCGGCTAACCAAAGTCAACAAAAAATTCCAATATCTTTTATTAAAGTCTATTCTTTTAAAATCGCTATTCTCTACATTTAAAAACGTGCTCCTAGCTCCATGAACACTCCTCATGTCCTTGTCTGAAGATAAAGACAGTGTTAAATATAGATGTCACATCCTCTACTTCTAGTATGGAACAAGACTTTCGAGACCTTTACTCCACTATTGCATCTCTCATAGGGGTTCAAGTTAAAATACAAATTGAGCTAATGTGTAAGACTTCTTAAATGCATTCCAACGTGCGCTACATTATTTCCAAGATCAAAATTCTTTATGAATCTACTAAATGTATCTGAAACTAAGATTGAAGACACAGCTAGATATCAAGCACCTAAATGGAGAATTCTATCAACTATACTCTGCCCATACAAAAAAACTATTCCAGAGGAAACATACGCCTATACCAAAATGGAATGCAGCACTTATTGGATTACTTTTTCTCATAACAAAACGGTTATACTAATTGAGAGCATAAAGCTATTTCATCCAGCTGGTAAAAGCAAAAATCTGTTCTTCTGCAACCTAGTTTGTGCCTTTATTTTGACCCAGACCCCTTCACCATGAGATAATCCAATACCACTTTGCTGTTGGATTTTATGACAAATTCTTGAAAGTTAAGGTGATTTTTCTCACCAGTCTCTCTATCTGCGATTAACTACGTTCAAATGATTGAAATATTGTTTACTGGTGGCTATGGAATATTTTCACAGCAACAAACCTAACTTTTTAATGCAATTTGCAAGTTATATGGATCAAGACCCCCTTTACCTGCAGGCTCAGAACCCATTAAACAATGGTGGGATTGTCAAAACCCGGTTTTTAATATTACTAAATGGAAGCCACTTCGAAGCTTCTATTTCAAAATATTTCTAAATATAAACCCGTTTGTGTAAAAAAAAAAACAATTTAGACGGCACTTCATAAAACAGTGTGAGAGTCCACACTAAAAACTGAAAAATACAAAATATAAACCGGTACAACAAAAAAAAGATTCTCAGTGTTTCAAAGTGATTAAAAGTTAAACCTACGAATGGCGGCAAGGAGAAAAGTAACCAAAGCTGGCTCCTTAATGTCAACCAAGTTTCTGGACTCCAAGCAGTTCCTGCTCTTGTTTTCACTCTTTTGCAATAAAGTAATCTTTATGCGAATGAAAACAGTTTTTGTATTAATCGCTACATTCATGCAGCCGCACTTTGCCGTCGAACCAGAGTTGTTAAAAGCAGCAGAAACAACCTTGAAATTTACATGCGAATTTCGTTTTTACAACGGCGACAGCTTGACTGCAATAGACAAGAGCTGACCTTGGCTGCGAATGTGCTCTTCTGACCCCACCACACCCACTCCACCTACCCCGACATAACACAGATACTCAGTGCCCACTCACCGGAAGTACAGCAGCTGCAAGCCTTACATGCAGTTCTTTGGTTTCTTTTTTTCAAAGAGTAAACATCTGGGCTGTATTACTACGAGGATCTGTTGAACGGCCTCAGCGCAGGCATAGAAAACGTCAGCAGTATATAAGGTGGGATGGTTTGGCGTCTGGGTAGTTGTTCAAGGTATACTTTACATTTGACATATCGTTTCTTTTCTTCACGGATTTACTGCAAATGCGTGTAGTAATTTGCTACTGCATCTGTGAAAGTAAATGCAAGTTCGGTTCCACATCCTAATTATGGAAGATCTTATAAGATTCTTGGAAAATATGGCAAATGACAGGCACTAAAAGCAAATGTAAGGAGAACAAGCATTTACAATGCAATGGTTTTGCCTTTGTTAAAGTTAGAGCTATTGGCATTGCTCTTGACATTATTTTTATTTATGTTTTTTTTTTAAAACATAAATAAATGGCATTGTCATTTACAATGCCAATAGCTTAATCGCTCGCAAATGCATGACCTCTTGCATTTTACACCCACACAAAGCCACACACGCAAAGCCACCCACACACACATAGAGTCACCCACAGAATCTGCACTCTGAATCTGCACTCTGAATCCTGCACTCTCAATCTGCACTCTCAATCTGCACTCTCAATCTGCACTCTCAATCTGCACTCTCAATCCTGCACTCTCAATCCTGCACTCTCAATCCTGCACTCTCAATCCTGCACTCTCAATCCTGCACTCTCAATCCTGCACTCTCAATCTGCACTCTCAATCTGCACTCTCAATCTGCACTCTCAATCTGCACTCTCAATCTGCACTCTCAATCTACACTCTCAATCTGCACTCTCAATCTGCACTCTACACTCTCAATCTGCACTCTACACTCTCAATCTGCACTCTACACTCTCAATCTGCACTCTACACTCTCAATCTGCACTCTGCACTCTCAGTCTGCACTCTGCACTCTCAGTCTGCACTCTCAGTCTGCACTCTGCACTCTCAGTCTGCACTCTGCACTCTCAGTCTGCACTCTGCACTCTCAGTCTGCACTCTGCACTCTCAGTCTGCACTCTGCACTCTCAGTCTGCACTCTGCACTCTCAGTCTGCACTCTGCACTCTCAGTCTGCACTCTGCACTCTCAGTCTGCACTCTGCACTCTCAGTCTGCACTCTGCACTCTCAGTCTGCACTCTGCACTCTCAGTCTGCACTCTGCACTCTCAGTCTGCACTCTGCACTCTCAGTCTGCACTCTGCACTCTCAGTCTGCACTCTGCACTCTCAGTCTGCACTCTGCACTCTCAATCTGCACTCTCAATCTGCACTCTCAATCTGCACTCTCAATCTGCACTCTCAATCTGCACTCTCAATCTGCACTCTCAATCTGCACTCTCAATCTGCACTCTCAATCTGCACTCTCAATCATGCTCATCAGAAAAGTATTTTTCTTCTTATTTTTATGTAAAACCATCTGAAGTATTAGTGAGTAGGGGGGGGTTCATATTTTTCTCCGGTAGATTATTTCTTAGGGAGCGTGATTGTGGTTCAAGCCAATTTTAATTTGATAAATGAGCCATAGCAAGAGCAGTAAATTACCATTTAGGGGACCCAATGTTTTTACTTTCATGGGCCGTGAATGGAGAGTAATTGAAAGTTAACCGGTTGGTCAAATATTCCTTTTAATAAACGCTCGAGCAGCCGGTCCAGGGCTGTCTTCTCTGTCTAAATGGGCGACAGCGTCTTGTTTGCATATGCCTCTGGCTATAAATCATCATTGTGCGGCCATAATTAGATATTCTACACGTTTAATGCAAGGAACATACGCCCATTCAGTGTGTCAAACATCAGAGCCTGCCACATGCTCCGAGGCCCCTGCGACTGTGGAGGGACGAGAGAGCAAGTGCGGTCTCTCCGAAGAACTTGTGCCCTGCACCCAGCATGGCACAATCAGGGCCATTCACCGATTGGTCACAGTTTATTAGCAGCCTATAAACTTCTCCTCTGCTCCCGGGGACTTGTTAGGGGTCTGTCACCTGCGACTGCCAGAACATCAGCTCCCCCCCTCGCCCCCCGCCCCTTTCACGGCCTCCTTTGTGATTTGTTCACAGCGCGTGACTTTGCTGGCAGATCACACACAACCCGAGTTAAGCGCATAACAATGTGTCTCGCGGTCCAATCGGAAGTGGTTGGCATTTAATGTGTTTTTTTTTTGCCTGGTAGAAAGAATCATGATGAGGAAGCAAGACAAGGAAGACCTGTTTTTCGGACATCCCAGTATTCAGCCAGTGGAAAGTTGGGATGGCCTCCTAAAAAACGTTGGGCCTTTATTTATTTTAAAAATGAAGCTGTGGTCCCCAAACCCCTTGCATTCTTTCGCCGTTCCCCTCAAATAATACACAGCCCTTTTATCTTCACACATGGCCACATGTCTTAACTGTTCACGAGGAGCAGTTTAAATGCAAACGTAGATATTTTTGGTTTTGTTATTTTACTCGCAAAAACAGAGCTGCAGGAAAGCATAGAAAACACCCCCAGCGAAACAATTGAAATGACCTTTAGAGGTTGTCGCGCAGAAGTGATGACAGGCGGGGGAGCATGGAGACAGGACAACTCCCGACGCCATCGCGGTGCTCTCCGGAGCTTGTGTCGCACTGGCCATGATCCAAAGATGAGGCAGGGGCGTGTGCTTCACTACTCTTCGTCATTGTTCTGCTATCTCCATCGTGAAGTGCGTGTGCATTAACACGACGAGCGACGGCACGCTTACCTCAGTCAGGCTGTCTCCGAGTATGAAGGGTGTGGGCGGGCGGGAAACAGGGCTCTTTCATCGCGGCCTAATCAATAAAGCATTTCCCTCCTTCTCCCTGTGCGGCATTGTTAAAATCTCCAGAGGCATGTTTTCCCCACCAAGGGCTATCAAATTATTAATAATGTTTTTTGTTTGCCTTTTCACGAAGAGCGGGAGGGGGGTCGGGAACGGCCACACACGAGGTAAACGGAGGAGGGGTGGGGCGGAAAGGCACGAAGAGCGGGAGGGGGGTCGGGAACGGCCACACACTGACAGCGGGAGGGTGAGGGGCGGGAACAGACACACACACACGGACAAAGCAACAAACTAAAAAACAAAGCACTCACCTGGACATCTGGCAGATCTCTTGCTTCCTGCTCTCCACTCCTCCTCCCGATGACGTGGTGGAGGCTCGGCCGGCTGGGCCAATCCCAGCGCGGCCCTGGCTGGAGGCGGACGGCTGCTTCCTTCAGCTGGCCGGCCGGCCTGAGGAGAGGGAGGGAGACGGGCTGCCACGGAGCGGGAGGGAGGGGCTATCGAGCGTCTTTTGTGCAATGTCCCGAGCAGGAAGGCAGAGGCAGGTGCCGGCAATGCCGGACCAGATTCGGGGGCGTTCCCGGCTTTCGCCTGACGTCGCGTGACGTCGGCAAAAGCCAAAGAATCTCGGGAACGCCCCCGTGTCTGGTCCGGCATTGACGGACAGGCCCCTCGTCCAATGGCTAGGCTCCATTTATGGAGCCAGCCAATGAATGACGAGGGCCGACCCAAACCCACACACAGTACTCATTAGGTTTTTGCCTGCGCAAAAAAGATGCGCAGAGCGCATCTTTTTCGCGAGGCAAAACCTAAAAATGGGCACACCAAATACAAAAAAAGTGATGTGGACAGTAACCAAGTGATGGAAGCAACTATTCCTTATTTTCAAATCTGAAAGGGTTTTTGAACCAGTGATTAGTAGATTGATAAATGAGAATAGTAATATGTCAACGGCTCACAGCTTTCACTAAACCATAAACTGTGCATCTCCTCCTCTTCATCCATCACACTGCTAAGCGAGGCGTCCCACAACACGATAACAGCACCTCATTGGTCATCAGCACAGAATGTATACACTTCTAACAAATACAACACCCTACCAACTGACGCCTACTCGGTACCACTTACTGCACATATATGCAAGTGCTTCAGTGCCCCACACAAAATATGGTGAGAACCAGAAAACCATTTAGATCCCAACTTGGCAGAACTCCATATATTATTTTACACTCCGTCCCGAGAAGGAAGCTGTGCAAACTGAAGGACTGCAGAGTAAGAACATAGGGTGTGATGAAAAATTCAGCACAATTCATTATGTTTTTATCTGAGAGTTATCTAAATGCCCCCTGCAGCTTTCTGCCAAAGTACACTGGAATGGCTGATGCATGCATTGGGAAAAACACTCACGTACAAACGTAACCAGACTACGTTGAACGCATACTGTCAAACTTTGCACATCATAACTCCAAGATAATCTACAACATTACACAAAAGCTAAGTGTTATGATAACGGATGATTTAATGTATTAATTTGTTTGCCCCCCGCCTAATGTAAAGGATTGCCCAACATTGAAAATGTAAAGGGGTATGCATAAGATTTATGAAATAAAATCATGTCATTCCAAACTGACTGCCACATAAGCAAGAGAATTAATAACTCCTGAAGTCTCCAAAAGGGAAAAAGAACTGTTGATTTTTCTGAACGGATTATACTAATGGTTAAAAAAAGGGAGGTAAAAGATACAAGTGAAGGTAAACTTGATGAATTAAAGATGGAGTTTAATGAGGGCTTGAACAAGAAACCTGCAGAATATGATTAGGTTTGCCTTTGCTTTGGCCACCCACAGAGCTGCAGGTTTCCCTGCGCCAGGGCCACCCTACACAACTGACCCACGAAGCAGAACCTTAGAAAGCTCCATTACTGCCTTTAATTTTCCTTTTGTCGTCTGATTTTGGTGATCTCTTTGCAATATACGTTATATGACTAGATTTGGTTTCACTAACATTATAGGTCCTGAAGAAACCGCAGGATCTAGGAACTCTCAGGCCCCGAGAAGTGTCCAGGGCACAGCACCAGACGAAAAATGTCTAAGTAGCCAGATCTACCAGAAAATATTGCCTAGAAAGAATTAACAAGCATTTGCAATGCAATAGGTCTCGCAGTTACACAAGTTTGAACTATTGGCATTGTAAATGGCAATGCCTTGTATTTTGGTATTGGTTTTTAATACATAAATAAAAGACTGTCATTTACAATGGCAATAGCTTAAACTCGAATAAATGCGAGACCTACTGCATTGCAAATGCTTGTTATTAAAGGTTAGCAGCCACCATTAAAATCCCAGTTCCGGTTGGTTCTTCAAGCAGGTTGGTTCAACCTACACAATCGTATGTGCCTCACTGATTGGAAGGGGTCTGTTTGGAAGGTTTGAAGCATGACAATCCTGACCTGCAAAGTATGATATTGTGTTTTTAAAGTTGGACAAAAGTAAAGCTATAATGCTCCTCAGTCCCGAAGTGTGTGCCTCCTGCTCTTCTAGTACAGAGACCCCATTGAACCTCAGTCATGCTCAGAAGCAGCTTCCCATGTTGCAGCACTCAGACCACACGGAGCGCTGCCCCTCGCACCCAACGCTGTCCTTTACACTGACGGGCAACAGATCCCTCCCAATGTCCCTCTATCCTAAACTTCAATCTTTAGCCCGGCCGCCTCTCCTTTGTAGCTTCTGAGACTCAATTGATTGACTGTGCCCACTAAACAAATGGGCAGTCTTTACTTCTTTTCCATCCTTTCTACCCCGACTTCAAATCCCTGCTTCCCCTGCCACCCTGCAGCGAGCCACCACACCCCCACCCACCTGCGGCTGGCACCACACCCTTTCTTTTATTGCTGCTGAATGCATTTGCTAAGCGAGGTGTGGTCACTGCCCATTGTTGTGGCATTTCAATTTCAAATAGGCAGTTTGGGAGGGAGCAGTGGGGTAGATAAACCAACAATGCACTGCAGACGGAAGCAGAGTGGAATGAGAGATTAGGAACACAGGGCTCGGTGGGGGCAGAAGAGACACCCATGCCAATCACAGATAAAGTATAGAAGTGGGCTGAGCTCTCTGATCAGCCCTCAATTAGCCCTGCCTCTGTGGTGTGTATAAGATTAATAAACTTGACACAGAAAACAGTGGGGTCTACATTTGTGATGCATGTGGTATCGATGAGGTGGGTCGCAATAAAGAACAATGCTTCATGTGGGGATGCAAAGAGACACCCAAGCCAGTCACAGATAAGTATAGAAGTTGTAAAATATTAGCAACGGGTCTATTTACCTCTACTTGTGTAGAGCTTAGTGTCCGTAGCATGACACTTTACACGAAACTAAGTAGAAATAAAATAACTGCAGAATTTGAAAACGCAGGTCTGTGCGAATCTCTGGCCTGGTGGAAAAAAAGGTAACTCCTGCAGCACGCGCAAGGCGGCCCTCGCTCAAAATGAAAAAGAAAGAGTGTTTCCAGACTTATAAAGGAGAGCGTTTAACTCCGCGATTAACCCATCCAGTATAGGTGGGCGGGGACAAAAGTGGATAGGGTGGTAACCAGGAGGGGCTAAAAAGCCTCACTTACAGTCATCATACTCCATTTACCATAACTTATGACGCGAACCAACCAAAATAACGGGTGGAGCTGAAAGCCCACTTCTGGAACTGTATTGATTCCAAGAAGTCCTCGCAGATCGAGCAGTGCATGTGCACTGCAACGCCAGGGGAGACCTAAATACAGTGGGTCTAAAAATAAAGGCATTTTGTAGCATGTAAGGTAATACATTTATATACTCTTTTATGCCTTTAAGAATTGGACACAAAACATCTAAAATGGGAATAAAATTGGAACTTTCAGATGCAATTAATTTAAATAGAAAGAAATATGCGCTCTTTGCAATTTTGCTAAAAGGAGCTGGATGTTTCAGGCAGTTTCATAAAGACATGTAAGAGTAATTGAAAGAGTACTTCTGTGGTATCATTTCACTTACTTATAAATGAGTTTGTGAATCCGCCACTATGTCCTTTTGGAGGTCACTCTTACTATCCATGTCATGTTGTGAAGGGTACATTTTGAGAAATTAGGGTATTACTTAATCTTCCTTTGCAAGCATCTCCATGCTACTGCTCTGAAACTATTCTGTGAGCTAGACAACATCATCATCTCGCAAACATGGAGCGATGAATGACAGCGAGTTGCTGTATGCAAGCTCTGACTACCATGGAGTAAGGGAGGACTATGTTGACCTACTAAGTGTTATTATCTAGCAGCTAAATTTAAGCACGTAGTTAGATGGCTTGCAGATGTCCCTTCGTCCACAAAGATACTCAGATGGAAGGACAGCTTGCTTTATTCGAAAACCAGATCACTGCTATGAACAGACTAGCATTTTCTGTCTACAGCAATAAAGAAACTGGATGTGAGAACGCTATATGTCCCCAAAATGTTGGATTAGAATATGTCAGAGATGGTCACACTAGTGAGGAGTTCAAATGTACAGGCTTTGAAGATGTCAGAGTTTGAGACACTGGGAGGTCTATAAACAGAGTGGGTGACTTCTGCTATTTCACATCACAATACAATATTATGATATAACAACGGGGCACTTTTTAATATATGGGAAAGTACTGATGGTACTATTTAAATTATGAACCAGCCATAAATGCAGAATTGCAGACAATACTGCCCTTGAAAAATGGGAATAATCCATACAATACTGTACCAAAGATTCCTTGGGCAATCTAAGTTTAACATCTAAAGATTGCAGGCCATTGGGTCTAGGGACGCAGGGATGGATCTAGGGGTAGATGATTGGACATTAATCTTAACATACCCATACTAAGTTTCACAAAACTCAAGGTTTCGATAATTACAATGCAATATATGCCACAGAATATACCTTACCCCAAGAAAAAAGTAGATTTTCCAAATGCAGCCAACTCCGGCCCTGGATGTAGCATGGGAGAAGTGGGATTTTATGGAAACAACACTTACAACGCAACTTTTACAACGCACTACCTTTACAACGAAACTTTTACAACGCAACATCCATTACAACGCAACCATTACAACGCAGTCATTACAACGCAGTCATTACAACGCAGTCATTACAACGCATACCATTACAACGTATACCATTACAACGTATACCATTACAACGCATACCATTACAACGTATACCATTACAACGCATACCTACACTTTCCAACACTTACCCTACTGTTGCACCCTCTGGAGTTAGAATAGTAATTTTTACCCCTACACTATCCAATACTTACCTTACTGTTGCACCCCCTGGAGTTAGAATAGTAATTTTTACCCCTACACTATCCAATACTTACCATACATGCAATGCAATGGTATGCGTTGTAATGGTATGCGTTGTAAATATAGTATGCGTTGTAGTGGAATGCGTTGTAAAGGTAGTTTCAAAGGATTCGTTGTAATGGCATGCGTTGTAATGGAATGCGTTGTAATGGATGTTGCAGTGTAAAAAATGTGTTGTAAAGGTATGCGTTGTAAAAGTATGCGTTGTAACGACATACATCCGGGATTTTACTACGAGATGGTCATGCCTATTTACAGCTAAACTGTGAGGAGATTGTGATGACTATGGAGTGGATAAGTGAGAGACATGACTTGCTTTGACTGCCGTAACTTCTACCAGCATGTCCTTTTCACCCAAAAAGTCGAAGACTAGCACCACATTCATGGATGTAATACTAGTCCTTGCTATAAAAAGAAGCATAGTATAAAAGTGGAAAGAGGCAAACATCCATGTGACAAGTAAATGTGAATGGGGAGTAATATACTCGGCTAAACTTGAAAATATGGTACTGTAAGAAATCAGATTAGTTTAGGGTTTGGGGGGTCAGTACCCACCTCAAGTAATAATCACAATCGTGGTCAGTGTGAACCACTAAAGAAACCGGAGCTGAACTCCCTGCTAGCTATGGCACAGAGCATACAAGCTTAACTTAGAGGCAATGTGAAAAGTATTTGTACAGTGCTAAAAGATTAATAAAATCGAAACGAAAACAATCAAAATATCAAAACGAAACAGAAAAACAGTGCACACGTTATTAAACAAAATGACGCCAGATGACAAAAATCCAACAGGATAGGCTGGCCGAAGCCTTCGGCCACACTAAACCTGGACGCTGGACGCATGTGTGAGGTTTGTATTATGTGGTAGTGTACGCATGTAGATGCTAATACATCCCCAGGTGAGGCACTCCGTAGGTGATCATAGAATGATTCCAAAAGTTGTTGTTCAAATATTATTTATTGAAGTCCAGGGAGACAAATGGGACGTGTGTCTCCCTGGACTTCTGCATCCCCCACCATTTCCCTAGTTCACTTTTCGGCCCAGCTCCCGCTCGTTATTAGCAAGCACACAGATAGCACGCACTCCCATTGATCGGCACTTAAATGGGTATTTTTCCGCGTTTCTTTTAACCCTCATCCTGACCCCGACCTGTCTTCCTTTCAGCACTCCGTGACAAAGGGCCCCCAGCCCGAAATGCATAGGAGGAGTTCGCACTTATTTTCTACCCTAAAGTGACTATAATACACCGGATTGATATGCTGTTAATATCATTGAAAAATCCACTATGAAAACTACTGAACAATAAATGATATTTGAACAACAACGTTTGGAATCATTCTATGATCACCTACGGAGTGACTCACCTGGGGATGTATTAGCATCTACATGCGTACACTACCATATGATTACTGGTGTTTTGACAGAAACACCACCCACGAGCGCACCCAAAGCCGAATAATTTCTTACGAACTTTTGTCCACACCTGCAGTGCACCACCTACTTCTCTTTCTAGGTTTGTATTATGGAAATCCTAGAGTCCTCCCACATCTAACACTAAATTTCAGTTTTAAGCAGCCCCTGAACTCCTAACAATCTCCGAGACAGAAGTCTGGCAAAACAAAACTGGGTTTTCAGCAACCACACCATTGATATACACAACTTTTTGGGGAATTCTGTTTCCCTCCTTTGAAGTGAGCCCCAAATGTTAGACCTAAACCTACCAGAACCGTCAACAGCCTTTGACACTAATGTCAAAAAGATGGCCGCTGTGATTGGGCTATAGCCACAAACCAGCGAATGCTTTCAGGTGCATTAATCACATAACCCAACAGTGCTACTAACGGTGCTAGGTCCATCAGACAGGCTAATTTCTTCAAATATCTCAAAGGCTTTCCTCAAAAAGTCATGGATGGGCAGACTGGACCACACAAAATGGAAATAATCCTCCAGGGGGTTATGACAGAGGAGGCATGAGGGGTACCATCTCCAGTCCAATGACATTGAAGTCCAAAGATGTGGAAGTCAGTGCTGAATGTGGAGTCAAATTTTCGAAGCTTTGGTACAGCAATATTGCCATTGTCGGTTAGAAATATACACGCTGGTCTCCATCCCAGCATCTCATTGCACCAATCTCTCCTAGACTCCTTGCCTCAGCAGCCACTTTATAAATTCTAGACATTAGTGCTTGAGGGCTACTAGAGGTCTGCACCACCATCAAAGCAGAGAAAGTGGATGGCCCACCTAGGAAACCAGTAAAAACTCTCTCAACGTATGTTTAATTCTGTGATTAAAATGTTTTTTTCTTTTTTTTATGAATTAAGTGGTGACGTTCCTCCCTTCTGTCTGTAGCTTTCAAGGGCGATACATTCTCCTTCCACAAATAGGTAAACCACTGTCTACAATCTCAAGTGGGGTAGCTGCTATTGAGCCCTGGGCTCAAATGTAACTCAAAGAAATGTAAATGAGAGAAAACAAAGGGAAATAAAGATTCTTTAATCCTGCTTTTTTAGATAGTCTATGCCAAGCAATGATCATGCATGTAACTGACTCAGACCCAGAACAAATGGCCAACATTGTATCCAACGGGGTATACCATGCCATATCTCGTTCAGTTCCATATAATGGGAGATTATACTTGGGCAGTAGCCAATGAAACTTTTGGCCTGTCCCACCCAAAAATAAAGTCTCATGTTGGGAACAACCAGGGTCATACTCTTCTCTCAGGACCACTTCCAGGCGTCTCTGTATTTTGATTCCTAAATATGTTACCGGGTGATTGCACCATTCCAATGGCAAATCTATATTAGACCTGCCAATATTGGGAGTAATAGGTATCATCTCAGATTTATTCCAGTTGATTGTTAACCGGGAAATAGAGGCCAAGCAGGTAAATCCCCTTACTATATAGAAAAGGTTTAGTAACTAGACCGTAACATACAGCATTAGGTCTGCATGCAGGGACACCAAATAACGTCTGCCTTCTATTCACGCCCGTCTATAAAAATGCTCGTTCTTGAGGATACTAATCAGCGGTTCTGTGGTACGTGCAAAAAGTAATGGTGAGAGAGGACAGACCTGCCAAGTGGCTCTCTAGATATGAAAGGGAGATCATAGAAGGCAACCATTAAAGACTTTCTTCAAGACTTTCTTCTTTCCAAAACCGTGCCAGAAGGGAGATCATCACTGAAATTGCCAGCGCTACCACCTGCCTATCATCGCAGACCTTCCGCCCGTCTCCCGCCGCCCCGCCGTCTCTACTAACAACCAGAGTGGGGGCCGCAGAGTGGAGCGTGGCGAGGGGCGGACTACATAGTCCATGAGCCCTTGAGGTCTGCGTCGTCACCGCGAGAGCGCCAGGAGGCACTGAAAAGCAGCACCGGCCCCATTGAGCAGGGGACTTTCTTCTTCCCAAAACCGTGCCAGAAGGGAGATCCTCACTGAAATTGCCAGCGCTACCACCTGCCTATCATCACAGACCTTCCGCCCGCCTCCCGCCGCCTCTACTAACAACCAGAGCGGGGGCCGCAGAGTGGAGCGTGGCGAGGGGCGGACTACATAGTCCATGAGCCCTTGAGGTCTGAGTCGAGAGCGCCAGGAGGCGCTGAAAAGCAGCACCGGCCCCATTGAGCGGGGGACTTTCTTCCTTCCAAAACCGTGCCAGAAGGGAGATCATCACTGAAATTGCCAGCGCTACCACCTGCCTATCATCGCAGACCTTCCGCCCGTCTCCCGCCGCCCCGCCGTCTCTACTAACAACCAGAGCGGGGGCCGCAGAGTGGAGCGTGGCGAGGGGCGGACTACATAGTCCATGAGCCCTTGAGGTCTGCGTCGTCACTGCGAGAGCGCCAGGAGGCGCTGAGAAGCGGCACCGGCCCCATTGAGCGGGGGACTTTCTTCTTTCCAAAACCGTGCCAGAAGGGAGATCATCACTGAAATTGCCAGCGCTACCACCTGCCTATCATCGCAGACCTTCCGCCCGTCTCCCGCCGTCTCTACTAACAACCAGAGCGGGGGCCGCAGAGTGGAGCGTGGCGAGGGGCGGACTACATAGTCCATGAGCCCTTGAGGTCTGCGTCGTCACCGCGAGAGCGCCAGGAGGCGCTGAAAAGCAGCAACGGCCCCGTCAAGCGGGACGCGAGCGGGACGCCGGGCGAAGCCCGGGCCAAGGGCAGGCCCATTTTAGCCCGTTCTAGATTGTTCCAGGCTGGGCTGGGCCATTCCCCGTGGCTCTTGTACCAGGCGTTATACTTCGACTACCAGGTACACTTATTTGACATTTGTTGCTACATCTAGTAGATTTTACACAACCTATTAAGAAGAGTCCTAGGTCTATCCATTATGACTCGGGGGACTAGAAGCAAGACGGCCATGACCAACGCTCTGGCCACCGGCCCTATTGACCGTTTCATTTCAAGAACTAATGAAGTTATCAATCAGAGCATATCCCTGCTAGAGCGAAGGGTGTCACAAGATCTTGCAATTGCCAGAAGGTCGTCACTGGGCCCCTTAGCCTTAGCCCAATCTCCGCCCAAATCGCCTTCAGATATACCAATACTAATACAACCACTACAACTACAGTCAAACGTTCTACCAGAAATTCACTCAATCCCGAAATCGATCGATCTTTCTGTCTCGAATCTTTCACTAGACTCAGACTCCACAGGTAACTTAGAAAATACACCAGACCTCCAGTTACTACAGTCTCAAGACCCGGGCACAGGCTCTCAGCATCCGGGGGCGAAGGAGGGAGCTGTCCCCAAGCAGAAAAAAGACAAGAAAAAAGATAACTCTAGAAATACCAAAGTTGCCACAATTAACAAAAATAGACCAAATCTTCTAACATTACAGGGTGATGTAAACGACCCATCCATCCAATCTATTAACCTAACAGATCTCCCTGTTAATTTAATTATCCCAGCTAATGCGGGGGAGACCTGTAGTTTATGTAGTAAAAATACCCAGCTCTTGGCAAGTTTTAGGGAAATCCTAAAGCACCATCTCCAACCCCTAGAACGCAGTATAATGACCATCGAAAAACAACTCGCAAAATTGACCCATAAACCACCTAGTCATCATAGTGCGGGTCAATTGAACATAGGGGTTAGTAAGGGATCTTCCCTAAGCTCCAGCGCTCAAGATGGCCAAAAAGTCTGTGAACCCAAACCATCAAAGATGACAATACCTCAAACCATTCAATCAAACCCCAAGAGGCCACTAACTCCTGCTCCCCTAATTTCCGGAAGTGGGCCTACGGACAAGACTTCGAGCACCATTCTTACCCAGTCAGCACCCCCGCAACCCGTCCCAACTCAGCCTATTTCTGGTAAGGGTCCCGCTCAGCCACTAAGCCAGAGACCAATTCCATCCTTAGTACCCCGGTTCCCCACGTCAAACGTACCAGGTGACGGGAAAAAGGGGTTTAAGTCTAGACGCCCGATTCATCTTCCACGAGAAGCAGCTCCCTATACCATCATTCTCACGGGGGTCCCGTAGCTTCCAGAAACTTCAAAGAAACCATCTTGGTCCCTTCAAAATAAGGTCCTACAATGGCTCAATATTAATAGGCCAACACAATCTGCATATACCAGCAGAATCTCCACTGTACGTAGAGTTTCGTGGATAGGCCCAGAACCCATAAGCATAGAGGGAGACTGTATTATAGTTAATTGCGAAGACCCAGCCACAGTTGACCATATCTGTTCGTGGCCAGCCCTAGCCAAGAGTGGGGGGATTGACGCCCATCATCTTTCCTTCTTTCACCCCCCGATACACAACAACCAATATTTAATGGCTCCAAATTGTGAGCATTCACTAGAGAGGCCTTGGGACTATTCGGTTTCTTGGCTTACCCAGAGAAATAGCAGCAGAGAATGGCAACCCTGGCCTTGGTACCCAAGTAGAGAACAGGCTCCCTTGGTGGGATGGCAAGGAATCCCAACCAGAAACAGATTTGACTGCCTGGAAATGGTCGATTGACCGTTAGCCATTCCATACTGCAGTGACCAGCCCCAGAGGACACTTAGTCCTCTACCGACTCCAGAGAGAGCTTTGGTGATTCCATTTGTAAATACCAACTTTTTACTCTTGCCATCCACCTGTGCTCAATCTCCCCTATCCCCCCCACTTCCCTGCGTCCCTCCAGGTCACGTCGTGGAGGATTTTGAAATTTCTCCCGACCTGTTGTCCCCATCGACTAAGGGACCTAAACTTCCCTCTCCAACTGTGATCCGGATTAGTCCTCTCCAAACGACAACGCTATCACAGCTACCCTACATAGCCGAGCACGTAACTCTCTTCCATCCAACGTGATGACTCTATCCGTTTTATTTTGGAACATTGCTGGTCTTCGCTCAAAGATCAATCTACAATCATGGGCGGATACGATCAATGAGAACCACATCATATGCCTCCAGGAGACCTGGCAAACTGTCCCTGTCCATCTGGTGGGTTATAAAACTTTCTCCATCCCAGCAACACAGGGTTCGTTCGGAAGACCCAAGGGCGGTCTAGCAGTCTATGTAACAAACCTCCTTCCCTTTACAACAATTACCAGCTTAAAAGAAGAGGCTTGTTACCAAATTCTAAGAATTCATGTCGACAATAGATTCGCTTACCTCTTGGTAAACTTATATAACAATTAATCACCGGTTCTGCGAAGGAGGCACAACAGGTCCAACGCCGGTGCTGGCCAGAAATCCTGGCCAACCCCTTGCCACTTCAATAACCTTGAAGCTAAAACCAACCTAAAACTAGCGTGATCTTGAGAAGGGAATCCCCCTCTCACAGTTAGATACACTTTAGGGCGTGTAGACACATAGCCTACACTACATACCCCCTAGTTTTAACTACACACACCTTTTAATTGTCCTGAAGAAAGCCAGAATATTGATAAGGCACTGGCTGAAACATGTTGACACATTAAGGACGTAGGAGGTCGTAACTCGCCTCTAACGTCCCACAGCCTTATTTTTAACCGCTGACGGAGGCCCATTTAATAAAGTGACCTCACCCTCTGGGACCCCCGCCAAGCCGTTTTAAACTCACGAACTTATCACCCTTCACCGCACACACAGTGACATACCTGCTCCGCTGTAATCAGGCGTCGTAGCACACCCGGGACACGCTAGGTGTCACTGGGTGGGCCCGATGATGAAGCATGCCACCAACTAGGTTGGTGGGTGAGGGCTTTCTAAAGACACCCAGCAGGTGCCACCACCAATTGACAAAACAATACTGAGTCACCATGATGGTTATAATATTAATGTCATGCTAACCCTATTCCTAGCTAGTCTCTTTTTGATTAATTGACATATAAACCGGGGATCTGGACTAGCTATCTGGTCCTCTCTCTCCCTCTTGATACCCGCACAAACTTATATAACAACCTTTCACCTCCTGATTGTGTGCGAATATTTAATGAAATCACCATTGTCTTAATGTTACAGTTGAACAAGTCATCGTCTCTCCCTGTTTATATTATCTGGGGAGGCGATTTCAATATCCCACTATGCTCTAACTACAGAAACGGGACTTGTGGACTGTCTGATAAGACCGACTGTCCTCTGACCCACTTTGTACACAGCACCAACGGGAATTCCTTGAACGAGAGCCTTTTTACGCTAGAGTTGGACTATGCAAGCCAGTTGGTCTATCCACAAGTTGACTTCTCCCCAACATTCCATGGTAGGGGTTTGTCAAGCACAATTTACTTTATTCTCTGCTCACAGAGCTTAAGGGGACAATTGGCTAAATTCTCCACAGGATCGGATAGTTGTAGTGACCATTTCCCTAACAGAATCCTAATACAATTAAAATCTGTATCACTACATACAAATGTTAGAAGCCTACTAACGGAAGAATCGTTAAAAATGGACAAACTGAATGGGTTCTCAGTGAAGTGGGCCAAAATAGATCCTGACACAGTAACAGATAAAGTTCTCAAAAAAGCCATCCTTTTTGTTAATGACTGTTTAGACCCCAGTTCATCGCCCCAAACAGTGCTGGACAGCTTTGGCAGGATTCTGGGAATAATAAAAGAGGAATTAACTCGTACTACTGCACGTAAACCACCGGCCGAGGGCTGGTTTAACTCCGGATGTCGAAAAGCACTCTCAAACCTTAAGGCAGCTCTCAGGATTACCCCGAGGAACCCTCAAGAGATAGTAAAATTAAGAAAACTCTATAAGGCCGAAAGAGTAAAACGAACTAAAGACATTAAAGCGAATCTGTGGTTACAACTTCATGACAGTTGTCGAACAAGGGATAGTGGACACTTCTGGCGAGTTGTAAAATCTCCCTTTGTCAAATTCATCGCCAGTTCAGCATCTTGACGTCGCAATAACAGCAGAAGAATGGGTCGCTCATTTTTCAAGAATATTTGGTGGATCCCAAACAAATCCAACAGAGGGGGGCTCTACCACTGTCCCCGCAGTGGTCCCAAAGATCTTCCCATTAAACATCCGTTTTGAGCTCGGAGAGGTGGTCAGGGCCCTAAAAGTGTCAAAACCAGGTAAGGCCCCCAGTCCAGACGGGGTGCCGTGGACATTTTTACAATTAACATCGAGCTCTGGTCTCCACTTCTCACCCAGGTTCTGACCGCGGTAACAACATCAGGCCTTATTGACTCTTGGTCTTCATCCATCCTCCTTCCCATCTTCAAAAAGGGCGACCGGAACAATCCGGTTTGTTACAGACCCATCTCCCTCCTGGACTCCCTGGGCAAGGTAGCGGGACGTCTGCTGCTGGAACGCCTCCAGGAGTGGGCAGTAACTAATAACATCTTAACCGACCTCCAATACGGGTTCCAGGCAGGTCTTGGGACTGTGGAGCATGCCATGAATCTTGCTCTCCTGATTGGGAAATATGTGAACGCAAAAAGGGGTCAATTATTTCTTGTATACGTTGACCTCAGCGCAGCGTTCAATTGTGTACAGCACCCCAAACTCTGGGCCTTGCTTGAGGAAATGGGCGTCGATCCTGCTCTTATAGCATTCTTGCGTGAACTCTATTCGGACGCAACAGCAAGAGTCAGGTACGGGATCAGTGGAGAACTCTCTCCCCCTTTCTAAATTACAAAAGGAGTTAGACAGGGCTGTGTACTGGCTCCCTTCCTGTTCAACTTGTACACCAACGGCCTGGAGGCAGCCATGCTAGAAGGGAGCCAGGACCTTCCACAAATCAAACATCGCCCCATACCAACGCTGTTAAATGCGGACGACTCATCTTCGCCAGGACGCTGACCCAACTCCAAGTACAGCTTAACAAGTACTGTTCTTATATGGACTCTCTCGGCCTTAAGGTCAATATAAAAAAGACATTTGTAATGCACCTTGGCCCTAAAATAAAGAGCCCCAAACCCATTTTTATCGAAAAGACCAAGCTTGAAAGAACCAGTGTCTACCCCTATCTGGGCATTTTGGTGGAAGATTCTTTGAGTTGGCGACAGGCTGTGGCAAGTAAAAAGCTGCTCTTCTTGAGAGCCACGGCAGCCCTAGTTTCTTTTTCAAGGAAACTGGGGAAACCAGCTCCCCCAGAACTACTCACAATATATTACGCAAAGTGCCACAGTGTGGCAACGTATGGTGCAGGGGTCTGGGGCTATGGACCGATAACCCCACTCCAAACGGTTGAGAATGGGTTTGCTAAATATCTGTTGGCCTTACCACATAGTGCCCCAACCTATACCTCGTTAGCTGAACTAGGTATGGATTTTATTACAGACACCATTCGTTGCCAACCAATGCTCTTGTGGCACCGTATATAGACCAAAGAGGAGTGCCACCTAACGCGCTCTTTAATTCTGGATTGTACAGCCCTCGACAACTGGGAAAAAATACCCTGGCTAGCATACATCAGGAACTTCAGCCAGGATATGGACCGTAGCAACTTTTTTCAGGACCCTCCTAGCATGAGTGACATATAGAGGAAAGAACTTAAAAAGCTATGTTTGTCCCACCTAAGAGCTCTATGATGCTCGGTAGAACTGGTGAAACCCACAAATTTAAAATTATTGCAGTACAGACTCATCTGGGCATCCAACCATATCTGACCTTCCATTTGAACAACTTTGAAAAGTATCTTCTCACAAGGTTTCGTTTTAATTCCTTTTTCCGGCTTGTAACTTTTCCAAATGCCCAAGACTGGTCTCCCACTATCATTTCCTGTCCCTGTGACGATGTTTCCCCCCAATCAACAATACATATTCTTTTTTTCTGTAAATGTTATTCTTTTCCTAGGAAGGTTTGGATCTTGCCTTTATTAAGATTAATAGGCCTAAGAACCTGTCGCCCAGCATATCTATCTCTGCAATGTCTGGAATCAAGTTTTATAGCGAAGTACGTAGCTAACTTTTTAAAAGCCTGTATCAAATACCGAAGTAATCATGAGTGATTCATATTTTAGTTTGTTTCTCGAGCTTTTGAGCTCTTCGCTTTTTACATTTTGTTTACAATATGATCGATTCGCTCCAAAAACGTCTTTTAACAATGCATAATTTTAATGTTTTTTGTACTTTTTATGGTTGTAATAACAAGTGGCAATCGAATAAAAGTTTATGAAACGAAAAAATAAAGCTCAATTCAGCCAAATAAGCTCTTCCCCAATCCTAAACACCCAAGGACGATGAACAGGTATGTTCATGACAAGTAATCAAAGGCCTTAATTCCATGCAGAAAGAATGCTGCTATGAAAATGTCTAGTTCAACCTGAAGTGCTTGCAAAAAAAATAATTTGCAAATTATCGGTGGTGGACCTACCAGCTTACAAAGGCAGGCAGTGCCAGCACTCATGACTGCAGTTCATTTTCTATAATTTGTCAATATTTTCGTGTCTATATTAAAGAGATCGGGTAGCATGATGAACAGTCGTCCGCTGCCTTGCCTTGCATAAAAATGGCCTCTCTTACTGAGGGAGGTAACAAACCGTTCTCTCTGGGCTCCCAGAATGCCACTAATAAATGGGGGGCCAGCAGTTCCACATACTCTTTATAGAATTCAGCAGTCAGTCCATACAGTCTGGGGCCTTTCTCAACTGGCAAGAATTTAATAACTTATTTAATTTCCACGACCGTTAACTGCGTATTAAGTGGTTCCTTTCATGTGTGTCTAGTGGACCATTCTTCCCCAGCTAGTACACAGCTGTGCAAAACTCTACACATGCACCCAAAATGCCTTGAGTAGTAGTACACTTGTGCCACACCTGATTTGCTATGTTCAATGCGTTTGGAGATGCCAAACACCGATTGAACGATCTTGCCAGCGTACAACTAGAGTGTTTCTCCCCTCTCCTCTGGCATATTTTTCCAAATATGTAATCTCTTTGTCTGCTTCTTCTCAAAATTGTAGTAATATATTGTGTATTGCAGCTAATGTGTGGGGACCCAAATTTCTCTAATAGTCCCTCTCCAGACCCTTCAATTCACCTTCCTTTCTATTGACTGTTTCTTGGATCGTCTTTAACCCCTCCCATGCTCGTGACGGAACGGTTCCGTCACGAGCCTCGGGTGGGCTGTGCTGGTGACGGAACGGTTCCGTCATGGCCCTCTCGCCGCGCCTGCGCGGCGTGAATTCCGCGCCTGCGCTAACGTTCTCTAGCGCGGGCGGGCCGTGACGGAACCGGTCCGTCACAAGCACAGCTCACCCGTATGCCGTGACAGAGCGGTTCAGTCATGAGCACGGGACCGCCGCACAGCCCCCCCACCCCCTTAGCACTGCCGCGGAATAGCCGCCACAGTGAAGGGGTTAAAATAGTTGTTTGTAAATGCATAGGGCTCGAATATGGGCCTTGTATCCATCTCAAAGAACAGGGGGCACTATACAGTGACCCATATTTAAGGAGAAGTAATCCTTTATTTCCAGTCTGATTCAGCCTTTAAATACCACGTCCATCAGGTTATTAGAGGGAAACACTCATGGGCTAGACTGATAGTGACAGGGGAAAGATCGAACAGTGTCTGTAGTAAAATAGAAGTTTACCTACATCTAGTACAGCCATTTTTTTTTTCGCCAACAAAAAATCAATGTGTGAACGTGCATTGTTGAGTGCAATTCATCATTTTTAAATACGGAGATTTGCGTTGTCAAACGTCCACTAGTGATTATTCTGTGGACAGCATTGCTCACATCCAAGATGGTGTTAATGTCTTTTTCCCAAAAAATCGTGCAGGTATTTAACTGATCACATTTTTGCATTCATTCTTCAAAAGGACGGAGTGCCTAAATCTGACCCATTGGTGTTTAATCGGGTAAGGCCATCCTTCAATATAATCTCCTGCACTGTTATATGGCTACCTTCTGGATGAGTACAACTGGCTACATTCTGGGAAAATCTGTGAAAAAAAGGACTTTAATGTTGTGTTTGAGGCTCAGCCTTGCAGAATAGAGTATTCCATCCTATGACGTCGTAGTAGTGTTTTTTTGCTGGAAGGAAGGAGACTGTAAAGTATGGGGAGATGGAGATATTAATACCCTCATGGTTCAGGTCTATCTGTTCACATGCCAGTCTCAACCCAGCACTCAATACCCTAGCTATGATGGGAACAGGGATTGATGGGCCCAGTCCACTATGAACACCGAAGATTGATTTCTTTGGGGCTGCAAACCTATCTGCAATTTTCCCATGAAAAGTTCAACTTTACCAGTGTCCATGTATTCCGGCACCCCAAGAATGCGTAAATTATAACAGTGTGAGAGTGCACCTCCACCCCCACGCTTTCAATGTTTGACTTGTATTTGCTCTAATAATTTCTCCTTTTAGATCACTGCTTTATCCTGTCCACCTAGCCACCCCGAGTCATCTTCTAGATCAGAGATGCAGCTCTCAGAGTCATTCAGTGGATCCACAAATTTATCCAGGTGATTTTGCATTATATCCACTCTGCAGGACAGTGAATCGATTTGTTGGTCTATTGTTTGTCAGCTCTTCCTCGTGTCTAAAAGAAGAGAGATAAACTTGGCATTTCCAGTTTTTTTTAAGCACCTTCAGGTACAGAGTCAATGGGTTGTCACCTATCACCTCTCCCTGTCCTGATTTCAAAGGTAAGATTTGCATGTTTGTGGTGCATTTTCCCATTTCAGTGTCCTTGAGCACTCTCCACAATAGTCCAGTAGAATAGAAAATGTGCTCTGCACTCCTTTTCAGCTTTAGTAATGCTCAGTATTCAAAATCTTGGCACCTCCAGCCATGCTACTTCCAGGCAAGATCTCCTTCTTGCTTCGGAGTCACCGACAAATAATTGCTACTGGTGTATGACTAATTTGTAGACAGTTATGGCGCTCAATACATTCTGTTTGTCGAGTTGATGGTCTGTTTCGCCACCATCTGTAGACTCCACTGCCTGTGTCACCACCAACTGCTTCTCCGCTGCCCTACACCGGCCGTGGCATAACACGCATGGTCTCAGGCCTCACTTTTAGCACATTGGTCTCCTGCCCTCCTGCAGGGCTTTCAATATACATTCCCACTCCGATCCAGCCCGGAGCAGTAGACCAGCCAGGGGCCACTCCTAGGTAAGCGAGGTGGGCGACATTCACAGAGAAATCTGCCAGATCGTACATCGGGCCATGGAGCTATTCTAAAGAGACGCCATCTTGGACGATGCGCTCTGTCACACTCCCAAATTTATAAGCATTCTCAATCATGTTACTCGTAGTGCACAATGCTCATGACTATTCAGAAACTATACTCATGCTTATATCATTCGACCTCAGGTCTATCAAAGTTCCAGTGTTTGTTTAGCTTTTTTCAATTTTTGTACAGTAATAATTCAGAAGGAATCCAATAAGTAGTCACTTGTTTTAATTGACAATTTTTCTTATGCTTAACAGATGCATGTGTGCAATGTCCTCATTATAAAATTCAGTAAAAAGAAAAAAGAATGGATTTAAAACTCAGCAACCTTAATGGTGCCCTTACACTTGACATAAGGGTGAAGTAAGTGGAGGGCACATCAAACCAGATAGGGATAAGATCCCTGAAGCAGGTATCTAAAAAGATGTTAGTAAGATGAACTGTGGCAGATGAATAAGTGAATAAAACATTGATGGACCATATGCAGTGGATGGGAGGGTGAAAAAATAATCTAGAATGTTTAGCAATTACGCCCAAACTCATGGGATGTGAGGAGAAAAGTCGAAAAATCATTCCGATCTATAATCATTGCACACCTTCAGAATGAAGTAGCCCAGGTTAGGGTCCATAGCAGAGTGAAGACGGCACTGTGCCATGGTTCGCAAATCTTAACTTTCTCACACGTGAGCTGTTCTACACAACTGGAAGCTGTCGAGGGCTGTGTTCCTTGTGCAGCTGAGAACTGCATCTGCTGATGAATCTGAAAGAGGTCAGGGCTCTACCGTAAGAATGACAGAGGGGAGGGCACAAACTCTGGCACAGTGGAGGTTACTGCAGTAGTGGCACGTGAAAAATCCCAGTTTCTTCCAGAAGTTTCTCCTTAAGGGATTAACATATCTCTTGTTCACTTTTACTGATGAGTCGCATCTGGTGTGCGAGAACGTTGTGCAATTCTTTTTTGGTAGCTGTGTCAAGGGAAGAGGCAAGAGCAAGGGGAGCTATGGATTGGGACGGTGGTCAACACTGGGCAAAGGTTAGAGCATGTGTCCCCAGCTGTTGAACAAAAGTACACAGACCTTGCCTCGTAGCAGTGTTTCACTAGATGTACACTGTTGCAGTGTGGGATATTATTGCTTTAGGACTATCCCCCTTTTTGAGGGCACGTGTACTTCTTTAATTACATGCAGATCTATTAAACAAATATTCAAATTCTGGACGAAGGTTATCAATCGAAAACAAATAGCTCAAGGGAAAACCCCTGTGAGTCCCACCCCACACCCTTCCAATAGATGGTGGATAATCTCCCTGCCCCTTTAAACTCCCCTGACAATGTAGTATTAGTAAAATAGGTCATTACTTCAGTGACTAGCATTCTTCAGGGACTATTATCCGTAATCGCCACGAGAAAAATATTTTCAGTTGTCACCACCCAATAAGGTAATCTACATTTTCGAATCATCAGAAGATCTTGGACTTTTACATTACCGAAATGGAAACAGGAGATCACAGCACTTGACTTAATGTGGTAATGATCTGTCTAATTTTATGCAAATTCATCAAGCAGTGCTAATATTAATACCCATTTTAGCTCCTGGCTAAAACGGATGATATTTTCACATGGGGGTTGATCAGGAATGAGTGCTTTCTGTCCTTTCATGGAATGTCAACGGCTTGGGTGACAAAATAAAGAGAGGTATTGTCCAACAGTATCTGAAGTGACAGTCCCCAGATCTTGTTCTACTGCAGGAAACTCACTTGGTGGGTAACAAAAGTAAGGCTCTTAGTAGATGGGGATACCGGCTCTTGGTACATGCTGACTATACCACCGCGTCTAGGGGTACGTGTATTCTGGTCAAAAAAGGCCCATCACTGATTGCACACAAAACATGGACAGACCCACGGGGACGGTTTGCTGTGGCCGAAGCTCAATGGGAGGGGAGGGCTCTTAATGTAGTTTCTGTTTACCTGCCACCGGCACTGGGTAGGGATGCCCTAGCAGATTTAGGCCAAGTGTTGACCAAACTCCCCGACAGTACATTGATATTGGGCGGTGATTATAACAGGACTATGGATGATACCGTTGATAGGTATCCAGACCAAACAAACTTATGGCGGAATTAACTGCGGCACTGGGCCTCTCTGATGTGGGGCGGGAGCTACAAGCAGAAGATTCTACATATACATACTTTTCCAGTGTGCACGGTAGTCTCTCCCGCATAGATTACTTTTAAACGTATACGGCCTCAGTAGGTAATTTTCGACACCCTCAGACGCTACCCAGAGGGATCTCAGATCACTACCCTGTGGGGATTGAGTTCACTTACGGGGAACGACAGCTGCGAAGTACTATTGTTATTAATCCATGGCTGTTGAAAATTCTGAATATTAACGAGTAGCTCTGTCTGCAGACTGAGAACTTTCTTACAGAAAATCTAGGGTCAGTAGATTCAGCACAGACTATATGGGAGGCAAATAAGGTGGTCTTAAAAGGCTATGCCCTGTCACTGAAAACAAAATATGTTGCCAAAAGGCGTGAGATCTTGGTTCAATTAGAGAAGGAACTTCTGGGACTTGAGGCAAATCATGCGCAAAATCCCTCAGATGATTCCTTACATACTTTGACATTGAAGCGAGATGAGTATAGGCTCAAGGTGCGTTAACACATGATGGCCAAGCAGAGTGCCACACAGCATAGGCTGTATGAGCTGGGTGATAGGGCAGGAAAGACACTAGCCTGGGTGGAAAGGAGGGAACAGGGTACGAGGTGGGTACCTCGGCTAACTATGCCTGGCGGGGAGGTCCTCCATCGCCCCAAGGATATTGTGGAGACGTTTGCAGACTACTTTGCAAAAGTGTATTCTCCCTCCACTACGTATACAGCGGAGGACTCAGGCCAGCTTCTAGCGGCTAGTGATAGCAATGTGCCAACTCTCTCGGAGCTGGACAGAGACGTATTGGATGAAGATCGGACAGGTGAGGAAATCCAGAAGTCCGGGATGGCGATGGGGCCGAATGGCACCCCCATTGAGTTCCTCAAGGTGATGGCCTCTCAGATTGTCCCACATCTACGGGCAATAAATGTGGAAAGCTGTGAGAGGGGAGTTCTGCCAGCAGACCAGCGTCTTGCTAGTATTGTTGTCATCCACAAAGCGGGAAAGCCGGTGGATGACTGTAGCTCGGACAGGCCAATCTCATTGATAAATGTAGAGGCAAAGATCCTGGCAAAGGTTCCCGCCACGCGACTTGGGACAGTAATTACCTCCCTGGTGCACCGAGGTCAACCTGGCTTCATGCCTGGGAGAAACACGGCTCTTAACATATGCCGGCTGCACAACGTTATGGCGCGAAGGGATTTTTTGGAGAAGATGCAGCTATATTGTTCCTGGATGCCTCCATGGCATTCGATTGAGTGGCCATATCTTTGCGAAGTTCTCATGAGAGTTGGGTTGGGCCCTAAATTTATACGGTGGGTGAAGCTGCTGTATACTGACATTCAGGGGCAGGTGAGAGAGTCAACAACTATGCGTCCCGAATGTTCACGCTATGGGGAGGCACTAGACAGGAGTGCCCATTGTCCCCGATGCAGTTTTCCCTTATGCAGGAGCCCCTGGCAGCCTGGATCCGTCGTGATGTGATGGTGCGGGGTTTCAGATGGTCATTGGAGTGTGAGGACAGAATTTCCCTATATGCCGGTGACATATTGCTATACCTTGCCTCCCCATACAAGTCTATCCATACGGTTCTCAATATTTGCACAAACTTTGGGAATACTCGGGATACGCAGTTAACTGGGGTAAATCTGTGCTATGTGTGTTATATAGAGAGACTCCCCGTCTCCCCAGAGATTGCGCGTTGGTGGTCGCGGCAGACGGATTCAAGTATCTGGGAGTCTTTATAACGTCGGACCCAGCTCTCTTTTACAGCCAAAATTTAGCGACCCCCATTGGCTAGATTGCGAACAGACGTTAAACACTGGAGGTCGCTATGGCTGTCTTTGGTGGGCCGTGCTGTTCTTTTTAAAATGTTGGCATTCCCTTGATTTTCATATATTCTTCAGAACTTCCCGCATCGGATTCCAGATGCGTACTTTGTAGCGGTTGAAGGGGAGATACGTACACTGTTATGGGATGGTAAGGCCCCTAGGATAGCTCTTCAGAAACTTACGAAGGGGTGGTACGACGGGGGGGATAGTGTTGCCCGACATTAGGTTGTACTACTGGGCCTCTCAGTTGGTGGCTGTGAATTATTGGATGTATGCCCTACCAAGGGACCCGGCCTACGTCTTAGATAAGTACCAGATGGATCGCTCCGGATATCTGGGTGCCCTGTATTCCTGCACCAAGAAGCAAAGGTATATTGGCCCAACACTGCACACTGTGCAAATTTGGCGACTGGCTGGGCTGGCGTCCTCACAAAGGCAACACCGATGTGGTACACTCAGAAGTTAGGCATGCTGTGCTATCAGCCTGGATTTGATAGGTATGATGTAATAGGCATATCGACAGTGAGTGCACTAGTTAAAAAAGGGGCAAAACTCAAATTTGAAGATCTCCAGAAAAGCTACAAGTTGGCCTTACTGGTGGCCTTTCCCGAGCTGCGAGGACATACCGGACTCGTCGCCTCTGGAGGACCGTTTGCTAGAGGGGCCACTGCAGTCTAAGGCGATCTCCCTGACCTATAAAAAAAACTTAGTAATAATTTGCCAGATGCCTTCAGAAATCTCAAGGAGAAATGGGAGAGAGACCAAGGACTGATCGACGAGGAGGATTGGCGACTGGCTCCGATGTCACCTAGAGAGGCGGCCATCACGCTTAGATTTAGACTAATATAACTCAGGATTCTGCACCGCTCGTATCTGACCGGGATAACGCTGGCCAAAATTGGGTCTAGGAAAGATGACCTAAGTTTGAAGGGTTGCAGGCAACCAGCTACTTTATCATACATTGTGGGAATGCCCACTGGTATGGGATCTTTGGGAGAGGGCCACGACTCATATGCCATCTGCATTGGGGAAGGTAGTGACCCCCGACGCCCTCCTGGGCTTGCTCAACATATGGGAGGATACAGACCTGACTGAAATCGAACAACAGTTGGTGACGCTGGGATACACATTGGTGAAGAGAGAACTGGCAAGGGGATGTGGTGGAGTGGCGCCACCCAAGGTGTCAATGTGGTTGAAAGAGTTAGACAGGTGCATGATAGCGGAAAAAGAAGTCTTCATAACCAGATGGTGCCCGAGGAAATGGGATTAAAAAAATGGCAGAAGTGGAACACTCACAGGGGGGAGATTTGTATATCACCCATGGTGGAATTGGAAATGTGAAGAATGAGGGACTGTTTCTCGACCTCTGTACCATGTACGGTGCTGAACGCAACATGTGAATACTATACGTAATTGCTGTTAACCCGTCTGCCACAAACCTTTTGTTAATAAAAAACACTTCTAAAAAAATGTGTTAACATGTATTGACGTTTTTGTGGAGTTGAACTGCTGGAGTTTTCATTTAGTTATAAATCATCTTGTTTAATTAATTCTGTATTGCGGAGTGTACTTTACAAGTAGTTTAGGGCAAACTGCTACGAGGTAGCGCAAACAGCACAGATACTTTGGCTAGAAGATAGGAAGGCTATACCGCAAGTGATTAAGAGAGGAGAAACTGTTTAGACAGGAAGGTGAGTCAGTGGAATAGGGTGGGGATTAAGGGTTTAAGGGGCCGTGTAAGTTTACTGCATACTACATAACTGGCTTTGTTTGTGCTGCGTGCAGTGGGGTGGGTGCATTGTGTTGATGCTTTGGGGCAAGGTGGATGTGCCAAAGACATGGCAGTCTGTGGCAAACAGGATCGTGCCAAGAGTGAAAGAAGCAGCTATGCCGGGGGAGACGGACAGTCTTTTGGGGATGCATATGGGTTTATGATTGGACTGTACCAGCAAAGACCCAAGACTGTTGTGATTCAGGCTTCGTTCCAGTGAACTCCAGTCACCTGCAGTTCCAGGGTAGTTACGACAGGGGGGGGGGGGGGGAACGTCCTAACCCCCGACACCCCCTGGAGAATCTGATTGTGTTATTGACACCTGTGCCCCGCCGTTTGCACCTGCTCACTTGCAGCGCCTAGGAGGGCAGCTCTCCCGGGTAGGGCCTCTCTGATGTTGATCGCCGGCACCGGAAGTTCGTTACAGGAAGTGTTCACAGTTCAAAGACAAGCGTGTGTCTGCCTTGTATAGTGAATCAAGCGCGCGGGTGGGATCCTGTGAGCGTGCGATGGGAGAGTGTGAGAGAGGAGACGTCATGTGCGTGCACATCGCCCGTCCGTGGGGGCACATGGTTTGTCTCCCTTCGTTAGCAAAACCGACAACAATAGGCTTGCCAAGGCGAAGCAGCGCATGCACTGCGTTCGCTAGGTGATACCTAACAAGCAAAGAGGTCTGTATTTCTTTAGGGAGATTTTTCCATGTAATGTAAATGTTCTGGCTCTGAGCGATTTGCAGTGATAGGAATAATGGACCAGATTTTTTTTTTCTCAGATAAAAGTACTTTCCTTGGGATATATAGCACGATGTGGCCAAGAAGACATATCATAAGAAGGGCAAAGAGGCAACTCAATGTCAAAGACAGGATTTTTAAATCTGTCCTCCTGTTAACATGGGGGCTTATATAGACATGGTTTTATACCGATTTGGATCATGTTTAGGGAGACAAAAAAACGGTTGCATACAGAACGACTTAGGATATTTTAGTTGATGCCTCGGAAAACCTGCATATAAGGAATTCTTATAGTGATGCTTGGATTCACCAGTAACCACCACATGGCATGGAGGAGCGATGTTACAGAAGAGCTCTCTAAAGATACAGAAATCTAAAGAAAAACTTACCAGCACCCATGCGGGAATTTAGACTAATTCCACAAGAATATTTTACTTTGTCGATGTGGGCTGCTTCAATGCAAAACAGTTTGTGTTGCAGGCAGCGTTGCATTATTATTTCAAAGATGACACGTGCCCAGAAACAAAACCTCGATCTTAGGGCAAGCAATGAGTGGCCACTGAACCAATCAATTTAGCAACCAAGCATAAGCTCTCGGACATCAAGGTTACCTCTGTTCGGTAAGTAAATTAGTCAATATTATCTCTGTATCAGGACAAAGATAAATAAATAAAATGAATAAAAGATGTTTTCCTCAAATGAACAGTTGAAAAAGCGAGCCAATCGTCCCTAAAATGCATTTGACAAGTTAGATTTTAGTCATTAGTCTGTAAACTTTGTGTGGTGCTTTCCGACAACGATTGTTTGATGGTGAAATGCTTCTAATGCACTTATTCAAAAGCACGGATAAAAATGGGACAACAAACTAGCAAACCTCTTCTTTACCACTCATCCTTCCCACAAAAGAAAACAAATTGGCAACCTGTCCGGACTACACGTACAGCGTTTTTCTGAACACTTTCTAGCGGCGCAGAAATAATTTAATGCAGTGATGCTGGCCTTCGATGACAAAAAATAGGAAACCCGAATATCAAAACCAAAGAAGTTTTCATTTAGAAAATAATTTTAAAGTCATTGGGCTCATTGATTATGCGCTTTGCATGACAATTTAAAGTACCAGTGAGTACCGGGAGATGTACTTGGTGTGGGGCAAAGCTGCAAATCAATAATCAAACTGCATCAATAACCAACGCACAGCAGAAATAAATCTAAATAGTTTCAAAACACTCAAGCATCAAGAGACTTTGGTCAAGGTTGAAAAAATTAAGTATTTAAGATTGGACCACAATCTTTCCTAGGGTTGGAAAGGAGACCTTAGTGATAACTGGTGATGCTGACGTATTGCCATTGCACCTCATTAAATTAAGTTGAAAGATAATAAATACAAAAGGTTGTAACAAAGCACTGCAACATGGTGCGGGACCGCAATCTATGACAAATATTTTCCAGTAAGTGGTGAGACACACACAAATGTTTTTTTTAAATCACAAACTGAACAAACATAAAACAATGTGTCGTTTTGTCTATTTTGCACACAACCAGAATATAATTTCCAAATACAGTTCGTCCAATATTTTTTTCATGCTTTTCAGTTCTTCAAACGACGACTCCTTGGTGATAAATATTCCTTTGTACCAGTGTAGGTACAAATATACCTTGCTTTTGCAATTTATATTTCTGAAATGCGTTTCAGGAAATGCAATACATATTTTGAATCAATCTTTGACCTTTTGAAAATATGCTGCCCAGCATTTACTGGTCTTTTTCCAGAAGGCATATATCGTTTTCATTACATTTGTAACGTGTCCTAGAAAGCAGAAATCTCAACAATAAGTCCCCAGAGTTCAGCAGTTGTTTTGCTGAAAAAACCAGAGCAAAGCAACAGCATTTCGCATTTCTAAAATCGCTCCCCCCAAAACAGCTGTGAAGAGAAGGAGACTTGGACCGTAATTTGATAAACAGAGCATTCAACGATGGGCCAAGAGTCCTCGTCCCAAGGTCTGACAGCCAGTGACAGGCGTGAGACTAGTGATTTTCACCCTACCCAAACACTTTAAGACTGGACTCTCGAGTGACTGTCAGCTTGTCTCCCAGACTTGACTGGGTCACACAGGCCCGCCACATAACTACATCTGTCAGCGGAAGATTATTCGGTGCACATTCTTCGGCGTCAAGCGTTTACAGCCAATAGAGCCATTCATAATTACAATGGATCGTTTCCAATAGAGACAGACACGTACAAGAGTGGGTCTTGCAAGGGATGAGCAGCAGGCTCATCAACGTCAGAGGTAAAGTGAGCTAGGAAACGTCTGACTGCTCCTTGAGGGGAAACGGGGACACTGGAAGTATTTTAATTTAGGCGCTGATTGAAGACTTCTCGTCTCCCAACTATGGAAAACAAGGTTGAAAATAGAAAGACACTGAAACCTACACTTTATTGCTTATATGGTTGTTTTAGTCGTGCTCGATATAGTAAGAACACCAGATTTTAAGTTACTTTTTGCTGAACACTGAAATGGTATCCCGAATAATGGATTCCTTTGAAGTTTAGGTGACTTAACCTGCATAGCGTGGCCAACCCTTCTATGGTCCGTTAACTGTCTTGGTGAGAAACCAGCCCGCACAAACTTGATACACAGTAGGGATCTAGTGGATGAATAGTTAACTGCAATATTATAGTGCTGGCCATCAACCTTGAGTAGCCGGCTTGCGTGTGGAGTATCATGAAGTGATCAACATAATGTGAACTATTGCAAATTGAGTGGGGAAGGAGTGAATGGGTAAAATTATATATTAAGCACAGATAGCCAGAGTTTGGTGGGTGGCCACCATTAAGAGGTTTAACTCCTCTAGATTAAAGTAGGAATGAAAAGTGTCGCTCCTGCTTGAAAGTAATAATTGGCCAGACGACATTACATGGCCATTACCGCCGGTAAGTTTCAGTGCAATTGTTTTGTAACGGTCAATTATCAGAGGGAAAGTTATATAATTATACTTTAAAGCCTATGAGTAAAAGATGAAGTGCCATGAATGAAACGTATAAATAGAAATATGGCCTTTATTAACACCTTGGGTGCTCATGACTAGCTCAGCTCGTCATGAGGCACAGTGGCGCTGTGCTCATGGCGAGCTGAGCTCGTCAGGACTACCGCGAGGCCCCCACGCGGTGATAATTCCCCTGCTGTGCTGAACATTCCATGGAAACAGGCATGGTCATGACTAGCTCAGCTTGTCATGAGCACAGCGCCACTGTGCAACGTGACGAGCCGAGCTGGTCACAAACACCGCGACGCCGCGCGCGGCCCCACTCCGCCCACACCGCGGGGGAATTAGCCCTGCGGCGAAGGGGTTAGACCATCTCTTTTTGTCATGTTTGGGCACCTGCTAGCTCCCAATGGTCATGTGTAGATCTTACTCACCCCGTGTGACTTTTTCAAGGACTAACATTAAATAGTAACTTGGTTAGAAGCAGACCAACATCAGCAGTGTGATCACCCTGGCGGCCAAAATACTTCGAGAGAAGATTTTTGCTACTTTATCATAAAAATATCAACATACATTATTTCTGAAATATAAATATGCATTTATCAAGAGCACCCAACCATTTCCCCATATTTTTGAATCGTTTACCCTTGCTGCAATTTTCAAGATTATTTGATAAACTTCTGCAAAGCTGTTTGCAATTTTTTTTAATTCCACATCTTTACTGATGCCTCCTTGTAAATGCTGGTTTACACTAGATCACTAAAAAAATGCATTAGGGGTACTTTCTTTTCGTTTCAGCAGCTTGGAACGATACTGAGGCCCCAACCTTTCAAATGTGGTTCTCCAGATTATTGGGTATACATAATGTGGAGGCAGCTTTGTATCAACTCAAGGGTAAAAATTTAAGAGAATTGGGGATGAAGATATGGGCACCAGTGGCTGCTTGGCGTACTAGCAGAATGTTGCAAATTCATTGATTTTCAGGGTCATGGCTATGGTAATGCTCTTAATGCTCTTATTTGCTTTATTCTCTTTTTCTGTTTGTGGTAGCCGGCACTATGTTTACCATACGCAAATCAATATCAATATTTATATTAATAACATTAACTATCTCATGATTTACAAGCATTAATTTCAATCAGATACTAGCAATGTAATTGGACAACCGACCTCTACATACCATGTTTTGTTTATTCTTTGTCAATTTTTGTGGTTTGCCTATATTGTATTTAGTCTTTTTCAGTCAAATTCATTCATATTGCTCTGTTATTATGTTACATGAATTCTCAATAAAAAAAAATAAAAAAGGGGTACTTTCTTTTCATTTAGATGTGTTGGTATTTTGATATAACCCATCACATCTCTAGAATGCTTAGTCTTCCTAAACTTCCTGGATTATCAAGTAGTAACATGCTTACTATGCTATCTCTGACAAGTTCTAATACCGCTTTGGTAGGAAGGAGGATTAAAGGTTGTGATACACCTCAGGTGCAAGATGTTAGGCTGGTTTTCAAACACAGACAGGCATAGCTGAAGCCTAGCCATGACGGCTGATAACCCATGCCTCTCCAGAGAGTCACCACCATGAGCACCACAAAACTGCCAAAATCTTCAGGAAGTCCAAAAAAAATTGAAACTAGCAGAGTGCAAAATCTTTAAGAAGGCAAGGAATAGTTTCAATATTACAGGACAGGAATAGAACGTAAAGTGGAGTAACAACATCAAAGTAGGTGTCCTTCTACTTATAAATATAATGCCTAAGAAGGAACCGCCTTACCAGAATTGCCATAACAAGATGTACTTGCTGCAACATACACCAAGTCATTACTCTGTAGTCCTGAATGGTACATTTCCAGATAAATTGCATTAAATAATGATATATTGCAAAGAACATGTGAGGTCTCCCAAATGCAGTTTGTGAGTAACTGAGCTCCCCAGTTGGGTCATATCACATCACGTAAAATGATAAACAAGAGAAACAAATGGCGACCAATGAGAACAAGCCAGGGATAGGAAATACGTTTAAGAAAAGTTCGACTTTCAGTTTTATAAAGCGAGAAAATACTGGTGGCTGCCCTGGTGCTCATCACAAATGCATCCACAGTTGAAAAAGATGTGTTTTCAGAACTTTAGTGAAAAGCTTTTGGTCCAACTATGCACGGACAGCAAACGGCAAATCGTTCCACCTCTGACCCGTAATAAACAAAAAAGCTTGTTCTCCAGTCCACCTTCTTAGGAAACTAGGTCTAGAAACGGGTGATGGTGCACTGAAGTACAGCTGCCTGGTAGGATAGTTTGTTATACAAACCAGTCATGTAATTTGAAAGACCTACACCCTGCACCACTTCATGGCAATGGCAAGGTGCTTTCTAACTGGAAACCAGTGCAAATTAAATCAGATAATGAGACCTATTGGCCAATCTTGGAAGACCTAAAATGTCCTACATACACATTTTGAATCAGTTGGAGTCTCGGTAATTAAAAGAAAAAAGAAAAAAAAAAAGAGGGGAGACCAGGAAACTGGAGTTTTACAAAGGTTGTGTCGACTTGTAATCAAAGCCTGTACCAAAGTTTAAAAAAAGGCACTCCGCACCAAGGGAGATTACTTTTCTGAGAATCTTGGGAATTTTGAACATGGCAAAACATGTGCTGGTATATATATTGGCAGAACACTCGAAAGATAACTAGGAATCAAAAATCACACCTAAAGCATGCACAATGGTGCTAGGCTTCAGGCAGGCATCCAGACATTGATGCTACCAATTTGAAGACCAGATAGAGGGGTTAGCAAACACTAAGATCGAAGTCTTGTCTAGGGATAACCTCTGGGAATTGGCATCCATCCAGTGGACTACTGATGTAATGCAATATTTAAATTGGTCTTGGATAAAAGGTATGACCACGCTCAAAGTTACCATCATTGCCTCTGCCTCTAGCCAAAGGTTTAATTACTAATCACTAGTGGCAGTAACATGCCCAAAGCTCAAGAAATGGCTAAACTCACTCGTCGAGCTTCCACCCCCCCCCCCCCCCTCCTCCTCTCATCCCAGGGCTTTTGGACTCCACTCAGATTAACCTTCCTGCAGCATGTAAATCGTGACAATGGTGAGCCTCAATGAGGAATTTAATTCAGTCTGTCGGTGGGGTGAAAAAAGCTCCTGTGTAGGTATAACCTCAATGGGAGCTCACTTTGAACTTACCACCCAAGGTGACCGATCTCACTGTATTGATTGTTGTCAATTATAATGGCTCTGCGAGATGTGCTTTGAAAATCTTAAAACTTTTCCAATATTGTTCCAACCCTGGTTTGCTATACTTTGAAATTAATAAAGAAAAATAGAATAAAAGAAGATTCGGGCCACCACGGGTCCCATAATCTTGAGGTATTTAGCAGGATAAGGATCCAGGGGAGAGGCTGAGCTAATAGGATTAGGCCTAGCAACAATAAGATCCCCTGATACTGGACAGACTTCGGACCAGAATGCAGACATTATAAAGAAGGAATTGACGAAATCTTCAGATTAGACACCAAGTCGATATTTTTGAAGGTAATGTTAAAAGTGAAAAAAGTCAGGAGTAGACGCTCAATCTTTTGATGAAAAAAGACAGCTAAATCTGAGCATTAAGTCTGAGCTGGTGGTACCTGCGGTCAGGCCAAAGGTTTATAAATGGCAAAACATCCTTTTCATTCCTAGTTCATAGTATGGGCCTCCTTGAGAAGAGTTTTTTTTCATTCGTAAGCTCGTTTGTAAATGAGTTTGTCTCGGTAACTGTAATTGAGCAAAGACTCTACATTAGCATTAATTATTGGGAAAGGTTGCTCCCAAGATAGTAACAATAATATAATCCAGCTAAAATCTGACAAGCATGAACCTGACGGAAGACTTGCAGAAACAAGAATTTGATCTAAGGGCTGCTCGAATGGATTTGGTAAACTGGTGTCAACTTTTTTAGCATGCATCAGAAAATATAAGAGGATGCAGTAAAAACTCAGAAGACTCAAAATTCCTAGCGATTACATATTTCCCACAGCTGGACATCCAGCATAATCAGAGTAAGACAAGGGAGCTTTGGAAAGAGGAAATCAGCTCCTCTAGTCACAGGAAGCTTTCAAACACATTCACAGTTGCATCGGTCTTGGTAGCTGGTAAAAATAATCATCTCTATGTTGCGCAGGCATAAGATTCAAATTCCAGCAGAGTTCCTGGACAAGAAGAAACTGTTCTTAAAATGCACTTGGTGATGAATAAATTAAATATGGTTTCCCAAACCAGGCAGAATGCTGGTGGCAAAAGATCATAAAATGAACAGATCAAGGAACCTCATGCACTATGGATATTTCTTAGAGAATCAAAAGTACTCTGTTGAACTCCTAATCAAATGGAAAGCCTTCCTCTTGTTAGGAGTTCCGCCCCTAAAGAACATGTAGATCATCAGTCTCCCTCTCGCTCCAAAAGCAAAAAGTATTTGTCAAATGAAGACACATTTATCTCTTTGAATGCATATACAGCTTTCATCCAAAGTGGTGTTACAACATATATTCAGAACAAAATAGAACTGATTAATAGTAGAAATGCCGCATCGAAGATGAGTTGTGCAGCTGAAGCATTGAATCAGTTCCGAGATGCCGCGAGGCTGCAGTGCGAAGTCCTGTTGTGTCGACGAGATCCCATCGACAGGGTTTGCAATGTGAAGTCCAGTGTAGGGGATGCGGAGTGCATTTGGGGTGATGCGTTGGTTCCGAAGAGCTGCAAGGTTGCTATGCAGAGTCCAGCAACAAGGCGGTTGTCGACAAGAGATACGAGAGCTTATGCCGAGGATACGTCGCACAGCGGCGGTTGCGAAGGCGGTGGAGATGCTAGTCTTTGTAATGGGTCCAAGCTACACAGCAGCAGAGATGCATAGTTTCTGCTCGGGTTGCGCTGCACAGCAGGGGAGATGCATCTTTTCTGTTGGATCCACAGAGGCTGGCAATGCACCTAAAACCCACTTCCAAGGATCCAGGGTTAGGGTAGCACTACCTGGCAGGGTAGGCACACAGAGGGCAGAGTCCAAGTGCAGATGAAAGGTTTTTGGAAGCCTCTTTATGCTCAAGAGATTTCCGATCAGGAGGCCAGCCAACTAGCCCTTGAAGTCACTGGGTTCTGGATTCAAGAGATGCAGGTCTAGTCCTTCTCCCAAAGGCAAGATGGCAGCAAGCAGCAGGTCTGCAGAGCAAAGCAGGAGAGTGGTAGTCCTTCAACAACACAGGAGTCCTACTTCCCGAAAGAGTATCCAAAAGGTCCGGAAGTGTACTGAAGAGTTGGTGTCTGAAGTCCTCCTTTTATATCCTGGTTCCCTTGTTCTGGAAGGTGGGTGAGTATTCTAGACAGTGGCTTTTCAGGGCATGGCATTTCCTGCCTCCCCTGCCCTGGCTCCAAACTGGCTGAAGTGACAATGTAGGGTCATTAGGCCCCTTGTGTGAAGGCAGAGCACAGGCTATTCAGGTGTAAGTGGGGCTGTGCTCAGCTGCGCTCCCCCACCCCAATCTTGATAGCAGATGGCCTCCTCAGGCACACCTAATACCTCTATTGTGTGACTGTCCGGGAGGGATTCACAAAGTCGAACTTTCAGTTACACCCAGTCATGAGACACAGGCCAGGCTATATGCACAAAAGGCTAAGGGCAGAAAAAAGCCAACTTTCTTAAAACTGATCAAAACCCCAAATTCACGGCTAAATATGGCATTTCACCCCAATTCCAAAGACTCCAAACATGAACTGATTGATCATCTCTTCCTGTTTGGAAATCACACTTTTAAAATGTAAGAAGGTAACTTCTGTGTTATCCTATGGAATAGATATGCTTGGAGGTAGTGAAAATTTTATTTAAGAGTTTATCACTATCAGGATATGTAAAACTTCACAGTATATGTCCTAACTTTTAAATACGCTGCACCTTGCCCACTGGACTGTCCTAGGCATACCCCAGGGTGACATATGTATAAAAGTGAAGGTTTGGGCCTGTCAAAAGGCTATTTTTTAAGAGCGAACCAGCGGTTTACACTATACACACAGGCTCTACAATGGCAGGCCTGAGGCATGTTTAAAAGACTACTTCGGTGGGTAAAACGATCGGTGTAACAGGCCCGCTAATAGTATTCAATTTACAGGCCCTTGGTACGTATAGTACCAGTTTGCTAGGGACGCATAAGTACATTAAATATGCCAATTGGGGCATAAGCCAATATTACCATGTTTGGAAGATAGACAGCATATGCACTTTAACATTGGTGAGCAGTGCTGAAGTGCACAAAGTCCTAAGGCCAACAAAAAAGTGAAGGATCCAAAGAGCTCTTTTCCAGTGAAGGAACAACAGCAGGTGAGTTCAATACAGAAGGAACAATACCAATTGAATATTTGAAATAGAGAAGCTTACAGAAAATTGTGAAACTATATATTTATTTTTACAAATCTTTTTATTTCAGGTTTTAAAGACAACATAAACAGTAAAAAACACAATCTGGTTGTGTGTTGCAGGGAATAGTCCCATAAAATACACCACATACAATTTTCAAAAATCAATAACTGCCTCAAAGAGGGACGTTGATAATCCCAGAAACATACTTTCAGGGGTTAGGAAAATTAATTTACAGATATTGCACCCGTCTCCGCATGTGCCTTTCCTTGCTGACGCAGCCTCTAGCTCTTTAAATAGTTTTTAAGACCGAGCAGTCCATACCCCAGGTCCATTCTGCCCCAGAGAGGGCACTCCCCTCCCTCCATTTTATAGCACAGTCCCTCTTTGCCACGAGGAGCACTTATGTGCGTGAAGCAATTGAACCCACCTCAATCCTTCATGATCCCCAGAAGGACATATTTGGGGTCAAAAGTAACACTGCAGCCATCTACCCACCCCGAAAAGTGATGAATCATGACAAAGTAACTGGCATTCGTAGTACACTCCCATGTCATGCAGATAAGTGTGGAATGGTGAAAGTAACACAGACCATGCAATGGAGAAAGTCAGACTGGCAATTTGTGAGACAACTGTGATCAAAGACCGAGCTGCACAATTAGGAGGACAAAATGAAGATCACAAAGTGTGATGATGGAGTCTTGAAATAATGGTAAACTATTTACAGCCCCCCAAAAAAGTAAGATGAACAAGTCGAGGGATTTAAAGTTACTTAAGCATGAAGATGAAACAGATCTGCAGTGGAATGGTGATAAACAAGCAGATAAAACATAAGGTGATAAAACATAAGGTGATGGAAAGCAAGAGATGGATAATTCTGAGAATTGCAGTGAAACATTGACAATTAGCTACAGATAGATTATAAGACACGAATAACACAAAAAAATGATGGGTGGAGTGCTTGAATGAATCTCATCCCTTAGTAATTATACACTTCCGCAGCCATCATTTTGGTATGGAATGTGGTACATGCGATCGTCCGTTAATTTAAGCATTCCTTTCAACACTTTGTCATGTTTTGCTGTTAAAAGACATGAGGAATTACACTATACAGTGAAAGATTGAAGGTATTAGAATTATTTTGATTGCTTACATTAATGCATAGGAAATAATTGAAGCTAATGTGCGAGAGACTCAAGAAAGGGAGAAATGTATATCAAATAAAGAGTGTATGTAGGAGAGGATGAGAAATACGGACAAAATGAACTAGCTATCCCACTTGCTTTTATAATAAGGGGATAATAATGAATACAGGAAAGGACTGAAAGGGACTTGCCGAAAGGATAGGCATCACATTCATTACAGCTGGGTCAAATGCACGGCATCTTCAAAATGCAATCGGTCTCGCCTTTGGAACCTTGTATGTATTTAGTTATGCAGCACATTAGCCTGGGTGCTGAAACATCTACTGTTCTTTAACAAAGAGGGAAGGTAAGCCCGAAACTGCGGAACACGCCAGGTATGGCAAAACATGGAGAAAAACATTGCCTAAAAGCTCCGTTTTAAATATAAAGTCTGGGCCTTCGGTGGTCATATTATTAGGTATTAGAAGGGAACTTACCTTCTCCCACGTCTTCTCTATGGGCATGCATGAGCAGGATGGCTGGTGTGCACGCAGATAAGAGTAGATTTCGGGGGTATAAATGGGCCAGCAGCCGATTCTCTCTGCTTGGTTTCGTTTCCCGGTCTTATTACCCAGAAGGACTTTGCCTTGGCTTCCTGTTTCCACCATCTCTGGACCTTCGTGCCTTTGCCTTCCCTCTGGATTTGCCGCCTGCAAACTTGCAGGTGTCCTTTGTTCTTGAACATTGTTTTTTCCTTTCCTCCCCGTTCGTTGGATGTGGATTCTTCGCGGACTGGCACTTATTTGGCTTCCTGACCCTACAGGTACGCGGCTGCGTGTCTGATTCTCCTCTCTGGATTACGCTGGGTATTTCCTGGACGTTTGTAATTCCTTTACCTTTTTTGCTCGTGGAAAAAAGTTTTGGATTCAACTTATCCTTCAGGAATGGGCGATTCATACTCCTAAAACTGGTAAAAGTTTTGTTTTTGTATGCTCCAAGCAGTGGCTGATCATGCATGTCCTTGAGTATTGTTTATTGATATATTCGAATTCCTGTTGTTTTGTTTCCCAATAGGTGAAGGGAGTATTTGCCTGTAGTGCTTAGAAGATTGTGCCCAGGTGTGGATTCCTTGTGTTTTCCCTCGTTTGACCCCCACCCTCTCCCTGTGTCCTGGTGGCGTATACAGGGGTGGTAGCTGCCGGGACGGGGGTAGCGGAGTGGGCATTTCTTCTCTCCTGCAGTGTTGGGTGGAACCTGGTTATAACAGGACACATATCACTGAAAATACAAGATTTGAAAAAAATATTGTCCACGGGTGCTCGTGGAAGACGATTTCTATGGACTGGAATCTAGAGAATGCTAAAGTGATTCTGGTATTTTACTGACGTCTGCTGGTCGTTTTCTATCAAGACAGTTGAACAGAAACAAAAGTCCCTAAGCGGAAGCAAACACAGCCTAGGGCTGATCTCCAGAGCCCACAAACTACATACACATATAAGTATGTACTAAAGTATATACAAGAGGTCTCAAATGCCCGACTTAAAACCCTGTTATTTAGAAGTCAAATATGCAGTGAGGGTTCTGGAAAGGTGATGGTCGGATGAGAGTAATGATTCCAGGTAGTACTGAACTAGCAATATTAACATAAATAGCTTGTTTTTAACAACTTGGTAAATGTGGGGTAAAGGGTGAATAATGCTGTGTGGTGTCCTGAATACAGATAGAAAATGCTCTGAATATACGGGATACAAAGAATATGTCATGTGTAGAAAGGCAAATACGAATATAACTGTGGTATATGCCATTGGGAGAACATCACAATATTGAGAATGAATGCCCTTAGGCTCAACCATATCAAGCACAAGAACAGTTTGCAATATCTAACAATTGTTTGACCTAATGTTGCCTTACATCAGATGCTCCAGGGTTCTAAGGATAATAAAGTGAACAGGTTTAGATGGCAAACTAGTCTCCTACTTGAAAGACCAAAAGGAAAGATATAGCTGCAAATTTTTATTGCAGCAATCAATGTTGGCAACTGTATTAGGAAACGGTTGGAAATGGGGGTCTCTAATTGGCAGAGGTATGCACCTTTGTCCAAGTAGGGACCCTTCCGTCCACACTTTAGATAACCCCTGCTCACCCCCACGGCAACTTCGCATGAGCAGACAGGCTCATGTCAAAGGAAATGTGTGAAGTATTTGTACTCAAAACACATAATACAGTGAAAACCCCACAAATGGACACGACACCAGTTTAGAAATATAAAGTATCTTTAGCTAAACCAAATAGCATACCTATATCAAAATAGCACTTAAAAACGGTTACTTGCAGAAATACCACTTGTAGAAACAAATAGCTCCACCTCGGGCTATTACGACTTAATCCACAGTACTGCACCGACCGCAAGGTGTGCGGCGGTGAGCACAGAGTCACAAGGACCACCAAACAAAAGTACTTTGGAAAACGAAGTCTGAACGATGCATGGCGTTGGTGCAGAGGTAGAGGCCGGTTCCCTGGTTGCTAATGGGGAGGAGAGGAGTCGTGTCCATGAGAAGGCGATGTGTTCAGTCCAGGACCGGGGAAGACGGCGGCGTTGGTGGTGAGGAGTCTGTTCCGGCGAGGCAATGTGAAGTGGAAGAGTTTGGGAAGTCACCCTCGTCGGTTATCAGCTCTGTGATAACGTGATGCAGGTGCTGGTGGAGACTGCTTCGGTGCGAGTGCTGGTGCCATGAAGGCCGATAACTGCATGTTAAGAAGGGCGTCGGAGTTGCATTAGAGTTGGGGCAGTGCGTCGTGCACTTCACGAGCGGTGCCCCTGGTCTCGGTGCAGGTCGTAGCATCGGAGGCAGCGCTGCTGACTGCTTTGGAGTGGTTTTTCTGGCTTTCTTTAAGTTTCTTCTGGCTCCCAACAGCAGGAACAACGTCCAGAGGCCCAGAACTGTAACAGGCACCTCTGGCAGGCCAGAACTCCCGACAGTGGAGTCCAGGGAGAGCTGGTGCTATAGTCTTTTTGTCCCCAAGACTTCAGACCAGGTGGCCAGCACCCACAAGCCCTTGGAAATTCTTCTTCAAGCAGGTCCTCAGCAAAGTTTCCGTCTTTGTCCTCTTCCTTGGCAGAAGCAGCAATTGCAGGCAAACCCAGCAAAGCGTACAGTAAAGGGACAGTACTTCTCCCTAGAGCTCTCCAGCACTTCTCCTTGGCAAAGGTTCCTCTTGAGTACAGAAGTCATCCAATTCTTTGGGGTTCAAGGTCCACTACTTATACTCCATTTTGTCTTCGTTCTCTATGTGGCTAGGGTCTCTGAGACTAGTCCAAACCAGTTCTGTCCTCTCCAGTGCAGCTCCACTACAAGAGGTGGAGAAAGCATTGTGCAGAGGAGACACGGCCTATGTAGGTGTAAGTGAAACTCCTCCCACCACTCTAAATACAGCCAAGGTCTATTCAGTTCAGCTCTGAGTCACCCAGGAAAGGCAGGTGAGGGGGGGGGGGGGGGGGGGGGGGGAAATAGGACCAGAACCAGGTAGGGCCGTACTAAATTTAATACAAAAAGAGAAAATAGAATACTGTTTTCGCTATCTTTTTTTTTTGGGGCCAAACATGTGCCAAACACAGGAAAATATTTAGAGTGTGTGCATGGGGCATACGACTCAATGCAAATCCCTCACGGCACAACAACTTTATTCAAATTCTTCTGTGTTGAAGAAAAGTGGCTCCAAAAACACGATAGCGATAAGAGTATTCTATTTTCTGATGTTGTGATGCAAAAGTTCAACGTTGTTGTATATAAATGTGTCTGTATATAAGTATTTCTTGCACTGCCTATTGTGAATCATCATAAGTATTTTTCATGTTTTGTATGTTAATTTGAAAAATGTGTGTCTCTTTACTTCTCATGCAACTAAAATCTTTTTGGTAAATATAAACAATTGCAAAGAAAGGAATGGTTGAATAAAAATTCCATTAACCCCTTAAGTGCTGCGTCGGTGCGTTGGCCGACGGCAGCACTACCTCCCCAGTGCTGCGCATGACCATTGGACGTCCATTCAGCACTAGTTCCAATGGACAGCGCAGCACTGGGGAGGGATGTTTACTAGCATCTATGAGGTTAAAAAAGAAAAGATAGTGGTCTGTTTGTTGCTCAAAAATAACACAAGCATAAACATCAAACGGAGCCAGGTTCCTCTTTTTGTATTCATTACTTTCTAAAAGTGGCATTTTCAAACACCCAATTTAAAAACCATCCCCCTAAAACGATGTGTTATTAAATTCTGAGAGCATAAACTCCACTTCTCCATCTTGTCCCTATGGAAAGTTATACTTGTAAGAGGTTATAAGCAACTCCCATGTTAGCCTATGGGACAGATGGCCTTTGAATAGTGAAAAAGAAGTTGGCAATATTTCTCTATTAGGACCTGTAAAACACACTGTTGTGATTGTATCTAGGACCCTAATTAAATATTCCTGATTTATGCCCTTGTGTGGTTATTCATTCAGGTGATATTTTTATTTGCATTATCTGAATGATACCACTGCTTGAAAGCGTACAGTATAATACTCATTTTCGTGTATCTATACCATTTCAAATGCATTCGATGTATTTTGGGGTGGGCTGGAAAAAACATGCGTACCTATATGTTTATATATTGCTTAGTATTTAGTAATGATGGACATTATACGTGGAGTGGGTGTTGTGATCGTATCTAGGACCCTAATTAAATATTCCCGATTTAGGCCATTGTGTTATAACAAATCATACCCTTATAAAAAGGCATAAGAATCATATCCATATTTAGTAATAGCCAATGCAATCCAAATACGGCAAGGCTACTACCTTAGACTCCTAGAAAGTACAACGAGTTCTTTCAACAAACCAAACCTCCAGCAACCTGGGAATTCCCCATGCTTTTGTGTTGATTTGTCCTAGAACTCCTGCGAGTCCGAAAGAATGGACAGTTCTTAGTGACATCTTTTATTGACATCTTATGTCCAACCTTGCGTCAAACACGGCACCTTCCAGGTATAAATATACCAGCGTTTGCCTTAAGCAACACACAGTGGTTTGGAGCAGAGCGGCTATCTACTTATCCGAAGCCCAGCTGATGAGTGCCGAAGGAAGCAGTCCCTCCCATTTGACACACTGAAAGAGAAGCTGTCTTTTTCTCCTGCCGAAAAAATCCAGCTCCAGTGTTTCCAGTCACCCTTGCGGGTTACTGGGAGATCGAGTCCTGAGAGCGAGATAGAAGACCTCCTTCATTCTAAAACCAAGGTACGGAGCGGATTAGATCCTTAGAGAATTCTTGAGTCAGATTCTTGGCAAAACTAACAACTTAAAAACTCCTTTACTCCTTCCCATGTACTAGGCTTAGGTTAGGTAAACTGGGGTAGGCGTATTTAGAAACATCAGTTGAGTACGTTTAGTCCATTTTAATCATTGTATATATTTTATACATTTTAAGTATCATATGGCTCAGAAACCATATCAATGCTTTTACAGTATTATTTCATACTACTCCTTTTCCTGTACGCACTTTACTTTGTAACAAGTATTGCAATTGTGGCAATTCATTTCTCTTGCATGAGAAAGAAGACTGCTCAATAAATAACACCTTTTATTGAAAACGCCTGTCTCTCTATTTCTCTGCACTCTGGTGAAACTAAGTATGCACGATTGACTGAGTGAAATAGCTATCTATTGTTTTCACACAACTCTGGAGATATACTCCTTATTCTGGGGGAGCAAAGTGGTCATGTTCATGCGGTTGTCAGAAGCTAATCCCTTCTTGTCTAATCAGGGAAGTTCACTCCTCCCTGTTCATTCGAGAAAGTTTCTAGTGACCTCTGAGCTAGCTGGCAAACCGAATTAAGTCTAACATATTCAATAGAGACCTAGTCGACCTCAGTCCTACGTCTAAACTATCGTTTATGTTATTCCAATGGGCAGAGCCTATTGGGAAAATAGGAACTACACTACAACACCAGTACATGTCCTACCTTTTATCTACACTGCATCCTGCCTATGAGGTACCTTGGGCCTACCTTAGGGGTGCCTCACATGTAAGAAAAGGGAATGTTAGGGCGTGGCAAGCAGGTGCACTTGCCAGGTCAACATGGCAGTTTAAAACTGCGTGCGCAGTACTTGCAGTTGCAGGTCTGCGATACACTTTCAGGGCTACTCATTTGGGAGGCGCAATCCATGCTGCAGGCCCACAAGTAGCATTTTGGTTTACAGGCCCTTGGGCACACTCTGTGCACTGTAATAGGGACTTACCTAGTAAACCAAATGTGCCAATCACGGATAATCAATCATAATCATAATTTATACACAGAGCATATGCACTTTAGCACTGATTAGCAGTGGTAAAGTGCCCAGAGTCCTAAAGCCAACAAAAACAGGTCAAGAAAATTAGGAGGAGGAAGCAAACGTTTTGGGGATAACCATGCAAAAAGGGGAATTTCCAACAGAGATGGTTGGTTAGGAAAGGAAGACTGAGCTAGATACAGATGAATATATAACAGAATAAACAAGTTTATGAAAAATCACAGTAAGGGTCTAAAACACTGGAAAGTTGGAAACTGTACCTTTTTCTGTTAGTAGAAACTGAAGACCCATGTTTTAATCAGCAGACTGAAGGCATAAAGAGAAAAAGAGTAGACAGAGAAAAAATAGAATAGGCAGACTACTTCGCTGACTTTTACTGCACAAGCACGAGGCGGTGGTGTATTGTGGCAGCAAAGTTATAATGACCAGGATCCCGGGATGTCTTCCAGAAATACTAACAACAAATTAGGGAGGAATCTACTTTGACACACTTTTTCCCTTGTTGCTTTCTTGCAGAGTGTATTCACACTATAAGCAAGGTTCTCTTGCAGGGGATTTCCATGTATACTCATAAGCACATGAATAGTCCCGCCCACGTGCCGGGACCCCGGAGCACTTCTTTAGATATATCTTCTTAAGTGGATATTTTTCGCCTTTCATCAGGAAGGCCTTAAAAGACACTTAAGAGATAGAAAAGACAATAATGCAGCCTAACTAAATAAGCTACAAAGGCCACGACTACTATGTTTTGGGCACCTTTTAATGGTGTTTAAAACCCAGAAAAAACCCACTTCACAAAACTCTTTTTTCATGATAGAGATGAAAAGGTGGGACAGAGTAGCCCCCATAGGCTGCCATTATATGTCTTAAACTGGATGCTGTGCCTTTAAGAAAACTCAGACCACCACTTTCCCATGATGCACAGTCAGTGGCAGTAACTTAAGTTCTTTTTTTCCAGCTCCTTCTAACAGTACCCTGGAGCATTGAGCTAGACCAAATTTGTTTTTTTTAAATCCGAAATCTTTTCAGAAATTTAACTCCAAGTGTTTCACTCGGCGTCTTTGGTGCTTCTCTACCTTTTCCTGTCTTTTTCTGACAGAAATTACCACAGTTTATTTAAAAAATGCCATCTCTTTTTGATAAGTGTCCAGACTGTGGAAGGAAGAAGGCCAAATCTGATCCTCAGATTATTTGTCTACTTGCTGCTCATGTTATTGACTCCTGTTCCATGTGCAAAACCTTTTCCAAGCGTATCCTGTGGGACAGGGAGAGGATTTGCCTTCGAGGAGCAGAAAAAAGAAGAAAACAACAGTTCCAGTCATCAGGTGGGGCCTCAGGGTGAGAAGAGGGTCAGTCCTCTACCAAGGTCCTATCTTCAGCCTCGGGGGGGGCCAGCAGAAGACAGGCTGAAAAACAGGGTTGTTCCGGTCGATGTCAAAGACCACAACATCAAGAGGAGCAGCGGCGACCTGTTCGCCGTCGACCTCGGGCTCTGGGTCAAAACGACGTCGACATGCAACGTCGAGGAGAAGGTCGACAAAGGTGGCTGCTCCAACAGCGAGAACCAGTTTGGCATTGAGAAACCCACTGCAGACTGTCACAAGATCGCCGTCGAGAACACTGCATCACTCAACGTCTACCCATCACTGTCGATTGACACATCGACATCAAGACATCGTCGATACATCACCGTCGGTCGAAGTCTCCACGTCGCAGTCGATCGACGTCGAGAAGACATCGATGTTTGAAGTCGAGAAAAACCTGTCGATCACCGACTCGATCCTCTTCAAAAAGTCTACCGTCGACGTCAAGTGGGAGTTTTTTCTAGAAGACGTCGAAGATTGCTGTCGACTAGCAGATCAACGTCGAGGGGGAAAGATGGTTCTCCGGTGGAATCGGTAACTCCCCAGAAGGCTAAAAAAAAAAAAGAAGGATCTTAATCTACACATCAGATTCTGAGTATTCTTGGACATACTCTCCGTCTAGGACAGTATCATCTGCTTACTCTCCTCCTCTTCGTCCAGATCAGCCTCATTCTACGCCTCCGTCTTCTCCTCCTCCATCAAGAAGGCAGAGGTCCAGGTCTCGTACGAGGGTTCATTCTCATGGACGTAGACGCACCTCTACTCATTCCCACCACAGACATCACAGTGGAATATCCCGGTCTAGACACACCAGGGATACTTCCACAAGTATAGGAAGATACTCACCAACTTTATCGGACTCCTCTCCTCAAAGAATTTCTCCAATTGATGCTATCTCTACGTTTCAAGAAGTCTTAGTTCAAAGAGCTTCAAAATTGAATATTCCTAAGTCTGTTCCTGCACCATCAACTCTTAGTCATATTTGAGACTTTACAGGAAAGACAAGCATCTCGTCCTTTGCTCCCTTTCGTACCAGGCCTCTTGGAACCGGCGATGGAACTTTTCCTTACACCATCTTCTATTAAGCCAGCCCCATCCAGGCTGCAAAAGTAGTATCGCCCTCCAGAACAGGACACCACATTCTTATGGGTGGACCCGCCTCCAGACTCAATCATTGTGGTGGCTGCTAAGAAACAACATACCATGGCTCCAACTTTCACAGCTCCACCTGATAAAGAGAGTCATAAAATGGACAAGCATCTCGTCCTTTGCTCCCTTTCGTACCAGGCCTCTTGGAACCGGCGATGGAACTTTTCCTTACACCATCTTCTATTAAGCCAGCCCCATCCAGGCTGCAAAAGTAGTATCGCCCTCCAGAACAGGACACCACATTCTTATGGGTGGACCCGCCTCCAGACTCAATCATTGTGGTGGCTGCTAAGAAACAACATACCATGGCTCCAACTTTCACAGCTCCACCTGATAAAGAGAGTCATAAAATGGACTCAGTGAGAAGAAAAGTGTGCAACACAGCAGCGACCTCCATGAAAGCTGCTATTGCAATGAGCTTTTGGGTAGATATGACCCGAGCACAATGGAAGGCGCTCCAACAATTTGCGGGACATCTACCTAGAGATAAAAGGGAGGATTTTAATGAGGTATTAACGGAAGGACCTAAGGTCTCTAACCAAGTTATTAGCGCTGCTGCAGACACATCACTTCTAGCTGCGCATGGGTATTGTCATAGAGTGGCACTCAGGCGGCATTCATGGCTTCGCTTGACTTCACTGAAGCCTGAAGCACAGAGGGATATTTCAAATATTCCTTTCTCCAGAACTACACTCTTCAGCTCTCATGCAGATGGGGAGATGGCACGCATGAAAGCAGAAATGGAGACATTGAAAGCAGTGGGTCTTGAGAGACTTGTGCAATATGGCCAATGCTTCTAAGCTATGCAAATGTAGTTCAGTGTATTTCTCAACAGGTCCCCCAAAAATGTTGAAAACACACATTGCCCATGTTTACACTAGCAAGTAACTCAACTAGGGGGCTAAAAAGAAACCTTTTGTGAGTGATTCACACGTTAAGAGTGAGTACAGTCATTAAGACTGCCAGGATTGTGCGCCATAAAGTGTTATCTGAAACTGAGTCTTCAACCCCAAATAACCCTTAAACAAGAATACGTCTTGACTGTTTGCCATTGCTACGCTGAGAGTCAAAGAATAACAAGCTTGGGCAGAGCCAGTAGGTCTCACCTACCAGACCTATTGGTAAAGCCAGTAGCGCAAATGCACTTTAAAAGTTTATTTCAACAGGAATTAGTTCTGATGAGTGGGTGAATGGAAGAAATGTGATAGGTGGGGGAGAAACAATGGGATGTAAGGGCAGGTGGTGATAAAAAGCAATGGGAAGGGCGGGTGGATGGTGAAAAATAGCAAGAAGGCATGGCGGCAAGGGGAGAATCTGAATGAAAAAAGGGAGAGCAGCAGCCCAAAGGCGAGAGTGATGACCGAGGAGTGCAGGCTGTGAAGGAGAAGCCTACAGCGAGAAATCAATGAGAAGTGTAGGTAGGAAATGCACACAGGTGAGAAAGTTAAGGAAGGAGAACAAGCAGCAGAGGGCTTCCCAGAGGTGGGAAGGGAGAGCAGGTGAGGGGAAAAACAGAGATGTAGGCAGACGGCAAGAAAAAGCAACAGGAAGGGATGGTGGCCGGGGAGAAGGTTGACAGACGAGAAAGCAGCACATGGGCAAGAGCAATGAAAGTGGAGTAAAGGTTGGGGAAAGAGAAGCACATGAAGCATGGGTAGGAGAAGCACAAGGTCGAGAAAGACAACGCAGGTGAGGGAAGCACGCAAAGCATTTCATGGAGATAGAGCAGGTGGGGAAGTACTTGGAGAGAGCGGGAAAACATGCACTCTTGTGGAGTGCTTAAACAAAAAAAATGCAGCATTGGAAGGACACGAACATTTGTCCAATGCTGCAGGGGAAGGGCAGACCCAAGAAGAGTAAGTGAAGCGCACACGCACTAAAGAATTAGAGGCAAGTAAATAAAAGCAACAACGATGCCAACCTATGGTAAGCAATGGGCAGAAATGTCTAGCAACAAACAGAGCATGCGCCATTTTAGGCGTGATCTAAAGATTACATTTTTAGCATTCAGTGAGCAGTAAAATCTGCTTCTCGAGGTTCCATGGACAAAAGTAAATGCAAATTACAAGCGTTGCCTATTTGCCTCCGAGGTCCATGTGCACAGGAAAACTAGCCCAACTGTGAGCATTTCTTAAATGGATTCCTTTTAATCATGCATTTCTCCCCAAGCAAGATAACAGTGCTTCTGAAGCAAGTAACAGAGGGAGAAATAACTGGAGTCCTTAACAGGAGTCCTCGCGTGGAAAGGACAGTCGAAACACGGCTACATCCATTTTGGAGTTGGATGAAATACAAGAACAATTAATAAGGTTGCGATGATTAAAACCGTCAAGGTAGCAAATAATAAAAGCACAGGCTGAGAAGCGACCTTCAATATTGTTAAATGATATTTCAGACGAGTGAGGTATCTTGTCCTGGTACACTAAGTATCTTGAGAAGTCATGCCTTGAACGTAACTCAACTGCCAGCTCCCGCAGACTATGGGCTTACTGTGCCATGGAGTAAACAAACCCAGACAGAGGCAGAACGTAAGCAGCTGTCTGATGCATGTTAATTTAGAAACTGTTTACAACTGGACAGAAAGTCTACCCCAGCGCAGATGCCATCTTGGCAAAACCTTAATGATATCGTGTAGGGTTCACACTGAGTTCTGAGGGCTGGCAATAAAATCCCTCCACCCGGCACCCCTCGCACGCACGTGCTGGTCTGAGTCCACGGTGTGCCTAGCATCAACAGCCAACAGTCAAGTTAGCCCGCTGGACATCTGCCGATCTTGAAGGAATTTTAGTACGAAGGAACAACTGGGCTGTTAGTCATCGAATAACTACATGCAATGCATGAGGATCTAGTGTGTGTTTGGAATATTACCACATGGCCCACTTTACATAAAAAAAGTTGCCACGGAAACATTCTTGCCCGTTAGAATTTCAGTCTCACGAGACATGAGTATCTGGACTGCTCATTTCATATGGTCCTTCACATAGAGCTCAAGAAAGAAATATTCATTATGCATGTGACCTCGTAATGGTCACTGGGAAAGACTCACATACTCAAAAATAAAATGAGAGCTACACAAAGCACACTTTTTTTTGCTTGAAAAACGGCATTTGTATTATATCGTCATTCACAGAAAAAAGGAGTTTGTGTCTGACAGCATCAATACTATCCAAAGTACTGGTAAACTATTATGAATCAATTAAAATAGTAACCCATTCGGTTTTCAACCTTAACTACGCATTAAATTTAAATGATTGGAGCGCAGGACTAAAGAAACAGAGCATATTGCCCCCTTACTTAAATAATTATATGGAGTCCCCCCTAGTAATGCACATTTAGATTATTAAGACTTAACTACAGCCCATAACTCATCTAATACAAAAGACCCCTTTCGAAAGGTATGTACAGTCTATAACAGTGTGGTAAACAGCAAGTTCAGCATGACAAGTCTAGAGATCAAACATGAATTGCAAGTTTGCAGATGGACACCAAGACCAGACAAGTCTGATTTGATCAAACAAGTAGAATACAAATTAGCACATTGAAATGTGGACCACTCCATTGAACACAATGGAATGCTCCGTGCTTCTACAGGCCAGTAACAGCCCGCTGAGCAACATTCAATGTAGTTTTTGTTCACAGCTGTTGTGAACAAAGGTCTCTCGGAGCCCGAGGGGAATTAAACCCCCCCAGGCTCCAAGAGGCCTTTGTTTTATTTGTTAGAACATTCTGCACTCTAGTGGCAGAATGTTCTAATATTTATTTATAAAGTATTATATAGTGCGAACATGACCCTAGAGCATGGGTACTCACAAACATTTTCCATAGGGCCACAAGTTTGGTCTGTGATGTGACGAGGGCTGCATGGATACAAACAAGGGGACAGGAGTGGTTTGCGGAAAGGTGGGTGTAAGGAAAGGTGGGTGTAAGGGAAGCTAGGTGTATACATCTAGTGCCTGAATATGCTCAATGTGAAACCAACATCTTGGAATTAACACCAGCTTTTCCGCTTAACCAAACTATGTGATCGTAGGTAATGAACAAGTTACTTACCTTCGGTAACGCTTTTTCTGGTAGATACTATATCTGCCTGTGGATTCCTCACCTTGTGAATATCCCCTTGCGTCAGCAGCATTCGGAAATTCTTTTGTAGCCTCGCGCCGACGTGGACTCGGACGTCATAGAGTCACGGCATCGCCCGCGACTCCGCTGACGTCACCGACGCCTACAATAGGCCCACGACGGCGTGATGACATCAGTTCCGCCCTTTTTTCCGTGCCATCGAGGCACACGGACTGACCAATGTTAGCAGAAATATACATAGTATACATAATACACAATAATCAAGGAGAAAAACACACACAGTGTGAAGCAAATGCAATCAAAACAACTCCTTAACATTACATTATACAATACATTACAGTAACTCTGGTAAAGAAGAGTGGACAACGGGGAGGCGGGTGGGTCAGTGAGGAATCCACAGGCAGATATAGTATCTACCAGAAAAAGCGTTACCGAAGGTAAGTAACTTGTTCTTCCGATAGATACATCTGCCGTGTGGATTCCTCACCTTGTGAATAGAGTCCCACAGCAGTCCCCACTCCCGGAGGAGGGTGTCCACTCTTCTAAACCAGGAAATCCTGAAGGACAGAGCGCGCAAAGTGGCCGTCCCTCCTCACCTCAGTGTCCAAGCAGTAATGCTTTGCGAACGTGTGGAGGGAGGACCAAGTTGCCGCCCTACAAATGTCCTCAACAGGAACAAAGCAGAGGTAGATGACTTAGCCCTTGTAGAATGAGCCCTTATACCCTCTGGAGGTTCCTTACCGGCCAAAGAGTAGCAGATCTTTATACAGAGGAAGATCCATCTCGACAAAGTCCTTTTATGGACCGCTCTTTCTTTCTTGCAGCCAGCAAAGCCAATGAAGAGCTGATCATCCAACCGACAGTCCTTCAGTTCTGTCCAAATAAAAAGACACCGCCCTCTTAGGGTCCAAACGGTGCAACCTCTCCTCCTCCTTGGAAGGATGTGGGGGAGGATAAAAGGTAGGGAGGGTAATGGATTGACCAAGGTGGAAAGGAGTCACCACCTTAGGAAGAAAAGCAGCCCTGGTCCTAAGAACCATCCGATCAGCATGAATGGTCAAGAAAGGGGGCTTGGAACTAAGAGCCTGAAGCTCACTTACCCTCCTTGCCGAGGTTATTACAACGAGGAAGACTACCTTCAGAGTTAAAAACCTCATAGGACATTTATGAAGAGGCTGAAAGGGAGCACCCATCAGAAAAGTCAAGACAAGATTTAAGTCCCACTGAGGCACAATAAAAGGAGTAGGAGGGAACAAATTCGTGAGACCCTTCAAAAACCTTAAAACTACTGGAGACTTAAAAAGAGACGGCTGGTCAGGCAAACAAAGAAAAGCCGACAGTGCCGAAAGATAACCCTTAACCGTAGCAACAGCAAGTCCCTGCTGCGCCAGAGAAAGAGCAAACCGGAGAACGTCAGACAAACGGGCTCTCAAAGGGTCAATAGAATCCCCACCACCCCAATTGACAAATTTAGACCATCTATACGAATAGACAGATTTAGTGGAGTCACGCCTGGCTGACAAGATGACATCCACCATGTCAGGTGTGAGGGATAAGGAAATCAGGTTGCCCCGTTCAATCTCCAGGCATGAAGGTGCAATGTCTGGAGGTGGGGGTGTAGAACCTGCCCCTCCATCTGAGAGAGGAGATCTGCCCTGAGAGGGAGACGGAGCGGCGGGTGAGAGGAGAGGAGGAGTAGATCTGTATACCACACCCTTCTTGGCCAGTCCGGGGCGATCAATATGACTTGGGCCCGGTCTTGGCGGATCTTCCTCAGAACCCGAGGAATCAAGGGTATGGGAGGAAACGCGTAAAGGAGTCGACTTCCCCAACTCAACTGAAACGCGTCCCCCAAGGTTTCCATGCATCAGATACTGGAGACTGCAGAATGATGGGCAGTGAGCATTCTCGCAAGTAGCGAACAGGTCCACCAGAGGAGTCCCCCACGTCCGAAAGACGTGACGCACCACCTCTGGATGAAGCCCCCACTCGTGATCGGCAGAGAACTGTCGACTGAGAACGTCTGCACGAACGTTCAGAACTCCGGCCAGATGATTTGCCATCAGACAAATCTGGTGGTCCTGAACCCAGGACCAGAGACGCAGAGCCTCTCTGCAGAGACACTGCGACCCCACTCCTCCCTGCTTGTTGATGTACCACATCGCGGTCGTGTTGTCCGTCAGGACTTGGACCGACTGACCGCGAAGGGAAGGGAGGAAGGCCTTGAGCGCCAAACGTATCGCCCGCAATTCCAGAAGGTTGATGTGAAGCAACCTTTCCTCTGGAGACCAAAGACCCTTGACCTCCAGGTCCCCCAGATGAGCACCCCACCCTAGAGTGGATGCATCCGTAATCACTGTGGCCACCGGAGGAGGTAGCTGAAAAGGCTTCCCCTGAGACAGGTTGCCTTCCACGCCCCACCAAGACACATCCGCCGCAGCTTCTCTGGAGATCCTCACTGACTCCCTGAGATCTCCGTTGTGCTGATACCACTGCCTGCGGAGGCACCACTGGAGCGCCCTCATGTGCCAGCGTGCATGGTTGACCAACAGAATGCAAGAAGCCATCAGACCGAGCAGGCAAAGGACCTTCAGGACTGGAACGACCGCTCCATTGTAGAATAAAGGAATCATATCCTGTATGTCGCGAATCCTTTGAGGAGGAGGGAATGCACGACATACAGTTGTGTCCAGTACTGCACCTATGAACAGGTTGCGCTGGGAGGGCACCAGGTGAGATTTGGGCACATTTATTGAAAAACCCAACCTGAACAACAACTGGGTTGTCTCCTGCAGGTGATGGAGCACTTTCTCGGCCGACTCCGCTTTGATCAGCCAGTCGTCCAGATAAGGGAATACAGGAATCCCCGACCTTCTGAGATGCGCCGCCACCACTGCCATCACCTTGGTGAAGACTCGAGGCGCAGTAGTAATCCCAAACGGAAGGACCGCAAACTGATAGTGCTGCGATCCCACCGTAAAACGGAGATACTTCCTGTGCGACTTCAGGATAGGGATGTGAAAGTACGCATCCTGCAAGTTGAGCGACACCATCCAGTCTTCTTCCAGCAGAGCCTGAAGAACCTGAGCATCTTGAATTTTTCCTGCTTTAGATAAAAATTCAAGATCCTGAGATCCAAAATCGGACGAAGCCTGCCATCCTTCATGGGGATCAGAAAATACCGGGAGTAGCATCCCTGACCTTTTTCCTGCTCCGGGACCACCTCTATCGCACCCTTCCTCAACAGAGTTTGAACTTCCTCCTGCAGGAGTAGCAGATGTTCCTCTGAGCAATATCCCTGGCAAGGAGGGTAATTGGGAGGGAATTCCCGAAAGGGAAGGGCATACCCATTTTCTACGAGATTGAGAACCCAAAGATCTGATGTAACCGATTCCCAATCCCATAGAAAGTGAGTAAGCCAACCCCCTACCGGACCCACATGATCCTGGATGGCGGATCTTGGGCTGCTTTTCTGTGGCTGGGGGGTTGGAGGAGGTGGAGGAGGAAGAGGTCTGACGCCCTCTAGGACACGCCCTTTGCCTTCCCCTGTACGACTTATACAAGGTGTTTGACTGCTGCTGCTGCTGTCCTTGCCTAAATGTACGAAAGGAAGAGCGACCAAAGCCTCTGAATTTCCTGGCCGTAGAGCCTCTTACTTGCAGACCAAGAGATCTAGCAGTCGCCCTGCTGTCCTTAACCCCTTCCACACTCATGACGAGCTGGGCTCGTCATGGCGTAGCCTCCTCGCACGCTGATGCCGAGCCCAGCTCGTCATGAAATGATGTAAATCTGAAAAGTTCAGCACCGGGGGGGAATTGGTGCAGCGGCGATGGTGTTAAACCTCTCCAAGGCCGAATCCCCTTTTTTGCCAAAGAGTCCCTCTCCATCAAAAGGCAGATCTAGCAAAGCAGATTGCACATCAGCAGAAAAATCTGAGGATTTCAACCATGCTGAACGCCTTGTGGCAACAGCAGTGCCCATGATCCTTGCCACAGAATCTGCAGTATCAAGGCCGCTCTGAATAACCTGACGAGCTGCTGCTTGAGTGTCAGATAAAGCTTCCTCAAAAACACCTCTGCAGTCTTCAGGAACCTTTGGGATCAAAGTACGTACTGAGTCCATAAGAGCATGGATATATCTTCCCAAAAGGCAAGTGGCATTTGTAGATTTCAGCGCCATACTAGCGGAAGAGAAAGTCTTCTTGGCCACCTGATCCTGCTTTTTAGCCTCCTTGTCACCAGGAACTTGGGGAAAAGCACCTACTGACTTCTTGGAACATGCCGCTTGGATCACCAAACTTTCAGGTGAAGGGTGTGTTGACAAAAAGGCAGGGTCCTCAGGAGCCACTCTATACCTCCGAGCCACACCTTTCGAGACTGCAGGAGCAGAAAGAGGCTTCTTCCACACCCCCATAATGGGATCAGTCAAAGCATCATTAAAAGGGAGCAAGGGCTCCACTGCCGAGCTTGGAGAATGAAGAACCTCAGTAAGCAGATTCGATTTGAACTCAACAGTAGGCAATTTTAAGCCTAAAAGACCCGCTGCTTTTCTCATTACCACGTGATATGGCTGAACATCCTTAGACGGCGCATCAGAGCCTGATTGCAAGACCCACTCTGGAGAAAACCTCAAGTCCACTAGCCTCTGCTAGATCCTCGAAATAACTTTCATCCAGCTCACCTTCTTCCAAGTCAGAATGAGACTCACAATACCTCTGCTCTTCTAGCAGACGTTGAGCCTCCCTTCTAGATCTCTGCTTAACTCTGAGTGCAGCCGGATCCACTGTCGACTCCGACGGCGCCGATGTCGGAATCGAACCCGAAGGCTTAGAAGGACGTTCCAAAGACTTGCTTGGAGCGGGCGACGCCGGTGCTGGAGTCGTCGACTTCGGACGAGCTGGCGTCGACATCGGCGTCGACCTCGGTGGAGCCTGGTACTGCCACAGCGGGGTCTGAGCCGGCAAAAACGGCATGAAAGGTGCCGGGGCGTATGAATGAGGCACCCCCAAATTAAATGCCATTGAACCCATAGGACCCGAAGGCGCTCCAGAGGGGTACCAAGACTTAAAGAAGACATCATACATAGCGTTAAGAAACGCTGAAGGATCCTGACCTGGAGCTGGAAAAGGTGGATGCTCAGGTCGACCTTGAGGTAGATTCGAATCTGTCTCAACAACAGGAGTCGAACCCTCAACCTCTTCAGGAACCTCCTCTTCCTCTTCCTGGGCCGGAGACGGAGCCGGAGTCGGATCGGGTGCCGGAGCCGGCGAATGAACTGGCGACTCCGAAGGCGAAGCCTCGCCCTCCTGCTCCAAAACCTCTTGTGGAGGAATTACCTTGGGTCTTATCTTCTTGGGTGATCTCGACCTCGAGCCAGGCTTATCACCCGAATGACGTCGAGACTCATGTCTCCTCTTCTTGTGCTTCCTTCGCGACCTCGAAGCATGATCCGAGGAAGACTTCGAAGCCGAAGCCTCCCGAGACCTCGATCTCGACTTCTTCGAATGGGACTTCGAAGATTTCCTTTCTTTATCGGCCTTCAGCTTAGCAACGAGAAGCTTAGACTCCCTTTCTCGCAAGGCCTTAGGATTAATTTTTTGACACGACGAACACCCATCCACGTCGTGGTCGGAGCTCAAGCACCAAATACAGTCCTGGTGCGGGTCCGTAACGGACATCATTTTTCCACATTCCCTGCAGGGCTTAAAACCCGTCTTCTTTGTCGACATTTTAACGAACAAAGTGACAAGAGAACTGGAAACAACGAAGAAATAGAGCTACAGAGTAACTAGAAGCTACAGAGTATCCCAAAAACCGTTAGCGTCGACGACGCGGAAAAAAGTGAACTGATGTCATCACGCCGGCGTGGTCCTATTGTAGGCGTCGGTGACGTCAGCGGAGTCGCGGGCGATGCCGTGACTCTATGACGTCCGAGTCCACGTCGGCGCGAGGCTACAAAATAATTTCCGAATGCTGCTGACGCAAGGGGATATTCAAAAGGTGAGGAATCCACACGGCAGATGTATCTATCAGAATATTTTATTTCACTTTCCCTCCCTTTTCTTTATTAACACATGAAGACCTTGAAATACAGGACTTCAGGATGTGAGTTGCACAAAGCTCAAGTATTTGATTTAATAAACTATATTTTATTCATATATAATAGAAACCCCTGCCCCCAAAAGGCGCACATGACAACTGACTTGCCTCTTCATACTCTACTGGCATTATTATGAGGGTGTAGGGAAGAATGCATGTTTCTCAATTCATGTTTGATAACTATTGCTGTAACAAAAATTATTCTAGATTTACTCATAATCTGACATACTAAGGTGAAAGGGTTCTGCGTGTTAATGAATTATTAACAGACCGTATCAAACTGCAAGATGTTTTTATAAATGATGATGTTCCCAAAGTTAAGTGGTTTAAGACACCCTTGTTACTTCCTTTCTGTAATATCAATTAACCTTTAAATACATGCTTTCCAGTTTATTTAACATATTTTTTATGTTAGTGCTGAGTCATTTAAACATTAGCCCAGTGATACTCTTGACCAGGGTGCAGCATGTAAAGGTCAGGAGGGCCACGTGTGACCCCAAGGCCGTACTGTGAGTATCACTGCCCTAGAGGGTATCAAAGCACTTTACATTACAACAATACAACAAGCATTGGAAATGCAATAGGTCTCGCATTAGAAAAGTTGGAGCTATTGGTCTTGTAAAATGTTTTAAGTTATGTTTATGTTTTTATAATAGCAAATGTATTAATTTTGTTATTGTAAATGCCAATATTTATAGAATTTGCAAATGTGACACCTATAGCATTATCAAAGCTAGATGTTTAGTATTCCCCTGTCTTACATGTATTGATATGACATCTTAATGGCTTATACATTTTATATGTAATTATTAATTACATAATTTTTGTAATGTATAATGGCACTACATTTAAAAAAGAAAAAAATTGTGAGAAGATTATGTGTTGCGTATGTTATATTTTTTAAAAATCAAGATTAACACCTTAGCTGCGTGTAAACATTTCTCCCCAGTGCTGCGCTGTCCATTAGAACTAGTGCTGAATGGACGTTCAATGGTCGTGCGCAGCACTGGGGAGGTAGCGCTGCTGACGACCATTGGCCGTCAGCAGCACTTAAGGGGTTAAAAGTGTAATATTAATTTTTTTGTACTTTTGTAATAAAGCTTTAAACATTGATACATTGCATTTTTGCTGAGAACTGGGTATAGTGAGGGTGTGAGGGTGGTAGAGTGAGGGAGGTAGAGTGAGGGTGGTAGAGTGGTATGGTGAGATTGGTAGATAGAGTGATGACAATAGATAGAATGAGGGTGATAGATAATGTAATTATGTGGTGTGTAGTTATGAGGCACTGAGTGGTATTAGGAGTGTATGTTGCGTTCAGCACAGTGTAAATATGTAGCATATAAATATGTGGCACAGAGTGGTATTTGGAGTGTATGTTGCATTGAGTGTAGGGTAATTATGTGGCATGTAATTATGTGACACTGACTAGTATTTGGAGTGTATGTTGCATTGAGTGCAGTGTAATTATGTGGTGTGTAATTATGTGGTAGTGAGTGGTATTTTGAGTGTATGTTGCGTTGAGCGCAGTGTAAATACGTAGCATAAAATGTTGTTGACCTGAGTGGGTGTTGTAGTGTATGTTGCATTGAGTGCAGTGTAATTATGTGGCGTGTAATTATGTGGCACTGAGTGCTATTTGGAGGGTATTTTGCGTTGAACGCAGTGTAATTATGTAGCGTTTAATTATGTGGCACTGAGTGGTATTATGAGGAGTGTATGTTGTATTCAGTAGAGTGTAATTGTGGGGCGTCTAACTATGTGGCACTGAGTGTTATTGTTTGGAGTGTATGTTGCATTGTAATTATGTAGCATATAATTATGTGGTATTGTGTGGAGTGTGTGTTGAATTTAGTAAAGTGCAATTATGTGGTGTGTAATTATGTGGCACTGAGTGGTATTCGGAGTGTATGTTGAGTTGAGCGCAGTGTAATTATGTAGCATTTAATTATGTGGCACTGAGTGGTATTGTGTGGAGTGTATGTTGTATTCAGTAGAGTGTAATTGTGTGGCATGTAATTATGTGGCTCTGAATGGTATTGTTTGGAGTGTATGTTGCATTAAGTGCAGTGTAATTATGTGGCACTGAGTGTGTGAGGGTGCTGTGTGTGTGAGGGTGTAGTATGTGTAAGCGTGCAGGGTGTGTGAGGGTGCAGAGTGTGGGCGCAGTGTGTGAGCGCAGTGTGTGTGGCCTAAAGTAGTGTGAGGGTGGAGTGTGGGTGGGCTAAAGTAGTGAGAGGGCGCAGTGTGTGTGTGGCCTAAAGTAGTGTGAGGGTGCAGTGTGTGTGGGCTAAAGTAGTGAGAGGGCGCAGTGTGTGTGTGGCCTAAAGTAGTGTGAGGGTGCAGTGTGTGTGGCCTAAAGTAGTGTGTGGGCTCAGTGTGTGTGTCATAAAGTAGTGTGTTTACGAGTGAGGACGAGTTCCAAGCCTGGTAGAGGAATGTTGGCTCGGTCATATTCCACAGCAGACACCCCAGCCAGGCTGGTGGTATGACTCCAGCAGATACAATATTTAGCAATCAGACAGTGCTGTAGGTCCTGTCCGAAAGAACTGCTAGTGAAATTAATACAGCGACAATATCTTCCCTATTTGAAATGAGTGGATTGTATTCGTAGGACAAATAACGATGCCACTAAGGCATAGGGGTCAGTCAATTATTCTGCATTTTCCCAAATTTAGTATGTAAAATAAAATATATATATATATATATATATATATAACACTATACAAATATTCTGCAACAAATACATTTAGAGAAAGAGAATAAAAAGCTGTACAATCAAATACGTACGATTTAACATAATATAGACCAAAATAAATAGATGAAATCCACATCAGAATTAATTTGCTTGTTAAAACCATCATAACTAAGACATGTTAGGACTAAAGTGCAGCTAGCTGGGCAACAGGACATCCCAGATTCTTTCTCAACGGAACATAGGTCCCAGGTGTCACAATCGTTGCAACTACAGGCAAGTTTCCACACAAACGTAGAAGATGCTTTCGCAGTGCAGCACACATCAGCTACTATCAGGATCCGCGTTTTTTTCCCGCACGATATCAGCTGTGACTAAAGGCAAATAAATACAGCGCTCAACAACAAATACTGCCAAGTACAGCGAACACAGGACAGAAATCCTTCCACAGCCATGAATGAACACTGAACGACCCAGCAGATGCAACATTTCACATTCTGGCAGATCATTTGTGGCTTTTCAACATGAGAGAATTTCAACTGCGTAAGATGCTGCTGCAATTGTTAATATATTCGTTGGGCCTTATGAAACATCAACAGTTTACGGTCTGTGCAGCACTGGTGTGACACATAACCAAAGGTCAGTGCTCAATCACACTGCACGCAGAGTGAACATGGCGTTATATTTGGTGTAATGTCAAATGTAATTAACATTTATGAAGAATATTAAATGTGCTAGCTAAACCTGCTCTGGTCGTTGCGACAGTGGCGGTGAGATCTTTACCCCGACATCACATTTCATGAAGTCTCTGGGACTTCAGTGCAGGGTGGTCTGACCAGGCAGTTAGTAATATTGCAGTTTTCAGTGTTGTTGCTGAGCTGCTGCATATCAACCCCGAACCCGATCTCTTTTAGAAAATGCTCTTGAAATCGGGAAAGTTTTTTTTTCTGCTTTGATGGGTCTATGGAGAAATGCGACACGGCGGGCAGGGGAGGGGGCGGAGCGGGTAAAAAAAAACAAGACGGAGGGAAGGCAGAGAAGGGGAGGGGGGAGGAGAAATGCGACACGGCGTGCAGGGGAGGGGGCGGAGCGGGGAGAGCGGCGATGAGAGTGTGAAGCAGCAGGGGCCTTTGAAGTGAAGCTAAGCTTCACTTCAAAGGTATGGGAGGAGTGCTGCTGGGGAACAGATAGCGATTTGATGATGTGCACGCGCATTTTAGGTCACTGCGCTTGCGCAATGACCTAAAAGCGCATGGGCACAGCACCAAATCGCCAGTTGGGATACTAGTTGGGTAAAGTCTGTTTAAGTCGCTATAGTCTCGCTCTGCTCAATGCGCATGCGCATTGAGAGGCGAGACCTAAAAAGAGGTAGACAGGGATAGATAAGACAACATATGTTGCTAACAGTAACGTATGATTTAAAGTTTAGGATGTGAATTTGTTCATTAAAAGCATTTTCACTTTTTTTTTTTGAAGAAAGGGATTCTACATACATCTGGATGTAAGGAGTTCCAAATCTTTGGTGTGATGCCAGCGAAGGCTCTGCAGCACGTTCTCTTTTTGTGGAAGGATGTTATCTTGCATTGTCACGCACATAAATGTATGTCAAAAGTCATTGTGTGTAAAAGAGAAGGCAACTTAAGAAACATCAGCTTGTAAATGGTGGTTTCTTACCAAGCCTATGCTAACCATGACAGTTGTTAAGGAAATGCAAGATCTGCTAACTTATATAATACCACCGTACCATTTTACTGTAGGCCCTACTGGATCACTTATAGCCCTTTGTAGCTAGGCTATACTGGCCATTAAAGTCCTGCTTCCTTGTCAAAGGCCCTCACCTTCCGCTCGGGCCTTTAATGCTGGAGCAGGCCTTAATGGCTAGTATAGCCAGCGGGCTATAAGGCTATATTGAAAAACAGACACTGGTTGACAGCCAGTTCTGCATACATGCATGGCCAACAGCTAACTGGATCCGCTAATAGTTCACATGCAGGATTAAACAATCACAAAAATACTATATATCACAAAACCTGCAACACGCCAACATTCTTCAGCGCGACGAAAAACAGGTACGGACCACTCGAGGGATTCAGATGAAGTTTCCCAGTGCTTTTATTAATTCAATTGATGGCATCCTGTCAGTCCTGGCAAGTGCCCCAGCATGACGCGTTTCGAGAGACCCAGTCTGTCTTGATCACATATATATTTAATTCACTAAAATAACAAAGGTTACAGGGACGTTATAGCTAGGCTGGAATTTCACTTGTGTAAAACCAGAGCAATTCAGTCATTATAGTTACCTGAGTTTACTATAACTTTTGTCCCCGCAATGTACTGCTTATGATTTCACATATTACATCACTCATGACATGGTCAGTGACATCACCGATGACCTCTCAAATTACATCACTCATGACATCAGGTCATGCCTTCTCCCATCAGGGAGACCCCATGTTGTTGTAACATCAGTGACACTGTATGTCTGCAGTTCAACAGTACGTTAACTGGTAATGCATTGGCCATTTACATATGTGGAATTTAGAGAGTGTACCTCTGTGGAGTGTTTCTTTTTAAACGGTTCAAGCATGAACAACCTATAGCCAAAACGTAGGCGTTCACAACCCTAACACCACAGATGTCTCCAGTAAGTTGGTGTTTAGGGGATTTGTGTACACAAAAGAAAACTACTTGGTGATCCATTAAATAAGAACCGAAAATAAAACACTGGTGGCGCCAGGTCATACAGTTCATACTTTGAGTACAACTGTGCGTTTGTTGGACAACAAATGTCAAAACGGTGCAAGATTGATTCTATGCACACCATCAGGATATGTTGGTCTTAGTCCGGCTACCTTACCGTGCCCCATATGTACCCCCAACCTGGCAGGGTAACCGGTGGAATGTGCAACCTTAGAAGATGGCAACCCTGACTCCCCAAGGAAATCATGGAAACAGATTTAGGGGTAACTCATGCATACCCAAAGAGATTCACAAGAAATACACAACAAGGCATTTCAATATTTATTAAAGCATTATGATTCTTGTGTAAAATATGTGTGCTGAAATTATTAGTAGAAGGAAACAGAACAGTGTAATCTGCATTACAAGAATGATTAAGAAAATTAACAATTCAACTTGTGCTATTACATAGGATATATTGTTGCTTACGAGTACTGTTCTATTTTGTGCTCGTTCCTAGCGCTACTTATCCTAGTGTGTCTATGGTAGTTGAATATGGCAGTATACCTGTAGGGGTATTTAACTCCCTATTACCTGTGGCTAAGTGTCATCAGGGAACCAATCTTGGTGTAGAGCAGGACATCATCCCTCGCAGGAGGTACACAGGAATCAGCTGGGCTGGAATTGTTGTTTATATAATAAACTTCACTCGTGTAACCATGCCGAAGTTGCAGTCAGGCCACTATTGTTGATTCTCTTGTGAGAGCTCTGTCACCGAGCGGACAATAACAAACAGCAGCATTTTGCATAGTAAACATAGCCCTTTTACAGAATGTTCAAGGCACTCGATTATATGCCTATGAAGAAGTGTAAATGTAAGCAAATCAATTTCAGAGAATATTATCCTGCACAGGCAGTCAAGCAAATATGTGTCAAATGTCAGCGTTTAAGAAAAGAAGGCAACTTTAAAACGTGAGCATGTAAAATGGTGGTGTACGTACTAGGGCCTAAATGTAGCCACATGAATCATACTCCATACTCAAAAACCCTAAGTAATTGATATGATTCACCTATTTCTGAATGAGTATGGTTTCAAATTTGAACAATAAAAGCATAATCTGCGCTACAAAGTTAAAAATATTAATATGCAGCTAGTAAACTGTTCAAAAACACATTGAGACAATCACAAAGGCATGGAGGACAACGTGAATTAGCATTCCTTTGGAAGTTCCTCACATGCTTTTAAAAATACCTTTGTGAATTACCCCATCCCGAGCAGATAATGCAAGCCACTTTAAAAATAAGTTATGATTCTTAATCATGCAAAGAGAATACTGTTTTTGTTGGATGATCCAGAGATGCAGATTCAAATGCTGCAATAAATGACTCCTTTCTACTAATGACTATTCATTTCAGCCAACGGTTCATAAGAGCTGGGGAGAGAGAGCTTCATCATATAAACAGCAGATGTAATTCTGCTCCATGAAATGCCGTTCCCACTGTCTCCTGTCTCTGGCAGTAGGCACTGTGGATTTACAACTCAACTGACATAAGTAAATGCAGATGAGCAGTTATGTCATTTTGTTAACACAGGCTCCTACTGATATTATATCTTGGTTGTTAATATAGAAATTAAAAACCCCAAATTGCAAAAAATCCCTTTTTTCACAGTTACCCATCTACTAAATTTAAATTGTGTAGCAGTTGCAAACCCTAACTTTATTTTAAATATACAAATAAAGCGACTGAAGGAGGTACACTCTGGGATCAAGCATGGTTAGGTCACAGGAAAGTAAAGCAAGCTTTCTCAGTTCTGCGACATATTTGCACAACCAAACCAGAGGGCTCATCGTCGTTACCGGTCACCCAAGCCAGACACAGTAAAATATCCAAAATCAACCCCATTCACAACGAGGAAAGAAGACGCAGTGTGGTGATATTATTTGCTTTTAATGTCGAAACTTGGATTGCAGGCTTCCATGAAGGAGTTCCTCTCATTATTAAAGAAACTAAGATAAAGTAAATAATGCACAACTATGGCTAAGATGATCTTTGGATAATTTCTACTAGCAACAATTCTATTTCTGGAATTTGAAAAGGCCAAATGTACAAAGCCCTCATAAGATGAGTACTAAGAATGATGAAAAATGAAGATACATTTCTTACACAGAGACTTGCTATTGATGTTTTTTCTTGTTGTGGTCATACACACATTTTTAAAACGCATTTAAATAAAAAAAGTGCAAAATGCGGACATCAGCAAACATAATGTCATGTCCCTGAATTACACCAAATTCCAACCCCAGTCACCCAGACATGACACAGAATTTCTAGGCTATCTATGCCATGTCAACTCGTGTTACAGTACATTACATTCCTGGTGACCTATCAACACACTGTAATATGACGACTCAATCGTCTCCAGAGACCTGCAGCTTAATATAGCTGACCGAAAAATGAAAACAGTTTTATCTGGATGGGAAACGCTGCGATTAAATGGCCATAATGACAAGGTTCTGCAGTTATCAGGCAACATACTCTAAAAAGAGTCAAAAGCATCCCACCACAATATATGGCATACATAAATACATCGTCACACACTTGCACCCTGAGGATACTTGTGGTCTGCAAGGTTATACACAGCAGATAAAATCATTTTTACAAAAGGATATAACAAAAGGGGCAGGAAAATGTTAATTTGTCGTTATAATTGTACCATTGTTTACTGTTTAACATGGAGGTATTTTTTTGTGTGTTTTTTTTTCCTTTCTCCTTTTTCTCAATTATTATGTTTATTTCTTTTCGTCCTCTCTACCAATTTATTGTAAAGGGCTTGGATATCCTTTGCGATCTTGTTCGTGCTATATAAAACTTTATAAATAAAATAAAATAAAATACACCAAAATACACACACACACAATTTTTAAGTCATATTATGCAATGGGAAGTAAACTTTCAGGAAGGGCCCGGGAAGGCAAAGTACTGCAATTAGCCTTTTTTTTTTAAATCACACCCCAAACCCTCAATCAATAACTGCTTGTGTGTGGAATCTCTTTGCATAATATTGCAATTTTGGATATAGTTCGCAATATTAAAGATTTTTGAGTTTGGATTTTAAGATTAAAACAGCAGTCTTTTTCTTTGAAACCATGTGTAGAGTGTACGAATACTTTACTATCACATTGCTTCAGGTATGTGTGTATTGTCTGTACATACACACTTCCCATACAGAAACAAGCTTTTTAGGACTCGCCAGAGTCAGCACATGCGCTGTTCTTGCGAGAAATTTAGTAGGTGGTTGAAAAGTGCTACCCAGGCCGACCACCAGCTTGCCATCACGCGCACAAGCACGCACGATGTGCACAGCACTTTTTCCCCATCAAGCAGGCGTACAACTCGTGTCACCATTCGCGTTTTTGTTTTTTTATTATTTAATTTTGCGAACGCTCGGCGTTACTTTTACGGCCGAGCGGCCAATGCTTGTTTTTCATGCCAGGTGAGTGCTTGCAAATAATGTTGCTTGATTTTACCCACGAGTTTGTCTGGCTTTTAGATAAACACGTGTCAATAGAACAGATCTCAGCGCACTCCTCCCGCAGGAACCGCATCCACTTATATGTATGTATGCGAGTTGAAGTCTGTTTTTATTATTCAAAATCTTTAAAACGTGCCACACGTGCCGACAGAACAGATCTCAGCGCACTCCATGAGTTTCTCCTCCTGCAGGCACCATATATCCGCTTTACAGGCCTTCACGCGCACAATAGACATGGGCGCCAATATGTATGTATGCGAGTTGAAGTCTGTTTTTATTATTCATAATATTTAAAACGTGCCACTCTTCATTTCAATCCAACAAACTTTTTATTTACAAATCGAAAACTCTTTTCTCTGAGAGTGTTGTGCCCGTAGCAACAGTGACTTGATTGAGCCTCTGTAGGAGTTCGGGTTATAATGAAAAGGGTATTGGTTTTGCCCTATTGGAGAAAAATGACCCGGTCAGTGGAAGTGCTCCACAAGTACTGCAGGCTGCTCAGCATGGAGAACAGCAACGGCCTTGTCTGCAGCATATTTAAATGGCATCATTCGGATACTTCAACACAGACTCCATTGTTTGCTTACAGAGTCTTTTTAGTAAAAGATAGCCAAGAGATGGGTCCTTTGAGCCTGCTTCTTACACAGCTGTTTCCCCACAGAAAATAATTAGAAAATGGCAGTGTGCCAGGCTCAAAGTTTTCTATAACTCGGCCTTTAGAAAAAGACTTATTTTGCTTGTGAGTCACAACTAATAGCTCCAGAGAGCATCCCAGGCATACACATAGCCGAACTTCACAGGTCTTTAAAAGACTTTCGGTTGTTAATAAGGCTTTGTTGTTTTTCACCCCCTTCTTAAAGCCCCTGCATCTCCGCTCCGCCTGTTGCTGGAAGATTCAGCCCCCCCCAAATGTTCTCTTAACCCCCCGAAATTTGACTCTAGATGCGCCTCTGAATAGCTCCTTTGTGTGTGTGGATGTTTGTTTGCACTTTTTTTGGTAGATTCGGACCAGACAGCTTTAGGTTCCCGAAATGCATTTTTTTAAAAAAAAAGGGACTATGAAGCAGCCCTCTTCATCGAATGGTTTGCTCGGCTGTCACTCACATTGCCCATCTTTTCTGTCCATGTTCTGCTCCTCTAGAACAATTAAACCTACGGATTACCATATTCTGTCTGTGGTGCAAGATTGAGGACTGCTTTGGTCAGTGTGAGCCACTTTCTATCACTGATTGGTTATTCCTGCTCGCAATCTCCCTAGTCCCTTTGGTGAAGCCTTCCTTCATACCTTCATATTACTACTGCAGGTTTAATACCTCTCACTATTAGTCTGTGGCAGCTCCCTTTACATGTCTTAATTTAAGGATTTTCTCTCCACTACCTACTTTTTCAAATAACTTCACAAGTAGTTATGTAGCCAGACCACTGGTTTAAAAAGGATGTGGTGGCACATAAAGCACCAGTCAAGATGCACAGGCATGAGAATATTAGGGGTAGGCCTCGACAGAATTTAGCCTATTGACTTCCCGTCCCTGTTACTCAAACTATATATACATTGTATTTTGTCCCTTGGGTATCATGTGCATGCGGCAGTTAGAAGATGGAGAACCTGTAAACTGTGTGATCCAACATTGCAGAATACTTTCACTCAAGGCATGCCATTTCTAGATGTCTAGCACAAAATCAGTGCCTCCGATAGAGCCCTCTTAACTTGGTTAGACATTTTACAATTGCTACCTTTTCTTTGCAAAGTAGTCTTCCCCTGTAATCAATACTATGCAGTGATATGTTGGGTTCTTCTTATGTTTGTACAGTTTTTATTGATTTGCCTTTGGGAACCAGTGAAATTAGGATAGCCTTAAAAGTATACAAGCATTGGCATAGCCAATAGGTCTCGCCTTTGGGAGCTTATAAGTGTTTAGCCATGCAACAGTTGATGTTGCACCAATGATATTGTGCTGGATAACTAAACACTTATAAAGGTCCAAAAGGCAAAACCTATTGGCTATGCCAATGTTGGTTTCTTTTCTCATGTACGCAGACATTTATAGAAAAAGCAGTAATCACAAACCACCTTGAATGGACTCAACGAAAAATGATGTTGAAAAGTTTAAAATTATCCTTCTATCATTTCAATTTACATACAGCTCAATGCCTACTTTACATGCATCCAGACGGACGTTGGTCAGGTCTACAACAGACACCTTACACAGGCAGGCATTATGTAAGCATATATGGCTTTTCACTACATTGAACCTTGCCAGAGGTAGGATGTGTCGTTAGTGGCACTGCCAGAGCTAGGATTCTCTATAGTACATACAGCCATGGGGGTATTATTAATGCAATCTGGCTACTGTCGGACTAGTTTGCATTTAAATGCCTTGGAGAGACTCATCTGCTGGTTAATGGCTTTGGAGTGCATCCTCTGTTGATTTACGGCCTTTCTACTATGTGTTAATATATCTCCTCCTCAGCATCACAACTAAGGGGCAAAACATGTTAAATCCTCCTGCCAATTAATCTTTCAAACAAGCACTGCTTTGCACCTCAGCACAGCTCACAGAATGCATGGCCGCTGAAGGGGAATTCAGTCCTCTATGTCTCCATTTTCACTTTCTTTTCCTGAGTTCAAACTACTACATATCACTGTTAAGGGGAGGTATATATTTGTATTACCTCCTGATATATATGACAAATAAGTTAAGCCTATCAACTCATGAGACAGATAAAATAATCTAATAATTCAAAAAGGTATGCCTTTCAAATCATCCACTACAACAATTGCATTATAGAAACATAAAAAGCAAGATCAATCAACAGTATGAGGCAAATGAGGAGACTATGCCCTAACGTTTAGGCCAATGTCCATGCAGATCGGATATGTAGGGTCAAGAAAAACAAAATCCTTCATGCAGTCACACTACCATCTTGGGATTTGCGAATCAGGCTAAATGTTATTGTGGAAGTGAAAAAGGTTTTGCTGCACTCATGCAATCAGACATTTCCTTACAGAGTGTTTGGGAAGAAAAACCAAACTGAATGGCACGATCATCTATCCCCAATCATTTAGTTGCCAAACTATTTCAAACAAAGAAGCAATACCAAAGAAGAGGGGATTTGACCATGGAAACCGACTTAGGAAAGAAACCAGAATAGAATTCTCTGCAATTACAATTTAACACATGAACATTCAAGCTTGCATGTGGGTCTACAAACTAACTGCGAGGCATCTGCATGTTTTGCCACAGGAGAGTGAACGATTACTCTTCCACCTTACCTCCTAAACACTCACATTGTGAGCTTTTTGATCCCTTTACTTGTTTTTTTTCCTGGCCTTTTCAAGAAAATGGATCATAGAGGAAGAATCATAAACAAGCATTGGCAAAGCCGTGGGTTTCAGCATTGGGACCTACTTACTGGCTGTGCCAAGGCCAGGAATAAAGTAAGACACAGAGGCAGCCGCTGTTACCGGTAGCATTGCTGTAAGAAAGTGAACTGTTAATTTGGGGCTGGGGGGTAGCAGTCCACCACAAGTAATACATTCACTAGTCTGTTACGTCCAAGATTTCAGTAATTTAAACCCGAGTTCAACCCCCGACAACTATGGCCGAGAGAAGGCAGGCTTAACTTAAGAGAAAAAGTGTAAGAGTCTAGAAGTACCAAAACAGTTAAGTCAAAAAAGCATACAAAAACAACACACACCAATTTAGAAATATAGATTAAAATAGGTTAAGCAAAATTACATTAAAACAACAAAAAATCCAATAAGGGAAACTGGAGATAAGAATTTAAGAGTAAAAGTGCCAACAAAAAGTAAAACACCAATCAGGAATCATTGTCCATGGGTGACCAGGAACTAGCCATGATTTCAGGATGACCACAACGGAGTGTGGGACGGATATTGCCAAGCATGTTAATCCCAGTCAAAAACTTTACTTTAGGACTGAGTCTCTGAAAAGTAAGTCACAATCCTTCAATGGGGAGGGTTCCTGCTGAAGGCATTAGTTTCCCCGGGAAAAGCTCAGACCAGGAAAAGTTAAAATGTTATGTTCTGAGAAGTCCACTCACCAGCCAGATACTTTTGGCACCTGTGCCCAGTCCAGATTTCTACATTCAGGCAAATCTCTTGTTGGGAGCTCTGAATACTCTGGTGTGTCAAGGGTGCAGGCTGTGTCTGAGGAGGAGTTCCATAAGGCCAGATCACTTCTCACCAAGAGCCACTGAACCAGATTTGCTGCTGAGGAGAAACTAGGAGAAGGAGGAACTTTTATCTACAAGTGAAGTCGCCCCTTGGGTGATTGGTTCCCATCATCCTATGGTCTGGAAGTCCAAATAGGTTTTAAATCCCCCTCTTTTTGGAGACTGTAGGAGCAGTCCTGCTTGACACAGACCAGTATCCCAGGAACTCAGGGACATCACTTCGGGCTCAAAACCCACTTTGACAGAGGCCACCAGCAAGACAAAGTCAAGGACCAGTTGCAACTAATCAAAAGGGTCTTTTGCAGCGTGTTGCGGTTCTGACAGGAGGTCAGCCAACTGACCCAAAGAGTTCTCTTGATCACAAGTGGGAGCAGGAACAGCCCCAGGCGGTTGCACTGGGAAGCCACATTTATGTTTGGCACCAGCTAGTGGATGGTGGTGACTCACCTTACCAATGGGTTAAAAGGTCCTAGGGAAAACCCATCCCAGATGCTCATCAGTTCCTGTTTGCCCATTGTAAATAATCGCACAGTGCCTAAAATGAGAGATGGGGAAACCCTCTCTTCACTGTGCAGAGCCGGCATACTCGCCCAGAAATGTGATCAGAGAAATTAGCAGTCCTGTATTGGAATCTTAAATTAGAAAAGAGTCTCTACCAAAAAAAGCCATTAACTATGGTAAGTAGCTCATTCTTCTGACCGAGACATTAAACTACAGATTGCTTACCTTGTGAACAGATTACAAAGCAATACCTCCTGAGGCAGTGGGTCTGTGAAATGGCTCCAACCAGGCAATCCTACCTTGACAGATTGGGCAAAGTCCGTCACGCTGGATCTGGCCATCTACGCAATAATATTTGTTGAATGTGTGAAGGGATGCTAATGTAGCAGCCTGGCAAATGCCCATGCCAGGCACTAAGTGCACCGGAGAAGTGGTAGAAGACTTTGCTTTAGTGAAATGACCGTGCAAGCTTCTGATGGATGGCTCTTGCCTAGAACTTAGATCTTGTAGTTTAACATGATCCATCAGGTGATGGTTTTCTTTTGCAGTGCTTTGCCCTCTTTTGCTAAAATAAATTAAAAATAAAAACCAGATGAAAGGCAGGTCAATGTAAAAGGTAATTGCCCTCTTGGGGTGAAGCTGGTGAAGGTCCCACTACAGCGTCACAAAAGGTGTTAGCAGAAACATATGGGTCAGCTCCTTTAGATCATGTATCACAACAGGTGACTTTTAGAGGTATGGCTGAACCATTAAGCAGAGGAAGGCCAAAAGATAACCTTTAACTATTGCCACAGCAAAGCCTTACAGAGTTAAAATCAGATGCAATAAGAGAACATCTAATACCTGTCCATTCAGAGGTTGAATATGTGTGGACGAGCACCAGTCAACCAATTTTCCCTAGCATCCTGAGGACTCAAATTTGGTAGATGAACGCCTGGGTGCCAGGATGACACCAAACCCTTAAGGAGGAAGGTTGAAAGCAATCAACTGTTGCTGCGCCATCTTCATGCACAGGTGTGTAGGTTGCGGAGGCTCGGGTGCAAGACTGCCTTGTTGAAGTGACAGGAGGTCCTCCCGAAGAGATAGCCGAATAGGGGGACATGTCCTCGTGGCCAAAAGTTCTGGATACCGCACTCTGCTTGCCCCCAGGCTGGAGCCACTCGGATGACTTGGGTCAAGTCTTTCTCGATCTATTTCAGCACTCTGGGCTGGAGAGAGAGGGGCTGAAAGGCATACAGGAGCCCTGAACCCCAATTCAGGCAGACAGCGTCTCCGATGGAGGAGTGCCTTGGGCGATCTGATACGCAAAAGCTCAGGACACTGTGTGTTGTCTACGGTGGCATATGGCTCGAGAAAGGGTCTTCCACATTCCTGGAAGATGCCATGTGCAACCTTCAAAGGTAACTGCCATTAGTAATCCCTAGGCACTGTCAGCGGAGTTGGTCTGTCCTGGAGTTTAACTGTAATGACAGCTGCTGGTGCTCTAAGTCTGGTCACTTCCAGAGGTGCAGAACCTCCTGACACAGGACCCACAAACCAGTTGTGTTGTCCATGAGAATCTGAATCCCTCCCCCCCCCCCCCCCCCCCACCCCTGAATGGTCGGGAGAAAAGTTTTCAGTGCTAAGCAAATCGTTCGCAATTCCAACAAGTTGATGTGGAGGTGTGCCTCCTCCAGAGAACACAGTCCACTGATATCCACCTCTCCTAAATGTCCTTGTCAACTCAATAATGTTGCATCCCTCACAACGGTCAGCTCTGGGTGGGGTAGGACAGGGGTCTACCACAGGCCCACTCGCAATCGTACAGCTACCAGTGCAGATCTTCAGTGGTGTACTTCGATATCCGGATTGATTCTGAGAGGTTCTGTGATGTGGAGCCCACCAAGTCACTGGAATCTCACTGCAGAGCCATGTGTGCCATCTAGCCTAGTACATGAGCAGGATGCAGGAGGCCAGAACCTGCTCTCAGGTAGACCCAGGTCAAGGGTTGAAACATCAGCATCATAACTTGAATGTCCTAGACTCGTTGAGGTAGAAGGATGGCTCAGAAAATCACGGTGTCCACAATGGCTTTGAAGTAGTCAGGTGTGACTTCAGCATGTTGATAGAAAAATCGAACGATGTCAACAGGTTGGTAGTCATCTGGAGGTGGCTTAAGACTGTCTAAAGTGAATCAGTCTTCAGCAGCCAGTTGTCAAGGTATGGGAAGAATGGTATATCCAGCCTCCGCAGGTGGGCTGTGACCACCATCATCACCTTTGTGAACACCAGAGGTGGGCTGGGATGGTCAAAGGGGACCACGGTGAACTGAAAGTTCTCTTGGCCTTCATGAAATCGCAGGTACGGTCTTTGGGACTGTAGAACAGGGATGTGAAAACATATATCCTGCAAGTCCAGCATTACCATCCAGGCTCCTGGATCCAGGACAGACTGAAATTGGCCTTGGTAAGCGTTTTGAACTGATCTTTCCAGAGTAGGAAGTTCATAGGGCAAAGATATGGAATAGGGCGGAGTCCTTCTTTGGTACCAGAAAATAACGGGAGTAGCAACCAGTCCGGACCTCTGATGCAGGCACCCTCTATATTTGTCCCTTGGTCAATAGAGTTTTAACCTCGCCACAGAGCATTAACAAGTGGTTCCTTGGAAGATGTTGTGGTGCAGGTCAAAGGTCCTGGGTAGTGCAGAAAAGGTTGGGAGAATTTGTATGTATGATCTGGAGCACTGATTGATCTAAGGTGATGCTCATCTAGTTGCATAGGTGGAATAGGACAAGCATGAGCCACAAAGGGAAATTTAAAGTGGTTTTGCTGTCGGGGAAGGGGCTGGGGTTTAGGTAGCTCATTGCCCCAGGGCCTGGATGCTGTCTGCCTGATCTCCAACCTCGAAAGGAATGTTACTACAGTGGCCTTGCTCTCTTTAAACAGCTCAAAACCACAGCCCGCTTTTGCTCCGAGTAGCTAAGAGCCATCAAAGGGCATGTCCATAAAAGACTGTTGAAGATGGGTTGAAAAGACTGTGAGCAAATTGAGGCATGGCGCCTAAGCACCAAACTACTGCCCTACCCAGACAGTCTGTAGTAGCCAGGCCAGAGTAAATAGAATATTCTCTGCATCCTGCCCTTCCAAGATAAGCTTTTCAAGTTTTGACGGACGTCATCCGAGACCACTGGCAAGATATCCACTGCTTTGTCCCTTAATGCTTGCAAATATCTGCACAGAAGACATACAGTATTACCCACCTCAGGGGGAGTCTGGCTGAAGAGGACATCCATTTCACAAATGTCTCCATTTCAAGGTTTGACAGCTTGGTTAAAGCCTTTTGAAAGAGCAGCAAAACAATTGTTAATCTCGGACCCCTTACCATGAAAGACTGGTGTTGCTACTTCAGACATTGTAGTCAGAGATTCTGTATCGCCACAGAGGTGGAAGCACTGATAGGCCCTTAGGCCACAACTTAAGAATACACCACGTGTTGACAACTGACCCAGAGGCGGCTTGCCATCCAAGTGCCCTATCTGCACCTGCTACTCCTAAAGACAAAGCTAGTGTCCGAGCCTGTCATGCTCATCTCGCCAATAGTTCAGTTCTGTATGAGGTCGAGGCTTATTCCACATAACACAAGAGCCTCAACCGCCGAATCAGGACAGCTGCAAGTGTCAATTATGCACCACTAGAACTACTTCAACACTAACATAAGTAACTATAGAACCTAAATTGTGAGTGGAACAAGAGACTGGGGAAGCAGACGAATTCTGCGATATGAACGTAAAAGACTTTTACGTAGGGAACTTTAATTGGGGCAAGCAAACTGAACTGTTGGGCACATGTACAATTTGAGGTACTTTGAGTAAACTGAACCGGTGCCTAATCAGTGTGTTATCCATGGTTACACAGGGAGTTGCACACACGAGAAAATTCTGGTAACAAGGTAGCGTACCAAACAGTTGTAATACCCCACTGAAGACTGCATACAGGATTACAATCCTGAAGAATTGTGAAACCAGTAGTGGAATATTGAATTACGTTTTGCTGAGTGATTAAAGTATTTTGCTATAACTAAAAGATAAGCTAGTCATTATACTGTGTCTGTTGGTTGAGTACTGAGCTCTTGCCCTTGATAATACTTCCTGGAGAAGCCTTTAACTGTATTCCCTCACTACCCTAACAGTCAAGTGCGTAAAGGCTGTACTTTTTCCAATTTGCAGAGCCCAAGTAAAATGAGCATCAGAGAAACGACCAAACAACAACGGCTGGGGCACACCAACCTCAGTATGCCCTTTGGCCCCTTAACTAAGTCTGACAAGGTCCATATACAGTGTGACCTCAAGACAAGTCGCTGATGAAATATCAAAAGCCAGTCCCAGTTGACGTTAGTGAGGATATTAACTTGAAGGGGTAGGTTTAAAGTGCCACAGAGTAAAGGACATGAACGTATTAACCCGTTAGAAAGTAATTCAGCTCACAATTGGAATCATGTATGCTGCTAACTATTGGTCATCAATGTCGAAAACAGGAACTAAGGGATCTAGTACGATGGCGGGTTGACAAAGTCCGCCCGCCACAGCAACAGCCAAAGGGACCGCCCGCAATATGTGCAGCGGTCCCGTGATGCGGTTTAGGATGCGCCCGCCACACAGGCGGGCGCATCCAGCATTTTTTACATTGCGGCGGGCGGTGCTTTCAGCAGCACCCGCTGCAATGTAAACAAGCATTTACAATGCAATGGTCTCGGCAATATTATAGGTAGAGCTATTGGTATTGCTCATTATTTTTTTTTATCTTTTTTGTATCCCTAAATAAATGGCATTGTCATTTCTATCGGCATTAGCTTTTTTTGCATATGTGATACCTATTGCATTAGCGGAGAGAGAGTGAGGTAGTGAGAGAGAGAGAGTGAGGTATTGAAATAGAGAGAGAGTGAGGTAGTGAGAGAGTGAGGTAGTGAGAGAGTGAGGTAGATAGAGAGTGAGGGAGTGAAAGAGTGAGGGAGGGAGAGGGATGTTGTGAGGTAGTGGTATAAGCATAGAGTGATGTAGTGAGAGAGAGAGAGAGAGGTAGTGAAAGAGAGTGAAAGTGAGTTATGTTATTCTAAACTTTTTAAGCGCACAGACACCCAGGGGTTTCATGGCGAGTTAGTGAGATAGAAAGAGTGAGGTAGTGAGATAGAGAGTGATTGAGGTAGTGAGTTAGAGAGAGAGAGTGAAGTTGTGAGCTAGAGGGTGAGGTAGTAAGAGAGTGAGGTAGTGATGTTTTGAGAGAGAGAAGTTGTGAGATAGTGAGATAGAGTGGTGTAGTGAGGTAGAGAGAGTTATGTAATGAGAGAGAGGTAGATAGAGTGAGGTAGTGAGAGACAGAGACTGAGGTAGTGAAAGAGTGAGGTAGAGGGATGTTCTGAGGTAGTGAGATAGAAACAGGGAGTGAGTTTGTGAGGTAGTGAGATAGAGAGAGAGTGAGGTAGTGAAAGAGTGAAAGTGACTTAGTGAGATAGAAAGAGAGAGTGAGGTAGTGAGATAGAGAGAGAGTGAAGTTGTGAGGTAGTGAGATAGAGTGAGTTAGTGAATTTTTGAGGGAGTGAGTCGTGATATACTGAGGTAGTGAGAGTGAGATTGAGATAGAAATAGAAATAGAGTGAGCTAGTGAGATAGAGAGAGAGTGAGATAGAGAGTAAAGTTGTGAGGTAGTTGTGAGCCAAAAAGAGGGAGGGATAAAGCAGCCCTGGTTGTAATGCAGTGGTTGTAATGCATTCCTATATGAGCCACAGTATTGCCGCCTGATTGTCTGACTTTATATAATTGTGTAATCACTTCTCAGTGTTGGCAACTACTTTCTTGAACGTGTTTAGTTGAGAGCAGCTAGCATGACATTACTCCAAGGGGGTGGCAGAGCAGGACGACGGAGCTGCGGGCGGAGGGAAGGGGGGGCAGAGCAGGACGACGGAGCTGCGGGCGGAGGGAAGGGGGGCAGAGCAGGACGACGGAGCTGCGGGGGGAGGGAAGGGGGGGCAGAGCAGGACGACGGAGCTGCGGGCGGAGGGAAGGGGGGGGCAGAGCAGGACGACGGAGCTGCGGGCAGAGTGAGGGGGGGGGCAGAGCAGGACGAAGGAGCTGCGGGCGGAGGGAGGGGGGGAGCGGGACCGGGGCGAAGAAGGGCTGCGGGCGGAGTGATGGGGGAGGGGGGCAGAGCTGGACGGAGCTGCGTGCGGAGGGAAGGACAGAGCTGGACTGTGAAAACTTATTATTGAAGTCTCCTACAACGGTTAGCATACTCCGAGTATTTGAGAGCAGGATCTGTATGGAAGAGAGCTGGAATGTCAATCTTAGGATCTAATCAAGAAATTCTGGTGACAATGGGAGGTATACATGTTTGGAAGCGTAAAGGGCAGATCCTACCATGAGCTTGTCACCTATTGACCCGCTTGATCTTGTGACGCCTAATCAATTGGCAAGAGAAGTGATTTTGTAAAAAAACGTAGCCACGCCCCTTAATCCACTTACGACCCGTGTGTGTTTCTAGAAAGTCACAAATACCTAAGAGATAGTGCTATGAGGTATGGTTTAGGTTGTCAAAGATAGTGAAAATTCCTCCTCTTAGTGTTGTCTCCTGGTTATTTACATTTCAGGTAGGGGCATTAGATCTGGGCACCCTCCCCTGTTCCGGCAGTAACTACCTAGCACTCCAGCGAACCCATCAACCAAGAGTGTGAGGTTTGTCATTTTGAGCTTGAAGCTTAGTAAACCTTGCGTGGATGGAAAATTTACCACCGGCCCTGTACTCACCTGGTTTTGACAATATTTTTGCAACCAAATGAAACAAAATTGATATTTTGACCTCACTTCGGAACACTTTTGTAGGTTCCACTGCCCTATCTTGCAAGATCTCCTTACTTTTATGTAATGCGCTAGTTCACAGTTTTGAGTCATTTTCAAGAGCTGTAAATGACACGTCTTACTATTGCCGCAAGTATTTAAAGCAGTTAATTTATGTGCCTTGGAAGGATGAAAGGCCGAGTTGATTATGCCATCTGCAAATCCCAACAACTGTCAATAGCAAGTGCTTAATTTGTGTAATCACTTCTCAGTGTTGGCAACTACTTTCTTGAACGTGTTTAGTTGAGAGCAGCTAGCATGACATTACTCCAAGGGGGGGGCAGAGCAGGACGACGGAGCTGCGGAGGGAAGGGGGGGCAGAGCAGGACGACGGAGCTGCGGGCGGAGGGAAGGGGGGCAGAGCAGGACGACGGAGCTGCGGGGGGAGGGAAGGGGGGGAAGAGCAGGACGACGGAGCTGCGGGCAGAGGGAAGGGGGGGGGCAGAGCAGGACGACGGAGCTGCGGGCGGAGGGAAGGGGGGGCAGAGCAGGACGACGACATTTCTTTTTTTTTCTTTAAATCACAAATAAATGGCATTGTCATTTACATTGCCAATACACAGCACTCTGCACTCAACAGCACTCTGCACTCAACAGCACACAGCACTCAACAGCACACAGCACTCAACAGCACACAGCACTCAACAGCACACAGCACTCAACAGCACACAGCACTCAACAGCACACAGCACTCAACAGCACACAGCACTCAACAGCACACAGCACTCTGCACCTGCACTCACTGCTCTGCACCCTGTTGTGGTCCTCCCAGTCTAAAAGGGGCAGCGTCAAAATGTCCCAGTATGGATGAGAGCGTGTGAAAGAAATCAGGGGTATCCACATTAGGGACATACACATTCACTGGTAGTACACAGTGGTCAGCCAAATGACCAGCAAGGACAACATAACGGACCTCCTTATCAATGAAGTTATTGATAAGGCTGGAGGGGATGCTTTTATGAATGTACACCCCTCACCCCTGTGAATAAGTACTGTAGCTAGAAAAATATCTGTGAGATCCCAAGGTTTTTGTAAATCCGGGGGAGTCCTGTGGAGGGAGCTGTGTCTCCTGCAAGAAAGTAATTTTTGACCGATGTCTATTGAGATAAGCCAATACTTGCTTGCTTTTGCGGTGTTTATTTAAGCCTCTGACGTTCCAAGCCAGAAATGTTATCTCAGCAAAAGAAGATCGCCCTTTTGAAGTCACAGTTGTAATGGAATATGTATGATTTGCATAATAAAACAGCGAGAGTAATTCATTCCAGGCATTTGTTAAGTGCAAAAACAAAAGACAACAACAATCTACAAGTAAAATGAATACCAAACTGCTAGGTAGATCCCGAATAAACCAACAAGCAAATAAAAAACACACAAATTATGGTATGGTATTCACAAGAGTGGACAACTCTACGAAACGGAGCCCACAAGAATAAACATCTGATGTGATACATTATATGGCTACAGGCATATGTGTGATTGTCCTGTCTAAGACATTACTGTGAAGGTGAGTGTAAGAGACTGCTCAGCAGATGATCATCCAAGAATAACACTATTTAGAAACGGAGTACAAGCATCTCAGCCAGGGGGAAAAGGCCCACACTCTGCAAGTCCTGCAAATCTGCCAAGACACGATATGGAGTGGATAGCGGCGACCGGGCACTGCTAGATGGAAGGTCCTTACAGAAGGAAAGTTATTCAGCTGGGGAATCAAAGAACCTATCCTTTAAGTCTACATCCACCCAGAGCCAAGCAGGGTATAACATACCATATTTGAAGCCTTTTGTGCACAGGAGAGGTTTGACATCTTGATATAAGGATCTGGCAGATACTGTAATGGGCCCCACTCGTGAGCAAGACGGAGCACTGTATCTCTGGCCCCAAAGTTCAACAGGCAGACTTTCGTTCTTAGCAGCAACTGCTTTGAGAAGTCATTCCACCTTATCCAGACATTTATTAAGGAAGGTAGTGCTATCCTCCAGGCCTGCGATACGCTCCTCCGCCCCATAAAGTGAGTGCTGTGATGTTCAATTCCTTCTCCCATGCGATCTAGGCGGCTGGTTAATGTTTTGAAATAGCATCTGTTGAGTAGAATCCAGCCCGCAACTCTGCCATGATGGCATTTGTCCTTGTTAATTGCTTCACAGCTCCATGATCAGACACTTGCTCCTAGGAGTCTTACATGATCTTCGCTTTATCAGACTGTTTGTCTCTCTCAAATGGGAGCTTACATTGTTTAGGATCCCCCCTACCCATGGTGGCAATAGGGGATGATTAGCAGAGGCTTTTGCAGAGGAGGAGGTGTACAGGCCCAGTTCGAGGCACTGGATTGAAGCGCCCCACACACAGCAGTTCATCGTGGTCAAAAAAGGGGCACCACGAGGGCACTGGCTGGCAAAGTGCGTTAGAGTGGGAGTGATCCAGCACGTGTGGCGCATTGTCCCCCAAGGAGCCTCTAATGCAGTTCAGGAATGTAGGTACGTGGACCAGGGAGACGGGTCTGGTAGGCAGAGGTTTGTTTTATTGTCCGGTGATGCAGGGGTTTTAATGTGTGGAAGCTGGGCCAGTATGCTCCCAACAAGCAGGGCCCAGAGTGGCGAGTACGATGTGGCTAGAAGCGCTCCAGCACAGCTGGGGGCTCACCCCCCCCCCACCGCGCCCCCAGAGGGGAAACAGCAATGCCCAGTGCAGGGTATCCAGACCCCCGAGAGAAGCAGGGGTCTTAGGGCGGTAGCACACTAGAGCTGCAGGCAACGCACAGGCAGCAAGTGGTGGCCCGACCAAGGCCGCAGGATAATATAGCCTGGGATCTCCTAAAGGTATGGAGAAACTCACCCGCAGCCCTGAACTTGAACCCCCGTCGCACCCTACTACAGGGCGAAGGATGTCTCTGACGGGGGGGAAACCTCACTGTGTCTCCTCGCTGCACGGTCGCTAATGGAAAGCCATGGCGCCACCCAGCCCAGTCTCAGCTAGGCCACCCCGGAAGCGAGGCTGGTCAGTGTTCGGTCTCAGCAGCGCTGGATCAGGAGCCCAAAAACACAGACAACATCAAGGACCACCTACCTGATGCGATTTGTGATGCAGTGGCAGGCCCAGCAGGGCTCGACAGCCCAATCCTCAGGTTCACCCGGGCTCCTGTTGCTGCTGGACCTCCGAGGAAGGCCGGGTCGGCTTCGCGCATCAGGATGTGGCGGGGGGAGGAAGGGGTGGGGGCCGAGAGCTGCAGCAGAGGGAGGGGGGAGGGGGAAGAGGCGAGAGCACAACGGAGGAGGGCAGAGGGAGGGGGGAGGCGAGCGGATTCGAGCAGCTGCTAAAAGCAGCAGGGAAGGGAGGCGAGCAACTACGAAAACACGACCACGTCTCTCCGAGGCAAGGAGACAATGCCTCGGAGAAACGCACGGCCATTTTCGGGATCGGGGGCGTGTTTTTGCGCCCTGAGTGACAGACGACGTCACAGGGCTAAAGAATGCAAAAAATCACGCCCCCGAATCCGAAAAAGACGGAGCTTCTTTGGATGGACGGCTCTCTCCTTCAATGGCTGGCCTCCTTTTAGGAAGCCAGCCAATGGAGAACGAGCAAAAAGAGGGAGGGATAAATGCAGCACTCTAAGAATCATTAGATCTCCGACATCCGGTTTCTGCCTTACGGCAGAACCGATAGTCCTCGACCTAAAAAGGCATTTGTGCATTTGCATGCACAAACACCGCACGGTGCCTGTAAATGCAAGGGGGTACCATAGGTACCCCCATGTGCACCCCCCCCAACACTGCATGTCTTTCCATGGCGGCAACGCTGCCATGGAAAGGCACTACTCCGCCTGAATTGCAATAAGGATGGCGGTGTCTTGCAGACACCGCCACAATATCCAGTCCCTTTTCCGTCCACTAGGGTCCCCCGCCATCGTAATATGGCGGGGGGAAATGGGAGGCGGGCCGTAAATTATGGCTGGCGGATCGCCACCGCCATCCGGGCGGTGGCGATCAGCCCGCCATTATAATAGACCTTCTTCTCTTGCAATGTTACAGTCCAAAGAAATATCAGTGAATATTTGGGTCAATTATCTTGGGAGGGCATGGGGTTTTAGTGGGCACCTGCTAATCTGCACCTAGAATATATGTATGCTTTCATTTACACTTTATAGGCTGAGGATCCCTGAGCACGGAGTTGACCCTTAAGGCTTTTACCCTTCAGGTAGATGGAACGAAAATGCACAGTGATCTGTTGGACAGCCGCCCCATTGCCAGTTTATGTTGCAGGGCGAAAATAGTCTGATATTTATTTGCCTTCATGCATCGTACGTCAAATACATCTGAATAAAAGGGCAGAGAGCAATGTGCCATTTCAGCATAACAGTGACTCAAATTTTGAATTTATGGAATGTAAAGATTGCCCTATATCTGAAGTTTAAAACGAGACGCAATATAACCACTAATCTTTGGGGGCGAGATTCCGCACGGTAGGTAATTTCCTGCTGCACAGCAGGCTGTGGGTCACCACCCACGCACGACCTTACTATTCAAATCCTCAGCCACACCACCGCCATTCCAGCCCAGGGTATTTCCTGAAGTTCTAATTTTGACTGCCAACTGTGCCTGCACTCCAATGGGAAATAATAGCCGCGATGCCTGAAAAGAGAACTCAATGTACGGCGCTCAAAACATGTCTAGTGATAAGAGAATGACTTATTAGCCAGCGCCATTTCCAACCCTACTAACTAGTTTGAATTTCTACAGTAGTGGAACGTTTTCACGCTACTTGTTTGGTTGGCAAGCCTCACACACGGCCAGTCACGCATAAAACGTTTTATGCACATGGTAATTGTGTGCTTGATGCGGGGTTCCCGATCAAATCGAGGTGAAGAAAGAAAAGTAAGAGGGAGAAGGGGAGCGAAATCTGGGCGTTATAGGAAAGGGGGTAGAGAATGGACTAGAGGTACATGAAGGAAAAAGTTAGAAGAAAGCTGCCCCTTTGTTTCGAGAGCATTCAGTCAACCAGCCCAGTACAATCAGGCTGGTAAAGTGGGGTGCTTATAATGTATGGAGGTGTCCTATTTTTATTGATATTTGAATTGCGGTTTAGGACAAATAGAATAACAAACAGATATTTTACAAACTACAAGTAGCTAGTAACCACAATGTGGAGTTTCTGACAAACAGCCACAAGGGGATGAGAAAAAGCCAGGATTAATTTTGTCAATTATATAAAACCTTTTCGAATCACAGACTAACACGTCATAAATTCAGCCTCAAAATGTGGTTAACTGTGCGAGTAGATTCTGGAAGGGGCAGGGCTTTGATCCTGGAGAGAGGGCGCACCCAAATGCCGCTTCTGGCCAAAGTCATAGAGGGTCAACTAAGGAGGAGCGATGGGGTGGGATGCCCACATACGGCCTGTCCTGGCCTGTCGGAGGACCTCAACTACCCTCTCTAAAATACACAAATACAAGCTTTTGAAGCCGCAACCTTTGTCCTGGAGTCGATGAAAAAAATATAGGGGATTTTAGTGAGAGTCAGGGCCTTCGTGAATAACATGGCACTCTGCTCTATAGAAGGATTTCCAGCTCACCTTTTTGCTGTGCGATATCGCCTCAGTGGATACTGTGTGACATACAGTGGCATAGTTTGTATTGGCAGGCCTGCTGATTATTACGGAGTTAACATTTTTTCGCAGAGATCTACAATGCGTTCCTAAAATGATGAAGGCATTCAGAACATCACACATCATTTTTCTAGATTATAATTATCAGCTGGTGTATTATACCACTGAAATATGGATTGTATGACAGAATAGCGATAAAAATACGTATTTATTAGAATATTATGTCGAGAATAGTCACAGAAATATCGAGTTTACATACTTTGAATGTAAATTACCAAAATATGGCAAAAATATATTGCAACAGAATATTGTCAAAAAAGGTAAGTATATCACATTTTTTATACATCGCAGTAATGGATTACAAATAGGAAATTAAAATCTAATACAATTAAAAATAGTATTGAGTTATATAAATAAAATATATATACATATTTTTAATACTGGTTAATTATTGTTTTTTTATGTTTTAACTACATTAAATTAATACTATCAACCAAAACATAAGCAAAATAACGAACCTGTAGAGAATCAAAACATTTATGTAACCTAATTTAAATATTAAAATATACATATACAATTTTAATGCAGTGAACAAAATATAGAAGTAAAATATATATTTTACAAAATAAAAAAAGCAATTTAAAAAAGTTACAGATTATCAATAGTTTAAAAATTAAAAAAATCAAACATTTATAGCAACACATCACAATTAAAACCTGCATAAAACAAAAAAACTTAAACAAATACATTTTTACGTAGTAAATATTTAATAAATACAAAATATTAAAATATTAATAAAAAAACACTAGCGAAGGTGTGGACTTCAAAGGGTCAGATTAACTAATCTATTCAAATTTAAGCAACATTAATGAAAGTGTAGGACTTCTGGAGGGTTAAGATTTACTATTCCCACTTTAATATAAGCAAGTGGTAGGCCAGACCTCTTCACCACATCCGGGAGGAAAAAATAAAAATAAAAATTGCCAAACAGACCAAATGAGCTAAAGAGCCCAAAAAAATACAACATTTTGAGTGAGGACTTCTCTGGAAGTAGGAGTTTCCTATGGAATATCCCCCCTCCCCAACATATTTCTTGGTGGTCTCGAATAGCCCAAGAAATGTCAGGATTCTTTCCTGTTCTCGTCTTCCCTTTAAGCTGGGAGAAAATTCCTCAGTCCCTTCTAAGGGTCATGAGAAGGAAAAAAATAATGCTGCCTTACTTCGATATATTTTTCTATTATGCCTGTGGTGTGAGATCAGGTTTTTTTCTGTACACCCCCCCCCCCCTCCTTTTGCTCTATAAGAAAGTTTGAGAGAAAAGAAAGACAAAAACCCACAAAGAAATGGTCTGGCAGAATACAGACGTTAGCCCGTAACCTCTTCCCAACCTCTCCTGATTCTTCGCTTCCACCCACCCCCCTTGCCACGTCACATGCCGCCTCAGCCGAAACTCTCCTGAAGGAATGCTAAAGTGCATGTACTCAATCCTTAAAACATGGTAACACCAGCTTATCCCCAAATGGCATATTTTTTATTTACTTTTAGGTTCCTAGTAAAGTGGTACTAAATGCACCCAGGTCCTGTAAAGTAAATTAAATGCTACAAGTGGACCTGCAGCACTTATTGTGCCCCTCTCACTTGAGTATCACTTTGAACATGTGTCAAACTTGCCATTGCAGCCTGCATGTGGAGTTTTAAACTGCCATTTCGATCTGACAGAATAACCTTTTTGCCAGGCCCAAACCTTCCTTTTTAACACACACAAGTCACCCCTAGATTAGGCCATCAACAGCCCACAGGGCAGTGTGCAATGTATTTAAAAAGTAGGACACGTCATTTTAAATTCTCAAATTTAAAATTAAGGCATTGTAATTTTAAACTCTCAAATTCGCTTTTCAATGCAAGGCCAACATCTCCAATAGGATAACATTAGAGCTACCTTATTACATTTAATAGACTAATTTCCAAATGGGAGCAGGTAACCATTTTACGTTTGGTGTCTTTGGAATTGTAATGAAAAATCCTCTTATGAAGTCGGATTTTAAATTACAATTTTGAAAATGCCACTTTTAACAAGTTAACACAAGGAGATGATGGATGGAGCACTGAAACTTTTCAGATACTTACCCCCAGTCACAGATCTGGGTTGAATTCATCATCGTTCTTTAGCTCATTTCACCACCCGAGTTCAAACTCAGCCATATTCAAATCAGTCTTGACCCTGTTCCTCATGGGAACAGTCCAGCCCGATCTGGCAAGCCATGTCTTCCCTAGGCTGGAAACAAGCTTCCAGGGACCAGTTTCGGGGTAACACCCCTCATCAGCCAGGCTTGCTAAAGTGAGCAAGGGACCCACGTCTGGGCATACCCTGCCCACTTACGGCAAACAAATCAAGCCAAGGAGATGATGGACTGAATTGTGCTGGCTAGTATCTATTCCAAGATTTTATTCGGTCTTTGAATATAAAAATTGCATATCCAAAGGAAACAATAAACAATAGCTAATCAGACTTCAACAGTAATTCTTCAAAAGGTTTTAGCTACAGCAGCTCTACCAACAGACTCACCACTTGGGAGAAGGCAGATGTTCTTATAGTCCCAGATCTCTAACTATAGCCAACTTTCATCTTTAACTTAAATGTAAACTGCAGTCAGGAGCTGCCCCATAATAAAGACTAAAAGCAGACACCCAAGTACCCCATAAACACATTACAATATCCCATCCAAGTGCTATACGCCAGACTCAAACTTTGCTTTTTTCTTTAAGCCTCGGAATTCACAAAGTCATCACATTAAGTAATTTGGGAGCATTATCACTGTTGTGAAATTACACTGACCCACAGACTACAAATGCAGGCAAGCCCTCCTTTACAAATGTAATGTATCCTGATTCAAGGATTAAAGAGGGCATCATATGTGAAACAAACCATTTCCCCACCATGGGGGTATGAATAATGACCCTCAGACATTTTTTGCAGGGGTCACTCCAGGATATTACCTAACCCATGGGTCTCCGAACCAGTGTCCTTGACTTACGGAGTAAAAAAGCAGGGATAGTGACAAAGATAATATTTGTGCTTGTATATCCTGTAGGAAAGCCCAGTGATGGGCTGGAGTGTAAATATCAACAACATCTGAGTGACTTGTGTGAATAGGAGGGTAAATAGGTCGAGAATAATGGAGAGCAGTCATTCTTGTTTTTTGTAGTTTAAAAAAAATGTAAATATCTTTTCAGTGCAGTTCAAGTAAATAAACATAAGACAGTAACCATCATTTCGATTGGCTTATGTTCACAATTTACATGTCTTACATATATCAGGACAGTCCTCTTCTTTTTAAACTGTATTGTTTATCCCTCAAGAGCAGGCACATTTGATAAATGCCATTCACGATGATTTTCAGTGCCAGGTGCTTCTTCGCATTGTGCAATGATCGCTAATGTCACCATGCACAGCGCAGGCCAGCGCCGATTCCTTTCTGCTGCTTGAGTAGATTTTTAATCGAGCGGCAGCTTTCTCAACGCGAGCGGTTGCAAGCATACGCAACCAGTCGCATTGAGAAAGCGGACCACCCGCGTTGAGAAATCGCACCGGGAGGTTGATGTTCCATGCCGCGCTCAACAACTTGATGTTCATGATCGCAAACGAGGAAAAATCTCACCGGAAGGTGGATTTTCCTCGCTCGCACACTTGACGTTTACGAACGCCAGCGAGGTCAAAAACTCCACTCCGCAACGCGAAGCAAAGTTTTTCGGTACTCTGCGAAATGTGGAGTGTGGAAAACTCTGCAAACTCCGCGAGCGGACTTCACCACCCACACTTAATCAAAACCTCTTGGTGTTGTGCTCAAGCGCAATCAAGTAACATTATGTCAAGATTTGTAAGCAAGGTTATTTCTCTGCACTGTTCCAAGTCCATGCTAGCAGACCAATACTAAACTGTAAAAGTTTTGGCCCATACATACAGACAATATTTTATGGACATCAGTATTAAGAATTGAAATAGGGCGCTATGCACCACATCTACGGGGTAGCTTCTGCTTGTTTAGAAAGTAGACTGTATTTATGTTATTCCACGATGGCTGAATTTCTCATGTAGCAAAAATGTTTTATATCTTCCCATATATTTGAGTAAGAATGGAAAGAAAAGTGTTATAAAATTTGGCAACCATGGATAGTTTATCGGATGGTAAATGATGGGAGACCAGTTATAATCACACTCACCCCAAACATAGGCCTGTAATTTAAACTTTAATTAAGCCGGAGGGTTATGTCACAGAGGTCAGAAATCAACTACATACCGATGCATCCCTACCCCTTTATTGGGATGGATGTCTGGTGAACATAATTGAAGGAGATAAGGCCCACAGATTCACAACATTAAAAAACTTCTATTATGTGCGCCAAGAAGGTGCCTAAAGTAGCCCCTGTAGTTGTCCTTGAATGTCAGCCGAGCCGTAGAACAAGGTTATTAGCTAGCTCCCGATGAGCCTAGGCTAAACCTGCACACTAATTCTATGTCAGGACCGGAGGCTTCGGATTATGCTGTTCTCTCTTCGCTTTTTATTTCACAAAAACACATAGCAGCCAGAAAATCAAATGTGAAAAGAAATTTCATTTATATCCCAACACTGGGTTATTAGGAACAACATCATAAGCGAAAACTACATTAGAAACTACATATTCCATCAGCCCATAACACGTTAGTCCTTCTATAGTGTCCACAATCCTAAGGTAGGGCGTCCATCTTGTGTTCCCTTCCTCTTTCTTCGCTGCTTCTCAACCAGTTAAGTGCCTTTATTCTTCTCTCTCACAGAAATTGTTTGTGGAGATTAGTTGCGATGTGTACAGTTATTCATTTATGACGTGTGATGTTTGGATGTGTTTGGGGGCTCTGTGCGACTTCTTATTGGTAGAAGGTTACGCCTTTTTATTCCTTTTCAGAGCCTTGGATCGCGGGGACGTTTTCGTCCTTTACGCGATGTCCCCGTATGCACAGCGGTGTTGATTAAACCGCTAGAGGGAGCCGTCGCGTCTTGTTTGTCCCAGTGCGGTTTCGTCTCGCTGACAGGAACTGCGCTGGGGGAAAGGAGCCGCGCTGGAGACCCGTCTGCCGCCTAACCCATAACGCCCTTCCAGGGTTGTATTTGCCCTAGATTGAACGCCCCGACCGGGGTCTGTATTAGCGGTCTCAACCGCGTTTACGCCTGCGGGCGGAATTTGGCACCATTAGCGGTTTTTACCGTACTTTGGGGTTTCTTGCTCTTCTGCATTCCGAGCGCGCAGGGAGGCGGCGTGGACCCGGTCTCTTTGAGAGGGTCGGCACGCTGAAGAGGCGGGTGCTGCCTCTGATTGCCCGGTTCCACCGGCCCCAATAGCATTGCTAACCTCCGGTTGGCCCATATTCTGGCCCAGTGAGCGCCAATATACCCTCAGCCTACCTCAATTTCACTTACTGACAGGTTGATAATGGCAGAGGGGTATTATGTTGAGGAGGAAGAGGCTCATCAGTACCTAGAGGATGATGAGTTTTATGCAGCAGTGGATCAATCAATCTATAGATGTGTGCAGGAGATAGTGGGGCCTATGGAGGACAGACTCTCTGCCCGCATAGTGGAGGAGTGCGCAAAGTTAGCGCCAGTGCCTGTAGGGATGCCCGTGCAAGACCCAGGGAAACCACCGGCGTCTAAGAAGGTTTGTAAGGATGGAGGCTCGGGGGGAGCGCATGGTGTAGATAAGGATGCCTTTGAGCGCCTACGGCCCGCTTTTCTGGCTAAGGCGACCGCACCTGCCCCTGCGCCACTCCCGGCCCCAGGACCTTCAATATCGACTGAGACAGCCCTTTCCTCCCCGGGGGGAACTCCCCCGCAGACACGGATGATGACGATGATTCGGTGCGGTCTTGGCGACCGTCCAGCTCCGCGGTTGAGTTACCCAAGGATACTTCTGGCATGCTCGACCCGGATGACATCATTCATCCGAGGTCGGCCGATTGGGCGCCTGGGGACAAGGTCGCGCAGTTTGTGGCGGGACACCTCCGCAAGCCTTTAGAGAAGGAGGCGTGGAGTTGTCTGAGGGGAGAGTGTCCCCGTCCTACGTTGGAGGGGAAGGTCGCCATGACCCCGGAGTTGGACGGGAAAATGGCCACGTTTATGGCAAAGTTTGTCAAAGACCCCCGTAAGGGGATTGACCGCTCCTGGCGCTCATGCCAGGACAAGTTGTTCTACGCAATAGGTCCGATCACAAAGATCTTGGATATGGCGGAGGAGGCCAAAGTGCCGGGCACTCCCATATCCCCAGAGCTGCTGTCGAACTGGGCGCAGAGGGTGGTCATATTTTTAGGGAACTCCAACTGCGCCCTTTCGACGGAGCGCCGGCGTTACTTGCTGATCAAATTCGATTTGGCCTCATCAGAGGCGGGCACCGTGGCGCAGGGTGGTCTGTTTGGAGAACCATTTATTAAAGAGCTAGGGAAGTTTGTGTCAACGTTCACCTCTTTGCACAAAGCCCAGTCCACTATTAAAAGGGTTTTCCACCAGCGTTTTTCCCCGAGGGGCTGGTTGTGGTAGGGGCCTCACGACCGGCCGCGGCGGTCAAAATCAACCCAACATAGGGCAAGGCTTCGGCAGAGACCAATACAACACCTCTGCAAATTACAACAATTTCTACCCGACCGAAGGCCAACGTTTCCAAGGACGCGGAAGCTTCAGGAACGACGCAGGAGGCAACAGTTCCCACGGCGAGTGTGATTCCTGCAGACCAGGTTTTAATTGGGGGAAGGCTGGCATGTTTTCCAGAGGCTTGGGCGGATATTACGGCGGACGCATGGGTTCTTCAGACCGTGCGTGGTTCCTGTATAGAGTTCTACGATCAGCCGCGCCAACTAAGGGCGCCTCGCCCCATAGTTTTTTCCCAGTCAGATGCGCAGTTGATCGACGAAGAAGTCTTGGCGCTACTGCGCAAAGGGGCCATTTGTCGATCAACTCGACACCCCTTTGGATTCCTCAGCAACATTTTCCTGGTGGAGAAAATGGACGGGGGCAAAAGACCCGTAATCAATCTCAAAGATTTCAATGGCTGGTTGGTTTACAGCCATTTCAAGATGGAGGGCATCCATCTACTATGGGACATATTGCTTCCGAACGACTGGATGGTCCGCCTGGACCTCAAAGATGCATATTTGGTGGTGCCCATCCATCCTCCTCCTCACCGTCATTTCCTTCAGTTTCTCTGGAAGGATCAAGACTTCGAGTTCACAGCCCTTCCATTCCGGCTTTCCTCGGCGCTTCACCAAGCGGTGGAGGTCCTTCGGAGCCAGGGGATTCGGTTGATTGTATATCTAGAAGACATCCGGTTGATGGCCAGGAGTCCCACCAAGTTGGTACTACAACTCGATCAAACGATCTCTTTGTTACTGGGACTGGGGTTCATCATCAACAAAGACAAGTCCGTCTTCTCTCCCTCCCAGAAAATGGTGTTCTTGGGGTTCGTCGTGGATTCTTTGCAAACATCCCTCAGTCTTCCATCCAGGAAGATGGCTGAGATCAAACACGAGCTGTGGCAAACGATCTCCAAATCACATACTTCCCTTCGTCAGATTGCCAGGGTGGTAGGACTTCTCTCGTCCTCCATTCAGGCAAACTTTCCGGGACCCCTTAACTACCGGGCCCTTCAACGGCTCAAGGCGCATCATTTACGGAAAGGTTTGTCCTACGTCCACCTGGTACCTCCGTCAGAGGAGGTGAAGGAAGAAATGGCCTGGTGGCTTCGCCCATATGGAGGCGTGGAACGGTCGAGCGATCTTCGGGTCAGTGCCGGACTTGGTGATAGAATCGGACGCCAGCAGGTCAGGCTGGGGCGCCCGCTGCTGGGATTTCTCCTCAGGCGGCGCTTGGTCATTCGACGAGCAAAGACTTCACATCAACTGCCTGGAACTTCTGGCAGGATCCTTTGCTGTCCGTTGCTGGACCAGGGATTCAGCGAAGTCATGTGTTCTTTTGAGAATGCACAACGTTTCAGCAGTTCGATACGTCAACCATCTGGGTGGTCCGCGATCACGAGCTCTAGCAGATCTGGCGAAGGACTTTTGGAATTATTGTCTGGCCCATCAGGTCTCGGTGACGGCGGAGTACCTTCCGGGACAAGCCAACCAGGTAGCGGATTGGCACTCGCGTTACCTGCGGGACTCCAGCCTTTGGAAGCTGGATGTTCTAGTGTTCCGGTGGTTGCAACAATGTGGGGTCCTTTTTCAATAGACCTGTTTGCGTCCCGCCTGGACTTCCAGCTACCGAGGTTCTTCAGCTGGAGGCCGGATCCTCGGGCGGAAGCCAAGGATACGTTTCTCCAAGATTGGAGTCAGGAGCAGCCTTATGCCTTCCCACCCTTTTCAATGGTGGTGCGAGCGGCGGCCCAACTTCGCCGGAAGATGGCGGAGGTGGTGATGGTGACGCCCGTGTGGAGGTCGCAAGTATGGTTTCCAGTTCTTTTGGAACTTACCTGGGATTTTCCAGTCCTACTCCCCCGGCTCCCTCGTCTTCTCCTCAATCCGGACGGGGACCCTCATCACCTCCTCGTGCAGGGTTCTCTCCGCCTCATGGCATGGAGGCTTTCCGGAGACGCTGGTCGCTCCCAGGCCTTTCGGAGTCGGCTGAAAACCTTTTGTCCAAGGCTTGGGCAGGTAGTACCGCAAAGAGGTATCGATTAGCTTGGACCAGGTGGGTTCGTTGGTGTCTTCGACGGGACCTGGATCCCATGGTCACAGGCGTCGTTCCCATCCTGAATTTTTTGGCGGAGTTGGCAGCGGACGGCTTAGCCTGCCGGACCATCAACGCGATGCGTTCTGCAATCTCGGCGTCTAATGAGAAGTTGGATGGTGCCCCGGTTGGGGAACACCCCCTTGTCTGTAGACTCCTTAGGGGAGTGAGGCTTTATTTACCCCCGAAGCCGCGATATTCCGTCCTGTGGGACGTCAATGTGGTACTTAATCTTTTTCTTTCATGGCAACATAACAAATACCTTTCTTTAAAAGAATAGTTGGCCAAGTTGGCTATGCTCCTCTGTTTGGTGTTGTGTCGTAGGGTCTCTGATGTGCGCGCTCTGATTGTCTCGGCGAGAGTGTTTTCCCCGGATGGGATTACCTTTACCGTATCTCTTATACGGCCTTTGCAGACGTCCCCAAACTGTGTGTTGTTCAATGCCTAAGGATGTATGAGGACGTCACTGTAGAACTTCGCCCTCCGGGTGAACGACAGCTCCTGATTGCTCTGAGGAAGCCACACAAGGCTGTATCTTCCCCCACTATAGCTCGTTGGGTGCTACAAGAAGCTGGTATTGATACTAAAAAATTCGGAGCTCATTCAGCTAGAGGGGCCATGGCCTCAAAAGCTTTTTCTTTGGGGGCACGTTTGGAGGACCTAATGCGGGCTGCGGATTGGTCCTCAGATTCCACCTTCAAAAGGTTTTATTTCAAACCAGTGGTGGATATTGCGAGTTTGGTGATGGGTAAGCTTTGAACAAGCATAATCCAAAGCCTCCGGTCCTGACATAGAATCGAAATTTGCATAGCTTAGTAACGGTAAGTTTCAATTCTATTAAAGACACGGAGGCGAGGATTATTCCACCTATACTTCCTGCGGAGATCCCTCCCGTATTGATGTAAGTAAACAGTTTTGCTTGAGTTTCAGTCATTTGTCGTAGTGCCCGTTATGATTTTTGACCTCAGAATTCTAGTGGGTTTGGCAACGCTTACACTATTGTGTTTTTTTCCCGCTAGGTAATCATGGTGCAAAGCAGGACCGTTGAGACTTTGGCGTGACTCGCGCGAAGAAAGAGGAAGGGAACACAAGATGGACGCCCTACCTTAGGATTGTGGACACTATAGAAGGACTAACGTGTTATAGGCTGATGGAATATGTAGTTTCTAATGTAGTTTTCGCTTATGATGTTGTTCCTAATAACCCAGTATTGGGATATAAATGAAATTTCTTTTCACATTTGATGCTTTTCTGGCTGCTATGTGTTTTTGTAGAATAAACAGCGAAGAGAGAAAAGCATAATCCTCGCCTCCGTGTCCTTAATAGAATTGAAACTTACCGTTACTAAGCTAGGCAAATTTCGATTCATTAGCATAGGAAACAAGTAATGAATTTCCTCATATTCAGTGTGCGGAGGCAACAGTTATGGGAATGCTAAACAGTATTATGACATATAGAAAGTGCTCTACTTCAATACAGCTGTCTCCAAAATTATGGTTCATTGAGCCATATATAATCATTACAACCACTAACCTGCTTGTCCTATAACTAAAATGATAAGAAGCCTTCGTTACCTCTGCCCTGTGCCATAATTTTGAAAAGAAGTCCTATGTTTTTCCTTTTTTTCCCAACTGCTTTTTTGTGCAGGATCTTGAATTTAACTAATGTTCCTTTTTCTTATGTACAGAACTTCATTTCAGCAAAAATAGATTTGCATTTTATGTTTCAGTACATACAAAGTAAGTCTTCTATAGTTGTTGATTTGCATTTACTACTTCATTTCCAGTATTTGTTCAGCATGGAACTTGCTTCGGGAAGGAGTGGAACTCTAAAGAGCATAATGCACATTTTTAAATCTACAGTGTTCAAAATGGCGGGGGCCCAAAAACTAAGGCAATAAATCACCTCCTGTGCCCACGAGGCTCCTGCAAGATAAGACTCCCACACAGCAACCTAGAAGCTGGGCTAGCATGAAAGTGAAACTGCCCTCCCTGCTCACAAAGCAACCACATTAAAAAGAGGACTACTGACTCTTTACCACCTATGTGGCGGCCATCTTTGTCCAGGCTCTCTCTCGGGTGGCCATCTTGGACTAGTCATTGATCACTGGACTATTCATTAATACTCACTATATGAACTGACACTGAGAACTCACCACCCTAGACCAAGCTCAACTACCGTATTTTGGTGCACACCTATCTGTCTCATGTAACTGATTGCTTTGCATCTGTATTCTGCTCGTATATTTTATCAGAATTATACCTCCAATTTCTTCTGCTCTACTCTGCAACCGGCACCCATTTCTCGCTTTCCTCTCCTGTAATTTACCGACTGCTACCTCAAGTATTCTGGTCGCTCACTAGTGTCACATAGGCGCACTAGTGTCACGTTGACGCCCTAGGCGCACTAGTGTCACATTGGCGCCCTAGGGGACCTACCTGTCTCATGTAACTGATTGCTTTGCATCTGTATTCTGCTCTTATATTTTATCAGAATTTTACCTCCAATTGTATTCTGCACTACTCTGCAAAACTCTGCAACCTGCACCTATCTGTCTCATGTAACTGATTGCTTTGCATCTGTATTCTGCTCTTATATTTTATAAGAACTATACCTCCAATTGTATTCTGCACTACTCTGCAAAACTCTGCAACCTGCACCCATTTCTCGCTTTCCTCTCCTGTAATTTACCGACTGCTACCTCAAGTATTTTGGTTGCTCACTAGTGTCATGTAGGCGCACTAGTGTCACGTTGGCGCCCTAGGGGCACTCTGGAGCCTTGTAAACTGTGTTGGCATTTGTAGCGTGCATTCAGCACATTTATTATTAACCTGCAACATGGATCTCATCAGCAAGCACACATATAAAATCAACTACCCACCCGTGCTCACCAAAAAAGCCGCCAAACGCTTCAAACACGGCCTCCTTAAGTCCCACCCAGAAACCCCCTTTGCCGACACCTACTTCTCGTCGGTCAATGGACCCTTGAACACCGATATCCTCTTCCACACTACATGCAGAGCTCAGTGGAAAAAAGCATTCCTCACCCTACTCAACGTCTCCACCACCAGGAAATCCACCCATGGCCTAACACTCTCCATCACACCATCCCAACTCTTCCCAGGCAGAACCACCATCACTATTTACAATAACGGGATTGTCCTAATTCAATCGACAGACAGGAACCTGGAACTACTTGACAACCTGTTTCCCACTTTCAAAGAGCACCTATCCAATCCTCGGACTGTCACCCATATCACCTCCTGTCCTACCACCCCTGACGACACAGCACCCACCCTGAACACCCCCAACCAAGTTCAGCACCAGAACGACACTCACCTCACCTTCACACCCAGCACCATAGTCACTTACCCGCCTGCTGCAGCTACCCCTCCCCACCCCTCAATCTCAGACAGAGACCCCGCCCCCCCCATACACCACCCCCTCCAACATCCCCCCTACCTACCCTTGTCCCTCCGCTCATCTTCCCATATCCCCCCTACACTTTGCACGCCTGTCCCGTCTTCCACACCAATCTTCTCAGAACACCCCTCCTCCCCCAACTGCTTCCCACACAACCTGACTCTCTCTCTCCGCCTATCTCGTCCCCCATTCTTAGCACTCCCGTCCCGCCTAGCCTTCACCCCTCCTTCAACCTCTCACCCCCCACTCTCGCTCCCCACTATCCCACCTCCTCCCCCACTACCACCAGCCTCCACACCGCCCTCATATACCCTTCCCCCCCTAGCACTGATGCCCCTCCCGATAACGCCAACACCATCCCTAACATCTTTCCTCTCTCTAACACTTCCAACCCCTTCACCAGCTCCACCTCCCCACCCCGATCCCCACCCGTCTCCAGCAACCTATTCGCCAGTTCATCGCCTGTACCCCTCCCCAACTCCACGCCGAACACCACGCTTGACATGATCATGTCCTCCCTCCTCCAATTGAAAGAAGAACTACACTCCATCAAAGAGTTGCTCATCACACACCCCAGACACCCCTCTACCACCACCACCTCTACACCTAATAACACTCTCCCCGCGCCTCCTACTCGCCTTACCACACTACACGCCCCACGCCGGACTTCTATCCCCTCTCGCAATACCAACAATCACAATACCAATCACAATACCACCAATCGCAATACTCCCTCTACACCTAACAACACTTCCTCCTCACCGCCTACTCGCCTTATCACACACTCTCGCAATACCAACAATCACAATACCAATCACAATCGCATTACCACCAATCGCAATACTCCCTCTACACCTAACAACACTTCCTCCTCACCGCCTACTCGCCTTATCACACACTCTCGCAATACCAACAATCACAATACCAATCACAATCGCATTACCACCAATCGCAATACTCCCTCTACACCTAACAACACTTCCTCCTCACCGCCTACTCGCCTTATCACACAACTCCCCCCACACTGGACCTCTATCCCCTCTCGCAATACCACCAACCGCCCCAGACGCACTGCCAATACGATCACAGACCATGAGACACACGCCCTTCTCCAATCTTACGTCCCGGCTCCCCAAAATCGCCTAGCCACCAACCACCTGCCCATCCCAACGATTATCTCTAACCCCCTCAGGCACCAAAAGGATAACAGAGGCGCCGTCCCCAACAACCTCACTAATGTGCCCATCACTATAGAACCGTCCTCCACCCTCTGCGCCCCTAGCCTCAAATGCATACTTCTCAACTGCAGATCGGCCCAAAGACACTCCGCGGGTGTCGCCGAGCTCATCATGTCTCAGGAACCGGATCTGACCATTCTGACTGAAACATGGTTGTCTGATTCTTCTACACCTATCTTGGATATACTAGTCCCCCCCAACTACTGTATAATTAGACTTGACAGGCCCATAAAGACTGGTGGTGGAATTGCCTGTATCTACAGAAGCAATCTCTCAGTTACTAAAGCGTCCGCCCCTTCTCTTACTTCCTGTGAATACCTCTGCCTTGATGTCATCAGCGAAAGCAAACCGGTCTGCTCACTTCACATCATATACCACCCACCTGGAGACAAGCTCTCCTTCTGCCAACAACTCATGGACACAATATCAGCCAATTCAGGACGGCAAAACACCCAAATTTTCCTTGGCGACTACAATCTCCATTGGAATGACAGCAGTGACACAGTGGTAAATAGCCTCAAAAGCTTCCTCAACGCCCTTGATCTCACCCAAATATGCAATAGCCCGACTCATGAGAAAGGTTCTATCCTCGACCTTATCTCCAAAGAGAACGCAATTCAACTGGAGTCAATTCAACCTTGTGACTGGTCAGATCATATTGTCTCCTTCCTTATCAATGAAAAAATTACATTTAACCCATTGCAACCCTCTAAGCCCAAAGTTCAACTCCTGACTGACCACTATCTAAATGCTATGTCCACAATAATCAATGAGGCTGCACCCATGCAACTGAAAAGAGTCTCATCCAAGATCTCCAACCCATGGTATGACGGGAGCCTCAATGAGGCTAGACGGGCCATGCGAATGGCAGAGCGCACTTGGAGGTCAGACCCCTCTGCACTGCACCTAAAAAGCCTGAAGAAGCAGAGAAACGCCTACTTCAGGAAAATAAAACGCTCAAAAAGAGATTTCTTCAGCCTCCAGCTCGCCAAAGCAAAAAACCGCCCAAGGAAATTGTTTGAGTTAATCAGAACACAATCCAAAGAACAACCCCAGACAATCAGCACCATGGGCATTACACCTTCCTGTGAAGACTTCTCTGCTTTCTTTAACCAAAAAACCGACAACATAAGAAGCGATCTCCTCAATGACGCAATCCTTTACTCCAACCCCCAACTCACAGCAGCGCCTGAACCAAAGAACAACGCTACATGGTCATCCTTTGGCACCTACTCCGAAGAAGAAATTGGCAGATTGCTCAGCGCCCTGAAACCATCCAATCACCTCACTGACCCCCTTCCTGCAAACGCTGTAAAAGACTTTACCCCTTTGCTCCTCCCACTCTGGACTAAAATCATCAATAGCTCTCTTCAACAAGGATCCATCCATGATGCCCTCAAAGTCGGACAAGTCACACCTCTACTAAAAAAAAACAACAGCAGACCCCACTGATCTAAACAACTACCGCCCTATTACAAATATTCCCACCCTCGCCAAACTGTTGGAAAAATGCGTACAGCTACAACTGACTAAACACATAGACAAGTTTGATCTCCTCAACGCTCATCAATCAGGCTTCCGTGCAGGGCACAGTACCGAAACAGCCATGACGCACATAGTGGACGACGCCCTCCAAATCTTAGACCAAAACGAAACCTGCCTCCTCATCCTTCTGGATCTCTCCTCAGCATTCGACACAGTTAAACATGAGAACTTACTCGAACTGTTAAACACAAGAATGGGCATATCAGGGACTGTTCTCAAGTGGTTCACCTCCTTTCTACACAACCGTTCACAAAGATTCAAAAGCAACAACCTGATGTCCTCTCCGGTACCTGTATCACTAGGCGTCCCCCAAGGATCCTCCCTCTCCCCTACACTGTTCAACCTAGTTATGGAACCTCTCACTACTTTGCTACAGACATCCAATGTTCACTGTCACATGTATGCCGACGACACCCAACTCTATCTCAAAATACAATCCCCCAAGGACATCATGCTTCTGAACACCACGATCAGAAACACCCAATCCTGGCTTGCAGAGAATCACCTCAAACTCAATGCCCTGAAGACTGAGTTCCTCCTGATCTCACCTCCCGCAAAAATGGACACGGCTCAAACATGGCTTAAGCAGTAAACAGCTTTAAATGTACAACCTACCGTCGTAGACTCAGCAAAATCCTTAGGCATAACACTTGACGCCAATCTCAACATGCAGCAGCACATCAGCAAGGCAACCAAAGGAGCGAACTTCCAAATCAATACCTTGAGAAAACTTAAAGCCTTCCTTCCAGCCAAAGACTTCCAAACTGCAGTACAATCTATAGTCATCCAAACTGCAGTACAATCTATAGTCATCCCGCACATAGAATACGGAAGCACCACCCTCTGCGGGCTCCCCCTTACAACAACGGCACCCCTTAGAGCGTCCCTTAACGCTGCAGCGAGACTCATCACTGGCTCAAAAAAACACTCGCATATTTCCCCTGACTTTAAATCCCTGAACTGGCTGCCTTTTGAAGCCAGAATACATCTGAAAATCGCCTGCATGACTCACAAGGCTGTACACCACAACTCGCCCAGCTACCTCACTCAAAAGCTGACAATCTCGGGTGGCTCTAGAACTACTAGAAGCACAAACAATCTTCTGCTGAAACCTCGAAGATTCAGGAAGGAAAAAACCTATAAACGCTCCTTTTCAGGAATGGCACCCAGGATCTGGAACTCACTCCCTCCTGAAACCAGGCTCATCTCCTCCAACAAACTGTTTAAGAAAGAAGTAAAAGCGATCCTCATGGCTAAATACACATGATCTATTATCCTGTAGCTCTCATGAATCCGCTCCGTAATACCTGCCTGACCCCTTGGTCTACTTGTACTACTTGTATTATGACTTATTTGATTGTATATGTTCCCTCTTTGTACTACTTGTACTATTGGTATTATGACTTATCTGATTGTATTTGTTCCCTCTTTGTATTTTGATGTATTGTTGACGCACCTGTCTGACTTTGCACACTGTATCTACACCACCTCAACCATCCATACTTTGTACTACTGATGCACCTGTGAGACTATACATCCTGCACGCATCTACCTCAATTATGCCCACCTTTATGTTAGCTCCAAAATCACTTGCAGCACGCTTAATAAGTATATGCTTACTTTTTGTACTTTTATATTATTGGCGCAACAGTTTGACTATGGACCTTTTACTGACACTACCTCACCTATGATCTACCTCCTGTTTTTTTTTGACCTACCTATGTAACTATGCACCTTGTACCTAACTACCTCAACTATTACATTCTATTACTCCATCTCCCCCGTGACCTTGTAAAGCGCTCTAATATCTGCAAAGATCTTGTTAGCGCTATATAAAACTTTCAAAATAAATAAATAAATAAATAAATGCTGGCAGGTAAATGAATGCAACATCTCAGAAGTAACATTTAATACATCAGCATCAACGATTCTAAAGTTGTAGAGCTCAAGAGTGGGGGTTTGATTGAACTAGCATTGACAAAGGGTCTCCCCTATGCAAGAACCATTGGCTTTGCCAATATGTTTTAGCCATGTTGTACACCAGAGTGGCTGCTGTTCAGCATGGTTAAAGGTTAGCAGGAGAATGGTGTTGTGGAGTGTTTTGAAAATGTATAGAGAGGCGTGGAATGGTGTCACAGAGTGGAGTGTTATGGAGTGGCACAGAGAGGCGTGGAGTGGAGAACAGTAGAGTTGAGAGGAGTAGAGTACAGTGTTGTGGAGTGTCATTGAGGCAGAAAAGTGAATGGGCATACAGCTTAGTGGCTTATATTGGAACACAGTGTCAGAGGAGTTAAGTAGAATGTTGTAGAGTGGAGTGACAGTGTTGTGGAGTGGCTTAGATCCGAGAGGAGTGGCGTAGAGAGTGTTAAGTAGAGTGTGGTAGAGTAGAGTGGTGTGCAGCCGAGCAGATGGTCAAGGATTGGAGTGGAGAGGAGTAGTGATCATAGAATAGAGTGGCATAAAGTGGCATGGAGCAGCCTAGTGGGAGTTGTGTGTAGCGTCGTAGAATGGCATAGAGTAGAGTGCTGTAGAGTTGAGTGGCACAGAGTGAAGTAGACTGTCAGTGGAGAAGAGTTTAATGGAGTAGAGCATCAGAGTGGAGTAGAGCATCAGAGTGGAGTATGGTAGAGTGGAGTATATTTATTTATTTGACGAGTTTTCTAAAGCGCGCGCTGCACATAAAGCAGGTACAACATAAGATAAAAGGTAAAAATGCAGGAAGGAATAAGAAGGTAACAATAATAGAATACAATAGAACAGTCCGTACAGAATACGAAATAACGATCGGCCTGGTATATTTAAGATACAGAGGTATTCACTTTTCAAGGAATCTATTCAACAGAAGCATTTGAACTTCTTTTTTTGAAGGAGGTAGCCGAGGGGTTAGAAGGCAGTGCGTTCCATATTCTTGGGGCTAGAACGGTGAAGTAGCGCTTGTATGTTTTCTTTTTGTTGAACTTCTACGGTTTCAACAGTAGGGAGTTAGCACTTCTTAAGCACTTCTTAAGAAATAACCCCCCCCCCCCCCAACCCCAAAAGTTTGAGTTTTCTGGCCAGGTAGACAAGAATGTTATGATGAAGAGCCTTGTGTGTCATGCAGGCTATCTTCAACTGGATCCTTGCTTCAAACAGGAGACATCTTAGATGTTTTAGGTCTGATGCAATGTGGTCAAAGCTTCTGGATCCCATGATGAGCCTAGCAGCCGAGTTGAGTGTGGCCCTTAGAGGCGCCAGCCTCGCTTTGGGAAACTCCCATAATCTAAACAGGAGATGACTAGGGATTGGACTGCTAACTGAAAGTCATCAGGGGTCCAGAAGTGTTTGATTTTCCTTAGTGTGCTCAGTTATAATTTGCTCCCCTGGAAGTTGCATTAATATATTGCATATTCGGGAGGAGCTACGCTAGCAAACAAGATGGCCGCGTAAGCTCCCGGCTCCGCCGACCTCTGAATCCTGCCAGATGATCCTGTCATTTAGCCTGATTTTGCGCCCTGCCTCCTTGTGTATGAACCGAACTACAACTTAATGGTGCAATCCCGAGATTTCCACCGGTTTGGTGGACGAAGTTACGTCGTGTGGCAGTTTGCGGCCTAGACCAGCTTGGAAGCCGGGGTCTCGAGTACTGGCCCAGCCGGGTCTCGGTTGAACAACATCGGCTGTGATCGTGGGACAGGGTCCGGTCTACTGAAGTGGAAGTTTTTTGGACTGAAGTTGACGGCGGTAACATCGAAGTAGGGGTGACGACGCACATCTGAAGCGGTGAGCGGGGGTCCCTGACCCGGCGGCCCGGTCTGGTCCCGCCGGTGCTCGCTGGGTTGAGATCTGCGCCTGCGGTAGCGGAGTCCAGATTGATATTGAACCGATCGATAAGTCCCCCTCTGCCGTTGTCCGTTCCACATTTATCTGTTCCCCCCGGGGAGACTGGGCTTTCTGGGGCCGTGAACATGACTGAGACTGACCGAGAAGTGGTGGAGCGGACTGAGAGTGACCCGTCACTACAAACTGTGCTGGCAGCCATTGGGTCACTTCATGATAGTGTTGAAGCCCACATTCACAAAATGATGGAGCGTTTGTCTGAAATCGGGCGGAGTGGACCGGACCCTGCTCCACTACAAACAATGAAACCACTCGGGACCCCCAAGATGGCCACGTCGTTGGAAGACGTAGACCCCGAACTGTGGGGGGTGTCGGAGCCTCAGACCAATGTTTTGGTTGATGTAAGCGTGCTCAATGCTGTGAATGGATTGTCTGGCCTACGATCGTTGCCGTTTAAGGAAGGATGGCTGGGTGCTCCTTTTCCGGAGTCTTTTGATGGGAACTGTTGTTGGCTTGAAACCGCGTCTCACCCCCGTATATCGGCACCACTAAGATGGTGGACGAAACGAAGCTGGGAGTACATAATGGCGAGGAGAGTTTCTGGACTTGATGGTGTTCCCAGCACTTTCGTCTCTCTGCTACATCCCGATTTGAACTGTGATACATCTTTCTCAGGTTCTGACTATCCTGCGGAGGCCACAGTTTGTCCGGAAGGGGCTCGCTCGTCTGATCGGACGGGTCAAGGATGAGACTGAGTGGTTGGGGTTAGCATTGAGTCTTGCTGGACAAGGGATGTGTTGGGAGGTTGGGTGGTGTTTAAAGTTTCCCCTGTTGCGATACGTATATGCGGCTTAATAGATTTTTTGACCTTAGTTTGGGAATTCTTGGTTCTGGCAGGGAGGAGGGGGGGACCGGGGGCATGTAGGAATATGCCCTCCTCCACTTTCTCTTTCTTCTTTTAGAGCTTAGTTAGTTGGGGTGACAGGCACACTGCTAGTTGGGGTTAGGCAATAGCCATATGCAGGGGGGCAGGGTGGGGGGGATGGGTTTTTTATTTTGTCTTTGGTTCTTGTTTTATTGTTTCTTTTCTTCACTCTCTTCACTTTTCTTTATAAGTATAGTTGGTGGAAAATCCCGACTCCTATCGTTTTCTAATATCTGGTGATCATGCTTCAGTTATTATTCGGACTGTTCTGGGTAGATAAGCTCAGAGGACTGGCGCTTAACGTGGATCGTATATTGTACGATTACATATCCTGCTTCCCACAGGTAAGCGTAGGCGTCTCAACTGTTTTTGCATTTGCTTGTATATATCCTGTTTTCTGCCTGTTCACCTCGTTATTGTACCGGAATGCATGGCACCCGATATGTCCATTTCTTTTTTTTGTCTTAAAATATTAAAAAGATTTACAAATATATATATATAAAGAGAATCCTTTTCAACGAAAAAGAACAGAGGCCGCAAGGGGAATCAGGTTGGACACAGCTTTATTTCGTGCAGTCCCAGCTCTGGCGAATGCATTTCGGCGGTTGCGCCTTCTTCAGCGCCGTTAGCTGATAAGATCCACTTCGAATGTTCTCCTCCTGTTTGAAATAATTGCCGGCACTGGTGTCCCTCCTCCTTACGCGGTCTGCGCACCAGTCAGAGTCCGCGTGCATAGTCAGTGAACTCCAATTCCCAGCATACCCCATCATGGCATCCCGAGCTAGTGGCGTGGAGCAGTGAACAACAATGTGTGCAGTGCAGGCTTCAGGTGAGTCGGGTGGGTCACGGAGCCACTGAAACAAAATGGGTCCTTGCTGTGTCCCCTTGAGCACCGCAGCTACCAGATGCGCTCGGTTGAAGAATGAGAAGTGGCTGTCAAATGCTAGACAGATCGCCCTCCTGAGATGAAATACCTCGGTCTTCTCACATCCTCCGGTCGATCATGGCGGAAACCGAAGATACCAGTCCCCTGGTTTATGAATGTGCTGCGAGCAGCAAAGTGCCAGTTAAACTTCGGGTTCACTTCGTGCCGCAGGGCCTTCTGGACTGAGCTGCTGGCAAGCTCAGAAAATATGAAGAGAATCCTTTTCAACGAAAAAGAACAGAGGCCGAAAGGGGAATCAGGTTGGACACAGCTTTATTTCGTATATTATATATATATATATATATATATATATCTCTTGCATATTCAGGTATTTATCCGGCGTTACACCTAGTGATCTAGTAGAGTCAATACTTGGGGGGTGCAATTTAAAGCTGTAAATTCTTCTAAGGGGGTGGAGTGATTGTGTAGGGGGATCAAAAGGAATTCCAATTTTGAGTGTGCTATGCATAAGGTGATTACGGGTTAACCACAGTTGGGTTTTTAGTAGGGTACAGTTGAGTGTTATATCTTTGGGTGAGCAAATTTCCAAGTACAATTTTGTATCCTCAGTGTACATGTGGGACTGAATATTAGTGCTTTAGAATTTCAGATAGAGGTTCCGGGTACAAGTTGAATAACATGAGTGAGAGCGTGGATTCTTGAGGCACTCCAATCAAGACCGGAGTAATGTCAGAAAGGGTTTGATTGACTTTGATTCTTTGAACTCTTATGTAGGAACAAAGCAAAGTAGGTCAGAACGGGACCCAATATCCCCATTCTTTACTTCAGAAGGTTAATCATGTTGTCATGTTTGACCGTATCAAATGCTGATGAGAGATCAAAAAGAATATGCAGGCAAGGTTTGTTTTGATCAAGCAGTCTCGATCAAGCAGTCTCAAGGAATTATCTACAATGTGTTATGTCCAGTTCTGAATCTGGATTGCATTGGTCAAGGAGATGAAACTGCTCAATGTGTTTGCAGATGTACACATTTCTCAAGTAACTTTGCTAGTGTTAAGATATTGGTAATAACTGGACGGAAGGTAGTGCGGTTCAACAGGTACGTTTGTTTTTTGGCTTAGGAGTAGCGTGTACTATCTTTAGGCAATCAGAAATCAAGCCCTGAGTGAGAGATGCCTTGACAATCTTAAGCCAAAGAGGGAGAAAACAAGGTCTAAGCTCTTTCATGAGCTTGGCGGACAGAGGGTCAAACTGGTTACAGGGTTTTATTGATACGGTTTTGAGTATTACGGCTTCATCTTGAAGTTTGAAGGCATTTTAAGTAGCATAATTTTTTCTGTATAACCAATATGAGGGGATCTCAACGGTGGCATGTATTGATTAGGATGTTCAGTAAAATCATTCGTCATGTTAGTGAGCGGAGGTATGAGGTTGTTGCTGATAGATGTTAGATTAATATTGATCAAGTCTCTAGCCCATTGCCTGGGTTGAAGAAGTTGGGCCTGTCTAATCAGGACATTTTACAGGATGAGGAAGGAGATTAGGTAGTGATCTGACCAATCTTAAGGGGCTATGGAGTCCAGCTGTAGGATATTATACTTGGCGAAAAATAGATGGAGGTTGGAGCCTCTCTTGTGTGTTGTGCAATTACATGACTGGGGAAGGGCGAGGTCAGACATGAAGACCTTCAAAGTCTTCAGTACGGGGTCATGCGAGTCATTCCAATGAATGTTGAAATCCCCAAGGCAGATCTGGTTGGTGTGTTTTTCCGCATTAGAGGAGATGGTTTCCATTATTTTTTTAATGAAAGTTAGTTGAGTAGAGTTTGCACACAATCTCGTCTTTGTTCCAAATATCCATACCTTGGTATTCACAGGAGGGTATAGGGGCAGTTTGTGCATGTTTCAAGGTAAGCAGGTGGTGGTAAACGCATGCTATGCCACCCCCAACTCTTACAGATACATGCAATCTGATAATGTCATAGTTGGGTGGAACTAGGATATCCAGGAAGGGTGAGGAGGTATCATTGAGCCATGTTTCGGTTAAGATTAGGAGTACAGTAGAGTGGCCTAGAGTGAAGTGGCATAAAGTACAGCAATGCAGAGTAGCTTGGCGTAGAGTGCAGTGGCAGAGTATATTGGTTTTGAGTCAAGGGTAGAGTAGTGGCATAAGGTGTATTGGTGTAGAATGCATTGTTGCAGAGTGGAGTGATGTGGGGTGTTGCAAAGTGGAATGGTATGGAGTGGAACAGAGTGGAGTGGCCTAGACTGGAGTGATGTAAAGTGCAGTGGTGCACAGTAGATTAGAGTGGCGTGGAGTGCATCAGCATTGAGTGGCAGTGAGTGGTGCAGAGTAGAGGGATGTGGCATAGTGTAATGTGGAGTAGAGAAGAGTGTCATAAAATAGAGTGGCAGAGAGTGCAGTGCTACAGAGTATAGTGTAGTGGTGTTGTGTGGCATAGAGTGCATTGGTGTAGAGTGCAGTGGCGTAGAGTGGTGCACAGTAAAGTGACAGAGTGCAACGGTGTAGAGTGGCATAGAGTGTAGTGTCAGTAAAGTGGCTCTCGTGCAGTGGTGCAGAGTAGATTAGTATAGAGCGCAGGGGTGTAGAGTGTATTGATTTTGAGTGAAGTGGTGTAGTGAGCTTTGGTGTAGAGTGCAGTGGTATAGAGTGCAGCCTTATAAAACTGAGGGGAGAAGAGTGGATTGGTGCAGAGTGGAATAGAGAGGCGTAGACTGCAGTGGCATAGAGTAGATTGTTTCAGAGTAGTGCAAAGCGGCGTAGAGTGAATGGTGTAGAGTGCCATAGAGAGCAGAGTGAAAAGTAGATTAGAGTGGATTAGAGTAGAGAGGTGTAGAGTGAAGCAATGCAGAGTAGAGTGCCGTAGAGAGTAGTGTTGCCGAGTAGAGTAATGTAGAGTGAAATGGTAGAGAGTTGAGTTGTGCAGGGTAGAGTACAGTAGCATAAGAGTAGTGCATTGGCATAGAGTGGAGTGGTGCAGGAGGAGTAGAGTGTAGTATAGTGGCATAGAGTGCAGTAGAGTGGAATAGAGTGGTGCAGAGAGCAGTGATGTAGAGAACAATGGAGCAATGTAGAGTGGTGTAGAGCGCAATGATGTAGAGTAATGTAGCATGCAGTGGCATAGAGTGCAGTGGCGGTGTAGAATGTTGTAAAGTATAGTGGCGTAAAGTTCAGTGGTTAAAGTAGTTGGCATAGGTACAGTGGTGTAGGGTGCATTGGCTTTGATTAAGGTGGTGTAGACTGAATTGGCATACAGTGCAGTGGTTTAGAGTAGAGTTACACAGTGTAGAGTACAGTGGCGCAGACTGGCAGATTGCAGTGGAGCACAGGGAATTGCTTCAGAGAGGAGTAGTGCACGGTACAGTATAGTGGTGCATGGTAGAGTGCAGTGACACAGAAGTAGCGTAGAGCAGAGAAGTGAGTCCTTGATTTGGGGTGGTGCAGAATGGAATGGCGCAGGGTGGAAGAGAGGTATACAGTGGAGTAGCAGAGTACAGTGGCATAGAATAAATTGTTTCAGAGAAGAGTGGCACAGAGTGGCGTGGTGCAGGGTAATGGTATAAAGATGTGGCATAGAGTGCACTGTTGCACAGTGCATTGGGGTAGAGCACAATTTTGCAGAGTGCATGTCACCACTGCACTATATGACCATATCAAATCTTGGTGGCTCCTCGGTGATAACCTGGTGTCCTGTCCGACCCCGTGTAACGGCGTCCTTCTTGTATCTCTGTTTGAAGTGCAAATCGAGGAACTTCCAGGATTTGGAAGGTTAATACGATATACTTACACTTTTTATTACCTGAAGACGAACCCATCTTCATTTAGACCCTGTGATCGGCTACTCCACATATAAGCATACCGCTACAGCGGAGCAATTTGAATTTCATTCGTCACCTACCCAGCAGTCTACGTCCACCCTAACCGGGTTGGAATTATCACCGGTTCTGGGAGATTGATCGGCTCTTATCTATTAGGACTTGGCCCTGAAGAGTCAGAGTTTATTGTACTCCGACCAAACATGTGTCGGCTGGCATTTTCTAATTGAACATTAAAACAACAAGAACAACATGTGTCAACTATTTTCCTTCCAGTCCTACAAACTGTCATATCATAAGCTTTATTTTCATGTGTGCACAGGTTTTCGGTCTCAAATGTAGATGTTGGTCTTGTCTAACATCAATCAAGGGGTTGTAAGGGTCACCCTTTACCTGGTAGCACCATAACATTATAATCTGTGTCAGTCAACTTGCCAGTTAACCAGCTGAGCGCAATCACTCCCTCACATTAAGAACCCTTCGCTTTGACTAATAATATAGTGCAGTGGTGTAGAGTGGCAAGGAGTCCACTGGTGTAGAGTGCGGAGTCGCAGGGTTGAATGGTGCAGAGAGCAGTGGCACAGAGTACAGTGACGCAGAGTAGAATAGAGAGGTATACAGTATAGTGACGAGTGACTTTATGCAGAGTAGATTGGCGTAGAGTGCATTGGTTGTGAGTAATGTGGTGTAGTGTGAGGTGGCATAGAGTGAAGTGCTGCAGAGCAGGGTGGCATAGAGTGGTGTGGCGAAAAGAGCAGTAGTGCCTAGTAGAGTAGTGGGGGGGTAGAGTGCACTGGCATAGATTAGAGCGGAGTGATGCAGAGAAGAGTGCAGTGGCAAAGAGTGGAGTGGCGAAGGCTGAAGTGGAATAGGGTAGCGTGGAGTGGTGTAGAGTGGAGTGGGGTAATGGAGTATGCATGGTATGGTAGCAGACTGCCATTACAGACAAAAATATTCAATTGAAATGACAAATGCACTCAAGCAGTTTTACTGATAAAAGTATACATCGTACAAAGTGTAGAATTGTCATCACCTAATGTTTTGATTTGATCGTCAGCACAGTTCATTTACAGGCATTTACATTTAGTTGTGTGCTACAAAAAAAAAATAACATCTGTACAGCCTTCCTCAAGGAGACTCCCACTAGCCAGCACGATTGTCACATAAATCCTCTCAGGTTGAAGTTGGAGAAAGACAAAAAAACACCAAGCTCCCTGGAAGATACAGCCTGACATTTGACCTCGGGCTTTGAATACACAGCAAATGTGACAAGATAAGAACAACATTGAAAGGCCTGTTTGCTGAAAGTGAGTTCGTGGAAGAATACAGCAAACAAGACTTGGGCAACAGGAGGGACAACCTCAAGATATACAGCCAAAAGCAAATAAAGCCAGCAAATAGACGGCCAGAAAATGTGAGTTACACACAACAACGCCTATGGTAAGTAACGGCAGAATTCATTCTTAGGTCACATTTCTGAATGTTAGCAAACCAGATAGCTGTGCTGTCTGGTAGGCTGCGACTTAATGATCATAGCCTTAGCAATAACAAATTTTATTTGTTTTATTTATGAAACACTGAAATGGTCCGCCGACATTCAAAAGATTGACGTTCAGGGTACACAGCAGTTGCAGTAATCTAGAGAGCCATCTTAGCGGCCTTACATTCCTATTTGTTTAGTCTGTATAGCCAGGGCATTAAGTGGGCCGAGTCTGAGCACCGGTAGTTTTTAAAGGGGCCTCGAAACGGGTCTCTTTCGGGCTCCGTTTTGTGCCCTGGCACACGTGGTCTGTTTTTTCTCCTAACTGCAGTGACAGCAGGCACATCAATGTGCGATCACACTGCTCACTTCTCACTAGTGGTGAAGTTACGGCGTGACATCATGCCAGGTGAGCGTTCTAGGGGAAGGGAAATCCTTTGAAGAGTAATTTTCTCTCTGGATTTCCCTTCTCTTTTTGAAACTCAAGAGCAGCAACATTGTCGTGGTGTCACCAGGGCCTTAAGTGGAAGCGTTTTCAATATTATATATAAGCCATAGTAGCTGATTATTTATCTTACGCAACTAACTACCACTGACAAAGCCAATAGTCCTGACTTGTAGGTATGATGCTACTTGTTGTATCATATCTAGATGCAATGACAGTAAGAACAAAATACAAGTCGGGTGGCACACTATACTAAGCACAGATTTTGTAGTTAAAGTGTTTTCAAGCCACGCCCTTAATTACATTGGCCACGCCGCTTTGAGAGACCCTCCAGTTTTTTCATCCCACTTAAAGCCCTGTGTATAGCTTACGACATGCAGTCATCTCCGAGACTGAAACTGAGGGATATCAGGCATGAATTACCTCTTGACAATGCTAACTGCATCTGGGAAGCCCTACCAGCCACTCATTTAGTCCGTCTGGCTAAATGGACCTGGTGAAGCCTAAAGGCTTCTTGAAACGTCCCCAGGAACCACTTTCTTTTCCTGCTAATGTCAGATTTTGACAACGGGGATCCGATTCGGTATTGTTATGTTATGTTATGTTAAAAGTGTTTAATACCGCGCACATACACCAATTGGTTTCTTGGCGCTCGGGGACCATGGAAGAGGACACAGGGGGTGTAGGCAGCTAGCCGTAAGCAAGACGGAACAAATGAGTTTTCAGAGATTTGCGGAAAGTGGGATAATCAGAAGTGAGCCGGATTGGGAAGGGAGTTCCAAGTGGATGGGGCAAGGAAAGAGAAGCCAGCACCACCATGCTTCTTGCGTCTGAACCTGGGAATGATCAGTAGATTGTGGGCAGAGGATCTGAGGTGTCGAGAGGGAGCATAAGGGTGTAAGCAGAGGGAAATGAAAGCAGGGGCAGAAACAAAGAGAGATTTGAAGATAGTGCAGCCCAGTTTAAAGATGCAACGTTGGGCAACTGGGAGCCAGTGAAGGGTTTTTAGCAACGGGGTGACATGTTGGTGTTTGGGTTGCTGGAAGATTAATCTGGCTGCCTGGTTTTGCACCAGTTGGAGCCGTTGAAGATGGTATGCTGGGATCCCCACGTATAGACAGTTGGCATAGTCTAAACGTGAGGTAACCAGGGCCAAGATGACAAGATATTCCTGCAAACGGTGCCATATGGGGCATTTGTTGACAGAGCAGGGACCTAAGTCAGAGAAATCCTTATTGAGGATGCAGAAGATTTCCATAAGGATGTGTATATTAGCAGGCAAGAAGTAAAGGGAGCAAATACAGAGGGAATACCTACTAATTAAGTAGTGTAAAAAGAAGGCGATGGAGAAGTAGTCCCACCTTTATATGCATTGTGTAAACATGAATCAAACACCTTCCACATCACCTATTAGAGTGCAGTGCCCGGCCGCACAAGACTATTCTAAAATAATAAAGCTACTCTCTTAAGCAGTTTGGGAAGAGGCTACAGGGCAACGGATTACAGTCAGTGAGTTCAAGCTCCATGCCAAACTATAAATAAAAACCTTCTTTTATTAACCGCAGCACAGCTGACAATGCTAAAGCCACTAGTTTTACTAATAAGTTTTAAACTTTTACTGAACCATGCATTTTAGTCACAGAGTCATTTTCTCATGCATTAGAGAAAGTAGACTACCTTTTGTCCTGCAAAAGAGCACCTCAACTGAAAGTGTGAGGTACCTGAAAGGCCAATGGTCCCGCATGGGTCAGTGTTTTAAAATCGGCATTTCCACATCCAAACTGTAGCACAACAACAACATCAGAGAAAGGAGTACAGTAAAGGGCTGCATGCTGGAATGTGATAGCTTTCATTCCATGGAAGTTTATTTTGGGAACCAGGGTGCAGACAGTAACATCTGATACTGGGAGGGACAGTTGTGACTTTGCGCTTACATGAAACTCTGTGGTGTTGAGAATGTGACGACCATCCGGGCTCCAGCTTGAAGCTAGCAGCCCCGCCGACCCCTCGTCAATCTTACAGTGCCAATCCGGCTGCTCCAATGACCAGACCTGGAACACAGGAGAGAGGAAAATAAGGCGCTGAGCTTTGCAGAGTTAACATCTAAGCCACTGCCGCTTTCCAGACAGCAGAGAAGCACAGAAACATCTCACCCTGCAGCAGAAGTCATTACTGGACCATGAAGGACTGGAGATGGGTTCCACTGCAAAAGTAAGCACACTGCAACAGCAGATTCCCACTCATGCATTTTATATTATAAATAAAGTTTTTTGTTTTTTTTTACAAAGTACCATAATGCAATCAGGCTAACCAAGCCCTGTAAATGACACTTTACTATTGCCGAGCTCAGTGGTGCTTAATCTGTTGAACCAGGAGGGATAACAACCTTAGTTTGTCACATCACGATTTTAATCTCGGACTTGAAAGTTACACACTAACTAGTTCGTTAACCTCCCCAATTGTCTCTACACCTATATTTTGAGTAGCAGAGATTGAAAGCATTCCAATTGATTCTAGATTGTATAATAGATGTAGGCTCTGTATTATTAGGCTTTAGGTAATGTGCAGCAATGCTTCTATGTAACTTCAGCAATTATTTTCAAACATACAATGGCATCAATACTAATACAGCAATTTGTAATGTTTTGAAATGAGTTAAGAGGCACTGCTTTATGCTGATATTACATAAGAACAGGTCTGGGTAGCTACTGGAAGACTCAAGTAGCCAAGCTAGAAGATGTGTTGCTTAGAAGTACCAATGGAAGAGAGTGAAGGTTTATTTCACTTAAAGAACCATCTCCAAGTTTCTTGGTTGCCCCTAAATTCTTTTAGGAGTGCGTGGAAACAAAGAACACTTAGAACAGTGGTAATAGCATGCATATGAATGCTCGTGTTAACTTTTTAGATCAGCTCCTTGACTCACACTGAATCTTTCATTATTTTAGTTAGATTCTACGGTTACTGAAACATATGTACAGTCACCATCACAGAGACATTTGGAAGCTTGTTAAAAAGAGCGTGTTCTTTAGCAATTTAGCATGAAATCCTAAAAATGAGAAATGTAAAATTAATGTGATCTATTTTACACCGTGGAGGAAAAGGAAACAGTTGTCAGCAGATTCATTCAACTGGATCTGTCAACTGTCATACGGTAGAGTACAGTTGTTCATTTTTATTACATTGTGAGAAAAATGATTTATCCAAATCCCTATTGTCATTTTGAAACCAGTTTTATGGATTTTGTTTAAACTAATTGAATCCTACTACTGAGTGCCAAGCTCTGCAAAAATGTTGGTTATGCGTTAAAAATTCAGAACATTATCCCCCGCCCTGATAAATTATGGCAGGCAACAATAGTTATGCTGAAATACGCGAAACACATGCTACAGAGAGAAAACGTCACTTTTCAACGCAGTATAACATTATTTAATTCCGACACTGCCAATGGAAAATGCACACTTTATTTGGGTTCTGTTCAAATGGAGAACTTGGGTCTCTCTGGCGCGCTCCCTTTGTCCACTTTCACAGATGCTAAAGCTCTTAAAGGCATTTCAGTTTGCAGTCAGCGCTATACAAACAGTACACTAAGAAACTACTTATATTTATGCTTTATAATAAAGCATAGCAATATCACCAGTTAGCAAATTAATACAAAAATGATGGATAACATTCTTAACGAACATTATGGGACATTTCAAGTAACAGAATAATCATGAGCCAATGTTAAAAACCTAGAGTGTACAGACACGGTTTACCATGTGAAAAATATGCTTCCGCTCATTGAATTAGTACTGTTTCATGGTATGCAACTAGTTGAAATCTTAAATTAGTAATGATGCTCTAGACATAAATTATAACTATTTAAACTGGTGTTGAACAAACAAGCTTAAAGATTATGTAGTGTCATATTAGGTGAATATACAGATTCCAGTTTTGAAAAGCTATTCTAATGTTTTGATGTTTTTGACTGCATTGCTTCTGCGTAAAGAAGGAGAGACCTGTGAGACGCTGAATTATAATAAAGTTATGATTCAATAATATCAGGAGTTTCGATGTCTCTTAACTTCCATTTCATGATGCACCTCATCAATAAGTTTCCCCCAGTGAATCACAACGCTAGATTAGAGATGCTTGCTACAGTGCTACGCAGCATCAATGACCAGAAGGACTTTCAATTGGATGCATAAGCACATTGTAAAGTACCTGTTATTGTGATATAGTGTTTTCACTTGTGCACAACTGCAAACATTTCTAGAAAGAACTTAAAAGCAAACGTCAGCCCAGGTCAATAAATAGCAAATGTATTATACCTGTACAAGTCCTCGCTTATACATGGCACACAGGATAAACTGGGAGTCAGACGACCACTCAATCCACTGGACCTGATCTAGACATGTATATAGCTGCAGAATCTGTAAAGTATTCACATCTCGAATGACCAGGCGATACTGGACACATGAAGCCTAGTTTAAAAAAAAAAACAATTATGGAAATGTCTTTCAAGGAAACTGAAGCATAACATACTTCAAAATGAAATATAAGGCCTAAAGAATTACATGAACACAATTTTTTTTCTAGTAGTTTTGTTAACTTGCATAAAGTCTAATAAGGCAAAGAATCAAAACATCTTTATCAGTGAATAAAATGTAAACAGACGTAGTGTTCAATAAATGAGAGTTGAAAGTGGGTTTGATGTAATAGGCTCATCAGCAAAATGAAGAAAGTCAATAAACCTAAGGCAGCAATCTGTGAAACGGTTTTTATTTTGGAAGTTCCAAATGGAAATACATTATCCATCTTCAAAACTACCAACAAAATAATTTCATGATCATATGATATTACCCAAAAACCAGTGTGAAGGCCGTGTAGACCAATCATTATAAAAAAAAATTAAAAAATTAAAAAAACACACACATTAAACATTTATTCAATTAATTCTCGCAAAGTTCAATGCGGCCTCAGAAGACAACTTATAGGGTACCGAAAGCTAACAATCAAAACTAAAAAAAGAAATCAACTCTCTAAAAGTGCATGGTTTTTCTTTTTAAATACAACTACGTTCATTTCCATGATTTCAGGACAAAAATGAGCAATTTCTAAACACACCACCAAAAATAAAACATACTTTGTGGTTTTAGGGTCATAAATAGGAGACTATTAAAGCAACATTACATATATATTTTTTTAAATACACTCAGTTTAGATGAATGACTCATTAAACGTATTTGTCTTGGTTGAAGATTAGAAATTGTTTTGTCTCAGGTGGATTTGTTAATAATGAGTTGCAATTTGGCTTTCGAGGGAAGTTTAGTTGCCATTGAGCTTAATAAAATATTTTAGTTTTTTTATCTGAAAAATCTATTGAGAAAAGTCAGATAAACAACATTAACTATTGAATTAAACAAGAACCATGCAGATTTGCAGTGCAGAATGTATGAGAGCACTCTTTTAATTTGTATTCCGTTTACTTGATAAGCCTGAAATGCCCCCAAGAAAAATTGCAGCAACCTCCCTATTGGCTAACTTGAATCATGTGTTGGATGAGGTAGGAATCAGTTGGAAAAAAAAACAGATGTTACAATACTCTCATTAATCAAATACTCAACCATGTGCAAGATCATGTTTATTTCTCCGGGTGAATGGGTGCGACAAATAGCAAGCTTACTGGACTAGAAGTACCAAAGTAACAAGTCTGAAACCAGTGATCAATAAGGTTAGTTTTTTGCTATTCCGAGTTTAACAAAAAGTGCAGTTTGATTAAGTTATAATAATGGTCATTGTTCAAACACTAGAAGCATTTCAATGTGTGGTGTGCAGTCTATAAACTAAAATGTCAATTTTTTTTAAAGTATTGCAAATGGCAGACACTTTGCTAGCAGCATATTGAAAGGCTAGGGGTTGGACTTTTGTGAATTAAGAAAATATAGCTGACTTATGTAGCAAGGATTGCAAAACACTTGTTTGGCGCTATTACAAATTGTTAAAGTAAACCTCTATCTCACAGAAGGTCAAAAGTCCTCCTTCACCACATAAAAAAAAATATGGTGCCGTATCACTTTTCACAAGAAGTAGTGATGGTTAACCTGTTGGATATGGTATTTGGTTTAAGGTTCTCATATGTGTCAAATCACTTCTATTTTGTGAAAGGTTGGTTTGGTGGTATAGCAACACTGAAGATACTCCATGTGAAGAGGGCGAATATTTCATTCCGTTTCCCCATTCTGGATGTCCCAGGACTAACCAGAGAGTGACACAAGATAGAGTATGACACAACTGAAACACGTCTGTAGACCAGCTTCACAAGAATACGGAATATATCTGGATGAGGATGTCCATAAAAAGGGGCACAAGATCGTAATCTTTGAATGTAACCAACACCGGTTTAGTTTGCTCAATACATTCATTTCTTTTAATGCACAACAGGGTAGTAGTTCAGTGATTCACTATACTATTTCAAAAGGATGCTCTATTGTCATATTTTAGTATTTGTGCAGTGACAACAAATGTATTATTTTTTGGCATTTCAGATATAACTGCAATATGCAGACCCTGCTCACAGCACGTCACCCGAGAGTTTGCTTTGATCCCCAGATTTAGGATCTGTGATTTGTTCTTACTTATTGAGGAAGTTATTACAATTGAGTGCCTTCTGAATGCTTACAAATAGCCACTATGGGTAGTATTCTTATCATCAATCACAAAGTACTCCAGTCAGAATGTTTATTATGCGATTCTAGACAGGTAAGATAAAGTTATTTTTGTCTACGGTAATGTATTTTACCAAAAGCATTGTAAATTGTAAATTGAGAATAAAAGCAAGTTATGTTTGTAGTGTGTATCCACATGCTTAGTTACCAAGAAGCAAACAAATAACACAGAACACTGTAGACATTAATTCAATGAGCTTGCATAAGTTCGGCAGACAAAGGACCTTATGTTCTATTGAAAGCTAACAATCAAAAACAAAAAAGGCATCTCTCTCAATACTGCGTGTTTTATCTATTTTTTCTTAATATATGAATTTACTACCCGATATAAGTGAGCAAATAAAAATCTACAGTCTAAAAAAAAAAAGCATTATATATATCACCACCATTCCACTCCCTCCTGATAAGGATGTAGAGCCGCACTCACAACATTTTGCTTGAAGCAATTTATTCGACTGTTGGGGCTGATAACGTCTACTCCTGTAAACTTCCTCAAAGGTCGGCCCACACAAACAGGAAATGTTCTCGGGACCCAATAGATCTTATTTTAAATCCTTGCCGGCCCTCTAGTGGACATCCACAATGTGTCAGTGGCCAGGCATGATGGACAATGTAGTCCCGTTTTTCCTGTTCTCTGCAATGTTCTTTTTCAAGATGTTGCCTTTGTTTTTTCGGTGTCGCTGGAATGCTGGAAATTCCAGAGATGTTGTGCCAGTTGCAGTCTGTAATTTTTCGTGCTGCTTGGAGCCATACCTAACTAGGGTGTTTGGTGGCAGCCCCTTACCCTCAAGTTAGTTTTACCGAGCAGACAAAGTTTTGGTCCAAAGTCGGGTAATGTGGGGCGCTCTCGCTGGCTGTGCGTAGCTCTTGCGACAGGACCACGCCGCTATATATCACCACCATTCCACTCCCTCCTGATATATATATATATACCAAATCCTGAAGTGGAGCAACTTGGGCAGCACAACAAAGCAGGTACAGACCACTCAAGCTTTTTCAAGTTCAAGTGAAAAAGTGCTTTATTTCTCCATGTCTGGCGGTACGAAGCGTTTCGACCAGGGCAACCCGGTCTTGATCACATGACGATGCCAAAAACACACGAGTCTTAAATGCAAAATAGAAAGAATCAACTCCTCCCAATTCATCATGGACATAGTAGTCAGACTACCTAAATGAACATTCCTACTAGAGAATTATTAATTTAAAACTCACAAATGAGTTATAATGTATAAAGTGCATAATGTCAATATATAAATATAATACAACACATAACATTTATATAAAAAGGTATAATGGGGTTTTTGGGTGTTAAAATATAAACAGTCAACTGAAACAACATTATACATGGAAAACAAAAATCACATCCACTCAGTATACATGAAGGATGTGTGCTGTGTGTTGCCCAGGACTATAGCAAAATTGATGGGACCCCCTCAAGACTTAACCCCTTTTGTGCTGTGCGAATTTTGCCCCGGTGCTGAACGTTCCATTGGGCCTATGGAACCATGACGGAACGGTTCCGTCATAAGCACAGGCCACCTTACGCTCATGACGGAACCGTTCCGTCATGAGCATGGAAGGGGTTAATCAGGCCAGGGAAAGGAGGGGAATGAACACACAACAAGAGAGAAATTTCCCTTACCAGCCACACAATCTAAATGTCAATATACCTCAAATGGGTGACAAACACTAGCAAATTCATTGCTTTCTTTCAAAAAGGTATAGATTTTATTTCATTATGTTTAAATCCTTTCATTTTTCTTGTTTGCTAATACATCGAAATTTTTTTACCATATTTTATAAAAGACAATTTTTTTATACATAAAAGTTTTTTAAATAAATCAGAAAAAAAGAGAAAGAGAAAAAGAACATAATACAAGACATATAATATACAACTATATACAATCTAAATTCCATACAAAAGTGAACATAGTTCATTATACCCCTGGAAAAAACAAATAATCACAATACTGTCACACAACCAACATTCTCACCCTATCTACATGCATCACCACACCATATGAAACAAGGAAGAAAAAAATCGCAAATATAGGTCTCCACAATCAATGTGAGACCCCGCACTTGGTCAGCTTGTGCAAATTAAACATCCGGAAGGTAACATTTTATATACAAATTTACAGAAACAGGTTAACTGAAGCAGAATGGGGATGATCTGAATAATTGTTTCAGTTTGTTAGGCAAACTGCAGATTTCAGGAAATATAGTTTAAGGCAATACTGAGACCAAGAAAGGCCAGAATAAAAAGCTTTGCTGCCATTCAATTTTGAGATTAGTAGGATGTTTATGATATATTGAAAATGTGATTAATAAAATGTCATCCTTTTCGACGAGTCAGCAGAAACATTGCAGATTTAACAACTTTAGAACATGATGTCAAAGGCTGGAAATACAACCAATTGTAAGCCCAAGAGAATACCAGAGAATACCAACATCCGTGGGATTCTATGTTTTAATGTAGAAGAAAGCCAGAGCGATTCAATTTAAAGGCATTACATAAAATGTTGTATCCTGTGTCATGAATCGGACCCTGTGGCAGTGGAAATCGACCTGAAAAGAAATTCTAAGACAAAATGGCATGTTGTGGCACACAACTGAGCGATGATGCCTGAACCCAGATCTACCCGTCCATCCATCTAGACATTAAAAAGCATTGATGAGAGGATTAAGTTATCATACAGCCTCAAATGCCATGGCAAGGGGGGGGGGGGGGGGGGGGGGAGTTCCATGGAAACGTTAAGAAACAAGGCAAGATTATGTGTTTTTAACCACGATAAATTAAAATGTAGTACTTTAGCCTTTTTGGCATTATAGAAGGGGAAAAAAAAAAAGGTCTCCTCACTGAACTACAGAGAAGGTGACAAAACTATCACTAGTTTAACAAAACCAGCGGGTCCCCAGATGCCTTGCAAGTGCAAAAGCATAAACAGCTTAGTTACAAGCCATTAACTTAATCAGCAAAAAACATCTCTTAATACCTTTACTCTATGGAATGGGTGCAGATAGTGGGTTTGAGGAAAGAAAATAATCTCCCCTTTGATCACATTTTTACAAATTAATGAGAAAGTCGCAATGCTTTACAAAAGCATAACAATACACTTTCGAGAATATTTTTAGTGAGATATTGGAGACTTTAAGGTACTCCTGCTTTGCTAATTACTTATTGCATTTTTACAAGAGCTAAAAAGGACACTACCTTAATGAAAGTTCAATTTTATTAATGTTTGTACACTTGACTTTAAAACATAAATTTTAAAACAAAATAAAAACATTTAATTTTAAACACCCCCACCCCCACCTCTCTACCCCCTCCATGCTTTTGATACAGGCTCTAACCCTAGTACACCCTAGTACACCAACATTTAATGCATAACATCTTCACTCCCCAAGCACCCCAGCTATAAAATATCTAACTTAAAATCTTGACCAAGTCTTTGGTATCACTAAGCCAAGTATATTTTTTTTATTTTTGCCAGGGCATATGCAACATCTAAAAATGTCATATTCAACAAAAGTGCAAGTGCATCATTATGATGATTTATATTGCATCTTAAAAAAAGCGGTTTTAAAATCAGACCGCAAATCTTGTTAAAACAAGACTATCAAATAACAGATGAATATTAAAATGTTGGAACTGCAAACCGCATGTGCAGTTATTCTCTGCATCTAAAAGAATTGTATATTTTTCAGCCCTTATATATCGGGCATTTAAACCTGCCCGAAATGTTTATAGAGCTAAGCGTAGCTGGACATCAGGAAGTGCGGATGTGTGCTGAAATGCCCTCCTGTTTTCCAAGATTCTACCACATACTTTGCACAGGGTCTATTCCCTACATACTCCTTATCAGCCGATCTGGACTCTGTTCTACAGGCCATTTTTAGTTCAGCTTTCGAAGGATGGGAGGCCTCTGTTATCTGAAATTCCTCCATTTCGGAAGCCCCGCCAATGGCAAATAAACTATTTCTGACCTGCACTGCCCACCATAGCTCACTCCTTCGTATTTCTGCAGCACATAAAGCTGATACCTTCTGTCCCTCCGAGGACCAAAGTTTCTCCCAACATTGCAGGGTTGCTGTATAGGCCAAGAAATTCCAAGCCTGCAAGTCCCTTTACAGTTTTGTTGCTTGGCTCATTGCACTTTTTGGGAGAGCTAACAATGTTTCAAGACACTTGTTCTCACATCTCTCCCAACTTCCCTCCATAATTAGGGACAATACCATAGCCCCGTAAAGACATGGAGTACGGACCATTGCAATGCAGGCTATCAAAAGGGGAAACCAAGAAGGGCCACCAAAGGTATTCTTAAAACGGGCCCCATATCGTTGTTGCTGTCCACCTCTCAATCAATTCTTTATATAGGGCCCAGCTTAGCTGTCTTGTGAACATCATACCAAGGTAGATATAAGACGATACTATACCACCTCAATCCTATTATTACTTATCAGTCACTTATACAGTTTGACTTTTCCCCATACTCTATTATTTTTGTTTTTACAAATTCCCCTTTAATTTATTAATGTCATAATAATTATTACATATAATCAACTTTCTCTGTAAACCTACTTGGGTCAGATCCAAGATTTGCCAAATTATCACATTGCCCACCACAATAGGTTAGACTTAATCAAAGTTGCCGGAAGATTATCCGGTCCTGCTGCATTAGCTCAATTTAAGGAGGTTATCAACTTGGCTATGGATTGAGCGGAGAAGGACTCCAAGGCTTCATTCCCCAGTTTCGGCCACCTCTCCCTCGCAGTTATCTCCCCGGACTTATAAATATTACTTTAAAAGGTTAACCAGTCGGTTTCTGGCGCCATACATCTTGCCGGGGTGGCGGAGCATTACTACATCCTTTCTGGACCAACTTCCAGAACTTCCTCATATCCTTTTCCTGTGAAGAACTAGTCATAAGGTCCCAATATGACTGTCAGAAGGCCTGCTTCTTTGTCCTAACCAGGGCTCATACTCACTTTCCTTGCAATTATAAGCCTTGTTTGCATTTATGGGGTCTATGGAGTGCCTCACCCTTCCTGCTTTTCTTAGCTTCTACCTAGCAAATTCACACTGACCCCCACTAAACCCAGATTATTGCTCAGACTAAACAGGAAGTCACAAATGCAGTTACCTTATGGACAACAGGGTCATGATTTCAATGGTGCGGCAGGTGCAGAGACACCAATTGCAGTTGAAAGAGGTTTCAAATAGTGCTGCAGGTGAATTGGCACCGGGGCCAAAGGCTGTCATAACTCCACTAAACATCAAATATTGCTATACTGTACAAGTAAATAGGCAGTCACAAGGGTAGTTATTTTGTACCACACAAGCCAAGCCTTTACTGGGCTCCCTTTGCTCCTGGCAGAAGAACGCAGACTGGTGATTACACCACGCTCAACACGGAGACAAACATGTTCCTATTGAACTATCAGAACAGCTATAAGGCGGTCCACAAAATTTCAGGGCTTGCACTCCTTGTGGCACCACTCAGACCTGCCGCTCACTCCAGGATGCCCAGCAAGGGTGCTCAGAGCCAGCCGGTGGGCAAGAGCACAGACTTGCAGGCACACACACACAGCACGTCGGCATTAAGGAGAAAAGTAGAAAGGATATTTTTTGCTCAAGATGTTTTCAAGCATGTAGGTATGTATTTTGGGGGCTTAAGTGACCGTACCCACAACTGTTCAAACACACCCACTATTCAGATAAATATTCCACGATATATAAAAGCACGTTTTTGTCCTTTGCTGGATTGCTCGCAGGAGCCGCTCTTTTAATGGTTAGCTATGGCTGGCTTCTTTTACTGCATCTACAGGATCTGAATTTTGCTCTGTACCAGCCTATCTCTTCATGACACTACTACCAAACCGCTACACTTAATTCATTACCACTTAATTGAAAGGTTTGGATTCTCTGCATCTAATCCGAAGGAAGCTCTTTATCCTCCCAAAGGACGAATTCCATAAAAGTCCATCTCCAAAAACATATGTTTCTCCCGCTTTGTAAATTCCTTTGCCACCTACTGTATAAAAAGTGGTCGCTGGTGTGTGGATTCTCTGGAATAAAGACTAGTGGTTGCTCCTATCGATCCACCTAACAACAATACTGAGTGAAGAGACATCCCCAAAACCAGCCACCATCAAACAATCCTAACTCTGTTAGATTTACCAATTGTGTCAACTTCAAAGAGCTAATAATAGTTTATTAACAATTTAAAAAATGTAAGTTAACAAATAATGTTTTACAAAATAATTCCAACTAAAGTCCCCATAGTTATGGGCTGAGATCAAAAAATCCTGCCAATTATATTTGTCTCCTACTTTAAAGACAAGTGAGAAAAGTGTACCTTTATCTTCAAGAAACATAGTTGGCAGAGAACTGTATACGACAGTACTTCCTACAAGGCGCAGTCACACCAGCAAGGACCACAATATATACTTGTCACTACGCTGTGCAATACGGATTGGTGCCACATAGCAAATGTGAAAAAACCAGAGCAAGCGAGACAGTGAAAACTCTTTCAAGGCTCTTTCATTGAGGACATCATGACACAGGTGAACCAGAGTAGAACTTAGTTGTGCAGAACAAAAAGACATTGTATATTTCTTTTTTTTTTTTTTTTGTCCTCATTTGCCTTACCCACTGCTTAGGAAATGCCAACCACCTTGCGTGTCCCCGACCAAGAGAGGGAACCAAGAAAATGAAACCCATCTCTGGAACTGGACTCCGAGATATTTTACTGGTGGCAGAGAAGTCCCAAGGAGAAGGGAAATGTAAATTCTTACGCTGACTCCATCTAGGTATGTCTCAACCTGCAGGACCAAAACACCGTATCGGGGCCAGACCCGGTCCAAGGAGTATTGTTGGCATAATCATAGGACCCGGGGAAAAAAAAAAAAATAAATAAAAACCCCGGAACACTATCTCCACTGTGTCAACAGATCCCAAAAGGCCAGATTACGGTTATTGCAAGCTCTAGCCATGTCCACCTTTGATGTATCATATAATGACGTGAGCCAATCCGAATATATTGGAGCAGATTTTTCCACCCACCGTATGCAGATCTGCCTCCTAGCCAACAGAATAGCATAAAACAGAAAAGATCTTGCTTCGCCAGAAATACTGTCCTCGATTCCAAAGATGATTAGTGGCAATGAAATTACTAATGATGTGTTCATAATGGAATTTAAGGTAGACAGCACTTCCTCCCAGAACTGACCGATGTTGGGACATTCCAAGAACATGTGAATATCTGAAGCTCCTGGTAAATTACATTTATTACACTTCTTGTCTGGGAGAAATTTGGAGAGTCTCTGCGGTGTCATAAGCCCGGTGTGCTGTGAACAAATGGTTGCGCCTCAGCCATGATGGCTTCACCACTTTATAGAGGAGCGCAAAAGATCTTAACCATATCTCCTCACATTGTAAGCCCATTGTCTCTCTCCACAATTCATCTGGAAGGGTGAAATCCCCATTGGTTTCCTCCAGAAGCTGCCAATACCAGAAGGCCACCTCCTTACCACCCCTAGGTCTTTCTAGTAGCAGCTGCTCCAGGGAGCTTGATTTCCCAAATAATACATCTTTGCCCCGCTGGGCTCTCCCCCAGCTTTCCAGCTGGATGAATTTAAATCTAGAGAAAGCTGGACCTATACGCTCATGCAATACATCCCAAGGAAGTATCGATCCATCCACCAATAACTCTCCCCATCTAGTAATTCCTGCTTCCTCTAGTGAGGAAGATAAGCTGTCCCTAAGACACTCCGGTAAACCCGGGGAGTCCCATATGGGAGCGAAATTAGAATAGTAAGACAGCCCCAATCTACTTCTAATGGCTAGCCAGCCCCTAGCCCAAGACTGTATAATTTTCAGTCTTATTTTCTTGAAGTATTTCTGACTCCCAAATTTAAATAGAAATCCGTCAGCTGGTAGATTTGCTCCGGTTAACATGGCTTTATACATTGCCACCTCCAGAAGACTCGATGGTGTTTTTAGTAACATCCTGGAGTAGGACAACTGAAAGGCCCAAGCGTAGTACACTAAATCCGGTAGGGCTAGGCCCCCCTTCTCCCTTCTCCTCCTCAACTTCTTCCACGCGATTCTAGTTGACTTATAATTCCAAATAAAGGAGTTAAGCTCTCGCTGACATCTATCCAACATCTTCACATCAAACCCCAATGGAATGGCACCAAATATAAATATAAACTTGGGAAGGATAGACATTTTTATTAAGTTGACCCTCCCCATTATGGAAAGTGGCAAGTGTGTCCAAGATTTCAATAGGCCCTTACATTCCCTGGAGACTCGATCTAAGTTAGTTTGGGCAATGGTCCCAATGTCTTGGGTGATTCGGATCCCGAGATAACGCATAGAAGTGGTGATATTAATGCCTAACCGTGGGTCCGGGATATTCCAGACCATAACCTCGGTCTTACTTGAGTTGATATTATAGCCCGAGATCTTACCGAACTCTACCGCCTTCTGAATCACGGCAGGGAAGGACAACACCGGATCCGAGGTAAAGATTAAGATATCATCGGCATATAATGCCGTCCGCCTCTCCCACTCCTTAAACTTGAATGATGGTATATTTTCGTCTGCTCGCAAAGCCTGGGCAAACGGCTCAATGTACAAATTAAAAAGGAGGGGAGAAAGCGGACAACCTTGCCTCGTACCTCTAGTGATCTTAAAGGGGTCTGTCAATATCTCATTAATCAGCAGCCTAGCCGAAGGGGCTCGATAGAGTAAGGCAATAGTTCTGCGAAAGCCCTCCCCAAAGTTAAACCTTTTTAACACTTCGTTTAGGTAGGGCCAATTGACCCTATCGAAGGCCTTAGCTGCGTCGAGGGTTAAGGTGGCCAGTGGAAGGGAAAAAGCAGAGGCAATATCTATAGCCCCTACCAAATCATGTGTAAGATCTGAAAGATGGCGCCCTTTAATAAAGCCTTTCTGGTCGTGATGAATAATGGTGCCCATTACCTTACCCATTCTTGCTGAAAGTATTGCGGCAAAAATCTTATAGTCGCTATTCAGCAAAGATATTGGTCTATAGGACCCACACTCTGATACGTCCTTCCCAGGTTTGGGTATAAGAACAATTGTGGCCTCACCCCAAGATTTTGGTGGTGGCTTTCCTTCCCTGAGGATATCATTAAATAGGGTTGTCATTACTTGGACGATGTTCTCCCCCAATACTTTATAGATCTCCCCAGGGAGACCGTCTGGACCAGATGCTTTCCCTTTTTTTACCTGTCTTATTGCTTCCTTTACCTCTACCTCTGTTATTGCAATCTCTAAACTATTGCTCTGTGTTGTTGATAAGGTTGGGAGCACTATTCCATTCAGCCACGTGTTTCGTGCCATCTGATCATCAGGCAGTTCTTCCCTATAGATAGTCTCAAAGAAATCATAAAAGGCTTTACCTATCTCATGACTAGCTGTCCTTGGTACCGCCTCCCCTTCCACCTTGATTTCTCTAATATATTTCTGAGCTTGGTCCGATTTAGTTTTCCACGCCAGTACTCTACCCGCGGCCTCTCCAAACTCAAAATGGGAAATCTTACTTGCCTTCCATCTTTTATTAACCCTCTCTTGTAGTATATTTTCTAGTTGGTGCTTTAGCTCAGCCAATTTTAACTGCTCCTCAGGAGAACCTAGAGACTGACCTAAATTGGATTCTATGCCCTTCATTTCTTGTTCCAAACTATTTACCATATCTTTGTATTTTTTACTCCGATATGAGGACCTATTAGTGATGCAGCCTCTCAAAAAGGCCTTAAAGGCCTCCCAAACCACCTCTGGAGAGGAGGACTCCATATTAATTTCAAAGAAGGCAGTTGTCTCTGTGGCCAGGAATTTCACTTCACCTTCTTCAAGTAGGAGTGTCCGGTCAAAAGACCAAGAAGGATGTTGCCTCCTACTGTCGGATCTAATTGAAAAAACAAGGGCTGAGTGGTCTGACAGGTGAGATGGAAGATAATCAATCGCTATTAAAGCGTCTTTCAAATTATAAGTAAACAGAGCATAGTCAATTCTGGATGAGTGCTTGAAACGACTATTCCGATATGAAATCCCCAATTTACTGCCTGCTCTTTCCCGCCAAGGGTCCGCCAGGCCTAGCTGGACCATAATAGCTAATAGAGTTCGCCTAGACTTTGGTGAACTACAGGCCCGCGAATTTGCTGATTTGTCTAATTTAGGATTCAGCACAATATTAAAATCGCCCATCCAAATCACCGGGTCCTGAAAAAGTAGCAAATGATTTCTAACGGCATCCAAATGCGACGGATCATCCGAATTTGGGCCATAATAGCCCACCAAGGTGTACCGTTGACCCACCAACTGAACTCTCAATATCAGCCATCTCCCTGTATGATCCTCTATACACTCCAAGATTTGGGCTTTCGCAGCTCTTTTAAAAATAAATATAACCCCCCTAATTTTAGCATTGTGGTCGGTAGAGCTGAATTTATCGACCCATTTCTGTTTTTTAAGTATCTCTACTGCCTCTGATTTAAGAAGGTGTGACTCTTGAATTGCAATAATTTGCGCCGGGGAGTCCCTCAGGTACTGCATTATACGCTCCCTCCTACTTCTCCCTCGTAAGCCATTGACATTCCAGGACAAATAGTGGAGAGCTGTCATATTACCACCGCTACCCCCCTCGTATCAACCTTTCCCAATAGCTCTTGCGGGAACCTTATTTTTTGCCATTTTTGATGTTGGACAGATGTCAGAAATAACCATTCCGCAAAATAGTAGGCAGACTTATGAGGATTTTTTACTTTATTCCCCTTCCCCCCCTGCACCCACCCTCCCCAGGAAAACCCTCCCCTACTTACTCTGGCCTGGTGGATGGCCAGATTTACACCCACACCGACTCTCCAACCTCACCTCCACCCTATTGGAATAGTCTGTAGACATACTCAAAACCAATACGGCTGTTAAGAGGAAACTTATGTTTGTGATGTCAGGGGACACTTACAAGGTGAAGGGAATGCAGCGAGTGGGTCACACTCGTATACACACAAACCTTATTAGATTTTAATTTAACTTGTGTTTCCCCTACACTCACTCTTGTCATGGGATAGGTTAGGAGAAAGATAGAGAAGGAATTTGTTATTATATCATTACTAGTAGCAGGTGTAGTTATGTATTTTTTTTTTTTTTTTTTGCATTTATTTATTTATTATAACTCATTCCTACTCGCCCCCCCTTTACTGTTTCCCTTCCCCCTTTTTTTATTTTATTTTATTTTAATTTTTTTATATTCTTTTTGATTTTAATATTTTTTTTTTTTTTTTTCCCATTCATTTCCCTTCCTACCATGCTTTTTACCTATTGTGATTCAGGGCTATTTAGACTTTAACATAACTAGTATAGACCAGACATGACTTGTAATGTCGGTTAACCTATATCAGACCCAAATAACCACTATCCCATATACTGAGCCTGAGCCTGGGCATGGTCTCTAATAGATTCTAATAGCTCATCTGCTTCTGATGGTAACCGGACATTATGCATTTTATTGTTGTACATAATACGCAAAAATGCTGGGAACCTCATCTGGACAGTGGCGCCTAGAGCTCTAAATTTTTCCATGCGCTGCCCCAACTCCCATTGCCTGTCAAGCGTGGTTTTAGATAGGTCTGATCGCACCTCAAAAGAGAAGTCCGGGCCCTGTAATGATCTAGCTTTCAGTGCGAGGTTCAAGATCTTATCTTTAAGTGAGAACGTTAGGAAGTTAATCAAAACCTTTCTAGGTTTGTGTCTCCCTGGCTTTAGGCGAAATGGGTCACGGTGCACTCGCTGGATATCGTTGTCAAGCATCTCAGCCGACTCCTCCAAGTTAAGAGAGTCTTTTAGGATCTTGATCACAAAACTTTTAAGATTAGTGCCCTCTTTTCCTTCCGGGATCTTTAAAAGTCGCAGGTTATTTCTCCGGGAATAATTCTCCAAACTCTCAACTCGCTCTCGCATACTTTCACCATCCTTCTGCAGCACTTGAATTTTGGATCTAGCTATCTCGAGTTTAGATGTCAATAATCCCACCGAACCTTCCAAAACCTCTGTCCTTGCGCATAATCCGTCCACTTTTTGATCCAGCATGTCACAGGATGCTCTAATCTCATTCTGATTCACCTTAGAAACTGCGAAATCAGCGCGAATTTCCTCCCTCATTGCAGCTATTGATTTTACTAGGGCCTCCAGTGGGTTCCCAACCCCTGGGCCTTCCAAATCGCCCTCACCTCCACCTTCGTCTGTTGCTGCTACGTTGTTAGAGGCAACCCCCTTTTGGGGCCCTTGATATCCTTCATGGGATTGCTGGTTACTTACTGCTGTAACCTCCGTTTCATTTATAGGTGCGGGAGGCTCCGCTAACCCATTTGCTGTACTAGAGACATGGATGGCTATTGGGAGTGTTAGTACTACAGGCGCTGTTGTCTCCTTTGACCCACCATCAAACTTGGATGTTGATGTAGGTGTTGATGCGGGTATTAATGCGGTTACTGTTGTTGAAACTGTCTGTACCTCTGCACTCCCTGCCCCGGCAGTCGCCATCTCTGATGTAATGTCCAGTACTTGGGGTAGTACTTTAAAAAACGTGCGTAGCGAAGGGGTGATGCCACTGAGTTTCTTTAGGGGTTGACTCTTTCCCCTTTTCTGCTTGGGGTCTTTAACCAATTCACTAGTGGCACTTGTGTAACCCCCCTGAGGTTGTCTTTTTTTTTTTTGACCCCTGCGCCCTTTTTCTGAACTCTTGTTCCCACTCCCAGCGTTCTTTAGCACTACGGGCTTATTTCCCCCTTCAGAGTCAGATTCCCTGCTGGAGTCTCTGACTGCCTTACAGTCCGTTACACAAAAGTCTGGCGTGCCTACCTTGTCCTTGCCCTGCAAACACGCTGATGTATCCCTGCTCACCTTCGAGCCTGCTTCCGGGTTTACAGCAGCAGCGTGACTCTCAGCTTGGCCCCCTCTCCTCCTCCGCTCCGCCACCACGGCTCCTCGGAGCACCCGGGCAGCCGCCGTGCGGCCGCGCCGAAGCTCCACGGCTGCTTGTCTCCAGCGAGGCAGGAACGCGGGCGGAAGAGGGCGGGACGCAGCCGGCAGGCACATCAATCGAGACCGGGGGTCAGTGAAAGCTTCGCAGCCACCCGGCTTCTTCGTTACTTTTTCTTCGTTGTGTAGCTTAGCGTTTATTGCCCCCTGCCCTACGAAGCGTGTCCTCCAGATCGCTTTACATCACTTTCTGCCTAAAGACGTCCCGCAGCATGGTCCCGATCGGACAGAGCAGGGTGAGGTTCAGAAGAGCCGACTCTGGGTGTGCGAGCCGCGCTAGCCTGCGGCCGCCATGTTTTTGGACATTGTATATTTCACATGACTTAAGAATCAAACGTATTTAAAAGTCTTATAATAGCCATATCAATGGCCATTCAGAGGACTCCAAACATTTTACACCCCTTTTAAGGTTGGACATATTCAATCTTTAAGCAGCTTAAAATAAAGCATTTCCCCCCCAGAAATGTAACAAATATTAAATATTTAGTGCTTCTCTGCAAAGCTGTTTCATGCTGAAGTGGATGCTTTCGACATTACCTGCAGTACGCATGCAAAATAAACCTGACACTGAGCTCCAAGTTACAAGCTTTAAAATATAACTAATGGCAAAATAAAAGAGCCTTTTATTACAAGTGTAGACATCGAGCTCAGTTTTGGTGAGGGCCACACTGCATATGTTTTGCACATACTACTTACTCTAAGGAGGGTTGAGACAGAATAATACATTGTGTTTCCGGGTTTCTGTGGCCTTATAAAGTTTGAACGAACCATGTTTAATATTTGAACGGTGCTGGAAAAGCTTAGCCGTGTATATTCTTTGTGAAAGAGTGATACCATATAAGATAAAATCATTAAAGGATGTGTGAAAATAATTTTTCAAATTATGCACTAAATTGTGCTAGCTTTCTTAGGCTCTGCATGTTCTAAAGCATTAGGTACAGTGTGTGGGAAAAAAAATCAATGTGTGTTAAGCTGTTACAACTATATAACTAATATAACCAGCTTCTTTATTTGCTTTCAAACTTCTAGTCTGATTAGCTCTCTCCATGCAGTGTTAGTCAGTCAACTCAGTGTGTAATTTGCCACTCCATTGGCACATACCTTAACTAGCCCCAAATAGGATATATAAATATATCTAGTGGCATTTTTACAACTGACGCATTGACGCTGATGCGTCAGATTTCTTGCGTCTGCTGCAAATACCCTAACAATGCCATAGATGCCCTGTATTTGCGATTCAGTGCTCTATGGTGCAAGGATTCATGGATGTGGCAGGAATTCTGAAACATCTTTTGGCGATAAAGTGACAAATTGCTGGAGTTGGTCAGAAGAGTGATGCAACTATAGCAATGCGACAGAACACAAAAAAGCCAGTACCATGTTAAAAGCCTTGTGTCAATCCTTACGCCTGGTTTCGGAAGGCGTGGGGATTTTGTCGCAGTCAAGTCATAGAGTGACGCAGTGAAAAGTTATAACCTCACTGCGTCAGTTCTACATAGCTTTTAACGTCTGAATGCCTACCCTGCATACATTACAGCTAGCGCAGGTATAATGTGATGCACGCCTCCACAAACTGAAGCACTGGGCTCAATTAGTCTGTTTGTAAATATGGAGCAGTGTGAAGTACTGATTGAGCCACCGCTGTGTAAAAAAATGCTGTGGCAGCGCTAGCTCCTGATAAGTATGCTTCTTAGTGCTGCGACAGATGAGCATATATTTATATTGTCTATAGAGGCTGCAGCAGAAATAAAAATAAAAAGCACAAAAATATTTTATAATTAACACATCAGATAAAAGCAAGCTCTCATAATGGGCCACATTTTAATACTTTTTTTAAATGGATAATACAGCGTAAAAGTAGGTGGCCAAACAAATAAATTCTGAGCAATAGCTGAGTCAGTGATCTGGCTTGGCCGCAAAAGCATATGTTTAGCCTTTAAATTATATATATATTGATGAGATCATGGCAGATCTTGAAAAAGAACCAGACAGTAAGGATATTGACCCAATGATGAAAACTATGGATGAGAGAATTAAAAAATACGAAAAAGAGATTATACAAAGAAAACGACGTAAATTTGTGCGGGATGAAAGGGATTATGCCGCAGGACGCATTTTAACATTTGCAAGAAAATACGACAAACCTCGCACGGATTTACTAAAAGACCAAGTACTGACCACTTTTGAAAAACAAAAAGAGGGAGCACTAACAGAACTGACCGATTTGAGTTCAGATACTGATTCTGTCGCCAGCGGGTCATCAACACCAAGCTCCCAACAGGTTTTTTCGAAGGAACTATTAATCCTCCAAAAGGCCAGAGAGCATACAAACAGGGGACGTCCGAAAACCAAAAATCAAGGAAACGAAGACTCAACAAAAAGAGGAATATCAGGTGGAAAACCAGCAGAAAAGGCCAGAGTGGGAACAAGAGGCCAACAGAACAAGAAACAATAATGATGGACAACACCACAAAACTTACGGTAATTAATCTTACAAATAAAGTACTAACTGAAAATGAAATTACTGTATTACAACTAGGCCTATCATTTTGCCCTGACTCAAATTTCGATTATGCTGACACAAGAGCAGATCTGTACAAATTCGAAAGGAAATTAAAAGTATGTAAAATACATGCGGGCAAGGAAACAACTCGGTCTACTAGAGAGGGAACTGATTTGAATATGGGAGGTCCAGTCATAGGGGATATTCCAAAGCTCGCAACACTGACACTACTGGGTAGCGAGCAGAACTATTCCCACATTGAACAAGACCCCTTCAATACAACATACATGACGGGAATAACACAGTTCATGGATGCGAATACACGGGCCCCAGCTGGGACTACTTTTCGTAAAAAATCTAAATTTGTGCCCATTACACCTAGGGATAACATAGATGTCTTCGGTGACTTAGTCAAAAAGGATCTGGACAAATTGCTAGAAAACCATTTAACTTGTAAAAATGTCTCCAGAGATCAATGGAGTGCTATTAGAAACCTTCAGAAAAACACTGACATTATAATTAAACCCTCGGATAAGGGTGGGAATGTTGTACTCATGCCTAGGGACCTATACATGGAGGAGGCAAATAGACAACTTATGGATGGAACATGCTATTGCCAAGTAGACAAATGCTACTTAATAAATCTACAGATGACATATTTTAAACAACTTGCGAAATGGCGAGATAAAGGGCTACTGACATGGGATGAAGAAACTGTTTCTGCAAAATAAGGGTTTGGTCATTTTAGCATGCGTGACAACTGTGGGTATGCCGTTTTCCATATTATGAAGGCAAGTATGTGAACAGAAGATTGACCATCACTTCGCGCATAGCAACTGAATAGAATATTAATAGAGTGACTACAGAAGGTCTACAGAGCTTCCCTTCTGTGTTACGGACTTTTAGGACAACTTTTGTGCATTACAGCATGGGGAGGGGCTTTGGATACATTCTCACGTGTTCTACCAATGAAAGGCGTACCAAAAAACACACTTCCGTTTCTGATCGGTGTCACTGCATAGCTGCTAAAACCAACTGTCCCTGCCGGAATGCAGAATTCTCCTTGGTTCCAAAACTACAAGATCTGTGACACCAGCTCTGTTCTTATTAGTCTTGTAAGTCCCAAGAGACCAAAGGCATATACAGAACTTTGTGCAGAAACGCGCGTGAGCCTTCAACGTCTCGACCACTCAGCAGCAGCTTTAACATTAAAGCTTTGAGACAATCTGCAAGTTTAACATGTCAAGTGAGAGTATAAAACACGTAATCGTGTTATTCTTACGTTACCTTTCTTCAGACTGTTTTCTCTCCTCCTACACAACACTAAACGTCAAGCATCTTGCTCCAAAAGCCCCCCGTTACATAAATACGAGTGTCCCCTCTGATATGGACTATGACACTACTTGACCAATGCTGCCTACTGTATTGTAATTGCAGCTCAACGAGGTCTACGACTGAACCGATACTGCCGCATTTGATTACATTCGCTAAATGTGTCAGTTGGGTTTTCCCCGGTCCCACATCTGGGAGTCTCCGTTGGGAAAGTTGCACATTTTTATGCTCTAGCGTACAAATCCGTCACTGGCTATCAAAACGTCATGACCACTTCTGTCGACGTACTGTTCACAGCCGGTAAATCGGGGCTTCTGTTTTTTTTCACATTCTTTTCCTCTCTTCAGTGATGCGCATACACTTCTATAAAGCAGGCTCCACCTCTGCTGTACTCCCCAACCCCTCCCCCCCCCCCCCCGCCCTTCTCTAATCCTCATATAACACCTGGCACTGTTCCTTTCTCTCCAGGGCACTACTCCCCCTTTTCATCCTCTCCCTCGGCGACTTGAAAACGCCACCTGCACTGCCACCCTAAAACCCACCATCCGTTGCTGGAATCCTTCCAATCCCTTCTCGGGTATGATAATCTTCAGCTATCTATTGCGCCCTCAAGAACTGTGAACTATATAACTTTATATGCGACATTAGAAGGCTGCTTTGTTTTTACTAGCCGTTGTGAGGCTCCTTTGTCAGGGTACTCTTCTCTCTTTGTCGTTTGCCTCCCCTTGCCTCTTTGCTAAGCACTGCTATCGAGGCAGTGGTCGCAGAAATCATGTTTCCACTATTAATGGTAAAGTACTCACACTCCTCTAACACTGCCTTCTACCCTTAGAAGGATGTACGCCCCACTTACCAGATACTTCCCGTTGGGGGAGAATGCTCCAAGCTGCCCAGAGAGTTTGAAGAGCTCGGAGAAGTTCATTGCTCCGGGTACTCCCGGGCATTTCAAACCAGCCGCTGTTTCTACCGCCGCGGCTCAACTGACAGCCGCACACGCCGGAAGCTAGACACCAAAACGCACTTCCGCTGCTGAGCAGGTATCATCAGGTAACCACGGAAACAACAGTAGACCGCGAGGTCCCGGAAGAAATTCAAGACAGATTTAAGACTACAGTTCCCATGAGGCTCCGCTCACTTTCTCACGTGTCTGTTCATGGGATTTGTAGTCTAGTTATTTAACGGCGAGTTGTTTATTGTAGTATTGTAGAGAATGCTTTTTTCCCCTTCTTTTTTCGGAGTCAAGTAGAGCGCTACGTGAGATGACAAAATTAAGCCAGCTGAGGGCGCAATTTTGCTGGCGTGAAAAGGTTTTAAATGAATGGTGCTCTATCCAGCGAGCTAAACTTGTTTTTAGGTCGAGGCTACCGTCCCACTGCGAAGCAGTGGGGGGGCGGAGCCGAGATCTTATGTTAGCATACTGGGGACTTGAACCCACCCCTTCTTCAATTGGCTAGCTCCATAAATGGAGGCTAGCCATTGGAAGAGAGGGTTGTCAATTACTCTTTCCCCGTCACGACGCGATTCGGGGGCGTTTCCATGTCTTTTTTTAAGTCCCGCCCCCCACACCCTCCCTCTCGCCGTCTCGTTGTCCGTGCCTTCTACCTCCCGCCCGCCCACTGTCCGTGCTCCCTCCCGCCCGCCCGCCCACTGTCAGTTATTACGCTTAAATGTCCGAAAACTACAGAGGAACGCCCACCGACCATGGTGAGGAAGTAGTTGCCTTCTCCCTCCCGCCCGCCCACTGTCCATGCCTCCTCCCTCCCGCCCGCCCACTGTCCGTGATTACGCCTAAATGTCCGAAAATTACAGAGGAACGCCCACCGACCATGGTGAGGAAGTAGTCACGGAGCAGGCGAGAAGTCTCTCTCGGCGGCTGCAACTTCCACACTGGCCCAGGTCACCTCTACAGGATCAGGACGCACACTGTACCGGAAATGAGGAAGAAAAGGGGGTTGTAGTTTTATACCGCCACGTCTGTTTCAAAGCGCCATGTAACAAAGAAAAACGACATCACCCAAAAAGGGATAGATAGGGGGGTATGTCGAATCATAGCGCGCTGGGACATGTAGTGTAATATAGACATTGGCGTGAATGGAAACGTAGTTCGTCACAGGGATCAACATACTTAGTCATGCGCCAAGTGCACCAGTCCTACATGTAGTGTCCGCACCCTCGGATCATCTCACCAGGGGTGCCTGCTCAGACCCTTCCAGCCCTCTGCTGGCACTACTGCCCGCTCCTACGGTCGCTGCTCCCCAATTAACACCTTCAGGTCCTGCTGATGCTACTGCTGCCGGTTCCAATCAGATTTCACCGGTACAGCGGTGTTCGCAGCACAGCATCCTTCCATGATGGGATCTTGTGCAAAGTGATCCTCCAAAGGGGATCGTGACAGACTCCAAATGTAACCCTCGTCATCCGCCGCCACATAACCAACTACAGGTCAATGACCAGGCTGAAACCTGGCGCCTCCCTGGCACACAGTGTGATCCACGGTAGTCTGCCTGAGTCCCAGCGCCTTCCTGGCACACGGTGTGATCCAGGGCAGTACTCACCGCCGCTTTAACTCCCTGCTGGAGTCCCAGCGCCTCCCTGGAACACGGTGTGATCCAGGGCAGAACTCTACGCTTTAACTCCCCACTGGAGTCCCAGCGCCTCCCTGGCACACAGTGTGATCCAGGGCAGTATCAATTGTCCCACACCCCCCAGCTGGAGTCTCAGCACCTTTATCGCTGGGACTCCATTACCCACCGGCATCTCTCCCCGCGCTTCTCGCGGAGTACGTGACGTGTGATCTCGGACAGACTGGCCGAAACCCCCCACCAGGTCCTCGACGGGACCACGTGTGATCCTGGGCAGGATTACCCATAACTCATCCCAGCTCCTCGGGCACACCAGGTGTGATCCCGGCACTCTAGTGCCGCCCCCCACTGGTTCTCTTTGAAGTGTGGTGTTGCCCCCCCCCCCGCCCCCGCCTTCCCCCTCCCGCTCTGCTCCCTGAGCTGGGAAGCTGCTGCCCTCCGCCCTCCTTCCCCCTTGGCACAGGAACAGGACCCCTCCGCTGCCACGCTCTCTTTGAACCGTTTGGTGTGTGTTTCCAGCATTTATCATTTCACCCTGGATAGCCCCCATGGCCGGGCACGAACAGGACTGGTTCCAGCGGGAAGAGCTGATTGGACAGATGAGCGACATCCGAGTCCAGAATCTGCAAGGTGAAGGGGAAATAAACCATGTTTTCTCCAGAGCCTGTTTCTCATTCCTCATCTTCTGTGCTGATATGTGGGTTGCGCCACCCCTTACACTTGCTTTTAGTTGTTTAAACATCAATGTGTTTCTCTTTTGTGTTCCTGCTTCCAGGCCTTTTTCTTTCATAGAGTAATCTCTGAGAAATCATAAATATTTCAAAATGAAAATGTAGTTTCATGAACCTCTACTGGAAAGGCTACCTGGGAAATACTGCAGGCGAAGCCTTTCCCTTTCAGTTAAGAGCTGTCAGCCTTTTGTGTGCCCTGCTTCTTGAAAGGGATTTGAATCTGTAATGCACTTATGAAGGCGTCACGCGGGATGCTAGCTTGCTCCGAAATTTCTGGGATGCGGTTGTAGGAAATCTAGACTGTAGCTAAACCCATCACGTGCCATAGTTGTCTCGATGCCATGTGTGGGGCGAGAGAGCGAGGGCACGGGTTTTTGTGTGAAATGCATCTGTTTTGCTAACAGATAACCCCTCCGTGGCATCTTTCTGGAAGGGGGGGGGGAGGGAGTTGGTGTTGTTTACTCATTGTATTGTACTCTCTAGGGGCCATGAAAAGTGCAGAGCGTGGCTGCAGGCTGATACCAACTACTGCCCAACATAGATTGTGCTGGCAGTGCAACAGCTGATATTATGCCCTTGTTTTCTCTGCGTGTTTACACCATCTCACGCCCACTGCCGACAATGTAAACAGTGTGTGATGTGCAAAGTTGCGCAAGCAAGTTCAATTTTAGAACATAGGGTGCTTTCACTTACAGAGCTTTCATTTGTGAGGTGCAGATTTTGTCTCAATATGCGTAATACAGATTGCTATATTCTGCTCTATTTAAACGGAAGAGAGTTTGCCATAATATGGGAGGGTGTGAATTTCATCAGCGCTTTCTTTTATAGCCATTGGAGAGTTACATTTTGATAGTGCCCTGCCCCTCGTTGCTTGTGCTTGCTCTCCTGCCCCTCGTTGCTTGTGCTTGCTCTCCTGCCCCTGCCCCTCGTTGCTTGTGCTTGCTCTCCTGCCCCTCGTTGCTTGTGTTTGCTCTCCTGCCCCCCCTCGTAGGTTGTGCTTGCTCTCCTGCCCCCCCCCCTCGTTGGTTGTGCTTGCTCTCTTGCTCTCCCCCCGTCGTTGGTTGTGCTTGCTCTCCCCCCGTCGTTGTTTGTGCTTGCTCTCCCCCTCTCGTTGCTTGTGCTTGCTCTCCTGCCCCTCGTTGCTTGTGCTTGCTCTCCTGCCCCCCTCGTTGTTGTGCTTGCTCTCCTGCCCCCCTCGTAGGTTGTGCTTGCTCTCTTGCTCTCGCCCGTCGTTGGTTGTGCTTGCTCTCCCCCCGTCGTTGTTTGAGCTTGCTCTCCTGCCCCTTGTTGCTTGTGCTTGCTCTCCTGCCCCCCTCGTTGTTGTGCTTGCTCTCCTGCCCCCCGTTGGTTGTGCTTGCTCTCCTGCCCCTCGTTGCTTGTGCTTGCTCTCCTGCCCCTCGTTGCTTGTGCTTGCTCTCCTGCCCCTCGTTGCTTGTGCTTGCTCTCCTGCCCCCCCTCGTTGGTTGTGCTTGCTCTCTTGCCCCCCCCTCCTTGGTTGTGCTTGCTCTCCTGCCCCCCCTCGTTGCTTGTGCTTGCTCTCCTGCCCCCCCTCGTTGCTTGTGCTTGCTGTCCTACCCCCTCATTCGTTGTGCTTGCTCTCCTGCCCTGCTATTGTCATTGTAAATGACAATGCCATTTATTTATGTTTTAAAAACAAAAACATAAATAAAAATAATGTCATGCGCAATGCCAATAGCTCTAACTTTAAGAATGCCGAGACCATTGCATTGTAAATGCTTGTTTAAATAGGTGCTTCGGGGGATATATTCGGGGGTATGAGCTTTGGCTCATTAGTACATTCATATTTTGAATAATAAAACGGCGATTCAAACTATTCAACCTGTGTTTTGGACCGTTTTTTTCTGACCTCTGTCCGTCGGAACGTGTTTACTCTTAGGACAGGGTGCATTCTTTTTCCAAGAATAAGTAGCCCATTCCAAACTGCAGATTTGTAAACTAAAAGTCTCTAAGTGGAATACTCTGAATATGTAAAACGAAGCTCCAGATATCAACATATCGATGTTTGTGGAAGACTATTTTCTGCGTTCCGGAAGTTTTTAAATATCCTTATGAATGAGAGCTAAATAGCTTAATTGATAGCATCACATATGCTGTAAAATGATTTGTGACCCCATGACATCACAGCAAGTAAGCTTATTAACACTGCATTCAACTTTCATCACTTTTTCTCAAATTCTGTAAAAAAGAAACAGACATTTACGGAGATATTCATCCAGTAGCGAATAACAATGGGTAACCATGAAAACGATATTCAGGTCTCAGTTTGCCAAATCAACTGAACTGTGTGATTTTATATAAATCATTTTATTTCGGTTTTAATTGAGCATCAGATCTGAGACAACCTGCAGGAAATTCAATTCAGAATGAGTGCTGTCAGAACAGAAATGTATCCTAAAATGCAACTCATGGGGGCGCCAACAGCTGGGTTTGTGAGCGGTGTAGTCTTCATTCCGACATTACTGCTCCCCGACTGGAACATTCACTTCAGACAATAATTGTCGTTTCAAGGCTTAAAATAAAGAATTATTAAGCAGTTTGTATAGAATATACCACACATAAATTTAGCAGTAAGGCATCCAAATAATGACAGATAACTCAGTACAGTTCTAAGTGAAATCCGGCAACGATTCGTCTTCTAAATGAAGAAAAAAAGCTGTTCAATACCTAGAAATCTGCCCCTCCTTTTATAGGACTTTAGATAAAGACATTCATTCATAAATTAGTACATGATTCTCAGCATATGCACCAATAGTGGAGAATTAAAAGGAAACAATTTACTATAGAATACATTCAAAGTTTCTCCCCTGACAGCAGGACATGAAGTTTGCAGATGTTTTCATAGTTTATGAGAGCGGTTCAATTGAAACATTGTATAACAATATCCTGGGACAGTTAAAATGACCTTGGTTAAGTAGGGTGAGAGAAAGTCTCTGGAAACACACTCTGTTTGTTATTGTGAATCTTGAAATATCTTTATTTAGAATGAGAAGAACAGCAATAGTCATCTCATGAAATATTGTGACGTCAGTGCAAGATGGAGGACAATGTAAACACAACTCAGGTTAGCGTAAACCCATTTTCTGCAGAAAGGAAAACAACTCTTAAAGCGCTATAAAAAACTTAACCTATGTATCTTTTTAGGTCTCGCCTGTCAATGCGCATGCACATTGAGCTTGCGAGACTATAGGGGCTTAAACAGAGTTTAGCTAGACTGGCGATTTGATGCAGTGCCCGTGCGCTTTTAGGTCAATGCGCAAGCGCATTGAGCTAAAATGCGAGTGCACACCATCAAATAGCCAGCCATCTGTTCCCCAGCTTGGCGCCTCCGCTCCTGCTCTCTCCTGGCTGCTCCTCCCCTAATTATTCACGGCCGGCCGTACTTTCACTTTCACGGCCGGCAGGTCGTGTCTCGTTTTTTTTTTGCTTGTTTTTTTCACTCTCCGCCTACCCTTCTCCCTCGCTCGTTTCTCATGCCTCAGTCCTTTTTTAAGATATGTAACATATCGAAATAAAGCCTCAGTCCTTCCCTCCCTCTATTTGCCTACCTCCTGCTCCATTCACAGTCCCTCCCTTCCACATATTTCCGTCTCTGCTCTTTGCAGCATTTGTTGTCTCTGTTTCTCTCACATATCAGCTCTCGCCCTCCTCCACTGTCCGTGCCCCCATTCCTAAACACTTATCTGCCTTTCCGGGTTCTGTGCCCCGCCCCACCACAGAGACCGCTGCCCCACACCCAAAGACACTGCCCCACCCCCTTTGCGCGCTTCTCTCCTCCTCCCGTTCTTGATGGACATTGTTGTCATTTGTGAGCTTCTCTGTCACCGCCTCACCACACATACATGCACACAAGCTCTCTTGACACAAACAAACATCCACACAGACACACAAGCACCCTTGCTTACAGACCAAGAAACACACATGCGTACAAATTCACAAGCTTCCTTGCACACGGACCAATAAACATACATGCGCACAGACATACAAGCACCCTTGCACACGGACAAAAAACATAAATGCGCACAGACACACAAGCTCCTTTGCACACGGACCAACAAACATACCTGCGCACAGACACAACGGACACACAAGCACCCTTGCACATGGACCAACATACATACATGCACACAGACAAACAAGCACCCTTGCACATGAACCCACAAACATACAGGCACACATGGCAGGGCATCCATTTGCTATTTGGTGCCACATTTAAAATTACTTTTGTGCCCACATAGGTGTCCATTTCCTTCAGAAAAGGTGTTGAATTCCTTGGTTATTCATCTCCCATTTGTCGTGTCAGTAACTTCCTTTTCTGCTTCTAGGCATTAAATCATCGACTTGCAAAACTCTTTTAATGAGAGTTATAAATAATGTGACAAGGGCCCATTACCCTAACTAACTGCACGCCATGAGTCTATATAATTTCACACCGAGATGCCAAGCGAGAATGGTTCCATTCACTTTATGTACTGCACATTAATCTGGCTCATTTAAGAAATGAACAGGCCATGTGTGCTTCCTTCGGCTTTGTTTAAAAACCTTGCTATACCCATTTCGATCCTTAAAAAGCATTAAAACATTCCCTTCATGGCAGGCCTAACTCTAGAACACGGCACCGGTGCCCATCCCCACTCTCCGGTACCAGCGTTTTATTTCTGCCATTACTTACTCCTTCCGCTGCCTCCCCTCTCGCCACCCGTTATTTCGTCCTGTGACTCTGGGTCGGGTTCTTTTCCTCAGTATCAGTGACCCTGAGCACACGCATGTGTGTCATAAAGATGGCGATCTCCTGCTCTTCACACCTACTTGTTCCGCGCCTCTCCGGGACTCAAACCTCTCTGATAACAATGGTGCTAACACCAAGCGTTTTAAGACAGTTAGCGTTCCACACCTAACCCTTGCGTTTACAAAGAGGCACAGTGAGCCGTAGAAGAGGAAATAATTCAGTGCAACTCTTACTGCTCCGTTGAAACAATGCATTGTCATTAAGTGAGATTAATCCAACGCCCTTTCCTCCAAGTCTATCCCAACCGCCCTAGACAATTAGCTTCATGCGTTTTTATTGCTATCCAGCCATTTACCCTCACTTTAGTATTTATTTACATGTTCATATAAGCCGCATTCCGACAGTACTTTGCAAAAAAATACAAGTAAATAGTTACATGCAAAAAACGTTATAGTTGCACAATGCGTGACTGCAATCCAAACAGGAACTTTGCACCAACAAAAAGGGCTTGCACAGATTGAATGGAGCACCATTTAGAACAAACCATATGGTAAACCTCATTGACTTTGGGCTGCAATGAAAACTATCCATCTATTCACGTATGTTATATATAAAGATCATATCCTGAATTTAATTCCCTTTACACTTCACTTCACTTTACTCGACACTCATCCCCCTTCCCCCATCGTTGCTTGAGTGCGTGAGCTCCTCCCCCCTCGTTGCTTGCGTGCGTGAGCTCCTCACCGCCCTTCCCCCCATCGTTGCTTGAGTGCGTGAGCTCCTCACCCCCGCCCCCCTCGTTGCTTGAGTGTGTGATCTCCTTCCCCCTTGTTGCTTGCGTGCGTGAGCTCCTCACCCCCCTCCCCCCTCGTTGCTTGAGTGCGTGAGCTCCTCACCCCCTCCCCCCTCGTTGCTTGAGTGCATGAGCTTCTCACCCCCCCCCTCTCGTTGCTTGAGTGCGTGAGCTCCTCACCCCCCACCCCCCCTCTTTGCTTGAGTGCGTGAGCTCCTCACCCCCCTCGTTGCTTGAGTGCATGAGCTCCTCCCCCTCCCCCCTCGTTGCTTCAGTGCATGAGCTCCTCACCCCCCTCATTGCTTGAGTGCGTGAGCTCCTGCCCCCCCTTGTTGCTTCAGTGCGTGAGCTCCTCACCCCCCTCCCCTTAATTGCTTGAGTTTGTGAGCTTCTCCCCCCTCCCCCCTCATTGCTTGAGTGCGTGAGCTCCTCCCCCCCTCGTTGCTTGAGTGCGTGAGCTCTTCACCCCCTCCCCCCTCGTTGCTTCAGTTCGTGAGCTCCTCACCCCCCTCGTTGCTTGAGTGCGTGAGCTCCTCCCCCCTCCCCCCCTCGTTGCTTGAGTGCATGAGCTCCTCACCCCCCCCTCATTGCTTGAGTTCGTGAGCTCCTCACCCCCCTCCCCCCTCTCGTTGCTTGTTTTTCCTTGCCCCTCTTCCAATTTAGGTTTTTGCGTGCTTGGCTTGCATAATATAAGGAGCTTGTGATTGAAAATCCTATCACTTCAGGAACGGCCGATACACTTAGACCGTCATTTGAGGTAAGCCCACTGATATGCGCTCTTTACAGGTTGCGATTGGTTTTCTCTCCGCTCGCATTTTCTTTGTTGGTTTTGCTATTTTATTAGCTTCACTCTTGATATATATATAGCTCTGTTTCTGCATGACACCTTGATTTGTGTCTCCATCCTTAATTACAAGCGTCCTCACTATATGCACTTTGAACGCTTGACAACTACGATACTGAGCACACCGTTTATACTTTCCTCCCTTGTATGTTTTCCCTTGCTCGCATGCTTTATCGCTACGTCGCTGCTTTACGTTTGCACTGTAAGATGTCCCTATGTTTTTCAATATGCAATTCAGCCACGCCCGCTAGCTCTCTGCGGCATGTGGCCCTGGTGCTCCGTTTCTTCACTTGACCCATGACACCCTGCGCTGCTTGCTGATACTCCATCGGGGTCTCTAACACTGAGATTTGTTCATTCATTGACAACTGTTTATGATTCAAACTGTTTATACTCGATGATATTTCCTTGCCTCAGCCATGACTATATCTTTCTTAGGCATCATGGCTCCCACTATGTCGTCCATTCCACCTCACCTGCTCAATTTCTTTGATTCCTACATCTTGAGGGTGATTGGATTTTATTTCACAACAGCGCAAACACAGCACCACTCAGCGCAACCACAGCATCACTCAGTGCAACCACAGCATCACTCAGCGCAACCACAGCATCACTCAGCGCAACCACAGCATCACTCAGCACCACCACAGCATCACTGGTTCAAATATGTTCTCTCAATGTTTCAAGCTTTATTACAAATGTCACAAAAAGATGTTAATAATTCACTTCTGTTCTTGGATTTTCGTCACAATAAAATACACTGAACATATTCTTCACAAAAGTTATTTACAAAAGTTTAAGCTATTGCCATTATAAATTAAATACATTATTTAACCTCATCAGAGCTTCGAACGTTCAGCGCCCAGTGCTGAACGTTCGAAGAACGAATGCTGGCTCGACGGCCAACGGTCGTGCGCAGCACTGGGGAGGTAGTGCTCGTGACGACCGTTGGCCGTCGGCAGCAGTTAAGGGGTTAAGTATTAATTATTTACAAAAAATAAAAGCCATTGTTATTTGTAATATCAATACATCTAAGTCACGTAAATACAAAACATGTTGCATTACAAAGCTATAGGTGTCACATTTGCAAAAGTTATAACTATTGGCATTGTAAATGACAAAGCTATTAATTTAGCTATTTTCAAAAACAACACATAAATTAAAAAAAAGTCATTTACAAGACCAATAGCTCCAACTTTTCCAATGCGAGACCTATTGCATTTCCAATGCTTGTTTTTTGTGTGATTTTTTCTTGGATTTAAGAAGAAGAAAAGTTTATTGTTTCAGTTAGTTAAAACCATAACAATACATTTTATAAAACCAACTGCTACAGATGAAACTCTTAGTGTTTGTCTACATTCTGTTTCCCTGAATCCTAAAGCATTCTGTATCTAGTGCAAATGTTTTCTTTTAAAAAATAGACATTTTAATATACACAATTGTAACGTGGGCGAGAAGCAGACCAGGACGAAATGTGGTGGTTTTTTACCAGAGTGCTGTTTATTCGGACTTCTAATAGAATACGGAGGTTCCGGCTTCTCCTGCGACGCGTTGTTCCACGGCAGCACTTCAAAGGTCGTCACCAGCGTCTGTTCCTCACAGGCAGGTCCTAATGAACAACGGTCTCCCTAGGTGTCTTCCTTTTTCAGAATGCCTGCACCACGTGACCCCATCAGCTGACCAGCCCAGGCAGAGGAATTAAAGGGGCCGTATTCTCCTGGATCGTTCTGTGAACATAGAATGGGAGAACAGTGAGGGGAAAAGTGCCCCGAGTGGGCATCCACAGAGTCCATGTCCTCACAACAATATACAAGTTTAAAATTAATCAAAAGACATTTGTTGGTCAATGTAAAATATGCCTCCCGAGATTCTAGTACTATTCTGTGTTAAGTTCGGGAGAGCCCTCTGCCGCAGAGTCAACCATCCTGTTGCCCTATTCTAGGCAGGGTACCGGGTTACTTTTCACAGCATGTACATGTGCCATAAGGAACTTTATTAGTAGGTAGTTCAAACGAGTGTCCGTTGGATTTAGGGTTTCCATGATCGCCGATCTGCACGTTCTTATGCCTCGGTCGTTCATGGCTTTTTTTAGGAAGATGGCTCGAGCATGGGCTAAATTCAGGCAAATGCAAACAAGATGTATGAAGTCCTCCTTACTGCTCCCACAGAGTCTGCAAAATTTGGGTCCATCATGAACCCAGGTTGGCTGGTCCATGGTAGATGGAAATTTTCCCAGGCGTAGCGCCATTAGCTGTTGTTTTTTGTGGACTGGAAATGTAATTGTTACATAAGGAGCTGGAGTGAGTTTTTAGGTCTCGGAACTGCGAACAGATTGCGAAGCAATCTGTCGTTCCGAGACTCTTTTGTAATCATTCTGGCTTTCGAGGAGTCAAGGGAGACAGACAAGCGAGGTGCACGCGCAACCTTGGAACTGGGATCAGGTCGCGCGCGCGCGCTTCCTGTCTCCCATGGCTCCTTGGAAGCAGACTCACACGCACGCACACACATACAGACCACCCCCCCCTCGCCGCACATACACACACTCACCCACACACACTCACACACACACATACAGAACATCCCCCCCTTGCCGCAGCGCATGCGCAAGCACACACAGAGACACACCCCCCCCCCTTCCTACCTCGTCTCGGCGTGTCTTTGCGCTCCATGGTGACGTTCGCCAAATGAGGGTGAGCACTGGACAGACTGTCTTGCACAAGGACGGGCAGGTGCACAGTCGTCAACAGGCCCCCAACAAGTCACCGAGCACCTAAGGAGGGGTACCCTCTTTCAACAGGACACACCGGCTTGCCCCAGTCGCGTGCCGTCCCTGCCTCTCAGATTGCGTGCTAGTGCTCGCGCGCAGCCGCCGTTCACGGCTGCGCGCGCCCCCCGCAGCTGAAGCAGCAGGCCTAAGGTCGCCAGTACATAGGGAGAAGCGGGTTGCTCTGCTAATTGTGCCGGTGCTTTCTGGTGCTTAGCACCGGCACTTACCTATCAGGGCCGTGTCTACTGCATGTCACATTTATTCACATGCTATTTATTACCTCACTGACTGTTGCTGTTAGTGCGCCCTCTGTCGGCTCCCAGCCGCTACAGCATTGATGCCGCCCGAGACGATTACTAAGTACCGCTGGAGCGATGAAGAAATGCTCCCGCGGTGTCACTTAACCACCAGAATCAAACTGAGCTGAAAGAATGGGTGACTTAACTGCTGGCGAGCGGGAAAAGAAAGATGAACACTGACTCACTGCCTAATAGTATGGAGACCCGGGCAGTGGTTATGTGTGTCGTGGCTGTGACCTCGCATCCTCCTCTGGAAGGAAGTGAGGTCGGATATTCAAAAAGTTGCTGGACCCGACTCAAGTGAGTGGTGTGCTCTTCACGTCCTAGCATCCAGCAGCATTACCGGCAGCAGTAACGAAGCATTCTGGTGACAACCAACACGTCTGATTGCAAGTAGGTTCCATGCACACGTACACCACCACTGCCATGCACACACGCACACCACCACTGCCATGCACACACGCACACCACAACTGCCATGCACACACGGACACCACCACTGCCATGCACACACAGACACCACCACTGCCATGCACACACGCACACCACCACTGCCATGCACACACGCACACCACCACTGCCATGCACACACGCACACCACCACTGCCATGCACACACAGACACCATCTGAGTGCAGAGTGCTGAGTAGTGAGTAGTGAGTTTCCAGAGTGCAGAGTAGTGAGTGCAGAGTAGTGAGTGCAGAGTAGTGAGTGCAGAGTAGTGAGTGCAGAGTAGTGAGTGCAGAGTAGTGAGTAGTGAGTGCAGAGTAGTGAGTGCACAGTAGTGAGTAGTGAGTTTCCAGAGTGCAGAGTAGTGAGTGCAGAGTAGTGAGTGCAGAGTAGTGAGTGCAGAGTAGTGAGCGCAGAGTAGTGAGTAGTGAGTGCAGAGTAGTGAGTGCACAGTAGTGAGTAGTGAGTGCAGAGTAGTGAGTAGTGAGTGCAGAGTAGTGAGTGCAGAGTAGTGAGTGCAGAGTAGTGAGTGCAGAGTAGTGAGTAGTGAGTGCAGAGTAGTGAGTAGTGAGCGCAGAGTAGTGAGTGCACAGTAGTGAGTGCAGAGTAGTGAGTAGTGAGTGCAGAGTAGTGAGTAGTGAGTGCAGAGTAGTGAGTGCAGAGTAGTGAGTGCAGAGTAGTGAGTGCAGAGTAGTGAGTAGTGAGTGCACAGTAGTGAGTAGTGAGTGCACAGTAGTGAGTGCAGAGTAGTGAGTAGTGAGTGCAGAGTAGTGAGTGCAGAGTAGTGAGTGCATAGTAGTGAGTAGTGAGTGCAGAGTAGTGAGTGCAGAGTAGTGAGTAGTGAGTGCAGAGTAGTGAGTAGTGAGTGCAGAGTAGTGAGTGCAGAGTAGTGAGTAGTGAGTGCAGAGTAGTGAGTAGTGAGTGCACAGTAGTGAGTGCAGAGTAGTGAGTGCACAGTAGTGAGTGCAGAGTAGTGAGTAATGAGTGCACAGTAGTGAGTGCAGAGTAGTGAGTGCACAGTAGTGAGTGCAGAGTAGTGAGTGCACAGTAGTGAGTAGTGAGTGCAGAGTAGTGAGTGCAGAGTAGTGAGTGCAGAGTAGTGAGTGCAGAGTAGTGAATAGTGAGTGCACAGTAGTGAGTAGTGAGTGCACAGTAGTGAGTGCAGAGTAGTGAGTAGTGAGTGCACAGTAGTGAGTGAACAGTAGTGAGTGCAGAGTAGTGAGTAGTGAGTGCACAGTAGTGAGTAGTGAGTGCAGAGTAGTGAGTGCAGAGTAGTGAGTGCAGAGTAGTGAGTGCAGAGTAGTGAGTGCAGAGTAGTGAGTAGTGAGTGCAGAGTAGTGAGTACAGAGTAGTGAGTACAGAGTAGTGAGTACAGAGTAGTGAGTAGTGAGTGCAGAGTAGTGAGTGCAGAGTAGTGCAGAGTGAGTGCAGAGTAGTGAGTAGTGAGTGCAGAGTATTGAGTACAGAGTAGTGAGTGCAGAGTAGTGAGTGCAGAGTAGTGAGTAGTGAGTGCAGAGTAGTGAGTAGTGAGTGCACAGTAGTGAGTGCAGAGTAGTGAGTGCACAGTAGTGAGTGCAGAGTAGTGAGTGCAGAGTAGTGAGTAATGAGTGCACAGTAGTGAGTGCAGAGTAGTGAGTGCACAGTAGTGAGTGCAGAGTAGTGAGTGCACAGTAGTGAGTAGTGAGTGCAGAGTAGTGAGTGCAGAGTAGTGAGTAGTGAGTGCACAGTAGTGAGTAGTGAGTGCACAGTAGTGAGTGCAGAGTAGTGAGTGCAGAGTAGTGAGTGCACAGTAGTGAGTGCACAGTAGTGAGTAGTGAGTGCAGAGTAGTGAGTAGTGAGTGCAGAGTAGTGAGTGCAGAGTAGTGAGTGCAGAGTAGTGAGTGCAGAGTAGTGAGTGCAGAGTAGTGAGTGCAGAGTAGTAAGTGCAGAGTAGTGAGTGCAGAGTAGTGCGTAGTGAGTGCAGAGTAGTGAGTAGTGAGTACAGAGTAGTGAGTACAGAGTAGTGAGTACAGAGTATTGAGTACAGAGTAGTGAGTAGTGAGTGCAGAGTAGTGAGTACAGAGTAGTGAGTAGTGAGTGCAGAGTAGTGAGTACAGAGTAGTGAGTAGTGAGTGCAGAGTAGTGAGTGCAGAGTAGTGAGTGCAGAGTAGTGAGTAGTGAGTGCAGAGTAGTGAGTGCAGAGTAGTGAGTGCAGAGTAGTGAGTAGTGAGTGGTGAGTGCAGAGTGCTGAGTAGTGAGTGCTGAGTAGTGAGTCCAGAGTAGTGAGTCCAGAGTAGTGAGTACAGAGTAGTGAGTGCAGAGTAGTGAGTGAAGAGTAGTGAGTGCAGAGTAGTGAGTAGTGAGTGCAGAGTAGTGAGTAGTGAGTCCAGACTAGTGAGTAGTGAGTCCAGAGTAGTGAGTGCAGAGTAGTGAGTGCACAGTAGTGAGTGCACAGTAGTGAGTAGTGAGTGCAGACTAGTGAGTAGTGAGTGCAGACTAGTGAGTAGTGAGTGCAGAGTAGTGAGTAGTGAGTGCAGAATCGTGAGTGCAGAGTAGTGAGTTCAGAGTAGTGAGTTCACAGTAGTGAGTGCAGAGTAGTGAGTGCAGAGTAGTGAGTGCAGAGTAGTGAGTGCAGAGTAGTGAGTAGTGAGTGCAGAGTAGTGAGTGCAGAGTAGTGAGTGCAGAGTAGTGAGTGCAGAGTAGTGAGTAGTGAGTGGTGAGTGCAGAGTAGTGAGTGCAGAGTAGTGAGTAGTGAGTGCAGAGTAGTGAGTGCAGAGTAGTGAGTGCAGAGTAGTGAGTAGTGAGTCCAGAGTAGTGAGTGCAGACTAGTGAGTAGTGAGTGCAGAGTAGTGAGTAGTGAGTGCAGAGTAGTGAGTGGTGAGTGCAGAGTAGTGAGTGCAGAGTAGTGAGTGGTGAGTGCAGAGTAGTGAGTGCAGATTAGTGAGTAGTGAGTAGTGAGTGCAGAGTAGTGAGTGCAGAGTAGTGAGTGCAGAGTAGTGAGTGCAGAGTAGTGAGTGCAGAGTAGTGAGTGCAGAATAGTGAGTGCAGAATAGTGAGTGGTGAATGCAGAGTAGTGAGTGCAGAGTAGTGAGTGCAGAGTAGTGAGTAGTGAGTCCAGAGTAGTGAGTGCAGAGTAGTGAGTAGTGAGTGCAGAGTAGTGAGTGCAGAGTAGTGAGTGCAGAGTAGTGAGTAGTGAGTCCAGAGTAGTGAGTGCAGAGTAGTGAGTGCAGAGTAGTGAGTAGTGAGTCCAGAGTAGTGAGTGCAGAGTAGTGAGTAGTGAGTGCAGAGTAGTGAGTGCAGAGTAGTGAGTGCAGAGTAGTGAGTGCAGAGTAGTGAGTAGTGAGTGCAGAGTAGTGAGTGCAGAGTAGTGAGTGCAGAGTAGTGAGTGCAGAGTAGTGAGTGCAGAGTAGTGAGTAGTGAGTCCAGAGTAGTGAGTCTAGAGTAGTGAATGCAGAGTAGTGAGTGCAGAGTAGTGAGTAGTGAGTGCAGAGTAGTGAGTAGTGAGTGCAGAGTAGTGAGTAGTGAGTGCAGAGTAGTGAGTGCAGAGTAGTGAGTAGTGAGTGCAGAGTAGTGAGTAGTGAGTGCAGAGTAGTGAGTAGTGAGTGCAGAGTAGTGAGTAGTGAGTGCAGAGTAGTGAGTGCAGAGTAGTGAGTGCAGAGTAGTGAGTGCAGAGTAGTGAGTAGTGAGTCCAGAGTAGTGAGTGCAGAGTAGTGAGTGCAGAGTAGTAAGTGCACAGCAGTGAGTGCACAGTAGTGAGTAGTGAGTGCAGACTAGTGAGTGCAGAGTAGTGAGTGCACAGTAGTGAGTGCAGAGTAGTGAGTGCAGAGTAGTGAGTGCACAGTAGTGAGTAGTGAGTGCAGAGTAGTGAGTGCAGAGTAGTGAGTGCAGAGTAGTGAGTGCAGAGTGCAGAGTAGTGAGTGCAGAGTAGTGAGTAGTGAGTGCAGAGTAGTGAGTGGTGAGTGCAGAGTAGTGAGTGCAGAGTAGTAGTAGTGAGTACAGAGTAGTGAGTAGTGAGTGCAGAGTAGTGAGTAGTGAGTGCAGAGTAGTGAGCGGTGAGTGCAGAGTAGTGAGTGCAGACTAGTGAGTAGTGAGTGCAGAGTAGTGAGTAGTGAGTGCAGAGTAGTGAGTGCAGAGTAGTGAGTGCAGAGTAGTGAGTGCAGAGTAGTGAGTAGTGAGTGCAGAGTAGTGAGTAGTGAGTGCAGAGTAGTGAGTAGTGAGTGCAGAGTAGTGAGTGCAGAGTAGTGAGTGCAGAGTAGTGAGTAGTGAGTGCAGAGTAGTGAGTGCAGAGTAGTGAGTGCAGAGTAGTGAGTGCAGAGTAGTGAGTAGTGAGTGCAGAGTAGTGAGTACAGAGTAGTGAGTCCTGAGTCCAGAGTAGTGAGTGCAGAGTAGTGAGTAGTGAGTGCAGAGTAGTGAGTGCACAGTAGTGAGTAGTGAGTGCAGACTAGTGAGTGCAGAGTAGTGAGTAGTGAGTGCAGAGTAGTGAGTGCAGAGTAGTGAGTAGTGAGTGCAGTGAGTAGTGAGTGCACAGTAGTGAGTAGTGAGTGCACAGTAGTGAGTGCACAGTAGTGAGTAGTGAGTGCACAGTAGTGAGTAGTGAGTGCACAGTAGTGAGTAGTGAGTGCACAGTAGTGAGTGCACAGTAGTGAGTGCACAGTAGTGAGTATAGAGCAGTGAGCAGTGAGTGCAGAGTAGTGAGTAGTGAGTGCAGAGTAGTGAGTAGTGAGTGCAGAGTAGTGAGTAGTGAGTGCAGAGCAGTGAGTGCAGAGCAGTGAGTGCAGAGCAGTGAGTGCAGAGCAGTGAGTGCGCAGGGTGAACAATTCCAATCCATACCACATAATTCCATTACACACCACATGCATACACTCCATAACACATGGCTAAAAGACATTGCCATTTACAATGCCATTAGCTCTAACTCAAATAAATCCGAGACCTATTGCATTTCCAATGCTTGTTTATATTTGGATATAACCATCCAGGCATGTTTTCTTGTGCTGAAGATGGTTTTGTCAGCTAGAAGTGAATGGAATTTTGCTGACTTATTTACAGCTTGCTTGAAGGCCAGGTAGGGCAAATTGGTTTCCCAGAGGTTTCTTGTGCAGGTGTCTGTTAAGGCTTTATCGAGAAATTGATTGTATGGGGACTTTGCGTCAGTTTTTATTTCGTCCCACAATGCTATGTGCAATTCTGAAGCTGCTGTATTCTGTTTCAAGCTATACCAATGCTTGATAGTTGTGTACTTCCTTCCCAGTGTTTCGTTTAGTACTCTGGTCTGTGCTGGTGAAGCACCCTGGTTGATTTGGAAGGTTGATTTGTAGATGGCTGTCTGTACTTTGTTCAGCAGGTCTGCATCTTTTCCATGGAGGGCTATGCTGCCATATGACAGCGTCGGGAGCACCTTAGCTTTTATTGTTGCCAGTAGGGGTTTGTATGATAGCCCCTTGAACTTTTTTGCTAGAGACCTGAAGGCAAACGAGAGCGCGTTTGCTCTCTGGACAATGTAGGTTTTTTGCTGCTGGTGACTGTGTCGATTGTCAAAGTAAATCCCAAGTACTTATAATTAGGCACAGCTTCTTTCTTTTTTCTCTCCAATTGGGCATGTTGATTGACTGTCCGTCGTCTGGTGATGAGCATTGTTTTGCTTTTTGTTGTGTTTATCTCCAGGTTGTTATTGTTTATGAATTCCGCTAATTCCTCAAGTGACCTTTGATGGCCGATCTTAGTTAGACTCATCAGTACGTAGTCGTCTGCATGAGTTAGAGGTAAAGAGCCTAGTTTGAGTGAGTGGGATGAAATCTTGTTAAGGTTGGTGCTAGGTCTGCCATAAAAAGATTAAAGAGGTGCGGGCCAGAACACAGCCTTGCTTAAGGCCTTTGCTGGTATTGATTTTACTTGAAAGCTGTGCTCCGTCCCCCAATTTTACTTCCATTCATGTGTTGGAATAAAGAAGCAGGATTCTTCTGAGTGTTTTTTCCGGAATATTCCAACTGCACAGTTTCCTCCATAGGATATTGCGATCTACGCTGTCAAAGGCTGCCTTTAGGTCAATGAAACAGAGATGCAGCTGCTGTTTCCTTCGTAAGTATTTGTCGGCTAGCACTGAGAGTGATCGGATGTTTGTCATTGTCCCACTCCCCTTCCTGAAGCCTGTTTGATTTGGCGGGATTCTCTTTGTGCCATCAGACCAGCTGATCAGATCTTCAAGGAGTAAGGATGCATAGTACTTCGCGTCCACATCCAGGAGAACGATCAGTCTATAATTTGCTGGAGATGTTCTGTCTCCTCTTTTGAAGATAGGTGAGATTATTGAGCCTTGCCAGCTTGATGAGATATGATTTTCAGTTTCTACCTCATCGAATAGTTTTTTAAAACTTCCACTCCAGAAGTCCGAGTCAGCTTTAAAAACTATTGGGGGGATGCCGTTCGGGCCTGGAGCTCCACTGCCGCGGCTCTTCCTTAGTATTCTTCTTATGTCATCCTCGCAGAAACCTGGGTGTCCGAGCGTGTCTGCTGTCTCATTGCTCTCCAATGATTGCGCATCTTCTCGATGGGACATTGATGACCGTTGACCCGCATCTGGTGGTTGAGTTGCACTGCTTTCTTCCTTCGGGTATGCTGCATTTGTACAGGAGGTTATATGTTCGCCACTGGCTATGGAGCTCATTGTTTTTTGTGTGGGCTTATTGTTGTTATTTTGTTGTTCTGAGCATGTATTGGGTAGATCTTCTGTTACATCAGAGAATCTCTGTATTAATAATGCAGCCCAGTCCGCTTCTTGGACATTAGATGTTGTTGGGTTTGCAGGTTGGTTTAAACAGTGGGTACTCACAAACTTTCTCTCTGGGGCCAAATTCACAGTTTGGTTTGTGTCCAAGGGCCGCAACGGTGGGGGTGGGGTCAGTGGGGGAGGGGTAAGGGCTCTCACTCCGTCTCCCTCCCACTCCCTCTCCGTCTCCCTCCCTTTCCCTCCCTCTCACTCCCTCTCCGTCTCCCTCCCTCTCCATCTCATTCCCTCCCTCTCACTCCCTCTCAGTCTCCCTCCCTTTCCCTCCCTCTCACTCCCTCTCCATCCCCCCCTTTCCCTCCCTCTCCCTCCCTCCCTTTCCACTTGCCTCCCTCTCCCTTCCTTTCCCTCCCTCACTCCCTCTCCATCTCCCTCCCTTTAATTCCCTCTCTGTCTCACCCCTTTCCCTCCCTCTCACTCCCTATCCATCTCCCTCCCTTTCCCTCCCTCTCACTCTCACTCCCTTTCCTTCCATTTCCCTCCCTCTCACTCCCTTTCCCTCCCTCTCACTCCCTCTCCGTCTCCCCCCCTTTCCCTCCCTCTCACTCCCTCTCTGTCTCACTCCCTTCCCTCCCTCCCTTTCTCTCCCTATCACTCCCTCTCCATCTCACTCCCTTTCCCTCACTCTCACTCCCTCTCCGTTTCCCTCCCTTTCCCTCCCTATCCCTCCCTCTCACTCCCTCTCTGTCCCCCTCCCTTTCCCTCCCTCTCACTCCCTCTCCCTCCCTTTCCCTCCCTCTCACTACCTCTCTGTCTCCCTCCCTTTCCCTTCCTCTCTATCCCTCTCCGTCTCCCTCTCTTTCCCTCCGTCTCACTCCCTCTCCATCTCACTCCCTTTCCCTCCCTCTCACTTCCTCTCACTCCCTTTCCCTCCCTCTCACGCTCTTTCCCTCCCTCACTCCCTCTCCATCTCCCTCCCTTTTACTCCCTCGCCATCTCCCTCCCTCTCACTTCCTATGCGCCTCCCTCCCTTTCCCTCCCTCTCACTCCCTCTCTGTCTCACTCCCTTTCCCTCCCTCTTACTCTCTCTCCGTCTCCCTCCCTTTCCCTCCCTCTCACTCCCTCTCCGTCTCCCTCTCTTTCCCTCCCTCTCACTCCCTCTCCGTCTCCGTCTCACTCCCTTTCCCTCCCTCTCACTCCCTCTCCGTCTCCCTCCATTTCCCTCCCTCTCCCTCCCTCTCACTCCCTCTACGTCCCCCTTCCTGTCCCTCCCTCTCACTCACTCTCTGTCTCCCTCCCTTTCCCTCCCTCTCACTCCCTCTTTGTCTCCCTCCCTTTTCCTTCCTCTCACTCCCTCTCTGTCTCCCTCTTTCTTTCCCTCCCTCCCTCCCTCTCACTCCCTCTCCATCTCACTCCCTTTCCCTCCCTCTCACTCCCTTTCCCTCCCTCTCACTCCCTTTCACTCTCTTTCCCTCCCTCTCACTCCCTCTCCGTCTCCCTCCCTTTCCCTCCGTCTCACTCCCTCTCCGTCTCCCTCCCTTTCCCTCCCTCTCACTCCCTCTCACTCTCCCTCCCACTCCCTCCGTCCCGCTCCCTCTAACTCCCTTTTTACTCCCTCTGTCACCCTCTGTCATCTCACCCTGCCTGTGTGTCAGCCCGGGCACACACACACACTCACAGCCGCACCCGAGCATTTAACAGCTCTTTGAAAGACCATTTGCATTTTAATGAGGCTTTGATGTAGTTCACCTCTTCTTAGGCCCCTGCAGCTTCACTCTGGCTATCGCTAGGATTGCCCGGCCCTCACAGAGCAGCAGACTCTCTCGCGCTGCTGCAGACACTCTTTAAAAAAAAATTTCAAACACGGGTACAATGTCTCAAGGTTCGCTGGCCGCCACGGAAGGCTTGCCGGGCCGCTGGCTGCCCGCGGGCCGTACTTTGAGTACCCGTGGTTTAAACTATTGATGATTCTCCAGAATGCACTTGAGTTGGTGTTCTTTGCCGTGCAGAGTCATTTTGCACAGAAGTCATCCTTCGGAGATCTTTTGTATTCCCGTATTTTCTTTTTATACTTTTTCTTGAGATTCTGTCTTTGGGTCCAGTCGTTTGATGACGTAGGTGTCTTCTTTAATGCTCTTGCGTTTCTCCTTATTTCTATTTTGAGCTTTACCAGGTTTTTGTGGAAGTGGGATATTGTGAGTTGAGGGCCGTAATTGTTTATGAGAAGTGGACATAATTGTTGTTAACTCTTCCGTGAAGTTCTCCCATTTTTGTATCTGGTTACCTATAGTTGTCTCACTCCCCATTTTTGTTCTCTGTACTTTTACCTGAAGATCTTCAATGTTGGTCGTTGTCCAGTCCAATTCAATCGTTTCATGTTAGTAGAGGAGGAGCTTTCTGCGACTATCTTAGTGTTACGATGTTTGGTAAGTTTTAATTTGAAATAGGTATGCTGGTATGAATGGTCACTTTTTGATGTAAATTCAATTGAAAAAGGCTGAACAAAGGGCAATAGTGGAAGTGAGACTACTGTATAGTCGAGTCTTGATGTGGTCGAGGCTCCTAGATTGGTATGCTGTGGCGGATTATCACCTGGAGTTCTCCCGTTAAGGAACCATAGGCCAAGATATTCCAAGGTTGTTACCAGTTGTTGACCAGCTGGATCATGGCGCTCTGTTTTAAGATGGTTTTGTGGTGTCACTTTCCAGAATTCATTGTCTGCAGCTAGATTTTCATCCTCCTCTGGTGTATGGATTAGATTTGAGTTGAAGTCACCTGTTAAGATGACTTCCCAGGTGGGGTTGTTGTTTCGAATATCACTAATTGTAGTTACTAGCTAGTTTAACTGAGCTTGTTTCTCTTCCACATAAAGAGGTACATAGTAGTTCACTAGTAATACAGGGGTCCCTCGGCCAGGAAGTGACAGTTTTATTAATTGCATGTTTGGCCCATGCGGGGCTATTTGCTCTGATCTGATGTTGATGTCCGTCGAGATGTAGACTGATAGCTTCCCTTTTGGGCGACCATATTTGCTATTTTTTCCTGCTGGAGTGTTAAGTGAGTGTATCCAACGAGTAGTAGCCCCTCTAATGCCCATGTTTCTTGAAGGGCGATGATGTCGCATGATTCCCAATTGTAGAGGGGCAGACCGTCTTCCAGCCATTTCCTGGCGGCGGGTATGTTCCAAGATAGTAGATGGAAGGTGTCTTGACTCTTATCCTTTGATGGTTTTTGGCATGGTCAGTTGTCTTTCTCTATGTTCAGTGTTCCAGTTAGCCAGCGCCAGTAATCAACGTCCTCTTTGGTATTTTCTTGTTTTCCTAAGTTGGTCAAAGGATGTTTTGCCGGTGGTGAACTATTCCCTCTTGCGTTCCATAGTACTGAGTGAGCCTGTTCTTTTTTGTCTTACTAGTTGTTAACCTATGTATCGCTTACTAGCATACCTGTCAACTTCGTGCCTCAAAAATAGAGGTGAAGGAAAGTGTTTAATAAGGTGATCCCATTATTCTCAATGAGGAATTAACACTTTTTTTAGAGGGTGAATAGGTTTAAATTGTGGGTCACTCGATTAAAGTCTATAGAAGCATTTTGTATGATGGCAGCTTAATAGAAATGAAAAGCATGTAATACCTGCAAAGTTAGGTGATTTGACCTGCCTAAACAATCACACTACACCACATATAACAATACAGACCATAAAAAACAGTACACATGCCAATCTGACATCTCAAGGCAGTGTTGTCATTGGGGGTCGTGAAAAGTTAATGTTTCAACTCTATTACATTTGACAGATGTTAGTACAGTGATATAATCTAAAATGTAAGAAGCGTTGAAGAAATAGTTATTTTCAACAAGATGAAATAAGAGATTGATATAGGCTCACCAGATATCCAGGGAATGAAAACTACAACCTACCTGGAGAAACCACTTCCTCTTATTAACATCCATTTTAGGAGTAATGACAAGGTAAAGGAATCACATTGTATCGCATTACTTGATAGTTAGTTGAGCGTATATATTACAAGCCATTATGTCATCATAAGGCGAGAATTCAATACCACTTTTGAGCTCTCAGCCATTATTAACAAGCTTTCGGCAGGTTAGGATGCTTAACGGGGCATTCCTTGACAGGGAGAGGTGAACGGGGCCACATTACAACTGGTAGATGTTCCTCTGGCATATGGTCTTCGAGCTTGTATTGGCCGCTCACGTTCTGATTTGATTGATACCCCGACATTTCAGAGTGGTATCTATCAAAGCAATATAGATTACATCTAGGGCTCCCAGTTTTACGATATTTGTTTTTTGGGCATTTCCGTCTGTATTAATCCATATTTATTTTTTGCTAATGTTATCTGTATTTATCCAAATTTATTTTGGTTTTTGTGAAAAAATTAAGTTGAACTAGCATATTTCCACATTTATGAACCTAATAAATGTGCATTCATGCTTGAAGGCCTAATAGTTGTCAATGATGTGAACACCCACAGATGATAAATAAATGCACGTATATGAAAACATGAACATTTAGTATCAAGGTTGTGCATATCTACTGTTGTTTAAGCCTCTTTTCTAGAAATCCCTTCTTTTTTAACCCCTTTCCTGTCAATCTGCACAGCTATTGGCCAAGCAGTCAGGGCCGGACTGGCCATAGCGGGCACCGGTCAATCCCACGGTGCGCCGCATTGGTGGGGGCCGGTTTTGGGCCCCTGGGGGCCGTTTTTGTTACAGGGCCGTTTTTGCAGCATAGCTGCAAAATCGGCCCTGTACCAAAATTAGGGCTCCCGGTTTTCCGTTTAAACGGATTTTTACATATAAATACAGACGGGAAACAAGTTTTCCTTGGTCTGTATTTATATATAAAAACGGGAAAATACAAGTATATTTAGTCATTCACTTCACTAGAATCACACCCCCAACCATCTGATGTCTCCCCCTCCTTAGAGGGTTAAGAGGTGTTAGCTCGGCTGAGACAGCTTCCCTGCGCACACAGCCGCACCCGAGTACTTCACAGGTCTTTGAAAGACCATTTCCATGCTAATGAGGCTTTATTGTTCACCCCTCAGCCCCTGTCTCTTCACTCTGCAGATTGCTCCAAGTATAGCAACCAGGGAAGAAATCTCTCCAGGCCAACCTCGGAAAGTCCTGGAGACAAAGCACTGGCCTGCGAGTGTTTTTAAAACTAAAATGAACTTGCAAACAGGACGCACCCTGAAGTCAGCACCCGATGTAGGGGCCCCGGTATCACCACCCTTGAGCCCCCCTGGCTGTGGATCCAAAATAGTCTGCAATTTCAGGCATCAATAAAAATGACCATTCCGGTGATTAATGTTGTTCCCGGAGAGAGACCGAAGCTTCGTCTAGTGCAGGTTCTGACTCATTATAGCACAGGGGGTTAATATGCCTGCTGGAAAGAACGTGCCCCATTCACAATGATTTGGGGGCAGCCATGGTTCCTGCGCACTCATAAGTAGGGTTGGGTGGGGGAGGGGAATCAAACTTTCATGTGCAGAAGTCTGCCATCATTTTTGTCGCTTTATTTTTTGTGAATATGTAAATAATAACATCATTTTTGCATGATTCAATGTGTATCAATTGGTAGCCCTGACATGATACAAAATAATGCCCCTTCCCCACAGAATATGTTGAGGGGCCCTGAGACACTTCTACGTCACAAATAATCGTATCCTTCTGGTGGACTGGGGGCCCCAGGAAGGGTGGGCGACTTCTTGCACCACAGTGAATACAGGGGTCTGCATTGCGCCCCTGCTTTGTAGTGCCACTACACTTAGGTCCTGTCAGTTTGCAGACATTTGAAAACTTTTATAGTGCCACAAAGATAAGCAAGTACCATTTAAATGGCTTAACAAATTAGGTTCAGTGAAAGCGAAAGTGGGGTAAATTAACAATCATATTGAGTAATTAAAATCCTCGTCTGATTTTCACTCAAAAATTAAACGTTTGAAATGTAGGCCTAAATTGGCATTTACGATTCAGAAAAGGGGGTGGTGATGGACAGAGTGTCTGAATTAAGCAGACCACTCTTACCCAGTCCAAAGATCAGGGCTTGATCCATCACCGTTATTTATCTCACTTCCCCATCCCAGGTCAGAACCTGGCTATATGCAAATCAGTCTGTCCCTGGCCCAGTGCATCATGGGAACAGGGCAGACTAAACTACCAAGCCAATTCTTCACCAGAAAGGAGACAAGCTACCGGGGACCGGTTACTGGCATTTCAGCCGTCTTCGGCCCGGCTTGCTTGAATCCTGATGGAGCAGTGAGAAAGGGACTCATGTCTGAGTATACCCTGCCACACCTATAGTGGCCAAAAACGATTCAGAAAAGGGGGTGGTGATGGACAGAGTGTCTGAATTAAGCAGACCACTCTTACCCAGTCCAAAGATCAGGGCTTGATCCATCACCGTTATTTATCTCACTTCCCCATCCCAGCTCAGAACCTGGCTATATGCAAATCAGTCTGTCCCTGGCCCAGTGCATCATGGGAACAGGACAGACTAAACTACCAAGCCAATTCTTCACCAGAAAGGAGACAAGCTACCGGGGACCGGTTTCTGGCATTTCAGCCGGCTTCGGCCCGGCTTGCTTGAATCCTGATGGAGCAGTGAGAAAGGGACTCATGTCTGAGTATACCCTGCCACACCTATAGTGGCCAAAAACGATTCAGAAAAGGGGGTGGTGATGGACAGAGTGTCTGAATTAAGCAGACCACTCTTACCCAGTCCAAAGATCAGGGCTTGATCCATCACCGTTATTTATCTCACTTCCCCATCCCAGCTCAGAACCTGGCTATATTGAAATCAGTCTGTCCCTGGCCCAGTGCATCATGGGAACAGGGCAGACTAAACTACCAAGCCAATTCTTCACCAGAAAGGAGACAAGCTACCGGGGACCGGTTTCTGGCATTTCAGCCGTCTTCGGCCCGGCTTGCTTGAATCCTGAAGGAGCAGTGAGAAAGGGACTCATGTCTGAGTATACCCTGCCACACCTATAGTGGCCAAAAACGATTCAGAAAAGGGGGTGGTGATGGACAGAGTGTCTTGTTTCCTTCCCAGTATAAGAATTGGCTTGGTAGTTTGGTCTGCCCTGTTCCCATGATGCACTGGGCCAGGGTCAGACTAATTTGCATATAGCCAAGTTCTGAGCTGGGATGGTGCAGTGAGCTAAAAAACGGTGATGGATCAAGCCCTGATCTTTGGACTGGGTAAGAGTGGTCTGCTTAATTCAGACACTCTGTTCATCACCACCCCCTTTTCTGAATCTAAATTGGCATTTAGTCACGTCTTTACATGCCATTACTACTAGCCTCTCAGTGTGGCAGTAAGGTGTGCAGTGGGGAAAGAGGATGTAGCACCCTGCCGATGGCAGAAACTGCAAGGCTCTGAGACAATGGCTTGTGATAGCACTTTTAAGCATATTTGGGACATGCTGCAAATGGCAACGTTTGCAGATGAATGTATAGCATAGCGTTGACCAATAACAACGGAGCGCATGTGTGCATTCACAATTTAAATAAATGTGGAAAAATACTAGCTGTAGCGTCGTCTTTTGCTTGTGACAAAAATAAATGTGGATAAATAAAAAAAAAATGCCCAAAAAATAAATATGGATAAATACAGACGGAAATGGCAAAAAAAAAATACCATAAAACCGGGAGCCCTAATCAAAATCTGCCGCAAATCCACCCTGGCAAAGAGCTCGGCGGCACCTCGAACCCCCCAGAGTGCGGGGGGGGCAGGGGCGGCGGAGCACTTTGCTAGGGACGGTTGTGGTTCCCTGCAAGCAGTCATGACTGATAGCCTTTAGAATCACTCTAAAAAGAATCCAATTTCCGTTTTTATCCACATTTAAAAATAAGCAGACAAAAAAATGAATGGCTGTGTGTCTGTATTCATCTGCAAAAATCAGTAAGAATATGTGGCTCACTGGTTGATTTGACGGTAATCCATAGATTTGGAAGTAATCATGATCCCTTGGTTTTTAATCTACTGGGCTCATTGTTACCACAACAGGTGGCTTACCAATGACTGCACTCCAGTACTTTCTTTAAAAAGTAATAAAACAATGTTAAATGAGAGACTATCTGCTGTCATGAAGAGTTCATTATTAAAATCTATAAAGCAGTGATTCCTGCATTGTCTCTCTTAAGGGTCAATCTAGAACGCCCCCTATCCATTGTGCAAACTCACAATGTACTTTTCTCCACACTTAAAGAATTCTATGAAAAAGATTACAAGTTCGTTCCGAAAGCACCGAAGAAGTGAGAATAGTTTACTCTTGCTTGCAGGAAAATAAGACCAACCGGATCGCGGCAATGAAACATAGCGACAAGGCTAAAAATATTGAAGCAATAGCCTTTATAGACATGCTACTAGAACCGCGACATTTGACTGGGAAAGGCAGACGTGGGAGTTACTTCTATATGCGGCTAAAATAAATGATATGAAAAGATTTTGGCATATAGTGAGCCATGGAAGTTGCAATGTATCACCGTGACCTGATGTTTACATCCAGCCAAATGACTGAGTTGTAAATGTAATGCCTTCTATTCTTTTCCACCACAGCACCCAGCCTCTGAGATACTGGTTCATTTGAGCTATATTCAATATATGATCAATATAGACTACCCAATTACCTTTTCGCTGTCATGTGCCATGAAGGCCGTTAGCTCGTAGAAGTCAGGGAAGGCACTAAGGCTATACAGGATTCCTACTGAGCACTTTTGAACTGTAACTGTGGATTGGGTCACTTATATAAACCCCCTTAGCAATGCAATATCTGCAGAAGCTCCAATCTCCTGCTCTTGGAAAGATGGCAGTCATACAGATCTATAAAAATGGCAGTAGAAACAATACAGGAAATTACTCTTTCATTAGTCTCATAAACAATATCCAATATATTTTTGTAACCAAATACTTGAGAAATTAACTGACTGGACCACAGTAAACAGACATTTTTGGCATTTCCAGGCAAGCTTTAGATCCAGAACCGGAAGGATGGACCAGGCATTTTGTTGTCTGCTGTCCAAGTGGAGGGCAGTGAACATCGAAAAGGGAAATCTTTATATTGTCTTTGTCAATTTGTGTGCCACTTTCGGCTAGGTCCATAGAGGGGGACTATGGGAGGTGCTTCCCGGCCTGGCAGTTCCTCAGAGTCTCTTGAAATTAATCATATGCCTATATTCAGACAAGTATGGTGGGGCACCAATGGCAAAATCCAAGTCAACAAAGGAATTCACCAGTGTTGTGTTCTGGTTCCATCTCGTTTGATATTGTTTATCAATGCTTGTATTGACTTTCTGGCCAACTATGAAAATAATTCTCCAACACTAGCAGGCCAAAAGTTATGGATTTACTTTTTACTGACGGTGTCCTTCTAAGGGTTAGAGATCAATACACAGAAAACCAAAATTGTGTCTTGAACTGGTCAGAAGAAATTCAGATGGAAGATATTTTTGGATGAAGACACCTTAGAGAAAGTGTCAGAATTTGATTATTCATAGAATAGACTTTTGGACTGTTAATCATGGGCCCCTAGGGTCTCTAAAGAACGTAACTATGATAAAATACAGAGCAGCTGCAATTATTAAGTTTGTAAAACGTGTTAATTTCTCCTCTGTGTCACTGGCATTAGAAATGTATAGTGCTCATGCAGCTAATGCTGCTCCTTGCTGCTCTGAGCTCTGGGGTTTTTGTGATGCACCAATGCTTGAGGTCAGTGAGAACAACTTCATTAGATCCCCATTGTATCTTCCACAGAGCTCTCCCTTATTGCTGGTAAGATTAGATTTTGCCATGAAATACATTTCAGAGACTATGAAATTGAGGCCTATCTTATAATCACTCTGCCAGGGAGTTCTACTGTTGATCTGAAACCACACTGAGAGGCCCTAAAATATAATAATGGTGACCCACTGGCCTACAGGCCCAGATAATCCCATGGTTGAACCATTGCAAGAGAGCCTCCTGGATCTTGGGCAGGGCAACTATTGGTATAATTCCTCATTCATCTCACAAAGGTCGCTTGCAATTGTTAAGTCCAGACACTGGAAATATATACTCGCGAGATATGCAAATCATCTGTGCTCCCCCAAACCTTTCGCCTTGCGCCTCCGATTTAGCTGATCTCATTTTTAGTGACCTTAGGAATCGGTGCACCTTATCACTGCTGGCCAGTTCTAAATTGCTTGTACTCTGTCCTTTAACCCCTTCGAGGCTGATGACGAGCTGGGCTCGTCATGGTGTAGCCTCCTCAAACACTGATGACGAGCCCAGCTCGTCATGAACAATGGGTTTTTTAAAAAGTCAGCATAGAAGGAAAATCAAAGCAGCGCGCATGTGGTTAAACATGGTAGAATTGGCTTACATCCAATTAGTTCTTTAATTTACTTGTAAGTCCCTAGTAATGTGGTACTACCTGTGCCACAGGCCTGTAATTTAAATTCTACTAGTGGGCCTGCACCCCTCATTGTGTCACCCACTTAAGTAGCCTTGTTAAACATGTCTCAGGCCTTCCATGGCAGAATGTGTCTGCAGTTTGAAACTGCCATGTCGATATAGCAAAGTAAACCGTTTGCATGGCTCAAATCTTTTTTAATACATATACGTCACCTGTAGGGTAGGCCCTAAACTGCCCAGAGTGCAGGGTGCAGTGTATTTAAAAAGTTGGGCATGTAATTTCAAGTATTACATCTCCTGGTACTGAAAAACTCTTCATTTGTTTTTAACTACTGCAAGGCCTGCCTCTCCCATAAGATAACATTGAGTTAAATTATTACATTTAATAATTACATTTAATACGTGATAACTTTCAATTGGGAGCATGTAGGTGAGACAATGGAGAATAGATGTCAGCAGAATGGGCCATCTCTGACTAGACCATGGGAAGAAGCTGTCACTTTCCACATTTGCAAATCACAAAGGCTCTGCCCAGAACACTCACAAAGAGTTTTGAAACTAGTCTTTTGCGACCCCCAGACCAGATGGAGCCAGGGGAGGGAGCCAGGAAATTCGAAATACCTCTGAGGGTGAAAACCTTCAGAACCTTCTTCTTCAAAGTGGGCACCAGGTATAAATAGTAGACCCTCGGACCCAACTCTTCAATACACCTCTTGACCTGTGGAAGACTCATAAAGACTGTTATGCTGCTCTGCAAGAAGGACTGCTACTCTGTTACTGTGGTGCCTGAGTGAAAGGACTGGGCCGTCAAAGTGACTCCAATAGCTAGTTGGCTGGTCTCCTGATCAGAGCCTCAGGGGCAGAAAAGGCTCTAACCATCTTGAACCAAGATCCTGGACTTGCTGTGAGTCTAGCCTTCCAAGTGGTGCCACCCCAATCCGTCCTAGACCCTTGGAAGTAGCCCTAAAGGTGCTTTGCCAGCCCATCTGTGGCCCTGTGAGCAGAACTGGCGCAGTGCATCTCATCTCCTCGCAACCGCTTTGGAACTCAGCCACACAACGCATCCCCGATGCAGGACCTTGAATTGCTGACTGTATCCTCGGACCTGCAACTGCCCAATGCATCCTCAACATGGGCCTTTGCATCTCAAGCCTCCCATCAACAGTATCCTCGACGATGACATAAGACTCCGCATCGCAGCCTCTCAGCTTCTTCGAAACCACTACTGCGCAGCATATCCTCAGCGCCAGACTTGGCATCGCAAGAACCTAATTGATGGCATCCGCAATGATGAAGCAGGACTCCGCATCGCAGCCCCGCAGCTCCTCAAAACTGCCGCACAGTTAATGTGTTGTGCTTCTAGGCACTATTTTCACTGAAACATTTTAAATTGCTTATCTCCGGTTTTACTGATTGAATTTTTGTTATTTTGCTTTCAAATAATGTATTACATTTTGCTCTATTTTTTTAAGCTGGCTCGGGATTTGTATGGTTTTATATTTTCAATTTATATATGTTTGGAGTGCTGTATACATTGCTTACACATTGCATCTAAGTTAAGACTGGCTGCTTTGGGCCAGGCCATCAGAGGGTTAAGAACAGGTTAATTTAGGGTGGCTTGTGACTTCACCCTAACATAATTTGTGGTTGCTGCTTGAGTAGGATTTCACTCCCCCTCATTCAGTCACTGAACTTCCAACGCTCCTCATCTATTGGCAGCTGGTCGAAAGCGTTTGTGCTTTGGAATTGTGTGCCAAAATGCAAGGATTTTCTGGATTATATCCATCCGCCATTTTCTAGGTCTTTATATTTGAAATTTGGATACAGCACCCAGGCCACTTTCTCATGATCATTGTTGTTTTCTGTTTCCAATACTAAACTGTGACCTGATTCTGAGGAATCTGAAGAGAATGTGTTGTTTTTTCGTCCACCTTACAGGAGACAAAGAACTAGGAGCGTTGTTCCACTTTGTAGATCAATAGGGATTAGATATTGCGCAATTGTTATGTGTTTATGTAAAACGGACTTAGCCCTCGTGTAGTGGTTGCTGTTTGTAAGTTCTAGCAGGCAGCATGTCTTATAAGATTTAACGCCCTGAAGTTGGCAAATTTGCTTCCTGTTTGTAAAGAGGCATGCTATCACTAATGACCTACAAGCTTTATTTTAAATCTGTGTGTGTGTTTTTGTTCTACTTTGATGTAATTGTAATTGTAAATAGTATTTATATTTCGCTTACTACGCCTGATGAGGTGTTGAATCGCTTTGCGGTGAGTAGCTCACGCTACTCCGGAGCCCAAGATTAGAGTATAATAGTTAGTAGATTAGTACATTTTTCTTTTTTTCCTTAGCTGTGTTAGGTTTGTACTCTTGAAATTCTTGTGATTAGTACAGTTCAGAATAGGGATAGGAAAAAATACACACAGTAGCTGTGGGGGCACTGTTTATTTGCAACTGTGTATTTGTAACTAGTGAAACATTGCAATAATTAATTTGATTAAAACATTGTTTTAAAAGCAACATAATGTATTTGGATAACTTACTGAATAGGCAATTAGGGCAGAAAAAGACACAAAAGTCATGCAGCTCCTCAATTTCTCTGGGGAAACAGTGTTCACAACGCAGTCCTTGCCACATAATGCCTTTGCCACACATTCCTTTACCACTCATGCCTTTACCACGCAGATGCCTTTACCATGCATGCCTTTACCAAGCAGATGCCTTTACCACGCATGCCTTTATCACGCAGATGCTTTTGACACATAAGCGGTTGCCACTAGGTAATTAAAGTTAGGAAAAACCAAAGGAAATGATGGACGGAGCGTTGAAAATACAAGCACTCACCCCCAGTCAACTGATCTGGGTTTAATCCATCAACGTTCTTTAGCCCACTCTGCCACCCCAGTTCAGACATGGTCATATGCAAATCCGTCTGACCCTGTGCATCATGGGAACAGTCCAGCCCGAACTGCCAAGCCATGCTTTCCCTGGACCGGAAACAAGCTACAGAGGACCGGTTTCTGGCATTCCAGCCGTCTTCAGCCCGGCTTGCTTGAATCCAGTGGCAAAGTGAGCAAGGGACTCACGTCTGAGCATACCCTGCCAACTGATGGCGAACAAAGAAAAATCAAAGGAAATGATGGACGGAGCGTTGACAATACAAGCACTCACCCCCAGTCAACTGATCTGGGTTTAATCCTTCACCGTTCTTTAGCCCACTCTGCCACCCCAGTTCAGACATGGCCATATGCAAATCAGTCTGACCCTGTGCCTCATGGGAACAGTCCAGCCCGAACTGCCAAGCCATGCCTTCCCTGGACCGGAAACAAGCTACAGAGGACCGGTTTCTGGCATTCCAGCCGTCTTCAGCCCGGCTTGCTTGAATCCAGTCGCAATGTGAGCAAGGGACTCACGTCTGAGCATACCCTGCCAACTTATGGCGAACAAAGAAAAACCAAAGGAAATGATGGACGGAGCGTTGACAATACAAGCACTCACCCCCAGTCAACTGATCTAGGTTTAATCCATCACCGTTCTGTAGCCCACTCTGCCACCCCAGTTCAGACATGGCCATATGCAAATCAGTCTGACCCTGTGCCTCATGGGAACAGTCCAGCCCGAACTGCCAAGCCATGCCTTCCCTGGACCGTAAACAAGCTACCTAGGACCGGTTTCTGGCATTCCAGCCGTCTTCAGCCCGGCTTGCTTGAATCCAGTGGCAAAGTGAGCAAGGGACTCACGTCTGAGCATACCCTGCCAACTTATGGCGAACAAAGAAGAAGAAAAAAAAACGCTCCGTCCATCATCCCTTTTTTGTATCGCTTTGTTCGCCCTAAGTTTGCAGGGTATGATCAGACGAGAGTCCCTTGCTCACTTGGCCACTGGATTCCAGATAGCCTGGCTGATGAGGATTATGAATCTGAAACCGGTCCCAGGATGCTTGTTTCCGGTCCAGGGAAGACATGGCTTGGCAGTTCGGGCTGGACTGTTCCCATGAGGCACAGGGTCAGACTGATTTGCATATGGCCATGTCTTAACTGGGGTGGCTGAGTGAGCTAAAGAATGGTGATGGATTAAACCCAGATCAGTTGACTGGGGGTGAGTGTTTGATTTGCTCAAACGCTCCGTCCATCATCCCTTTTTTGTATCGCTTTGTTCGCCCTAAGATGGCAGGGTATGCTCAGACGTGAGTCCCTTGCTCACTTGGCCACTGGATTCAAGATAGCCTGGCTGATGAGGATTATGAATGCGAAACCGGTCCCAGGATGCTTGTTTCCGGTCCAGGGAAGACATGGCTTGGCAGTTCGGGCTGAACTGTTCCCATGAGGCACAGGGTCAGACTGATTTGCATATGGCCATGTCTGAACTGGGGTGGCTGAGTGAGCTAAAGAATGGTGATGGATTAAACCCAGATAGGTTGACTGGGGGTGAGTGTTTGATTTGCTCAAACGCTCCGTCCATCATCCCATTTTTGTATCGCTTAATTAAAGTTAGGACCATGTTTCCATAGTAAAAGCATTTTTTGGTTCGCTTATAACTTTGTCATACTTTGACGAATCTTCACGAAACTTTCTACAAAAATGTTCTTCAACCTCAGTTCCTACCTGGAATGTTTCAAGGTGATCCATCAAGTGGTGGCTGAGAAAAAGGATGGGACCCTAAACACGTATTCTCAATCCCATTTTCTTTAGGAAAATTGAACAGCCGTACCACAAAAATGACTGAATGAAATTGCACCAAATTTGGCGAAAAGCTAGATCTTGGCCCAGAAGTGATTTCTGTGATTTGTTGTAAATCCATTCAGTAGGTTTTGAGAAGTTAAGGGTAAGAATGTATGTATATTTCACTCCACGGACGATCTGAGGAGCCAGCAGATCAAAATATAAGATCTGATTGTCTGCCACAACATCAACAACATACCTTATTGTAGGACAAGTCACTTGTCCTACAATAAGGTAAAAAACAAATGTGGCCCAGGGTAGGGATAGCCTGACCCCTCTGACCCCCCACCCCAAGCCCCAGTGCCACAAACGTTTTTTTACTGGTCTATTGATACCTGAATACGCTTGGGTGGGGAGTGGGGCTGCATGCTCCCCTCCCATTGAAATAAGTAATCAGCACTGAGGGAATGGGGCCACTGGGGCCTTAAAAAGGCTCATGAGGGGGATGCACATCCCCCTTTTAAAAAACATAATCAGCCCCAGGGGATGGAGTCCCAGGGACGTTCAAAAGGCCCGGAGAGACAGAGTGCATGCGCCCTCCTCAAATTAAAATATAACACACTGGATGTAAAATGATCAAATCGCTCATTTCACATTCACTGCTCCCACAGCTGGGGAGTGCCCCATAATGCCCTGCAAGGGATTAACAAAAAAAGATTTGTTATGCTAGCGATGCACCTATAATTTATATATACAAACATATATACAAACATATATATATATATATATGTGATCAAGGTCCGAGGTGGGACCGAAACGCGTCTTGACGCTTGAGCACCGAAAATAAACTCTTGCACAAATCTGAGGACCGTGTCTATATCTTCATTTTCCACGAGGACTGTGGTTTTTGTTAGCCTGGATATGGAACCTGCACTATATATATATATATATATATATATATATATATATATATATATATATATATATATATATACGCTCGATTTCCACTGGAAGCGGAGCACTCACGGGCAGTTGCTGGTTGTGGTAGTGGTTGACCCGCTCTATATTAAAGCTCAATTCCTTAGATCCCAAAGAAATACCGCACTCACGGGGGGCGCTTACAAACTTTATTCAGCAACCAGTAAACAAACACGTTTCGGCGTGAAGCCTTCCTCGGTGTTCATGACATACTGAAGAAGGCATTTTTAAAAGGCATTGCTTACGTGCATTGAAATCAAGAAGGGACAAGCACTCTCCTTCTAACGTGAGTGCCATTTTGAAGTTTATACATAAACATACATTTCATATGGAAATACACAATTCATTGATATTAAACTGCATTATATCTCTTTAATCTGAGAAGCTCACCATACGGAATGCTTTGAATGAGTTTGGGTGGATGATTGCTGGTGGCAAACAATGTTGAATTGCCCGTTGTGGACCTACGATATAGTGCTGTGTGTATTATACCATCCTCCACAAACACCCTCAGGTTCAGGTAGTCCACTGCCACTGGACTCATTGTCCCCGAGAAATGCAAGTTCAGGTCATTCTTATTCAAGGCATCGATATATCATGAGCCAAGTCCACTGTCCCTTGCCACACAATGAACAGGTCATCGATAAATCGATGCCACTCCACTACTCTGCCACTACTCTGACCAACATAGGTTTTGGACCCCCGCTCCTCCCACCAGCCAATGAACAAGTTAGCATAACTGGGGGCAAAGCAGGTGCCCATCGCCGTTCCAGATGTTTGCCTGAAATATTGATCTTCAAACAAAAAAATGTTGTTTGTAAGGAAAAACTCCATAATATGTCGTATAGTACAGTATATGCTGATACACGGCAGTATGAATTGGCAAGTGTGCTGATTTAAAAGTACTATCTTTTAACTGAGACAATAATCATGTAAATAATGCAGTTTAATATCAATGAATTGTGTACTTCCATATGAAATGTATGTTTATGTATAAACTTCAAAATGTCACTCGTGTTAGAAGGAGAGTGCTTGTCCCTTCTTGATTTCAATGCATGTAAGCAATGCCTCCTTTGGTGTGTCATGAACACCGAGGAAGGCTTCATGCCGAAATGCGTTTGTTTACTGGTTGCTGAATAAAGTTTTTAAGCGCCCACGAGAGTGTGGTATTTCTTTGTGATCAAAGGAATTGAGCGTTATATATATATATATATATATATATATATATATATATATATATATATATATATATATATATATATATATATATATATATATATATATATCTATACTACTATTATAAAGAGAGAACTGTGTCCTTTGAGCCAGGTAAACTCAAAAGTCCACCAATCGGAACAACAAAGACATATTTGAAAACCTCAGGGCAAGCAGACGGACATAGGCTATATAAAAAAAAATATATACACTGTTTAAAAAATTTAGAAATAAAAATAAAGTAGTGCCTTGCAAGTAGCGCTGGCCGCGACGTCTGCGTGATGACATCGGGAGCGCGGGGAGGAGCGTCGTTCAGAAGCAACAGGAAGAGCGGAGGACATGAGCGTGGGGAGGAGCGACGAGCGGCGGTCAAGCGGTGAGGAGCAGCGAGAAGCGGAGGAGCAGTGGAGCGCTGAAATCAGCAGCGCGGTGAGGACTGGTGGGTGAGGTAAGTGAAGCAGCCAAGAGCCGGGGGTGCGCACCGAGGGACGGGCGGGAGCCATGAGTGCACACAAGCCCAAAATGCTGCCCCCAGCACCCTTCTGCCCCGGGCAACGCCGGCGAGTGAGGTAAGTGAAGCAGCCAAGAGCCGCGGGTGCGCACAGAGGGACGGGCGGAGGGACGGGCGGGAGCCATGAGTGCACGCCAGACTGAAATGCTGCCCCCAGCCCCCTTCTGCCCCAGGCAACGCTGGGGCGGGCTGCTAGTATATATATATATATATATATATATATATATATATATATATATATATATATATATATATATATATATATATATATATATATATATATATATATATATATATATATATTCCCTGAAAAACCAAAGGTTACAGGGCCATTATAGTTAGGAAATTGAATTTAAAAAATCATAGAACTTTACTGAAAAAACAAAGGTTACAGGGACGATGGACGTTATAGTTAGATTTCAGTCGTACAAAAACAGCTAACTGTAACTGTTAAATTTCACTGGTTTTGTACAAGTGAAATCTGAGCCTAACTACAAAGTTCCTGTAACCCTTGTTTTAAAAGTAAATATTCTATATTAGTTTTATTCAGACATATATAAAGCAAAGGAGATACCAAAAATACACACTGCACATAAAATATTGCAATTCTGACATCTTACATAGGGGAACCAGCAACGATAAGTTTTACAGTTCAATCACTTTACACAGATGTATATTGCAGGGATAGAATGCAACTTCATATACAGTAAAATATTCAACAAAGTAGTGGGTGGTAAGGCTTGAGAGCGAAATATGTGAGCAGGACGGGGCTGGTGGTGCTGGGGCACCTGAGACATGGAGAAAGGTCTCGTCAGCCCACCAAGACAATGCGCCTACAAGGGGTGTCATTGTCCCTACCAGAAGGGTAGCGTGCATAAAGTGTTGGGTGTTAAGGTAACTATTGGGGTGTTGCCTGTGGGCTATCTGCTACCAATGGTCTAATGTCGGCAGGGAGGTGTACATCATTTTTCCTAAGCCAAGTCATGAAGGGTTCCCAGATATCTTTCAGCAGGGAGGTGTACATCACTTTCCCTAAGCCAAGTTGTGAAGGGTTCCTAGATATCCTTTGGGCGAGATGCCGTTGGCACGAGGTCCCAAAATGTTGGCAGTTGCTCTTGGCAATAGACTATGTCATGAATCCACTCAGGGACACAAGGGTTTCTAGGGGCTCCCCAATGTATAGCCAGTCTACGCTTTGCAAGCAGTAGTAGCATAGCTGTAAGGCGACCTGACACGGGCAGGATCTTCTCTACGTATCTGAGCAGTGCAACTAATGGGGAGCATACCAGCGACAGTCCAGTGATGGCTTGTATGGTGTCATATACCTCCCCCCAGAATTTGGATATAACTGGGCAATCCCGCACAATGTGTAGGAAGGTGGCAGCTTCACATTTGAATTTCCAGCAACGAGAATCCGGTCACAGGTTCAATTTATATAATTGTAAGGGGGTTCGATAATATCGATGTAAAAATTTGAACTGTCTGAGTCTCAGTTTGTACTGTGGGGAGAGGTAGCGTAGTTGTTAGCAGCAAAACGCCCAGTGTTCATCTGTGGGCAGGTCCACTAGTTCCTTCCACCACTGCTCCAGTGCCTTTGGGGCAGCCCATGGGGTATTTGCTTGCATGTGTGTATAGAGCCTGGTAATCAGTTTACGGGGGGATGGTGGGATTAGTAAGTGTCCTAATGGTTTCATAATAGCTAGAGAAGTTGGAAAAGTAGGGTGCATTGTTTTTCAGGTGGCCCGGAATTGATAATATTAGAGTAGTTCTAGGATTGGCGTCTGTGTGCCATCTTGACCTGTTGCCGGCTCCAAAAAAGTGCCTTGCAGGTAGAGGTCGCCTAGCGCAGATATGCCCATTTTACGGGTGCGATCGATGGCGCCCTTGGCATGTAGGAAAGAGGAGTGTGGGTGAAACACCAGCGGTGTGGAGGGTGCGTATAGCGGTGGGGTACCTGTCCACTTCCTCTGGCCATCCCAAGCCCAACGTAGAGTTTCGACTGTGTTTATTTCGTTGGCATTTCTGCAATAGGTTTTATATATAGCCGCGTACAGCGGGGTGGCTTCAGCCACTCTTGGCTGAAATGGGATGGGATGCACCCAAAAGAAACTGTGCTTACAAGCTTAACGCATAAAGTTTGAGATCTGGTGCACCTATCCACCCTTCGGTAGTGGGCGAGTCTCAATTCCCAGCTCACTCTGGGTTGGCCAACGGCTCAGACCAGGGCAATCACGATGGACTGTAGAGATTAAAAAATGGCCTGAGTTAAGGGTATTGGTATATTAACAAAAAGATACAATAATTTAGGGAGAACTATCATTTTAAGAATTGCAATTCTACCTGCAAATGTCAAAGGTAAAGTGGCCCAGAATTTCGACTTTCCCTCCAGCCAATCTAGAAGCTTACCAAAATTCAAGCGCCATATGTTTTGTAGGTCGTTGTTTAGCCACATGCCAAGGTATTTTACGTTGTCATCTGCCCATGTAAGTGGAAATTCCAATGCGGTATTGTGATCGTGGGCGAACGGCGGACTGGAAAATCAGGCGAGGAGGCCGGATATAGTGAGCGATAGTGATTTATTAAGTCTCTATACAGTGGATTGCGGGGACAGGGGAAGAGTTCAGGTCCAAAAACTCCGGGCCGGGTAGGCGTCTTCTTCTCTGTTTGGCCGGTTTCTCCGAGGGTCCGATGGGCGTCCGGGTCTTGCGTGTAGCTGCCTCGGTATGGTCGGAGGACACCTCGGAGGGCAATAAGAGAAGAAAGGGAGCCGTTAGTTACTTGGACTCGAGGTCCGATCCCGTCACCGTTACCCGGTCGTGTGAGGAAGCGAAAGGGAAGTGAGGGAGGTACGGGTGGAGGAAGGGACGGGCGAGAGTTGGAAGGGGAAGTAAAAGAAGTGCACAGGGTGGTGGGGAAAAGGGTGCGCTTTATACAGTGCTAAGTGTGTATATACAATTTGCCTAGTGCCTACTGGTGATGTGCCTAGGATAGCGGGGGAACAATTTACACAGGGAGGGGATTCCTAATATATACAGAGTGCACCTAATGTGCTTAGGAGGGAAGCTGGTACTCACGCGCTCCGCCGTAACTCTCCTCCGAGTTACGGCCGCTCTTCAGCCACCTCCGTGGGACTCCACCACTCTTCGGACCACTCCTCGCTGTCTCCGTTCCCGTCTTCTCCGTCCATCACCGCTCTAGCCGAAAGCTCCTGCCATGATCCTTCGACGACGTCAGTCTCTCTTCCTCCGTCTTTTCTGTATCCGGACGTCTGTAGAGAGGCGGGACTTCCGGGGTCGTAGGATAGTCCTTCCGGTCCTTCGTTCCACCTGATTGGACCCTGCAAAGGAGAGAGGGGCGGGATTTCGGTTGTCAAGGACGCTGTCGTTGGGGATCCCTCGCGCCTACGCGGGCATGAAGCGGGGCGAGGTGACAACAGAGGTGAGGGGGCGACTCGGGGTTGGGTGTCCCGTGCGGCGGGATCACATTCCCTTCCCCTAGCTGTCTTTCTTGTACCCGGTGAGGAAACAGGGTATCGAGACAGATAGTCGGCATTACCTTGGTCTAAGCCTTTCCTATGCACGGTTGTGAAGTGGTATGGTTGCAGGGACAAAAACCATCGGAGGACCCGATCGTTGTGCCCTTTATTCTGAGCCATCCACTCTAGGGGAGCATGTTCGGTGTAGATGGTGAATTGTCTTCCTTCTAGATAATACCGGAGGGTTTCCACCGCCCATTTGATGGCGAGGGCTTCCTTCTCTACCACGGCATAGTTTCTTTCTCGTGGGAACAGTTTCCTACTGAGGAAGAGAATGGGTTTCTCGTCTCCCTGGGGGTTCTTTTGTGATAGGACGGCCCGAGTCCCTGTTCGGAGGCGTCTGTCTGTAGTATAAAGGGTAGTGTGTAGTCAGGGCTTACTAGCACTGTATGGGAGGTCAGAGCGTTTTTCAGATCGGAAAACGCCTGTACCAAGACAGCCGTGGGTGTTTTAAGAAGGGCGTCCGTTTTCACGGATTTCTTTAAGAGGTCCGTGAGGGGGGCCGCTCTCTGGGAAAAGTTGGGTACGAAGCGTCTGTAGTACCCCAGGAGCCCTAGGAAAGCACGAAGGTCTCTTTTGGTTTGGGGAAAAGGGAGGGATTGGATGGCTTCAATTTTACTTTCCTGCGGTCTTATCAACCCTTCACCCAAGTGGTAGCCCAGATATTTAACGGTCTGCGCTGCTAGAGTGGTTTTCGCAGGATTTATGGTGAAGCCATAGTTGCCCAGGGAGGTGATGACCTGGTGAAGGTGTTCCAGATGCTGTGTCCAGTGGTCACTGTAAATAACGATATCGTCCAGATACGCGCCTGCATATAGTGAGTGAGGCCGTAAGATAGTATTCATTGCCCGTTGGAACGTGGCTGGGGCGCCATGAAGACCGAAAGGGAGGACTAGAAATTGGTACAACCCATCAGGGGTGGAGAAGGCCGTCTTCTTTCGGTCTTCTTCTCGGAGGGGGATTTGCCAATACCCCTTACAGAGGTCTAGCGTGGAGATATACTGTGCCTTCCCTATACGTTCGACCATTTCGTCGACGCGGGGTAATGGATAGGTGTCGAAGGAGGATATTTTGTTGACTTCTCTGAAGTCTATGCAGAAGCGGACAGACCCGTCCGGTTTGGGCACAAGGACTATCGGGGAGTTCCACTCGCTCACCGACGGTTCGATGATTCCCATCTTTAACATCTGTTCTGTCTCATTTCGTATTACCTCCCTGCGGGCCTCGGGGACTCTATAGGGCCTTTGTCGTATTACCTTTCCGGGCACTGTTTGTATAGTGTGTTCAGTGATGGTGGTGTATCCCGGAGAAGAGGAAAAGACTCGTCGCAACGGGAAAAGGACGGTCTCGAGTTCCTGCCTCTGTTGTGACGTGATATCGCGGTCAATACAGGGGGTGAAGGAAAGGGGACCCGGGTGAGGTGCTCCAGATAAAACCGGACGAGGGCCCTCCCACTTTTTGAGATGATTGACATGATATATTTGTGTTACCCCACGGGCGTGATCAATGTCTAGTTCGTAAGTGACCGGGGTCACCTGACGAAGGATGGGATAAGGGCCCTGCCACTGTCCCAGGAGCTTTTGATCAGAGGAGGGTAACATCAATAGCACAAGCTCGCCTACTACGAAGGTTCTGGGTTTAGTGCCTTTATCATACTGTCCCTTTTGCTTGTTCTGGGCGTTCTCGAGATTCTGGCGTACTATGTCTCTTATGACTGCTAGGTGAGTTTTTAGATTTTCCATGTATTCTGGAAGGGGTCGAGTACGGTCTGGTTCTGCTTCCCATGCTTCTTGGGCCATGTCAAGCAGGGTACGAGGGGGTCGCCCATATAACAATTCGTAAGGCGAGTATCCGGTGCTACTCTGGGTGGCGCAACGGATGGCAAACAGGGCCAGGGGTAACATATCCTCCCACCGTTTGGCTTCCAACCCCAGCAGGGTCTGTTTCAGGGTGGCATTGTACCTCTCGATTAGTCCGTCGGTCTGAGGGTGGTATGCAGAAGTTCGGATTTGTTTGATTCCTAGGTGGGAGCAGACCTGTTTCATCAGGGCAGAAACAAAAGGAGTACCTTGATTGGTTAAAATTTCTCTGGGAAAACCCACCCGAGTAAATACTGAAATGAGGGCCTTTGCAATGTTCTGGGTGGTGGGCTGTCGCAAGGGAAGGGCTTCAGGGAAGCGGGTTGCATAGTCCACAATAACCAGGGCGTAGCGACATCCGCTGCGGGAAGGTAACAGGGGTCCGATTATGTCCATTCCTACTCTGCTGAAGGGGACATCAATCACGGGAAGGGGTTGTAGTGGTGCCCTAGGGGGTCTGTACCTACTATGTTTCTGGCATACGGGGCATTCTTTGCAAAACCTTTTGATGTGTTGGAAAATCCCTGCCCAATAGAATTTGTCCAAAATTGTTTGGCTAGTCTTTTCTTCTCCGAAGTGCCCTCCCAGAAGGTGACTATGGGCTAGGAAGAGCACCTTCTCCTGAAAGGGACCGGGGACCAGGAGTTGGGGTTTCTGTTGGTTCCCACCCTGGCGATACAATAGCCCGTTTTTCTTGAAGAAGTAGGGACCTACGGTAAGGGGATCCTCTTGCTCCAAGGCCCTTCCCCAGGCTTCCTGTAGTCGAGGGTCTTCCTGTTGTGCAGCCCTAAATTCTCGGTCTGTTTGCCAAGGATGGTCATCCGGGATCACTGGATAGGCACCAGTATATTCTCTTCTTTCTTTTTTCTTCTGGGCTTTGGTTTTGGGTGGTTTGCGTGTTTGCACGGGGGAGGACAATCCTTTTGGAAAGGGTGCTTCTTCCCACCAGTGGGTCAGGGATTCCGTGGTGTCTCATAACAGTTCTGGTAATCCTGGATAATCGCTCCCTAGAATCGCCTGTTCCGGTAGGGTGGGGATCAGTCCTACAGTGAGAGCGGTTCCGGGATCCTTGTCGTGTTGGACTTTTACCAGTGTGGTGGGGTACGTCTTTGTATCCCCATGAACACACTGTATGGCTACCGTGTTGGACGAAGGTTTCATAGGGTGCGATAATGCCTGAGGTCTGAGGACGCTCTGTCGACACCCTGTGTCGGTTAGGGCCATTAAGGTTTGTCCATCAAAACACACTGGACGTCGAAATGGAGGGGGGGTGGCCCCGGGTATGGAACACACATAGTTACGCGCCAGACCCACTTCCATCGGCTCAACTTTGTGCGGACACATTCTGGCGATGTGACCGAATCCGCCACAGCTATAACATTGGGGTCAAGGATTGATAGGACGTTGTATCATCGGAGCGGGGAACACAAGAGGAGGGTCAGGCCTTCTGGGAACAGGGGGCCGAGGGGGTCTTGAACCGGTAGGAGGGTGAGGTCTGTGGGGGTGATCCTCTCTTCCCCTCTGGACCTCCTGGGCCCGGCTATAAGCGCTTGCGATTTCAATTGCCGTATCCAGGGTCAGGTGGGCATGCTGGCGCACCCATCTTTGTGTGCTTGGGAGCAGGGATGACAGGAATTGTTCTAGGTATATCTTTTCTAGAATGTTCTCTTTAGTAGAGGTATCGGGTTTTAGCCAGCGGTTGGCCAGGTCTTTTATCCGGAAGGAGAGGGCTCTGGGGGTCTCTTGGGGCCCTTCCTTCACCTGACGTAATCGTACTCGATACGTTTCCTCGTCGATGCCCAACCGTTCAAGGATGCATTTCTTTACGTCTGCATATGGAGTGTTGCCCTGAATGTTCGCTTGCTGGTAGGCGCCTGTAGGTCACCCGTTAACAGAGGTCCAAGATAATGAGCCCACCGATCTGCAGGCCAGGTGGCCGCCTGTGCTAGCCGTTCAAAGTTAGTGAAAAAGAAGTCAGGGTCCTCCCCCGGCACATATTTCTGAAGAACCACCGACGGGAGGGAGGACATCGGCCTCGGTTGACCTAAGACATCGGTCAATTTCCCCATGGCTTGTTCATGGGTGGTCCCTTGTCCTTTTAGCACATCATGGAGTTGTCCACGGTCATCCTCAGCTGTCTTTAGGAATTGCTCCATTAGCTTTCCCAGCTGTTCCTGGGATTCCGCCATCCTCTTCATCACGGCCTCCATACCTCCAGTTAATCCCACTTCTGACACCAGATGTGATCGTGGGCGAACGGCGGACTGGAAAATCAGGCGAGGAGGCCGGATATAGTGAGCGATAGTGATTTATTAAGTCTCTATACAGTGGATTGCGGGGACAGGGGAAGAGTTCAGGTCCAAAAACTCCGGGCCGGGTAGGCGTCTTCTTCTCTGTTTGGCCGGTTTCTCCGAGGGTCCGATGGGCGTCCGGGTCTTGCGTGTAGCTGCCTCGGTATGGTCGGAGGACACCTCGGAGGGCAATTATAGAAGAAAGGGAGCCGTTAGTTACTTGGACTCGAGGTCCGATCCCGTCACCGTTACCCGGTCGTGTGAGGAAGCGAAAGGGAAGTGAGGGAGGTACGGGTGGAGGAAGGGATGGGCGAGAGTTGGAAGGGGAAGTAAAAGAAGTGCACAGGGTGGTGGGGAAAGGGGTGCGCTTTATACAGTGCTAAGTGTGTATATACAATTTGCCTAGTGCCTACTGGTGACGTGCCTAGGATAGCGGGGGAACAATTTACACAGGGAGGGGATTCCTAATATATACAGAGTGCACCTAACGTGCTTAGGAGGGAAGCTGGTACTCACGCGCTCCGCCGTAACTCTCCTCCGAGTTACGGCCGCTCTTCAGCCACCTCCGTGGGACTCCACCACTCTTCGGACCACTCCTCGCTGTCTCCGTTCCCGTCTTCTCCGTCCGTCACCGCTCTAGCCGAAAGCTCCTGCCACGATCCTTCGACGACGTCAGTCTCTCTTCCTCCGTCTTTTCTGTATCCGGACGTCTGTAGAAAGGCGGGACTTCCGGGGTCGTAGGATAGTCCTTCCGGTCCTTCGTTCCACCTGATTGGACCCTGCAAAGGAGAGAGGGGCGGGATTTCGGTTGTCAAGGACGCTGTCGTTGGGGATCCCTCGCGCCTACGCGGGCATGATGCAGGGCGAGGTGACAACAGAGGTGAGGGGGCGACTCGGGGTTGGGTGTCCCGTGCGGCGGGATCACAGGTATCTAGTAGGGCATCTGTGAGAGGCAGAATAGAGGATTTCGACGAAATGATGATTTTTATGCCAGACATACCGCCATACCGGAGGACTTTTCTTAGTACAGGGATTACATTTTCCTCTGGTTTCCGAATGTATAGTGTAATGTCGTCAGCAAACACTGAGATGATAAGATTTCTACCTGTAAAAACTAGACCTCGGGTAGAGTGGTGCTGGCAAATTCTAGCAGCTAGTGGCACCATTGCTTCCGCGAAAAGTAACGGTGACAGGGGGCAGCCCTGTCGGGTTCCCCGGGTGATGGGAAAGGGTTTCGAAATGAAACCATTTGCTTTGAGCCAGGCTGTGGGTTTGGTATATAGAAGACTGATTAATTTGATGAAATTAGGGCTGAAGCCTAGTCTAGGCAAGATAGTAAACAAAAAGGGCCATTTCAGAGAATCAAATGCTTTGGTTGTGTCCAGAAACCCTGGGACGGCTGGAATTTGGGTGTCGATTTGGTGGATTGTGGAAAAGAATGTGCGCAGGTTGTGGACTGTTGACCTTCCCAGAATAAATCCAGATTGATCAGGCCTTGCGATAAGTGGCATAAGCGGCTGTAGCCTGTTGGAGATGAGTTTAGCAAGAATTATTGCGTCAACATTAATTAGTAAGAAGTGCCTGTAGGAGTCACAGTGATCCATTGCTTTATGTGGTTTCAATAGGGAGATGATTACTGCCTCATGCATGGTCGGCGGCAGCACACCAGTTTCAAGCGATTCTTGGCAGACATCAAGAAGTCGGGGCACAAGTTCTTCCACATATGTCTTATTAAATAGCGTAGTCAGCCTGTCTAACCCCGATGCCTTTCCGCTTAGTAAGCCTCTAATAACCTGTGTGATATCTTCGACTGTAAAAGGTTCATCTAAGTATTCCCTGTGGTTCGCGCTGAGCCAGCGCAACTCAATTGAGTTCAAATATTCGCCTAATCGGAATTGGATGCATTTTGCGTGGCAGTGTATAAGGAAGAATAAAATTTGGTCAGGTAGTCATGGGTGGCCGCATGTCCTTTAATGGGGAGGAGTTCTTGTCCATCAGCTCGGCCATAAAGTTAGGGGACGTGTGTTGCTTAAGAGCAACCTTTGGTTTTTACAGAGATTTTCTAACGTTTTTTTTAAATATATTTCCAAACTATAACGTTTGATTTTTTTCAGTGAATTTTTTATGGGTTTTTTAATATTGTTTCCTAACTAGAACGTGCCTGTAACCTTTGGTTTTCAAGTGCATTTATAAGAATTTCTGAATTTTATTTCATATATAAAACCACTAACCTTTGACAGTGAATGTGTGACTGAGTGCATGAGTGTCTCAGTAAGTTGTGAGCGGGTGTGTGCGTCTCTGAGTGGGTGTGTGAGTTGGTGTGAGAGTGTCTGAGAGGCTGTGCGAGCTGCTAAATGCTCTCTGTTTTGCCCTCTTCTGCTCTGTTTTGCCTTTTCTGCTTGTTTTTCAGCCCTCTGTTTTGCCGTTCCTGCTCATTTTTCTGCCTCTGTTTTGCTTTTCCCGCTCATTTTTATGCAATCTGTTTTGACTCTTTCTGCTTGTTGCTGACCTTGATTTTGACTTTTTCTGCACATTCCTCACCTTTCCTGACCTCTATTTTGCTTCTTTCCGCTGCTTTAGGACCTTTATTCTGCCTCTTTTTATTCCCTGCTGACCTTTAGTCTGCCTTTTTCTGTTAATTTATCACCTTTATTATGCCTCTTGCTGCTGGTTTCTGACCTCTATTTAGCCTTTTTCTGCTTGTTTCTCACCTTTCGACACTTTTTGCTAATTTCTCACCTTTATTTTGCCTCTTGCTACTTGTTTCGGACCTATATTCTGCTAGTTTCTCACCTTTATTTTGCCTTTTTCTGCTCATTGCCAGTGGCGGCTGGTGACATTTGGAAGTGGTGAGCATAAAAGTTCTGGACGAGACCCCTAGGGAGAGCGAGCGTAGGGAGGAGGCCTGACTGTCATAAGAAGATTTCGGGAGGGTTCTTCCTCTGAGAAAATTCTGAAAAAAGAGTGGGCAAATAGTGCATTTTCAAGAAAATTTTAGAAAAGTTTACATAGTTTGGCCAAGGCTAATATGGTTTCCAGCATGCATGTTTCAGTTAACCATTTACAAATATTTTCCCCTGGACCATGTTGATGGCATGCAGGACTGGGCCTAGTAATGAGATCATATTGAAAAGAATCTATTTGCCTCTTGAAATTGGCTGTCGGGGCTTACTGGCTGCAGCAAGGATGTTTCCTAAACCTGTTGAATTGCCAGTCTGGGCTACTATGGAACCCAAACAGGATTAATGGCGGATTAGGATAGGGGAACATTAGTTAATTTGAGTGGTCCAACATTTTAAGACAATCTAAGCACTACGATCATAGCAAAAGCAAAAAGAGCACATATTTTAGTCATGACATTTGACGCCCCAGTAACACTGGACACCCTCCTTCATCACAAACATAACACAGTAGCAAAGGTGATTTAGTGGCAACAGTTTGAACAGGCTAACTTGTATTGCCTTGCTGTGAAATCAATCATTCATACTCCCAAGAGATTCAGAAAGCTGCGGCCACGTGTGCTGGTGGCAGTGGCGTAACGAAACTTGAGGCGGCCCCCCTGCAGGATACGTGGAAGGGGTCCTTCCGGTTGACCTCTTCATGTAGGACTTCCACAGGGTACATGTCTTTTTTTTGTGGGGGAGGCAGAAGGTCTGCCTACTCCACTGTCCGCAGGTCTGCTTTCGAGGCTGTCGGTGCTTCTTCAATGGTTTTGGTCTGTGTGTTCAGGTGACAGATGATGCCCTTCAAGTCTCTCTCCGTCACTTCCTCTCTATCACTCACTCTCTTCTGTTTGTGTCTCCATTACACAATATCCTGTCTCTCTCCATCACTCATTCTCTATCCCTCACTCTACTCTGTGTGCGTCTCAATCATATAATATTGTTGTTGTCTCAATTCATCACTCCCTCTCCCCCTTGTGTGTCAATCATATAATATCCTCTTTGTGAATAAATCCCATCAGCCCACCACTTTGATGGAGCATCGTCATCTGGGAATTAGTGGAATGAAATCTGTGTGCCCAGACCAAAAGTGGAATGGCTGTATAACACTAGATTTCTTTCCAATAGTTGGTTTAGCCAAGGTACTCTCAAACCAATGGTACCGATGGTGTGCAGTGCAAAAGTGAGTGTGAAAATTAAAAATGACTATAAGGACATAAAATATGTTTATTGGAAATCGACAAATGTCAAGATTAAAAAGAATCAGACAGTGTGAAAAAATCACTATCCTTTAGCAATAGGTGGAAGGTCAACATGTTTCAGCCGTGAGGGTAGCAGTGACCGGCTTTTGTCAGGACCTAAAAGTGATGGAATGCTACTGCAATAATATAGACATTGTTTGACACAATTGTCAACAGAATTAATCTTAAGAAAAACTATACATCAATGGTTGTGAACAACCCTACCAGAACCTGGTGTATCCCGTGGTATCAGGTAGGTCCGAATGTAATCTTCTTTCCTAAGACATTGGCACAGGGAAGCCATGGATCCTTAATACTCACACCAACTGTAACTCTGAACGAGTGATTTATATGATCACATGCCCCTGTGCGTTGAGATACATTGGCCATACTACACAGAAAATCAAACTTAGAATCAGCGAACATAAAAGCACGATTCGCTGTAATAAACAATCCACGTTCCTTACCAACCATTTTCTGGCATTTGAACACAAAGCAGATGAGATGCGGTGGCTGGTGTTAAAACGCCCATTCATTCCACCACATGTCAGTGACATCTCATGCTTTCTTTTCATAAAAGAGCAAAAGTGGATTTTTAAACTGAAATGCGATACCAACGGTCTAAACGACAATATTCCGTGGGTCTCCTTATGATTTCACCACTTTCATGTGTATTACAATTCCATTTTGGCTTTATAATATACAAGAGGCTATATATGACATCTTTGGTAGGCACAATCTGCCCTATCCCTTGATATATCATATTATTATATCATATTAGTTTCACTTGAGTACCGTCCCATAGGAGGCCTTGGTCTTATAGTGCTCCCTGGTTGTTGTGCCATATCGCAGGGCTTTATTTTTGTAGGGCACCTCTACAATGATATACTGATACCTTTGGGTGAATGCGAGCTACATACATGGTACACTCCGCACTTGAGGGAGCTTACACATTCAAATGTGTAGTCTCTATTACCAAGATTTGACCTAAACGTAGGGTCATATGCACGAAGAGCTATTGATGCACATTTGAGGTAGGACTGATCATTACTCGTGCATAGAGAAAAATATATAAATGAATCATGGAACAATCTTTCAATTATGACAATCTCCCCATGGTTTAGGTAGTCAGCTCTTGCAAGCACTCCTCATCACGGTAATAGATTTCTCTGGTTGCCATGAGCTATTTATCGAAAGCGGACGTCTGAGTCTGCTCGAGGAGTAGTAGCACTGGGATTACAACGCGCACTGATCTCTACCTAAGCGCATGCGCATTTACCGACTACTGGATAGTCCAGGAGCATGTGCGGCCTACTAAGGAAGTGTGGCAGACGGCGCGCATGCTTACTGGTCATGTAAGCGTGAAAGTTAAAAAATTGCTCTTGCACTGATTTTTAAACATAGAGCAATTTTTTTACTTTCACGTCCTCTGGTTAGGGTGGGCCTTAGCGCGCCCATACCGCCGAGGTACACGATACACGGTCCTGACGAATGCCCATGTAAATCACACACGTATTAGGGCAGAAACATGTTGACCCCACTATAAGTGGAAACTCCCATCATAATCTGTGGTAGTTCTCCCACACATATCTTTTAACCATGTCTAAACTGACCAGTGAATAAAAAATGTTTTGGTTGGCACAGTCTTAGACATTTTTAACATCACTTTTCACATCACTGTCACAAAATCCAGCTCCGCAGTAATCTGGCGTTGTAGGACACCAAGGAGGCATTCAGCTTCTCCTGGTGGGCCCGATGATGAAGCATGTCACCAACCAGGTTGGTGAGTGAGGGCGTCCAATAAATCCCTATATGGTTTCCACTGTGTCCATAAAAGGGAATTTCTTACAGTCTTTGCCTCTGTGCTCTAACACAGACCTCTTTGCGCATGACACTCTTTCTTTGTTTGACATTTTTCAGTCTAGGCATGCGTGGAATCACCAACGTTAGAAACGCTGATCCAGACGCCGGTCGCGTCATGTGCTCAGTTTACCAATCAGCTTCTAATCATTCGCACAACTAAGCCAATCAACGGCTGTATTTAAAGAGGGTTGACCTTCTGCTCGGTACCTCCCCTTCCGCTTGGTCTCATACCGGAGGTACCGATGGATAGGTAAGCAGCCTACTAGCGCTTTTATCACCAGTCTGCTCCTCTGTTTTGACATTAACATGCAATATATGTGTGAAAAAGATTTAGTAACCTCTGACAGGCCATGGGTTTTTCTTTCTTTTGTTCTTTTTCTTGGCAATACACCTCTTGTTTAGAACCCTCTGCCTACTCAGTGTCAAGCTAGGGTTTTTATGCAATGAACCCTATGTGTAGATTCATATGTCTACTTTATGCAACATAGATGAGATCTGCTGGGTATATATGGTCTTTGTATGGACCAATTCCTATATATATCAAATATCTAACATACCAACATCAGCTATCCTTTTCGATCTATAGTTCCCTGGTAGATCGTTAGAATCTCTAAAACACTTAAGGTTTATTTTTAATCAAATACTTTTGTGTGGTACAATAAGGAACATTTCTGAGCTCCTCATCTGCGTTCCTTTGCTTTACTCACAAACAGAGCAGGGCCTCATTCACCGAGCAGTTGCCGGGTGAGGTGAGGCTTACTCCCACTAAAAGCTGGGTGAGTATCTAAATGATTTTGTAAATATAATCAGGTCATGCAGGACCTGGCCATACTGGCTACTCTTTGGGCCTATTTTTCTACCTTAGAAACAATTATTAATCTGTATATTTTGCTCAAGAGGATTTGTTTTCATCTATTAATATCACGTATTCACGCTTATACACTATCTTAGGAAAGAAGATTACATACGGACCTACCTGATACCACGGCATACACCAGGTTCTGGTAGGGTGGTTCACAACCATTGATGTATAGTTTTTCTTAAGATTAATTCTGTTGACAATTGTGTCAAACAATGTTTATATTATTGCAGTAGTATTCCATCACTTTTAGGTCCTGACGAAAGCCGGTCACTGCTACCCTCACAGCTGAAACATGTTGACCTTCCACCTATTGCTAAAGGATAGTGATTTTTTCACACTGTCCGGTTGTTTTTAATCTTGACATTTGGACGATTTCTAATAAACATATTTTTTGTCCTTATAGTCATTTTAAATTTTCACACTCACTTTTGCACTGCACACCATCAGTACCATTGGTTTGAGAGTACCGTGGCTAACCAACTATTGGACAGAAATCTAGTGTTATACAGCCATTCTATTTTTGGTCTGTGCACACAGATTTCATTCCACTAATTTCCAGATTACGATGCTCCGCCAAAGTGGGGGGCTAATGGGATTTATTCACTGAGCCCGGGACCACTCAAATCATTTGTGTCTGATGTTTTCATCCTCTTTAAGCTTATAAGACAGATTTGGTGAATTGACCTATAATCTCTTATTCTGTATTTTGTGTATCTGATTAGGGGTGCAGAGATTATAGGGTCATTAAATATTATCCCCTAGACCCCCTTTCTCAAAGTGTGTTTTTATCCTATTTTGTGATGGAGACACAAACAGAAGAGAGTGAGTGATAGAGAGGAAGTGATGGAGAGAGACTCAAAGGGCATCATCTGTCACCTGAACCAACAGACCAAAACCATTGAAGAAGCACCAACAGCCTCGGAAGCAGACCTGCGGACAGTGGAGTAGGCAGACCTTTTGCCTCCCCCCAAGACATGTACCCTGTGGAAGTCCTACATGAAGAGGTCAACCGGAGGGGCCCCTTCTACGTATCCTGCAGGGGGCCCCCTCAAGTTTCGTTAAGCCACTGCTCTCCATCACTTCCTTTTTCTCACTCACTCACTCTCTTCCCTGTTTCTTGCTTTGTCGTTTCCTTCCCCTTTTATCTTTATCTCTCGCACTCTTTCCTTCCGTTCTCGACCACACAAAGTTCTCTTCTCCATCACTTATGTCAACTCCTGTCCCCATTGTTCTCTTTCTCTGTTGCTGCCTCTCTCTGTTCATCACTCCTTTTAGTCCGTCTCCTCCACCCACCCTGTACTCACTCGTCTTTTTCTCGATCACTTCCTCCTACACTCCCTAATTGGCTCCATCCATCCCTCTCCGTCTCTCTTTCTGAGTCCCTCACTTCTCCTTGTTCTCTCCCCGTCCCTGTTCTTCGGTGCCCTCGCTCCTGCAGTTTTTCATGTCATTCTCTTTCTGTAGTCTTATTTCCCCATCACTTTCTTCGTCCTGTACACTCTCTCCTCAGTGCCATCTCTTCTATCTGTTTCTCCTTTATCCGCTCTCGGGTGTCGACCTTTATTTCTCTTTCTGTCCTTTCTACAACACTCTCTTTAGTTTCTCTGCACATCTTTCCTAAGTGTCTATCTTTTTTCTCTCTCCCCCGATCTCCTTATTCTGCGCCTCATCAGGGGTAGTAAGCTCTATATAAATACAATTCCAGTGACTTCTGTAATGGGCGGCTGCTCCCTCTCTCTCTGAGTTGCTCTCTCCTCTCCACCTCTCTCTCCTCGCCTCTCTCTCCCTTCTCGTTCTACGTCAATCAACTCCTTCATGCTCTTCGGGACTTCTCTTATCTGCCTTCTGTTCACTGATCACCCTCCCCAGTCTGTCTCTTTCACCATCACTTCATCACCCCAAGCCTGAGCATATCCCTTACCTCCCTTTTTATGTCTTGTCTTCGGGCTGCCGGTGTCTCGATACGATGTTCTGCCATCTGTGTTCTACCTGGTATGTCAGAAAAAAGACCGGAAAAGAGACGTAATGTACTTAGCAGCTCTTTTCGTTCGAACTCAGATAGTTCTGGGTTAATGGGTAGGCGTTCTAAAGTTGAACCCTCTTCTCGAGACGGCAGGCTGAAATGTGTGGTCTTGGGTAGAGGACCGATACATTTCTTTAGGATATTAATATGGAAACACTGCTGTCGCGCTGGGGATATCTGTAGCCTGTATGTTTTTTTACCCAGTGTGTCTGTGACCTGATATGGCCCCATCCATTCACGCTTAAATTTCTGGGCCGAAGAGGGGAGTAAAACCAGAGCCCAATCGCCCTTTTTCAGGGTTCTCCACCTTTTTCCCTTGTCATAATGATATTTTTGTTTTTGCTGGGACCTCTCCAGGTTGGAGTAAGCTAGATCTCTTAATTTCCCTAGTTTTGATCTCAGTTGTTGTGTGTATTCCAACAGGGTCTTTTGGTCGGTAACCTCCTCCCTTTCCCAGGCCTCTTTTGTTATCTCCAGACAAGAACGGGGTGACGACCATAAAGAAGCTCTAAGGCGGAATACCCTAGGCTACTTTGTACCTGTGCCCGAAGGACGTACAGGGCCAAGGGCAACAATCTATCCCATTCCTTGTTCTCTAGGGTCAACATCTTTTTCAGGGTAGCTTTGAGCGACCTGTTGTATCGCTCGACAAGTCCGTCTGTCTGCGGGTGATAGGCCGAGGTGCGTATATGACAGAGGTCAAGCATGCTGCATACCTCTTTCATCATCTTTGAAACGAAGTGCGTACCATGATCAGTCAGGATCTCCCTGGGGAACCCCACCCTAGAAAACAGTTCTATTAGTTTCTTGGCTACGTTTTTAGTGGTCGGGGAACTTGGTGCAAAAGCTTCTGGGAATCTGGTGTTGTAGTCCACCACTACCAGAGCGTAAGTGTGTCCTCGTGCTGTACGTGGAAGAGGGCCTTTTAGGTCCATCCCAACCCTTTCGAAAGGGTTCCCAATCACTGGTAGGGGCTGGAGGGGGACCGCAGGTGGCCTGTACATGTTCTTCTTTTGGCACACCTCACATTGTTTGCAGTACACCTCCGCCTCCTTATAGATACCCGGTCAAAAGAAGTGATTAACAATGTTTTGGGTGGTCTTCTCAGCCCCTGAGTGTCCTGCTGTTAAGTGTGTATGGGCGTAAAAGAGTATTAGCTCTCTGAACGGTGCTGGCACTACCAGTTGTGGGGATTCGTTAGGTTTCCCTTCCCTGTATAAGAGGTCATTATTAATCAGAAAACGGGGTATGTAACGGAGGGGGAGGTCTGTGCTACATGAGCCGATTCCCAGGCATTAAGGAGGGTTGGGTCATTAGCTTGAGCGAATTTAAAGCTTCGGTCTAAGACCCAGGGTTCAGACGTTAGATAGGTGTTTTGTGGCTTCTTTTCTCTTTCCCTGATTTCTGTTTGGAACATGGAGAGGAAGTCCGGATTGTCTACCCCAGTAATCAGATCCTCCGGGAGGGAGTCCACCACCCCTACCATAACAGAACAAGGGGCTCTTCCTAATGGGTGGAGGGTCAGGTGTGCCACTGGATATGGCTTAACATCCCCGTGCACACACCGGATATGCACCAGAACCCTGGGGTTTGTTTGGGAGGGAAGCACTAACTCCTTTTATATAACGGACTGCCTACACCCTGAGTCCAACAGCTCTTTTATGTATTTCTGGTTCACCAATACCCGTACATAGAAGGAAGGCCCCATCTCCGCTGTGTACATCACTGCCTTGGGGATGTACCCGACCTCCATCGGTTCTTCCGTTCCCCTTTTCCTGGGGCACTGTCGAGCGATGTGCCCCCACTCCCCACACTCGAAGCATTGGGGTCCCCTTACAGGCACTACATCCATCCGTACGGGTCTTGGCTTTAGATACTCAGGACCAGGCTTGCCCTTTCTCTCTGGTTTCGCAGAAGGGATGGACTTGGGTCCTTTATCTGTGTCCCATGGAAAGGAGCGAGGTTGGGCTCTTGCATAATTGGAGGCCATTTCTATGGCTTGTGTTACCGTGAGTCCTGAGTGCTGCCTCAACCACTGTTGTGTCCCATAAGGTAAGGCCTCCATGAACTGTTCGAGATATATACTCAACATGATATCCTCCTTGCTGAGGCTTTCAGGCTTCAGCCACTTATCAGCCGCCATCTTGAGACGTAGAAACAGAGTCTTGGGATTCTCTCCTGTTAACCCCCTCTCCTTTCTGAACCTTATTCTGTATGCTTATGCATCCATCCCCAAATTATCCAAGATCACTTCCTTTATGTCTGCATACGGTGTGCCCCCAGTATGGTTGGCAACCTGGTAAGCCGCTTGTGCTTCCCCAGTTAAGAGCGGAGCCAAAAAGAAAGGCCATTTGTCCTCTGGCCATCCGCAGGACCGTGCTGCCCTTTCAAAGTTCGTGAGAAATGCGTGAGAGTCTTAACCTGGTATGTATTTTTGTAGAGACACCCCGGCTGGATGAGGTGCCATACTTCTTCTCTCCAGGGGTGTAGGGGCGGGGGGGTTCTGGACAACTTTCTGTAGCCCTTCTATCTGGGCGCTGATTGTGTGTTTGAACAAAGTCCTATCGGCGTCTGCCGTGGTTATCTGCTGGCTCACGGCCCATTCCAGCTTTTGTTGCCCCTCAATCAGGTGCTGAATGACCTGATCCATCTCGGTTGACTGGATAGAGGGGCCGGATCCCACTTCTGACACCACTTGTAGCATGGGGTTAGTGACAGACCGGAGACCTTTCTTAGGTATACAAGGTTTTATTTTTAACAAAGCTCTTCTACTGCGGGAAGTTAGTCTTTCTCTGGCGAATCCTGATTGGTCCGTGGTTGCAGCGCAGGAATACGATGTAGATGCGGGGATCCCTTGTCTGCTGTTGATGGTACTTCCTGAGTCCTCCGTCCGGTTCTCGACGTCGTCCAGCCCAAAAAGAGAACCAACAAAGGGAACGCCGTCAATGAACAGTCAGAGCAATAATTGCCCTTGGGGAGACGGGAGTGCAGAGGACACCGCTGAGTAGTGCTATACAAAATATTTATGGTGTCGGGGTCTGAGGGAAAAGGTGAAAGGAACACGGGGAGGGAAAACAGGGGAAGGGAGTCGGGCAAGGGATAAAGGGAATGAGACCGGGAAGGAATACAGGCAAGGGAAAGTTGGAGGAAGGGCTAGGGATTTATACACAGCGTATTTACACAGGAGGTCCTTCTCCCCTTCTCCCCACCCAGGCCGACAACCGTCGCTGTACCTGTGAAAGCCACACTCCTCCCTCAGGAGTGTGGCATGGCGCTTCGCAGGAACGTTGGCCTCCTGGCTGAACTTCTCCGTCTTTTTCCTCGCTCCTCCGCTCTCCACGCACTTAGCCTCCTCTCACGACCGCCTCTCTTCGACCACCTCTCTCTCCGCCTTCCTCCTCCGGGGTGACGTTGCACACCATATAGAGAACTTCCTGGTTTTTGTCCACTCCAGATCCATGGACGTCATATGGGGGTGTGGTTTCGCTATCACCGTCAAACGCCCAATTAAAGGCGCCTTCTTCATTTTCGATGATGTTGCCGTTGTGGAGTAGCGGCTCAGTATCCCAGTCTCTCTGAAGGGAAGGAGGCGAGGCAGAGTCAGCGGAGGCAGAGTCAGCAACCCACCAGTCAGTCTGGGTATGCTCCCTCCCCACCTCGCTACACCCACCCCCTGCCAGTCCTGACAGCAGGGGTAGCATTCCACCCTCCTAGAGGAAGAAGACATGTAGTTACTTGTAAACCCGGTTAAAGTTAAACAGAGCCTCAGCATCACAAAATGGATGCTGCTGCCACAGACACGAGTCTGCCCTCTTGCTGCTGGACGAAACTGCGGCAGGGGAGGCCTGGACAATAGGTTTTCTGTCCAGGGAGGTGCTGGCACCTCCCCAGACAGACTTTTGTGTATTGGGGCAGAGAGGGCTGCATTCCGTGAATGCTAGCCAGACACCGCCTGGGGCACACTAGGTGCTCCATGCATTTCTCAGTTCAAACCAGTTGCTGGGGCACTCTGCCCCCGCTCTGGGGCGAAACTGGACAAAGGGAAAGGGGTGTAACCACTCCCCTCCCAGTTCCACCCATAGGAGGGACCTTAAAGGTAGTCCAGCCCCTAAACTTAGTATAAGTATAGGATCCCAGTCCCTAGGAATTTAGATTACCCTGGACAAAACTCTGAAACATAAATCCTGGACCTTCGACATTCCATTTCGGCTGGAAGACGGAAGACATCTCCCTTGTGGTCAAGGAGTGACCACCCTGTTCAAACAGGCACCAACAGCAACTTTATTGGTCTGCATTTTCGTGGCTGCCGCCAGATCCTGAAGAATCTGCAATACAGGACATAGACTTCCAGACATTTCTGACCACGACCTTCGCTCACAGCAAAGCTGAGACCTGTGGCAGACACGAGAGACGTGGGACCGGAAATCCTGGACATCCTGCATTTTGCAAGCTGCAACTCACTTCATGAGGTATCTCGAAGTTGTGCATTAGGGTACTGGAAGCCTCAGTCCCAAGCACCATTTGCTCTGAAGCTCAGAGGCCCCTACTCCATGAGTGTCCCGTGGGCCCCACTTTTGCATTTCAGTGTGACGCATCTTTGTGGTTCCTTGTCTGTTGGCTAGTTAGCCCCCCAAAGACTTTCTTTTAAATCTAACTTGCTTTCCTAGTTGCTCCGGGCTTGCTCCAGCGTCCCTAAAAAGGAGAAGTGCCCCAGACCTTTCTGGTCTGCACCGAAGCCAATCTTGACATCTTGCATGGATTGCGTTTGCCAAGGCTTGTTGGGTCTAATCTGGATACCAACACTGCAGTCTACTAGATCCTTTGTGTGACCGCTCGAATCCAGCTCCTGGTTGTCATCGACGCCTCCTGGACCTCGTGGCTGAAGAGACAAACTTCACCTTTTCACCTGAAATCACCTGACATTTTCTGGCAGTTTCCCATCACCATCCTGGTCACTGGCTAGTGACCCAGACTCTGTCCCTTCTGCTTTCAGGTTCTTCACATCTCCAATCCACCCTTGGATCCTCTGGTCACCTGCAGCACTTCTTTGCAGCTCTCCATTGGAATCGACGACGAAACCCGACACAAAAAGACACCTATGCACCTGGCTTCCCTAGATGAGGTAACACGAGTACTCCGGTGCTCCCGTGGGTATTGACTCTTCAAGTGTCCTAGTCTAAAAGGGTTTAAACAAAAAAAGAGTGTCATTCCTGTAATTAAAACCCAGGAAACATGAACACAGGAGTACAAAACCAACTAGGTTTGTATAGAAGGCCCTCAATCACCAACCTGGTTGGTGACATGCTTCATCATTGGGCCCCACCGGGAGAGGCCGAATGCCTCCCCAGTGTGCTACAACACCAGATTTACTACGGAGCAGGTTTTGTGAAGTGATAGGTGAGCTAGTGGTGGTGTTAAAGATAAAAATGTCTAAATTGTATCACAATTTTTTTTTTATTGGGTGATCAATTAGACATAATAAAAACAATGTGTAGGAAGAAAGCCAAATAGATTGTTTGACTGCTTCCTTCTAAGTATAATAGGGTCAACATGTTTCTGCCATGTATGGTGTAAGTTTATCAGGCATTCTTCAGGCCCAAACGTGGACTAGACCTCGGCAGTATGGGCGCGCTAAGGCCCACCCTGACCTGAGGGCATGTGTGTGAAAAAATGTGTAAAAAGTGCAAGAAAAGGAAATTTCTTTCGAAGGTAGCCTCAATCTCAGAGGAACCAATTGCACCTGAAAAGGAAGACGACAAAGACACACATAGAAAGAAGACATAACAAACAATTAGCTATTGTTCTCTGGTCAAGAACATGTCTAATGTCTGCCATACTCGTGGTTCATTTTGTGCTCAAGGTTGTTAAGATCACCGTAATATTTAGCGATATTGTTTACACCAGAACGATGTGAAAGTAGCTGGCCTCTGTAATCAGACCAAAGGCTGTGAATCTTAATTATACCAGGGGTACACTAAAAAGATCACATGCACGTCGCCAAAAGCGTTTGGCGATACAATATGTGGTTAAGGAATCAATGGACCAGAATGGCTGGCAGCTTCCCATCACCATCCTGATCACTGGCTAGTGACCCAGACTCTGTCCCTTCTGCTTTCAGGTTCTTCACATCTCCGATCCACCCTTGGATCCACCCAGACACTTTTCCTCTGGTCGCCTGCAGCACTTCTTTGCAGCTCTCCATTGGAATCGACGACCAAACCGACACAAAAAGACACCTATGCACCCGGCTTCCCTTGGTGAGATAACACGAGTACTCCAGTGCTCCCGTGGGTATTGACTCTCCAAGTGTCCTAGTCTAAAAGGGTTCCATCGCAGTTCACCTCCTTGTACCTATAATCTTTAAAATTGTAACTTGTTATTTCTCCATAGAAAGCCAATGGTAACCCGCGGCTGTGTTTAGACACTGCACGCGTCTCCCGTGGGCCTCCTACATCCTAACCTTTGGTTGTTTCTAGAAGCCACAGCGATTCCACAGGCCCTAGGCCTACTTTCTATTCCACATGTGGTGCTTATACCACTATTTTAGTATATGGTTTGTGAGGCCCCTAGGGCATAACGTATACTGTGAAACTTACCATATGCTAATTAAGTTCCTTGTATTGTACTTTTACCTCTGACCTCATAAAGAGTCCAGAGGGGTTGTGTTTAGAATAAATACATATATATTTGATATATATCTTGTGTGGTGTGCTTTAATTTGGTACTCAAGAGATTATAAATGGTAAAACAACTCGCTTAACTCGCCTCTAAAGTCTTAGCCTGAAGGCTGCTCTCCACAGCTACCACTAGGATAGCTTTCCATAAGGTTGACTTTACAACCTACCATCAATAAGGGTCGTTTGAACTGGTGCAAGGTGCCCACTAGAATAGTGGACATCATATACCAGGCCAACTTCTCACAATAGGGAGCTGAGTGCAGATCAGAATCTTACTTCAAGTTTTAAAAAACGTAGAAATTCACTGAAAACAAGAAAGGTTAAAGTAACACTATAGTTAGGAATTGCTATAATATTTTACTTTACCTTTGAAAATTTTTTGGGAAATTCACTGAAAAAAAAACCAACATTAGAGGGACCTTATAGTTTGGTGAAAATGTCAGCTAAAACATACAGTTGGAAATTAACCCCTTGTATGCTGATGACGGAACCGCTCCATCATCAGCTGCGGTTGCGCTGTTCTGATGGCGAAGCGGTTCCGTCATGGCCCGCCCACCGCTCATGTGCGGCGCGAATTCCGCGCCTGCGCTGAGCGTTCTATTTAGCAGGCGGGGCCATGACGGAACCGCTCCATCACAAGCACAGAGCAACCGACGCTGGTGACGGAGCGGTTCCGTCACCAGCATACGCCCGCCGCTCTTCCACCCCGCCCCCTTAGCACTGCGGCGGAATAGCCGCCGCAGTGAAGGGGTTAACAAAAGCACTGATATTCACCATTTTTAGTTATCTCAAGTAACTATACCTCATGCCCTAAAGTAACTATAACTCACGCCCTTGCCATGCACTGCTAATTACCTTACATATTATATCACTCGGCATGTTTTGGTAAACTCCACATGTTAAAAAAAATCTCCCTCTTTCTCCCCACGGAATCACTAAAGACAGTGACGCACGCCTTAATCACCTTGCACCTGGACTATGCGAACAGTCTGTATGTGGGACTTCCTGCCTACCTCCTTCACAGGCTGCAGATCGTGCAGAACGTCGCAGCCAGGCTGATCTGTAAGGTCCCCTATCGACATTCCATCTCACCCCACTTGAGGAAATTGCATTTGCTCCCGATCACTGCTCGCGTCAAATTCAAGGCCCTGGTACTAGTTTTCAGGGCTCTGAACGGAAAAGGCCCCAAATACCTTAGACACAGACTAAAACCAGTCCATTCTTCTCTTAACCTTACATCAAACCACCTTCGCCTTCTACTCCCCCCCAGATTCCGCCTTGTGAGAAAGGGTGGTAGAGCTTTTGCAGTGGTAGTATCAAAACTGTGGAACTCCCTACCCATCAGCCTCCGTCTTATTGACATCGAATCTCAATTCAGGGGCAAATTAAAGACCTTCTTATTTTCTGGCTGCTAAATTTTCTCCCTCGGTTCGCAATCCTAAGCGCCGGGACACCCCCGTTGGGGGTAGCTGTGCGCTCAACAAATGTCAATAATAATAATAATAATAATCACTCATGACGTTTTATGACATCATTGATAACATCACGGCAACATCTGAAATAACAAAATTCATAACAGCACTGTGCATGGTGTGGATACCTTCCTGAAAAAAAACAATCCATAGAGATATAGTCCTCTTTGCATGTGTGTTGCAGAATGCAGCACACATGTAAAGAGGAATTAACAAGCAGAAATAAAGATATTTCTCCTTGTTAGGTTCTGTCAGTTAGACACACCATTTTGGTTCAGGCTCAGGTTTGCGTTACTTTGGTTTGCGTTACTTTGTATTTACTAAACCATGCAAAGCCACATAATGTGGGTTTGCATGGCTTAAAAAACGCCAAAAAGGATTTTGAGTCGAGCTGTGCCACAAAAGGGGCAGACCCCAGCGCAAAATCTTAAGACATCTGGGCTGTGTGTTTGAATCCTAGTCTTTCCGATCAGCTTCTACCTTTAGTTGGGGAATAGTAACACTGTAGTACAGTTTGCTGAGGCATGTTTTATAGCGGTATATAGGCATTCTATTATCAGTTATTAATATGGTCTACAATTAATACCTTTGAGTGGTAATTCAGGTAAAACTTAAGATATAAAAAATATACTGTGCAGGGAGAGTTCCCATTTGAGTCTGAAAACCACAAAACATAGCTTGAGATTCACTTGTAACAGTTTCAAAGGAATGCGGCCTAGAGTATTAGCCGGTGCCTGAGATTAACTCAAACATCTGAGCCATGCCTCCACTAGTTCCCTGTATGATGGAGATCTGACTTCACATCACCGGGGTGAGCCCCAACAAGGCCGAAAACAGGCCTGGAATCAATGTTGTCCCCTTGTAGGTTGAGCAGTCTAGCTTCTGGGGCTGGACTGTTCTCTTTGTGGGTGAGACGGCGGGATTTTCAATCTCTTATCTGATTACTCTAGATCTAAATCCCCACCTAGGTCGACTGAATCTTTGTTGCCTGTCATAGAGTAAAAAGCAATCCACTACCAGGTTAATCAAACCAATAATTGGCACGACTCTGAAGAACCACTTACCACGAATAAGTTTTAAAGTTTTATTATAAAGCCAGAGATAACTGGAGATACAAACATCTCAAAATAAGGTTCAAAAGGTATACTGGCACCAAGACAAACATGAATTCTCTAAACGATCTTAGGCGACAGAAGAATATCACCAAAACTAATTCAAATATCAGCAAGTTTGCAAGAATAGACACAAGTTGTAACTTAAGCGTCATTTACAAAAAGAGAAATTCAGGTTAGACTGTCCCTACACTAGACTAAGTGACATCCCTACTTAGCAGAATCTTAACCTAAAAAGGTGTCAGCCGTGGTGACTTCCAAAGAAGTGCACTCACTTTCCCTTAGTCTCTGGTGTAAATCTGTGCATCGCAGTCATGCCCTCTCTGCCTACCCATCCTCTCTCTAAGGGTCCTCAGGCCATCTGCTCTAACTCCACCCCAGGGTGCTGTCCCTAATACAAAATCACAATTACAGTTGAAACGCCCCTCAGAGACGCCCCTCACGTACACCTCTCACGTGGTGTCGGTTCTGGCTTTTTCCATACTGATACTCCTCTGGGCTTCTTGTTAGCGTTGACCTTGCTTCCCAGGCTTCTTCTCGGCACGCCGGTACCCCCCAGGAAATTCCTGAAGCCTCCTCCAGGCCTGTTCCTGTCTCCCAGGACAGAGCTCTATTCATCACTCTCTTGATTGGAACCCCCTCACACCTGCAAACAGACACTCATGAATTGGGCCCCAAATTCCGACTTCCAGTTTATCTCTCAAGTCGTAAAACTTCGAACATGGTCGGCAATTTATGCTTAACAAGACCCGAATTTAACTAGCACATGCAGATCAAAGAAGCGACTTTATCTTTCCAGGCCTACTAAATTACTTGCAACAGGCCTGCACTCCGTGAACCTTTATTTCTTAAACTAAAACAAATTCTAACCTATTACACTCTGGTTATATGAAACACTTCTACAAAACATAATTTTAACGTATGATCCATAATATTCTAAATAATAGTAATCCATCTTATGTGAAACTGTAAGAGCACGTTTTCGTTCTTCATACATTGCCATGAGGCCTGCACATTTCTACGTTTGGCAGCATTACATTTTCTTCTGCAACAGTCACATAACATGGAGTCTAATAGCATTCTAACATTTCTAAACATTACTACATTAGCTTCACACTCTAAAATATGTATTCTACATTGATTAAACACTCGTGAGTATGTGCATTTCTATATATTTTCGACACTCTTAGGTACTTTAACTAAATTCGTGCATCTTACATGTAAATATGGTGTACTTATACATTTTACTCAAATTGCGCTCTCTCAGTTCCCCCCTTTGATGACCTCTAGGGGTCATCACCATCACAACACCATCATTTAAGGAATGAATCGAATCAAACAGAACTCGTTGCAATGCTCCCTCGTTTTATCATTTCTAGAGCCCTCAGACTCCTGTATTGGTTATCCTGCATCGCAGCTAATCTCTGCTCCTGCTCTCTCATGGATCTTTGCAACCTATTTGACCTATACCATTGATACAGTCTCACTAATCCCCACAATATGATTACACAGATCACTATTATGATGATAGGTTTCAGTATGTACCAAATGAAGCTTTTCCCCAGATTGGCGAACCAACCTCCAACTTTACCCATTCCGTGACCCACTTTTTCCCACACATTTACTTTTGACAAATCCTCAATTTCTTGATGGATTTCAGTGATGTTTTGTATGTACTTCTCAAGATGTTTTGAATTGTCTGGAATGTAAGTGCAACATTCCTGGACCTTCAAAGCCTTACAGACTCCGCCCTCTTTGGCTAACAGAACGTCTAGAGCAAGTCGGTTCTGAAGAACCATTGCCCTTATCGATTGCATCTCTCCCTCCACCAGGATTAAAGATCTAGCAGTACTGGCGGATAATCTATCTACAACTGTTGCCAATCTCCTGATCTTGACATCATTCAGTATTAACCCTAGAAGAGGGAACATAGCACCGAATACGTCTCCAACTACCTCAGCATCGCCTACATCCCTTCTCCCTCTTGCTTGAGTTTTTCCCTCTATGATCTCTAAGTCCTTAGCGTGATATATTTTGGGGAAGACAATTGCCAAATAACATGATCCGTACCAATTGTCTGGTAGTTTCACGTAGGCATTTCTTCCACAGACAAAATATACATTCGGGATCACCTGCATTCCCTTCAAGAAATCTTTTGTGTAGTATTCTAACTGGAAGGCATGTTCACAACTTACTTCTCCCACGAATACATTTCCATAGTAGGTTTTACCCCTGTATATACACAACTTCCCTCTTTGTTCTCGATCTAAAGCTATTGGACCATTACTACCCTTTCTTTTGTGTGACTTTTCCTCCTCGGTCCAATCTGTTTTCCACTGCCCTGAAGCCTTTAGAATCTTCTGCCTCCTGTAATGGTCATCCACCTGCCCTATAAACTTTTTCTCAATTTCTGATACCTTGCAGGTCAGATTATTTCTTCGGGCATGTGAAGTATCTAAAGTTTTCCAAGGAATTAAAAATTTCCCTAATCGATCCTCACTCTTATAGTAGTCCCATTTATTCATATGCTTGTAAGCTGGGACTTCTGGTAACACAGCATCGAAATTTGAAAAATAGTATTCAAAGCTATCTCGTCCATAAAATATACTAAGCAATAAACTACATGTAATCCCATAAGTCAACGGAAGATGATGATACCTAATACCTTTGTCTACAGAGGCTGGCAATTGCATACAGACGTAGCAGTCCTTTGCCTCCATGGCGTCAATGTACTCGTACAGTAGCTTAGCATAGGCATTTGACTTAAAGTTTCCCTGTGACTCATCTACGTGCAACCTACGAGCTTCTGCTGCTAGTAAAGCTTTATCCTTTACTGCATTGTCCCCCTTTTTACCAGCAGTAGTAGGTTTCGATGTTACCACAACCTTTTCTTCCTCTGTTGCTTTCGCTTCATTTTCATGTCCTACTATGTATGATACTGTAACTACTAAAATTATAAGAAAAATTACTCCCGCTAAAAGTGTGCCTATTATGCATTTTGCTTTGCGGTTCGGGTTGCCGGCCTCCATTATCTCAAGACAGTGTAGTTTTTGTTTCTTTTTCAACACAAAGTCTTTCTCTTTGTACTTTCAACAGTCTTTCTTTGCTTATTCAGTCTTTTCAAACTACACTTGGAAGCTGACAATCCTTTTTGAAAAAATCAGTCCTTTGAACTACAACAACAGACAACCCTAGCCCTTCTCCGTCAACTAAATGGAAGAGTCCCTAAATTTCTTCTTCTTCCACTTGGCGCTAGGTTATCTTCTCAATCTTGTTTATTTACAAAAGTCTTTAGGTGTCTACAATCACCCGAGTACCAGCAGCTCTAATCACGTATTCTAACAGTTCTAGACGAAGGATGGTCTCTTCGAGCGCTGATACCGTAGTGCCAAAAGTCGGAAATTCTACTCTGTTTAAAACCAGTTCTCTTATTCTGCTCTGGTAAGGAGGATTGGGAATAGTGAGTGTCAGCAACCCTTCAGCTTCAACTCCAGGTACCAACAACGCCACTTCCAACGTTATGATTGGATCAGTGCTGGTCACTGTCACTTCCCTCACCCTCCCGGATCTCCGTGCACAAGACATCTGCTGCCAGGTAGGTCCACTCAGGAGTGGCGTATCTTCTGCAGGGCACGCGCACCCCCCTTGATCTTCTTGGACCCTCCGCTTCTTGATTCTGTGCACCTTCATCCAGGTCTGAGTCTTCGGATATAGGAGCAAGGGTTCTCTCTGGAGTTAACTTCAAGCTCGGCCTCTTCCTTCTTTCAGGCCAACTAGCCTCTCCACGCCTTGTTCTCCTATTTCTTGTCCTCACACTCGACTCCTGATCACTTGCAGCTTGATCAGTGTCTGATTCGTACTCACAGCAACTTTCCCCTTCTGTGGCAACGTCAGTTTCACTGTCGTCCTGTCCTTCTTCCACTTGATCTGACACGCTCCCAGCTTCCTCCGACACCCCTACAGCTTGACTGGTCCCCTCTGTTGATTCTTCGTCCACAGCCGGAATTTCATCCGAGAGAGGAGCTGTTTCTTCCAGGGCTGCTGGAACTCTTCGCGTATGGGAGGCGTGTATCCAGTTGGGCAGCCCTCCACATTTAACAGCAGTATTCGTTGTCAAAATAATCTGGTAGGGTCCGCGCCAACGCACGTCCAAGCAATTCTCCTGACGTGCTTCTTCACCACGACCCAATCACCAGGGCACAGGTCGTGGCACAGGTCTTTGGACGATGGGATTTCAGCAGCCTGCACCTGAAGAGACACAGAATGAATGGCATCAGAAAGTCCCTTGCAATAATCCAGGATCAGATCATCTGTGATATTCAACAAAGCTGCAGTTGGAACTGATGGAAGTCTCATTGCCCTCCCCATTAGAACCTCGTGTGGAGAGAGACCTGTTCTCCTGTCTGGTGTGCTACGTATACTCATAAGTACCAACGGCAAGGCATCAGGCCAGCTTAAGGACGTTGATGAACACACTTTGGCAATTCGGGATTTTATCGTTCCATTAATCTGCTCCACGATTCCTGAAGCCTCAGGTCGATAGCTACAGTGTAACTTCTGATCAATATTCAATGCTGAGCAGAGCATCTTCACAACTTCGCTGTTGAAATGTGTTCCCCTATCTGATTCCAAAGAGGCCGGCACCCCGAAACGTGGTATTAACTCTCTAAGCAACAACTTTGCTACCGTAAGTGTGTCACACCTGCGTGTAGGGTATGCCTCGACCCATCTGGAAAATATGCAGACGACCACCAGAACATACCTGAGGCGGTTGCATTTTGGCATCTCAATAAAGTCTAGTTGCATCCGGTTGAAAGGGCCACCAGACCTCCCAATGTGACTCAATGTAACTGGTGTCCTTTTTCCTACATTCAATTGCTGACATGTTACACATCGCTGACACACAGCTTCTGCGGCTACTCTAAATTTAGGGTTATACCAAGTCTGCCTAAATACCCGCAACATAGCATCTCTTCCTAGATGTACTGGGCCATGTATCTGTCTTGCCATTGGGCTCACTAATTCATTTGGTAACACTGCCCTTCCATCTGCTGAAATCCACAAATCCATTTCACTTTTTACACAACCTGCAGTTTCCCATGTCTTTTTCTCAAAATCTGTTGCATTCTCTTGTATGCCTTTTAAATCATCCCAGGTGTCTACAGTTTCTAGCATCATGGTTAACTCTGTCTTTTCCTGTGTCCCACCCACTTCCACTTCTGTGAAAGAGTATCCTTGCTCTGCACAGTAGCGTGCGACCTCATCAGCGTATCTGTTTCCCTGGGATACAAAATCTGTGTTTTTCGTATGGGCTACACATTTGACAACGGCAATTGCTGCCGGACCTTGTAATGCTTCTAACAACAGTCGTACAAATTCCCCATTTCGAATAGGTGAACCTGAGGAGGTCATGTAACCTCTTTGAGACCACAATTGCCCATAGTCATGAACTACCCCGAAACCATATTGGCTGTCGGTGTAAATGGTGACTCGAATTTTGCTACCTGCTAAACAGGCACGTGTCAATGCAATAATTTCAGCTACCTGAGCGGAGTGTACTCCTTCCAGGCAAGCGGCTTCCACAACTCCGGTAATGGTGCAAACAGCATAAGCTGCTCTCAACTGACCAATATTGTCCCTTACACATGAGCCATCAACAAAGAAAATTTCATCAGGGTCAGTCAACGGCTCATCCACAATATCTGGTCTCGGTTTGGTGCATAGTTCAGTCACATCAAGGCAATCATGATCTTCACATTCTTCATCTTCTATGTCATTAGGGAGTGGCATCAAAGTAGCAGGATTCAAAACAGAGCACCTCTTAAGGGTCACGTTCTCCGCAGCAAGAATAACTTGCTCGTAGCGCGTGAGCCTATTATTAGTCAAGTGCTGTGTCTTGGTCCTGGTCAATAACAATTCCACAGAATGAGGTACATACACCACTAATTGATGTCCCATTACTATGCTCTCACACCTCTCAATGCTGACACCCGTTGCAGCATCGGATTTGAGACATCCGGGCAACGCTGCGGCTACTGGGTCTAAAGTAGCCGAGAAATATGCAACTGGTCTACGGGCATTTCCATGAATTTGGGCTAAAACCGACAAAGCACAACCTTCCCTTTCGCAACAGTAAAGTAAGAATGGTTTTTTGTAATCCGGCATCCCCAAAGCAGGAGCACGACACAAGTCCTCTCTCAGCTGTAAGAATGCCATCAACCAATCCTTGTCCCATGGTACCGGATCACTCACCTCCTTGTGCGTCAGTTTTTGTAAGGGCTTTGCTTTCAGGGAAAAGTTAGCTATCCACTGTCGGCAATAACCAACCATTCCTAGGAACATCCTGACCTCTCTTTGTGTCGTGGGCGAATTCATTTTCATGATCGCCCCTATCCTGTCTGGTGACACTTTCCGTTTTCCTTTTTCAATTCGGTGACCCAAGTACTGTACTTCTGTCAGACAGTACTGTAATTTGCTCGGAGACACCTTGTGTCCATTCTCAGCTAAATGGTTCAGCAAGGTGATGGTGTCTATTTTACAAGCTTCCTCTGTCTCTGACGCAACAAGTAGGTCGTCTATGTACTGGACTAGAACCGAGTTCTGTGGCAGTACTAGACTTTCAAGATTCTTCTTCAGCAGCTGGTTAAAAATCGATGGGCTTTCTGTATACCCCTGTGGGATACGACACCATGTTAATACACGATTTTCCAGCTTAAATGCGAAAAGAAATTGGCTCTCCTCATCTAATAAGATTGAAAAGAAGGCCTGGCAGAGATCTATCACTGTGAACCACTCAGCTTGGAATGGTATCTGAAACAATATCACTGATGGATTCGGTACCACTGGACAACATGAAACAACTATGTTATTAATCTTTCGGAGGTCCTGAACTATTCTGAATTTCCCACTAGGTTTCTGCAAACCCATAATCGGGGAGTTACATGGACTACCCACGATTTCCTTCAGTATTCCCTGCTTAATCATGGAGTCGATCACGGGCTTTATTCCTGCAATCGTCTCCGGAGTCAATTTGTATTGAGGCGCTCTTGGATATTTAACATTTGGTTTTATCATGATTTTCACTGGTTCCAAACCTTTAATCAGTCCTATCTCTTCCCCAGTGAAATCCCACACTTCAGATGACACCGTATCTCTTAAATCCCAAGGGAGCTCTTCCACCGTAAAGGTAGGATACAGTTCTATGCATACTTTTGAATTTGCAACCTTAAAGGGGGCATCATCGTCGTTAGTCTGTACCTCTACTCCCTGAGGCGTACAGTATATTGTGCAATTTAATTTACACAATAAATCTCTTCCTAACAGACACACAGGGCTAGAATCACATACTACAAACTGATGTTCATCGCTGTATTTTCCTATTCTCACTAGTACTGGTTCTGTCAAAGGGCTAGTCATTCTCCTATTTGCGACTCCTACCACTTGAATGGTTTCCCCTGACATTGGCAGGTCCGGAACCACTGCTGATCTCAGAGTGGATCGAGTGGCCCCAGTATCCACCAAGAAGGTCGTAGGACACCCTGCCACTTCGGCCTCCACATACGGTCCCCTTTGGTCCACCTCTAGAACTGCCCCGAGGGTACAGTCCTCCTCTCTACTCACCCGCTGTCCAGTTAAAGGATCAACATAGTAACACTCTTCTCCTCCTACAAAAAGAGGCATCTGTCTATAGGTCTTTCCCCCTGTCGCAATTTTGGGTGGTTGAGGGAACTGGGCTCGAGGAGCTGAGGTCCCCCCTTTGACCACCTTACCCTTGGTTACTGTCATCCCCTTTACTGGAATGGTCTGCACTTCTTCCTCTTCTATTTCCAGTTCTCCATTTTCGGGGTTATAGGGATACTCGCGTTTCCAATGTCCCACCTGGTGACACTGGTGACACTTTGTCGTCTTTTTCAAGGTAGCCAGATCTACTCTAGGTCTCAGATTTTCCTCGTTGTCCCTATTCTGATTATTTGATCTCCTTCCCATGGTCCCTGTTCCCTGTTGCTGCTGTCCACCCTTTCCAGCCGACTGCATCTGAACCAACATCAGCTTCTCCTTAAGTTTTTTTGCTTTTGAATCTATTTCATCACTGCAATACCTTGCATATCTCAAAATTTCATCTAACGGTTTGTTTTGCCAGCAAATTAAATGTTGCTGAATCATCAAACAAATATCAGGCCTCAATCCCAAACGAATTTCGACACAAACTGCCCTATGTCTTTGGGATCCATTACGTCTAGCCCACTGTATTGTTTGAATGTTCTCAGCAATCGCTCATAATACTCATGGACTGTCTCCTTGGCTTCCTGCCTAGTTCGGTCTATTTTCACCCAATCTATGTCCTGCGGTGGCACCTTCTCTTTCAGCCATGTCATTACCCTTTCATATTTCTCCATTACTCTTTCTGACGGTCTATTGGTATGAGCATCTCTCTCTGGTTCTGATGTGGGCCATTCGACACTAACCTTGCATGCTGTCCACAAGTCTCCTGGGACTACAATATCAAATAGGGTGTTCAAGTCAATCCACAGTACTTTAGAGATTTTTACAAACCTCTCTACCTGTTTGTACCACTCCACGGGATTCTCTCTCAGCTTAGGAAAGGAATTGGTAAATGCAGCTAAATCTCCCCTACTCCAGGGCACATGCACATAGCTCCCATTCGCTATTTCTCGCAAAGGGTATGCTTCCATTCTCTGTAGCCCTCCCTCCGGGGACATCACAATTGTGCTCCGCCTGACAGTCCCTTTCTTGGACCACCTTTCTTCCCATTTATCCAGATCTCTCCATGTCCTTATTTCTGTGATCAGTTCCCTTATGTGTGTTTTTAATCTAATTGTCCTCCTCTCATCGAGGTCCTGATCTGAATAATGCAACCTATGATTACCCTGTAATGCCTTTGTTCTCGACAAGTCTACCATGTACCTGTCTGCCAATTCAGATAATTTCTCGTGTACTGCTCTCGCCTTCCGAGTAATATCCTTTGCTATAAACAGTACCTCATCTTGCTCGTACATGTCAATCCTTTCCAAAGGCAACGTGCCATCTATTATCTCATCCAGATCAGATTTTAAACTGGTTACATCGAGCCTTCTTGCCTTTATCTCAGCTTTCAGTGTATTATCTCTAGAGAGTCCATTGACATCTCTCCCATCCCAGCTCCGAGCCCTATGCCTGGGCTCAGGCGAGTTATGGGGAGTCCTCCCATGTTCCCATCTTTCTAGGTCCCATGCAGTTCCATCCCCTCTTGGTGTGTGGTGAAACAATGCTCTATTTCCCACAGTCCCGTTCTGCCCATTCTGCTTGGTTTCTCTAGACGCGTGATAGGACTCTCCATTATTCCCCATGCTTTCGCAATTTTCTTGCTGTCTAGTATCACTCAACACATGATAGGGCCCTTCGCAGCTCCCCATGTTCCCGCGATCCCAATGTTGTCTATTATCGCCAAGTGCATGGTGAGTGCACTTAAAGCTGTCCCTGTATTCTTGCGTCCTTCGGTCTCCCTCACTGTGAATGAGACGAGACGCCCTTCCACACTCTGTGCTCCTATCCTCCTGCTCCCGCCTATTCCCACTATGGAAATGATGTGTAGCTCCTCTACTCTCTTGACTTTTGCCATCGCACTCCTGACCGCTTTCACTAGCTCCGCAGTGAGACAATGCTCCATCGCCTCGACTTCCCCACTCAGCTTCCGCTCCTGACCTATTACTCTGGGTTCCTGTGTTAGCATCCCACTCTCTCAAGTCAGCCCTCAACTCCTTAAAGGACTTCGGCCGTGGTCCCCTCAGATCCATCGGTCCTCTCGGACCCCCCTGATCTATTATAGGATCCACTGCTGAATTCAATGGGGTGCTCCGATCCCTTGGTCCTGGCAACTGCCTTCGAGAATTAATCATATTGTTCCTACTTTCCATTTCTGCTCTCTCTCTGTCTAGCCGCACCTGTTCCTCCTCTCGTGCTTTCTCTGGGTCATAAATCTATACTATAGGACCTATGGTAACAGGTACTTGAAGAGCGTCTGGCAATTGATAGGACTTGGCACGCTCTGTTTCTGGCACCTTTTGTACCACGAACCTTCCGACTACTCTCTGTACTGGACTAGGTTGAGGTTTTTCCTCACCTTTGGTGGGTTCCCAATCTGTTATAGGAAGTGGTCTATACTCCCCTATGCCAACCCTATTTTCCCTTGGGAGCTCCGCACCTTTCATCTCTCTATTGTACGGAGGTGGTCTATCCATCAGTAACCTATTTACCAGGCTATCCTCTGTCTCGCTCTCATCATCCTCTTCTGGTGTTCTTTTATCTCCTGTAACTTCTATCACTGGGTACAGTTTATCTAGTTCAATAGTCTGCACTCTCCATTTCTTGGCTTCCTCATCCCATTTGGCGTCTTGCACTGCCCTTACCGATCGTCTCACTCTTTCTTGACGCCTGTTCTGGTTCCTGTCGTGCGCCGCCCTAATCCACGCATTAAGGGCTTCAAACTGTGTTGGTCTGGGCAGAGGTCTCATTGAGGTCATCACTGCTTTTAACTGGTGCAATACTTCTAATCTAAACGTTCCGTATTTCGGAAAAGTCAGTTCCTCGTTCCCCTCTGTAATCTTACTCCAATTAGAAGTCCACAGTATGGTATGCAACCCAACATTCGTAGCCATATAATGAGCTGGTGTACCCTCTGGCGGGGCCTCTTCCCCGTAATAAGAGTTCCTTCTGTCTCTCGTAAAGATCGCTCTCAAGCATTTAAAACACTTCATGATCAAATCTACAAGTTTCCTTAATTCCCTGCGTTTGTTTACTTCCTGATGACAATCCACCAATCCCAGCGCGGTTCTTGCTAACTGGCCTATCCCAGCGCGGCTCTCTCTGACGTCACTCGTCCCCTTCTCGCAGCAGTTCCCCTCCTTTCTCAGCTCGTCTCCCGGTCATGCATGCGTCCCATTCATACTCTGAAAAATGATTACTTCCGACCAAGCGATCACTTTTCTTGACTGTACGTCCACAGTCTAACTGTAATTGTCACCTTAACTGACGAAATGTCTTTCTGCGAACGTCCAGACAGTCGTCTTAACTGATAGGTTACTTACACACGATAACTTCCGACCAGCGTCCCTTACCCATACACTCACTCTTTCGTTCCCCCTATCTCGGTCCTGCGGGCGAACAATGGTACCTCATGACCCCCTTCACAATGGTCGACAATTACTCTGGATGTCCGATACACCCGAACCACTTAAGCTCTCTCTGAACTTAAGATTTTCACCAGGTTGCCCGCGCTCACAACCCTGCCTCAATCATACTACAGGCATTCAACTCCGCATGACATTACAACACAAATACAACACAGAATACCACAATCTGACAACGCATGACCCTTATTATACTCACTCTCGACCGACTCTGCTGCTTTCTCTCACACCGTCTGCACCTTCTTCGGCAGGTGATTCTTCTGCTGGTCATCTCTCGATCTCTAGGGGCCTTGGGGTAATCTTAACCTAGACTAGATCACCTTCCTCTAGAAGGCAACCATCCTAATTCTGCTACCAACTGAGACGGCGGGATTTTCAATCTCTTATCTGATTACTCTAGATCTAAATCCCCACCTAGGTCGACTGAATCTTTGTTGCCTGTCATAGAGTAAAAAGCAATCCACTACCAGGTTAATCAAACCAATAATTGGCACGACTCTGAAGAACCACTTACCACGAATAAGTTTTAAAGATTTATTATAAAGCCAAAGATAACTGGAGATACAAACATCTCAATATAAGGTTCAAAAGGTATACTGGCACCAAGACAAACATGAATTCTCTAAACGATCTTAGGCGGCAGAAGAATATCACCAAAACTAATTCAAAGATCAGCAAGTTTGCAAGAATAGACACAAGTTGTAACTTAAGCGTCATTTACAAAAAGAGAAATTCAGGTTAGACTGTCCCTACACTAGACTAAGTGACATCCCTACTTAGCAGAATCTTAACCTAAAAAGGTGTCAGCCGTGGTGACTTCCAAAGAAGTTCACTCACTTTCCCTTAGTCTCTGGTGTAAATCTGTGCATCGCAGTCATGCCCTCTCTGCCTACCCATCCGCTCTCTCAGGGTCCTCAGGCCATCTGCTCTAACTCCACCCCAGGGTGCTGTCCCTAATACAAAATCACAATTACAGTTGAAACGCCTCTCAGAGACGCCCCTCACGTACACCTCTCATGTGGTGTTGGTTCTGGCTTTTTCCATACTGATACTCCTCTGGGCTTCTTGTTAGCGTTGACCTTGCTTCCCAGGCTTCTTCTCGGCACGCCGGTACCCCCCAGGAAATTCCTGAAGCCTCCTCCAGGCCTGTGCCTGTCTCCCAGGACAGAGCTCTATTCATCACTCTCTTGATTGGAACCCCCTCACACCTGCAAACAGACACCCATGAATTGGGCCCCAAATTCCGACCTCCAGTTTATCTCTCAAGTCGTAAAACTTCGAACATGGTCGGCAATTTATGCTTAACAAGACCCGAATTTAACTAGCACATGCAGATCAAAGAAGCGACTTTATCTTTCCAGGCCTACTAAATTACTTGCAACAGGCCTGCACTCCGTGAACCTTTATTTCTTAAACTAAAACAAATTCTAACCTATTACACTCTGGTTATATGAAACACTTCTACAAAACATAATTTTAACGTATGATCAATAATATTCTAAATAATAGTAATCCATCTTATGTGAAACTGTAAGAGCACGTTTTCGTTCTTCATACATTGCCATGAGGCCTGCACATTTCTACGTTTGGCAGCATTACATTTTCTTCTGCAACAGTCACATAACATGGAGTCTAATAGCATTCTAACATTTCTAAACATTACTACATTAGCTTCACACTCTAAAATATGCATTCTACATTGATTAAACACTCGTGAGTATGTGCATTTCTATATATTTTCGACACTCTTAGGTGCTTTAACTAAATTCGTGCATCTTACATGTAAATATGGTGTACTTATACATTTTACTCAAATTGCGCTCTCTCAGGGGTGTGCCCAAAACTGATTTGCATGTAGTTGATTCTTGTCTGCTGTGAAACAATGAGCAAAAGACAATGGACTGGAACATGTAATATGAGCAAAAGGGCTGGAAATAAGCCCGGATTAATTACCATTGCTGAAAACAATTCAAGAATTCCATCCATCACATTTTAGTTTTTCTCAATGAGACCCTACGTGACACAGGTGTGCCTGAACACAGGTCTTGTACCTGGGACTTGGGCTGTACGTCACTGATAGGCCCAGAGAAGGCTCCAACCTACTTGTGTTATTGCTCCAGATAAACTGCCTGTTTGAGGTACAGTCTAGAAAGATTTGCATGCGGTGGGTCCGAATAGTAATGACGTAGTGAGCAAAAGAAGACGGACTAGAACGAGGCCCACACCAAATAACTTTGGCTGGAATATTTCAAGTATACATCACTTTTTTTTCCCCAAAGGTCTCAACATCCTACAGTGCTTTGTCCTATGAGTTAAAACAATTGTTATCAAGCGACCAGTGGCATGTTTGAAACCTTCAGCTAACCCAGCAACGTACATGCTGGGGCAAAGGCAATGCAAGGATGCCATGGGCCCCATTGTGGGCAAAGAAAAAGGGCACCCAACACCTTGCTTGATAGGAAAAAATAGGTATCATTTGAGAGCAGTGCTCCGGTGCCACTGCACCTGCTGCACTGTGGGGTGAATGTATGACATTGTTCTGCATTCTGTCCATCACCTGTGGTTTTTGCATTTGTCACCCCGAGTGGGACGGGTATGCTCAGGCGTGAGTCCCATTCTCTCCACACCACTGGATTCAAGCAAGCCGGGCTGAAGACGGCTGGAATGCCAGAAACCGGTCCTCGGAAGCTTGTTTCCGGTCCAGGGAAGGCATGGCTTGGCAGCTCGGGCTGGACTGTTCCCATGAGGCACAGGGTCAGACTGATTTGCATATGGCCATGTCTGAACTGGGGTGGTGTGGAGTGCAAAAAAACGATGGATTTAGGCCCAGATCTCTGTACTGGGGTGAATGTATGACATTGTTCTGCATTCTGTCCATCACCTGTGGTTTTTGCACTGTGGATGGCGAAAAAATCGTAGCTACGCCTGCTAAAACCACAGATCTGGCTGGAGGTGTTAAGCGCCACCTGGGACCCCTGAAAGTGGGCAAAGGGGGCAGCCACTTTTGAAAAGAGCTTGCTTGCATATACATGCCCTTCAAAACTCGTTTTTAGGGGTGTATGTTTGTTGTACGTACAGGCCACAAAAACCCACAAGGTGATCAGTATGGATTGGAATTAAATTTCACGTCAGGGTTATTGCATAAGAGTGTGTTCGCGTCTGTGTGTCTATATATAAGGCAGTGTCCATCATTTCACACTGTGTGACTGTCTGAAACTACCAACCTTCTATAATTTAAGAATATGCATAAAATTGCCAAGCGAAACCTTCGTTTAACATCCATTTATCGGAAATTTGCTATTTCACAGGGACGTGTCATGTTTACTTGTTTTCTTTAGGTCAGGAAATGCAACCTATTGCTTGCAGGCTGCAGGCGGTTGCGCGCAGCACGGGTTTTACCCCGTGAGCTATCTTTCGGTGGAAATAACATATGTGAAAAAAAGCAATGTAAAACTAAACTATTTACTTTCGACTGTAAATTTAAAAAGTCAACAAACAGGAATACCGAACCGCAAAGCATGTAATTAATTAGTGTTTGCTTTTTTAACACCGCACTCCATAGACTGAAAATTGCCAAATAGAACGTACAGACTACAGAGACGGTGAAACAAAAGTATTACAAAGAAGGGATGCATGTGGGGTGTCCCTGTAGTGGTGTGCGTCACACCCCGCAGTCACGGTGCCCTTTGTGCCTCGCGGTGGCTGGGCTCGTGAAGCATCATTAGCTCAGCTCTGGTCCCAGCAGAGCCCCAGCCTCCTTGCACCCGGGAGAAGCGGCGGCCCTTCCCGCCTGCAGGAGGCTGAAAGGCGGCTAAGCAGCTCCAGCCTCCTCCCTCCGCCCCCTAATCCTCCCCGCCGCTGCCGCTGGAGGCAGCTTTCCGCCCGGCAGCAGCCCGTCGTCCCAGCAGGGCTCAGGACAGGTGTCAGCTGGGGTAGCAGCAGGTAGGGGGAGGCAGAGGGGCGTGGGGTCTGGGCTCAGTGGCACTTCTGCGCCAAGTTGGATCTGTTTCTGCAGGGACCCCAACTCGTGCATCGATACAGCAAGACTCAACTTCCGCCCTCCCCACAACCCCGGACTGCTGCTGCGGGGACCTCTCGGCGTTTAGGGGGTCTCCTGCTGGAGGGATCTTGTGACTTTAGGATTTACTGTTGGAGGGGTCGTGTTACTCTGGAATCTACCGCTGGGCGGGTCTTGTGACTTTGGGATCTGCCAGCGAGAGGGGTCATAATGACAGTGGGATCGCTGGCTGCAGGATCTATTGACTTTATGATCACCTGCTAAGGGATCGTGCCTGCTGCTGGCTCGATCGTGTGACTTTGGCACCTGTTGCTAGACAGATCTGCCCACCTTGGATCTGTTGTTGGGGAGGACTTGTGAGTGTTGGACCTGCAGCTGGAGGGGTCTTGGGAGTTTGGGGGTTGCTGCTGTAGATGTGATGTGACTTTGCGGCCTGCTGTCAGAGAGCTTGATAGAGACTTTAGTGTCGTGCGGTTGGTGCACCTGCTGCAGGAAGTTCTGGGCACTGGTCAAGCAGCGCGAGGACTGCACGGGGAGCCGCAAAGGCGATCGGCAGTGGCGCTGTTGGGCTCTTGCAAGAGGTTGGAGCTCAGATCAGACACCCGTTTCTGTCTCTGACCATATAAATACATCAGCAGGTCGTGACAAAATCTTTCAGCCAGGCACTTTTCAGCCAGGCACTTTCCTACCAAGCACTTCCGGGCCAAACCCATGCCTGCTGTCCCTGGCTCGCCAGCGACCCAAGACACTCTTCTGCAGTTGCTGATGCTGAAGCACCCTGAGGCAGCCCCACCACCAGGTTCGGGCACTTTCCGATACGGCACTTTCCTCTTATTTCAAGCACTAACCACGACTGGGACAGACTTCACCAGCGGCTGATAAGCAATTGACATCAGCCGTCTTTTGATGTCGTTGGCCCTCTGATCGCTCCTCAGACGCACTTAGCCACCATCCGCGAACAGGCACTTGAAGACACGGCACTTTCTAACAGTAAACGGACTCTGCCTGACTCTGAAGGACCGTCGAACCAGACACTTTCCGGCTCAACCTGACGACGACCCTGCACAGGGCAGACCACGACGGTAACTACTCAGAGCAGGCACTTTACGCACCAGCACGTTACTGCTGCACCTGCGTCTGATAAGATCCGGTACAGACCTCGCCAGCAGCCAAGAGCAGGCGCCTTCCGGTGTGCTTGTTCTCAGACCAGGCACAGGCTTCGCCGTGACAGTACCCTAGGCCAGAGGGAGTGCAGGGATCTACCTGAGGCCCCCTCCTCAGGAGAAGCCGTGCACCTCACCCAGGCACTCACTTCCTGCTGCCAGGACCACGATGAGAATAGCCCAGCACTGAGCGCCCCCTCTGATGCCATTGGAACCGTCCACACACCGGGGGAGGGGCACAGGCTTCACCAGAGCCCACCCGGACTGCAGGTAAGAGAGTTCACTGCGTTGAGACTTCCAGGGGAGTTTGCATTCACTTTATCGGAACTGTACATTGCGCAGTGGTATCAGGGGGCGACGACGTATAAAGACACTGCGATGTGCTGGCGTGCGTTTTGTGTCTTGTGAATAATGCAGTCGGGCCACCCAGAAGGCGCTTGTCGCTTCGCAGGGGTATCAGTAAGCGCTATATAAATATACTCTCACGTGTTCATTTCAGGTGGATACATAATTGACGTGTTAGTGGCATTGACAGCTGTTAGTCGAATAAAAAAAACTACAAAGTTAAATCATAAACCATGTGTGTATAATGTACTAAATGTATCTATATATGTATATTTAAAACGATCACGCACACAATATGCAGTGTTGTATTGTGCACTTGATCTTGAAATTTCGATCAAATAAAATAGGAAGTCACTTTACCTTCACGTCATTGTGTACATTAGTGGGGCCAGAGACGGCTATTGTTTTCCTAATGCTGTTTTGAAGGGAAGGGGGGGGGCAATCTTTGTGTGTGTGGTGGGTGTGTGTGGGGCTGCAAAGCGCCAGATTGTTTTTTTACCTTGTAAAGGGTAAAGTGTATTTCATTACTCACCAACGCATCTCAAGAAAACTCATGCTTTCCACGAGATAATTGACGGACTGTAATTGACGGGGTGTGTATGTTTTTTAAATCCCATATATAGCCCATTTAAGGATGATTGTGTTTGGAGAAACATTTCCACAGGGAGGCACTTATAATAAATCCCTTCATTTTCATGAAAAGGGTGTCATTTTTGAAAGACTCCGTTGCCCAAGATTAAATTTTCACAACTTGATCTACCCACGATAAACCTTTTTTTTCTAATCGGGTTCACTGCCTCTGGGGCACCGGGGGTAGCAAAATCAAACGAAACTCAGTATTTTCCAGTGTAATTCAGGCACCCTGTGCTCCTCGAGATCGCCATATTATTGTTCCGTTGCGACTAAAATTGCTTCTGAGTTAATCATGTATTTATGTGTCCGGATTTCGTTTGCGCTATCGAGAAAAAGCATAAAACAAAACAAAAAAAACTCAAAACAGAATAAATGGTTAGACAAAAGGATGCTAAATACAGATGTAGCCTACTCCGAGAACGACATTCATTTAATATATTTCTGATGAAAAAAATGAATTATCAATAGCTCCAGAAAAGCAGCCGCGGGGGTTAGTCGTTTATGTTATGTTTCTGACGTTTCTGTAGCGCACTGTCGGCCATTTAGACTGCCTCGTAGCGCTGGCGGCTGCCTTTTGGATAAGTGTGTGGTGAACAGGGAAATCGAGACCCGTGGCTCCATCTCCAAGTGCAAAACTATTAATAAATTGGCTTGATATAAAAGATGTATGCGTGTGTGTATGTGTGTGTGTATGTATATATATATATATATATATATATATATATATATATATATATATATATATATATATATATATATATATATATATATATATATAAAATATAATATATATATATATTTTGGCACATACATATGTTTGTGTGCCTGCGCTCATTCACTTCTCTTGTAATTCCGCTCTGAATTATGTACAGCGGCAGTAAATCATTATCATAAAACAGGTGGCCCCTTCGACCCTAGAGGCGCCCAGAAGCTTGGCTCAGAAGGCGCTTCCTGGACTGCTCGCGCTCCTGCTTGTGTAGGGAGAGAGTACGTGGCCCAGCAGGAGGGCACCGCGTTGTGTTGTGGCACGGGTTGCCATGGGTGCAGCGTAACGAACTCACACTGCGGTACGGGTGAGCTGCGAACACTCCCCCTCGGCTCCAGCGTCAGCACTGTTCCGGAGAAAGACCCACGCTTGCCCATTCGAGCCTCACGCGTGCTCTTGTTGACAGCGCCCAGAGGCGTTTGTAGTCCTCAGCTGTGCGCTATAAACCACAACATAAACGATTCAGCACCCACATTTAAATGTCCACAGCTACTATTAGTTCTACACTAAACGTCAACTTCCCCGCACAAGCTGAAACAAGACACAAAACCATTGCTTGGAATGAAAAGAGGTGGCAGGTGCCTCGCATTCTAACACTGTCCCTTTAATCCGCGCTACGCATGTATTAGTAACTAGTAGTAGGTAACATACCAAGGAGTGCTAAAGAATGCTGATGTTCCATTTTAGAAAAGTGACGTGACTAGTGACGTACCAAGGTTGATATTGACCTTAATGCAAGCAAAGGTACTGGCCCAGCCCTTCATTCGGTAATTAAAAAAAACTATAGTTGGGATCCAGAAGGCTCCTCGTTTCCTGGGCCCCGGTGCCACTGCACCTGTGGCACTACGGATAGCGACGGCTCTGAATGGGTCTGGCCACAGTGGCCAGTTAAAAGAGCAACAGTCTTGTTTTGAAGAGCTGATAGTTACTGCCCCATTCATAAGTAGTGCTAAGAAGTTTGTATGTGGTCCAATTAAAAATACAGCGACTCTGCTGAGAAATGTTCTTTTGAAGTTATTAAAAACACAGCAGCACTTCTGAGAAGTTTTGGCAGGGTCCCATAAGAAGTACAGAAACCTCGCACAGCAGTTACGGTACTGTCCCAATAATAGTTTCCTGCCCAGCTGCAGGAGTTTATGTTGTATTTAAGGTATAGAGCTCTCCTGAAAAGTGCCAGTTCTGCCCTGGTCCTGACAATGTCCGGCTCAGGTCTGCTTGACAGCTCAGCTGTCTCCAGACTTTATGTGTTCCAGAGAGCTTTTGTACCTACTGCTGATGGAGGGAGCTTATGCTCCGCCCACATGTTGAACGGCTCAAGTACAGCATTTGATTGAGCAGGGGTTGTGTGCTTCCGCTGCAAAAGAGTGCTTGTATTGCACTTTTGGACTTGTGGGAAAGCTTGTGATCAGTAAAGTAGGACTGAGTTGAGCTATAGGCCTGATCTGTTTAAAAGTCACGGTAAAAGTAGTAAGCCTGACATATTTATTGTGAAAAGGATACGTTATTGGCACTGTTATGTTGGGATGATTGATAAAAAGTTAACTGACACCCAGATGTGTGTCCTGGCTTTAAAAAAGTGAGAACATCCCAGACACCTTGAATATGTACATTATCGCCTATTCGAGAGCTATTGGCTTTGTAAATGTATTTTAACCATGTTGTTCTAAAGCAGCTTGGCTGTGAAGCATGGCTAAACATAAAGTTAGAAAAAAGCTTTATGAATCGGCCAGTGTTGGTCACCACATAGTGCATTTTATTCTTCTTGCGGGTGGGGATGGGCAAGAGGGAATGGGCAGGGCAGAGAACAGGATGGCAAAAAAAAAGCAATATGACGCGGCCAGCACAGGCCATGTCATAACACATTTTGTTTTTTTGTAATGGCGGGTGGGGTAATTCAACATAGACAATGGGAGGGTGCGAGTGGAAAGGATGAAGCAACATGACTAATGGGAGAGGGGGTGTCAAAGGGGAAGAAGCAATGGGGAAGAAGAACTGGGATAAAGCAACAGGAGCACAAGGCTGAGACGGAAAGAAGCAACAGAAGCATGGGATGAGAGGGGAAGAAGCAACACAAAGCAAGGTAACCAATCCGTATAACGGGTCGGGGTAGGAGGGGATGAAGCAAATAAAGAAAACAGTAAATGAATCACAGCACGAGCAGTGGATGGACAGGTGAAGGACCCTAATCAAGATAAATCAATCAGTAGTTGGTCTATGCTCCACACAAAAGAAGAGGAAAGTGAAGTCGGCATGCACTGGCCAATTAAGGGGCAGCAAAGAAGAGTGATAATGAAGCCTGGTGTCAAACCAGCCGTAAAGGACATAGCTATATCTGATAACAGTTGTGTGACCTGTTTATTATGAAAAGTTAGAAGAAAGGCAGTAGGCCTGGATGAGTTAAAAGAAATAGGCTTCACTGGGGGGATTGTTATCACACAGTGCTAAAGCCTGTTAGCTGGTATTTTGTTTTAAATAATTACAAAATTACATTACAGGCAGGTGTTTTTGTGTTTTTGACCCATTCCAACAAATCTTGGGGATAGCAGATTTCCACTTTGTTAATCCTTTTAAGTCCCTTTTAGGATCGAATTTATAGTGTTTTGACAAAGTAATTTTGAGCGTTCTCGTAATTTTACTTTTGCCTATCTGATGATTGCTTTGTAAGTATCTTTATGCTCAATTCTGTAAGTCTGATTTGGTTACAATAAAAAGCCAAAGATAATTGCTACAGGCATGATTGTTTCATGGCCAGGATATGTCAGATGCCATAAGTCTGATCTGTTTATTATGAAAGTTATGACACAAGTGGTAGTTCTTTTTTGTTATTTTGAAAGACATTTGTTTAAACAATAGACATTTATTGGTGGATTACTGCACTGCACTGAGTTAAAGCTCCTGGTCGTGTATTTTGTGACATGAAATAACATAGATTACCTTTGTAGGCCAGTATATTAGTTTAGATTTTGGTGCAGATTTGCTCAATAACACTTCTTGCTAGAATCTCTTTGGAAGTCTGACAGGTTTAATTGTCTGCCAGGATCTTGTAATTAAAAAAAGTCATTAAAAATACATACATACATTCATACATATATTTACAAATGCATCCATTGTAGGGCTTTGGGACAGCCCTCTTCTGTGGTTGGTCTTGCTAAGGGTCATGTACACTTTTACGTCCATCTTTGACAGCATAAAGCACGGGGCAGTGGGTCAGCCCATTCCAACCATTGTATCTCTTGAGCTGTGAGTGACACCGTTTGTCACATGCACAGTGGAGAAGTGTGGCTCACTGGTTAGAGGAGGCATACCCGGAAGCAGAGGTCAGACCCGGGACCAGGGTTCGATTCCCGACGCGGCAGGGTCCTGAGCCCAATTGTCCACGGACTCGATAATTCTCACTTTGGTGCCCACTCTAAGCACGAGTTCACACTATGCAGCTCTGGGCAATAAGCTTGCTTAATCTCCACAACGGCCCGCCGCGGCGGGATGCCTGGCTTTCACCTTGGGGATGCCCAGTGCGGGTTATCTCACAGGGAAAAGCCAGGACGGGTTCCCAATGCAAGCGCCGAGATGCCCTAGGGTAAGTCGAGCGCTATATAAGAACACACATACATACATATATATAAGAACACACATACATACATCTGCCTGAAAATAAGTGGGTTTCAGTGCTGGGCTCATTGGTTAGTCATTTCATTTCCCATGCTCACCATAGATATGTTGTTATATATTTGTGTGTGCCTCAAAGCAGTTCTGTAAGTGGATGAATGCATGATGAGTCACTGGATGGATGAATGGAAGCATGAGTGCAAAGATAAGTGACATGTGGGAATTGGGTCCATGGATTTTGAAGTTGCAGGAGTTTTATTGATGTATTTCAAGTTGTTTGTGTCTGTTTACTTAGTTTATGAGTTGGGAATTTAGTTTTTTCCAGATTATCCAATTTTATTGCATTTGAAAATTTTATTTTGAAGCTGTGTGGTTGTGATGACTGTTTAGTTGGACTGGAGAAAGCTTATTTCCTGCTTTCAGGAGTTTGTACATTTGGTTCTTGGGCTTTGCAACTGGGTGTGTTGAGTTCTCAAGTTTTTGTGTTTTAGGAAATTCATCTCTGGGTTTTGGAGTTGTGGGAGATTGATGATTATGTTTTTAAGTTATAGGATTATGGGTTTGATCCATAATAATTAATTGTTATGTTTTGAAGTTGTGGCAGTCTACTTATGGGGTTTAGATTTGTAGAACATTGCTTAAGAGACTTTGATTTGAAGGAGTTGCGTCACCTGGATAAACTTAGTGAGAAATTAGTTCATGAGCATTGTAAATGCAGAAGTTTAATTGCTTGATTTTTAGATTTGTGGTTATTTGGCTCTTAGTTTTTGGAGTTGTGCAATATTAGCAAATGGTAGTTTGATGACTTGGTTTCAGAAACGTGGTGTTTGTATTTTATTTCTGGTTTTAAGCTGTAAGATTTTCATTTATGAGTTTTGAAAATGCAAAAGCTCATTGCTGAGGTGTGGAACTTTGAGAGTTTAGCTGCTGTATTTTAAAGTTGTGAGTTTAGTATTTGGTGTTGAAGCTGTTGTTTGTTTTACTGATGAATGATTTGTGGAAACGTGATAAATATTGGAGTAGTTGAAAATTTCACATCGCTTTTTTGAAACTTTTGGTTATAGTTACTTGACTTAGAGGAATGGGTTTCTTAATCACGGACATGAGGGATTTCTCTTCCACCTTATTAAGGTTTCCATAGTATTTAATGATTTTCAATAAGGCGGATTGGATATCTGTTACATTGTAATGGAGTAATCCATCCACCAAACTCTAAGTCAAGCACTTTGTTTGTAAGATTGCAGGGTTCTGGGATTTGGACGTATAGAAGATGGACACCTTGGACTTAGGAACTGTAAGGTTTACTGTTTTCTGAGTCATATATGTATTGTTATTAGAGGAGGTGCTGTGAAGCTTTGGTTTCTTGGTTTTGGAATTGGGGGAGTTTGATTGCTGGGTTTTGGAATTGTAGGAGTTTAATTTAACTTTTTTGGAGTTCATAGAGCTAGTTGCATGGTGTACAAATAGCAGAAGGTGTGTTATTGGTTGTCTTAGTTGTAGCAGTTAAGGTAATGCATGTAGGCCTCTTGGGCCTTTAGTTACTATTAACAGGAATAGCAAGAGTAGTTACCAAGTATAGGATTAATAGAAAAATGTTTATGGTGCATTTAATTTGTGGGATTTAGGCTACTGTGTTAATAGTGCCGTGGCCTACACAGATTAGGATTAGGTCCTAAAACCCTACACATCACTGCAAACACCTACACAAACACAGCCTCAACTTTCAAACAGGTTGGGCTGGATGGTCACTATACACACACTCTCTTACAGACCATCTCAATGAAGATAGACCATACTCTCTAAAACCCCCATCCACACCAAAGTGGTTTGGGGAATAAATCACACACCGGAGAATTTCACTGAATGAATAACAATTGAAGACCGATGCTTGCACAAAGTGCCAAGAATCCATGTAATTACCAAATGGTGCGCTACAAAAAATAGCCAGTACCGTAACATAGCCATTATGAAAGGTGCCTCTCGATCATCCCCTTTTGTATCGCTTTGTTCGCCCTAAGTTGGCAGGGTATGCTCAGACGTGAGTCCCTTGCTCACTTTGCCACTGGATTCAAGATAGCCTGGCTGATGAGGATTATGAATCCGAAACCGGTCCCAGGATGCTTGTTTCCGGTCCAGGGAAGACATGGCTTGGCAGTTCGGGGGGTGGACTGTTCCCATGAGGCACAGGGTCAGACTGATTTGCATATGGCCATGTCTGAACTGGGGTGGCTGAGTGAGCTAAAGAATGGTGATGGATTAAACCCAGATCAGTTGACTGTGGGTGAGTGTTTGATTTGCTCAAACGCTCCGTCCATCATCCCCTTTTGTATCGCTTTGTTCGCCCTAAATTGGCAGGGTATGCTCAGACGTGAGTCCCTTGCTCACTTGGCCACTGGATTCAAGATAGCCTGGCTGATGAGGATTATGAATCCGAAACCGGTCCCAGGATGCTTGTTTCCGGTCCAGGGAAGACATGGCTTGGCAGTTCGGGGGGTGGACTGTTCCCATGAGGCACAGGGTCAGACTGATTTGCATATGGCCATGTCTGAACTGGGGTGGCTGAGTGAGCTAAAGAATGGTGATGGATTAAACCCAGATCAGTTGACTGGGGGTGAGTGTTTGATTTGCTCAAACGCTCCGTCCATCATCCCCTTTTGTATCGCTTTGTTCGCCCTAAGTTAGCAGGGTATGCTCAGACGTGAGTCCCTTGCTCACTTGGCCACTGGATTCAAGATAGCCTGGCTGATGAGGATTATGAATCCGAAACCGGTCCCAGGATGCTTTTTTCCGGTCCAGGGAAGACATGGCTTGGCAGTTCGGGCTGGACTGTTCCCATGAGGCACAGGGTCAGACTGATTTGCATATGGCCATGTCTGAACTGGGGTGGCTGAGTGAGCTAAAGAATGGTGGTGGGTTAAACCCAGATCAGTTGACTGTGGGTGAGTGTTTGATTTGCTCAAACGCTCCGTCCATCATCCCCTTTTGTATCGCTTTGTTCGCCCTAAGTTGGCAGGGTATGCTCAGACGTGAGTCCCTTGCTCACTTGGCCACTGGATTCAAGATAGCCTGGCTGATGAGGATTATGAATCCGAAACCGGTCCCAGGATGCTTGTTTCCGATCCAGGGAAGACATGGCTTGGCAGTTCGGGGGGTGGACTGTTCCCATGAGGCACAGGGTCAGACTGATTTGCATATGGCCATGTCTGAACTGGGGTGGCTGAGTGAGCTAAAGAATGGTGATGGATTAAACCCAGATCAGTTGACTGGGGGTGAGTGTTTGATTTGCTCAAACGCTCCGTCCATCATCCCCTTTTGTATCGCCTCTCGATTCCCTACTCAGGCGCTTGGTCTCTCTCCTAAATATTACCTTGGTTATTTTCGGTTCATTGTCTCCTTTGATTTATGCGTCAGCTGAATATAGCCCAGGCCAACCATAGCTTCAGAAAAAATCCTGAGGAGGTTATTAATAGGAGTCTCTACTTCTCAAGTTACTGTGATATAGCAAGCAGATATCTACATCATTAATTTTCATTGAAAAATATCTCCCTTTCCCATCAATGCTTTTCAGCCATTGATTTCTTTAGTAGAAGAAAGGACAGAGAGTGAGCTCCTCATTATTCAATGGGCCTCCCGCACATCTTGGTTTATATGCAGCTTTGCAGATAGTTTATATCATTGCCCATGAAAGATAAAGCTGTGCTTTTAAAAGGAGTCCATCCTGTCTCGTCCTAAAGAGATCAGTAAAAATGATTCGACAGCCGAAACGCATTGACGTATAAAGGAGTTCATTAGGCGTAAAGGTAAATGGCTACAGTCTCTTTAAAGCAAAAATAATTTGAGAAGTAGAGTCCCAATTTGGTAAGCTTCTTTTAAAGGCATCATTGTAAACACATTAAATATTGTTTTGGGCCTTCAAAAGTCAATTTATAAATAGGAATATGAAATTGTTATAAAGCCATAAACCATTTATTATGAAGAGAAGTGCAGTTTGAATTTGACTCCTTGCTGTTTTCACAATGGGCGAAATGTAAGACGTAAATGTAAGTGGTAGATAAAAAAATAGTAGTAGAATGAATGCAAGGGTGTAATTAATGTTAGTCCTCTAGTCAAAGTGGGTAATTTATCACTCACTGGGAAATCCTATGTATTATTGAAATACACCCCATTTCCTGTTAGTTTACCAGGGTCCATAAGAAAAAGTATTTTACTGGTTATCATCCAAGCTTAGCTTTTGCGTCTCGCATGTCTCCTGTCCATGAGTTCCCATACAACATTTCTTATGGATATTCGTTGAACCCAGCCTTGTACAAAATGTATGGCATTTATGTCATGCTGCTAGCACTCCTGAAAAAGTAATTCCACTTTGCATCTTACACATACACGGATGACTCCCAGATCTTGCTAAACTTGGAAGGAGCCAAGCTACCCAGTGCAGACTTTGCCAGGAATTGCTTGAGTGAAATAGGCAGCTGGATGGCAGGCAAGTCTCATAACTTGAGCTCTAACAAGACACAAGATTAGTGATCAGAGGGCAGAATATATCTCATGCAATCCTTTCCTTCAAGCATTCTGATATGGCCCTTTCTCTCTTGCCATCTACAAATGTGCAAAATCTGAGATTTTGAATGGATGATGAACTTAGCGTGCCTCCCCAATCAGTGCCACGGCTGGGGTATGTTTGGCAGCTTTACGTACCATTGAAAACATTTTCTGCAGGCGCCTGGCTCCACACAGTAATCATAGGTTAATGCAATATCTCTAAATGTGGATTATGTGATTTGCCGGCAGCTGGGTCTTCTCTAATACATATTTCTGAGGCACCCATGTGAGTGGTTAATTTGTGCTGGTGTTTGCAAGTGGTTGGCAGTTGGTGGTTGTGGATCAGGACACATTTTTCATCATCTGCCTTTGACCCAGAGAAAAATAGAAAATGGCCGAAAAGGTAAAAAGAAGAGAGAGGTATCAAAACAGTGACAAAAGGACAGAGATTTATAATAAATATCATCCAATAGTGAGATAAGGCGACCAGAATGGGAGGGTGATAGAAGATAGACTCAAGCAAATCCATACTAGACAGCCTTGCTGTACAAGAACCCTGGCATTTGACTACTCTGGTGGTGGATTCCTAGGAAATACTTTTGGCCTCTGCATTTATGTTTTTTTTTAATACAAATTAACCACTGCACTGGTGCCTGTTACCTGGAATCAAGCAGCGCCACCATTTCTGTGGCCAATTTATTAAACTACACTGACTTTACCTTTCCCATATAGAATGGCTTTGAAAGTGGTATCCTTCGTTTATCAAAAATAAACACAGTAAATGCTCAGATATTAACTACTCCCTAGTCGGAAACCCCAAAAAATATGCCTCGCAGTTTCAAGAGCTATATAGGCACACAGACATAGGACATCTTTATTCTGCCAGGCTTCCACTATGTGAAATATTCACCTCCCCAAAATGGAAAACTTGTTGATCTCTTGTATTGCAGAAAAAATGAAGCAATGGCTCTATGGTAATGAGACTTAGGTGTCTTCTTTATGAATGGATCCTATCTGTCTTACCACTCAAGGCATCATCAAACTATATACTAGTTGAACAAACATCTACCAACAGCCTTCTCTTTCACACCTGGACCAGGGACACAGCTATTACCAGATGAAATGGATATTCTCAGAGTCCCGACCACACCCACAAATTTACTCCGTTGGCACAATTAAAATAAAGTGTGCACTTAAGAAAGAAGAGATGCGTGTCTCGTGATTTTCTAATGGAAAATAGAGATTACTGAAAGTTCACAAGTGTTTGCTAGTAATAGCAACATTAATGAGGTTTGAATTGATACATAAATCTGTACTATGATGATTATAAATTGGTAAGACACAGTTAGGAGAAACACGTTTATCAAAAACTGGAGCTGGGCACATTTATTTTTTCTTAGTTTGTGGTAGGTGGAAGCGAATCACAAGGCAAACCTTCTTTATTTGGTGGATCCGCTTCTCTCTTCCACAAACTGAAAAGAAAACATGAACAGCAGGTGGTAGTCTGCTGCTGTCGAGGATGGCATGCAAGAAGTAGAAGGTGGTTTCCAGTACAATCTGATTGGTTTCCAGTAGCCAATCAGAATGGTCCTAATGCAGAGCCGATTCTTAGTTGGCACCTGTTCAACCAATCAAAATAGGTCTCTATTGATAGCCATATTTTGCAGTATAGAAAGGTGCGGTCAGCCAGAACAGAGGTGGTTGGGACATTAAATCTAACTTTTTTGGTCTGGCTATAGGCATCCTTAGCTAAATATTACTTCATGTTAACAATTCTTCAAAAGTACAACAAGACTTTCTACAGAGAGTGAGCTTATTTTTGGGGGGGCCAGTCTACATCAGCGATTGTTTCAAATGTGTTCTATATGCTTTGCCATCCATTGCTCATATGGGTTGTTCATCAAACCAATGGCATTTCCCAGAGTGACACATTGTTCCACTTGTGTTTCAATTAGTGTTTTGTGATGAAGCATCATATAGTCTTTTTGTTAGCCTACAGGTGCAATATGAGTTGCAGTGCGTGTTCTTTGATCTATTTACTGTGCAGACAAGATGAGTTTTTAAGTGCATATTTTTCGCTTTTTTATTTCTGAAGTGTGGAGTTTTTGACTTCCTTTTCCTGTTATAAAGACACTGTACTATTATTCACAAATCACCTTTGTGCATTTATTGATTTACTTTGTTGTCACATTAGCAGATTTTTAGATATATGGATTTTTTGAAACATTTATTTGCATTGATTACAGTGTGTTTATTATATAAAGCAATAAAAGAAGAAACGTTCAGAGTAGGCTTCAGATGTTAATACATACTTTTAACACATAAGCATTTGGATTTACTATACTACTGTACAACCCAACAATGCAATTTTCTAACCTGTTCAGTTATTTGCAGTGTTATGTTCACACTATAAAACCCCAATACCAAGTCCGCATTTCCCATGTCTGATATTTCTGAGGACACCCCCATGGTTCATAGATAGGCATTTAGAGTACTCTTCACTCATGAAGTTCATTTTGTGAGGCTCGAGGCTGCTGCTTTTCACCAATTTTCAGTAATGTCACACTTGATCACGATCAAACAAGCCTAGACTACATTTTTTGTACCTTGTTCTCCAGAATATTGAGCAGGGCTGTTCAGGGATGATAGAAATGTGAGTATCCAAACCTCTATTGCATATTCTCTCAATCCCCCAGCCCACCAAGAGAACCCTGGGAAGATCCCACAGCTCCATGTGGTGTGTAGCAACCTCCCAACTTCTCTTTCACATCTGTTTGGCTTTTTTGGATCACAAAATAAAGGCAAGTGCATGACATAGGTTTGCTTAATGAACCAACAAATATACTAGGGGCAGATTTACAAGCCCCCTTGCTCCACATTTGCACCACTTTTCCCATGTTAAAAGTGACACAAAAGTGGCACAAAGGGATTGTAAATCTGCCCCTAGACCTTCATCAAAATGACCTACTATGCAATGTTTTACTATGCGTGTCTTACATTCACTACTTGCGATGCAAAAGTCATCTTCTGACTTTATTCATTACGCTTTTCTTTGCTGGAACAGCTTATCTCTGCCTAGGCAGCCTATTCATCGAAAGGACCCTACTTCTTGCACCCACACTGTTGTAGCCTAAGACGTTGTTTCATTATGGGATTTTCTTACCAGAACACGTGGGGTGAACTCACTATGTCACCATACTACTACTAAAGTCTTTCCCTAAAAAAAAGGAAGGCCATGTTGTCTTTGACAATGCTTGTTTCTAGTCCACCCACAGAGCAAATTCTAGTAATTTTCAAACTGAATTACGCTCCCTGGATGGACTACAAAAGTACCCATTTTGCTTTTTGGGCAACATTTTTTACCCACTCTTAGCCACAGCATTTAATATACAAAGAGTTTTATGAACATAATCATGGACCTACAGTGTGTGACGGGGAAGTCACTGCAGACAGTTACCTTACATCACCCCTCTGATCCATCCAGATGTCCCATTAAAAACGAAGGGTGGGCGTAGTTCGCGTAGTAGCGGTACGCGAAGCTACGCGAAGTGCACTTCGCACTACGCGAACTTCACGTAGCACTACGCGAGCTGCGTAGTAGCATGTTCGCACTGTGCAAGATGCGTTTTCAATGATTGCACACTGCGGAAAAGCATCCGGCACTGTGCAATCATTGAAAACGGCATCTTGCACAGTGCGAGCTGTAGTTTTCTGCTGCTCGAGTAGATTATTACTTGAGCTGCAGCTTTCTCAACGCGAACTGGTAATTTCTCATTGAGAGCGGTCGCAAGCATGCACAACCACTCACAATGAGAAACCTTACCTCCCTGCGTTGAGAATCTCGCCGGGATGTAATTTTGCTTGCTCGCGGTCGCGAACATGAATTTCAGGACCGCGAACAAGCAAAAAATTAGCGCTGCACTACGCTACGCTGCACTACGCATGTTCGCACTGTGCTACGTGCAGCTCGCGTAGTGCGAAGTTGCGCAAACTTTGCAAACTCCGCGAGCATAGCGTAGTGCTTCGCCCAGGCCTAGAAAAAACATGTTACTTCGTACAGACGACACAGGGTAAGGAACGGTTGCTACAGTGTAGAGATAATGTGCTTGTTTTGAGTCTCTTGAAGACAGCTCTTTCGGTCAGAGTACTGCTGTCAGTGAATCGAAAATCAGTATACAAAATACCTCGTTTGTAGAAGTTTTACTTACCTGTTACAATAATATGTGCATACATATCCACAAGATAACTTTGGACCATGTTACATTTTACTGCTTTTGTGCTCATATGGTTCATTTATATAGAGAAGTTTTCACAAGCCAATACAATCTTACCAACTGTCGTGCATTCGTGGATGTCTAAGTGTTAAAAATTGGGCTTGGGGCCTGGCCGAGTTATGCACCCTGTCCAAGCAGGATACACAATCCTAGTCAGGGTAAGACAAAAACACACCCTACATTAACCTGTGCTCACCCTTTGGTAGATTGGCACAGAGCAGTTAGGCTTAATCTAAGAAGCAGTGTGTATTTATTTGTGGAACACTTCAGACAGTAAAACAGTCAAAACACCACAAAAACGATGCCATATCTCGTTTAGGAACAAGGAGACTAATTTAATGAACAAAACAAGACCAAAATGACAAAAATCCAATAAATACAACCGGAGTTATGAATTTATAAAGAAACTGAAATGTAGTGCTGAAACTGAATATAGTAGAACATCCTACTTGCACTATATTGCTTCTATAAATGCTTAAAGTGCATACAAGTCTGACCGAAAACAATATTCAATCCATTTATATTTAGTACATTTGCATGTTATATAAAATACTTTTTTTAAACATAAATAGATACATACTGGAGAACTATTTAATTTACATATCCCCAAAATATTTTCAATTCTCTTAGTCATCAAATTGTTACTTTTTTCAATATCAAAAACATTTTAGACACATTTTTCTATATCACAAAGCTTTTTTTGCACAACTTACATGCATTTTTCATAAAAACCAATTGCAGTACACATAATTTTCACCTGCAACCCTCAATCCATTCTCTCATTAATTCACAAAAACCACATCCTCTCATGTATACCAATCATTCCGATCCTGGCCACACTGCTCATACACTACCATACAACAGGAAAAGATCATCAGTTTCTGCAGTTGTTTTGTTGCTGGCTAGGATCTCCCACAAAGACAGTCAACTCATGTTTCGGTGGGTGAAAGGTTATATAAATCCACCTTCTTCAGGACCATATGATCAAAGGCTTAATTTACGGGTCAAATGCAAAAGTTCAGGCTGACCGCGCTGGAGCATGGGTCAGATACAGGGACCAATCAACGAAGACCAGATGCGTGGAGTAGAGGAGGCGATCCTTTGGATGTAGGCGATGCATCGGTTCCAAGCCATGCAAAGTCAGAGATACGTTGAAGTTGCAGGGGATGCACTGCACCAACGGCGAAGCACTGTACTCCTTCCTCGCAGCAGCTGCTATGTGTCATTGTCGAAGGAGATGCGCTGGTTCCAAGCAGCGCAACAACTGTGATGCTTGGATTCTGGCAGTTGCAGCATTTTGTACCCACTTCCAAGGGCCCAGGACTGGTTTGGCACCACTTGGCAGGGCAAGACTCTCAGATAGCAGAGTCCAGGTTCTGTAGATGAGTGGATGGACGTCTTTGATGTCCCTGAGACTTCAAACGGGAGGCAAGCCAACAAGCCTTTGGAGTCACTTTGGTTCTGGGTTGTAGAGATGCAGATCCAGCCCTTCTCACTCCCAGGCAAGAAGGGCAGCAGGTCAACACAGCAGAGGAGAAATCTAGCAGAATGGCAGCCCAGCAGACTGGCAGGGCTTACAGTAGAACAGCAGTCTTTTTTCCTGGTAGAGTATCCAAAGCTCCAGAAGTGTACTGAGTTGATAGTGTCAAAGGTCCAGTACTTATACCCAGTTGTGTCTGTGAAGTGGAGGAGACATCAAAGAGAGGCATTTGAAGTGCACAGAGACCCTGCCCTGGCTCCAGGATCACTTCAAGGGGGTATGCAGCCCTCTGTGTGGGGACAGGGCACAGCCTATTCAAGTGTAATAGTCAGCTCCTCCAACCCACCCTACCCAGAAAGCTCCCTTTGTGTGTGGCTGCCTAGAGGGAATGCACAAAGCCCGGCTGTCACCCACACCAGACTTGTATTCAGAGACAGATAGAAGGCACAAAATGGCAATAGTAAGAACATGCCAACTTTCTAAAAATAGCATTTTCAGAATTCCAGTTTAAAATCTAACTTTCCCATAAGTTGGGATTTTAGATTGTGATTGCAGAGACACCAAACTTGGGGTTCCTATCTCTTCCCAATTGGAAATTACACTTATAAGCTGTGAAAAGGTATTCCCAATGTTAACCTATGGGAGAGAAAAGGCTTGCAGTAGTGAAAAACAAATTTATGAGTTTTTCACTACTAGGACATGTAAAACATAAAGGTACAGTCCTACCCTTTAAATACATTGCACCCTGCCCTTAGGCTCTCTAGGGCCTAACTTAGGGGTGACTTATATGTATTAAAAAGGAAGGTTTGGGTCTGGCAAGAGGGTTAACCTAGCAAACACAATAAGTTGATGGATGGAGTGCTGAAACATTTCAGACACTCACCGCCAGTCACTATTAGATCTGGGTTGAATCCATCATTGTTCTTTTGCTCACTTCGCCACCCCAGTTCAGACCCAGCCATATGCAAATCAGTCTTGACCCTCTTCTTCATGGGATGAGTCCGGCTTGAACTACCAAACCAGGTCTTCCCTGGACCAGAAACAAGCATCCTGGGACCGGTTTTAGGGTAACATCCCTCATCAGCCAGGCTAGCTTGAATGCAGTGGCAAAGTAAGCAAGGGACCGACCCACGTCTGGGCATATCCTGCCAACTTAGGGCGAACAAAGCAAACACAATAAGATGATGGACGGAGCGCTGAAACTTTTCAGACACTCATCCCCAGTCACTATTAGATTTGGGTTGAATCCATCATCGTTCTTTTGCTCACTTCGCCACCTCAGTTCAGACCTTGCCATATGCATATCAGTCTTGACCCTGTTCCACATGGGAACAGTCCAGCCTGAACTGTCATGCCAGGTCTTCCCTGGACCGGAAACAAGCATCCTGGTACTTGTTTCGCGGTACCCCCTCATTAGCCAGTCTAGCTTGAATCCAGTGGCAAATGGAGCAACGGACCCATGTCTGGGCATACCCTGCAAACTTAGGGCGAACAAAGCAAACACAATAAGATGATGGACGGAGACAGACATTCACCCCCATCATTGTTCTTTTGCTCACTTCTCCACCCCAGTTCTGACCCAGCCATATGCAAATCAGTCTTGAGCCTGTTCCTCATGGGAACAATCCAGCCTGAACTGCCAAGGCAGGTCATCCCGGGACCAGAAACAAGCATCCGAGGACCTGTTTCGGGGTAACACCCCTCATCAGCCAGGCTAACTTGAATCCATTGGCAAAGTGAGCAAGGGACCCACGTCTGGGCATAAGATGGTTAACATGCTTTGTCGACATGGTAGTTTAAAACGGCAAATGCATGCTCTGCATTGGTGGGCCTGAGACATGTTTGTAAGGGATACTAAAGTGGGTGACACAATCAATACTGCAGGTCCACTAGTAGAATTTTATTCACATGCCCTAAGCACATGTAGTGCACTTTACAAGGGACTTATAAGCAAACTAAAAACGCCAATTATGGTTAAGATTATGTTACCATGTTTAAAGCAGAGAGGGCATGCACTTTAGCACTGATCAGCAGTAGTAAAGTGCCCAGACTCGTAACACTAGCAAACACGAAGTCAGCAGGAGGTTAGAAGGCAAAGAAGTCAGGGGAAACCACGCCAAGGATGTCCGGTCTAACACTAAGTTAATTTTAGTGTTTGAGAAAAAAATCCTCCTTTCAACTTTTGTCTCACCACTCCTCTACCTGACTCATCCTAAACCTTTCATTCTTCTATGAATCCTAAAAAGCCTTTCTCCTAACTGGGTATTGAAGTTTGTATTGTACCCAGTTGTGAATCAAAAGTCGTTCAGAATAAGATTTCCCGAACCAGGGAATGGCTTTACTCTAAGTCCCACTTCGCTGAAACTGTAATTGGCAAAGGATCCTTTGCCAATTACAGTTTCAGCGAAGTTAGGAGAAAGACTTGGCATATCACATTAACAAGCCGGTAAATAGAATAATCGTCAGGGGAGCATTTTCTGCAACGCCGACAGACGAACACAGTTCAAGCTCCACCTTGAACCCGATTGGGTTTACATGAAGGCTGTTCATTGCCCCCCCCAGTCCTGATGAAGACCTGTGTCTGACGCCTCATGTGCGCTTGTAGAGGGTCGAAACGTCGACAAATGTTTGGATCTGTCATATCAATATCCTGTATTTAATATTGACATATGCAGTGTACAGTGGTATAATTGAAACAGTGCAGACCAAGTTAAATTATTGTTTGTATCCCCCTTGTATATAATCATTGTACAGTTGTTTGGTCACTTTTGCGCCGCCAGCACTGAGCACTATAAGTCACTATTTGCACTTTTTGATCACCCTTTTGTACAGCCTATCTTGCAACTTATAAAGAGAATTTATGAATGACTATAATTCATAAAATAGTGCATAAATAAATAAATGGTGTTGGATTCTGATCTTTGCTTTATATACTACATACATTATGAGTAAGTAAAATAAATATTGTACACCCGAAGGAACCAATTGTTATAATATTGATTAACTGCCCAGGTTCTGAGGGATACTGGGTTGACCCCATTTGAGACTTAACGGGTTACTTTTTCAAGCAACTACATTCAAATGCCTCAACAGCTCCCAAATCCCTCTCTTCTTGGTGAACTGTTCCACTTTTATAGGTAGATAATAAACGGGAAGGGAAGCACGCTTCTCTTTGGCATTGTCATGTACTAAACTCCCCTTTTAGCCTACTGTTACCAGAATCTTTGCAGTTGGACTTCTGCAAATCTCTTTACAGGTTTCATTAGTTTGGGCCAAACCCAAAGTCACGCAGTTCAGTCCTCAGATAAGACCTAGGGCCAGATTTATCAATATTTCATGCAGCGCAGCAGGACAACTTGCTGCATTGCTCTGCATGAAAGGGAGAGGACAGGAATGTGTCATATTTACAAAATATATGGTGCATTCCAGCTCTCTGCCTGCCCTGGTGCACACCCTGCTGCCTAGCACCAATACAGGCACGCTTGCTCCATGGTGTAAGGGTGCTTTTGATGCAGCTAGGATTGTTTCTGTGCAGGCAGGGACACTTTCCTGATCAAAATCAATCTTTAGAGACGTTTTCTCCTAAGTGGGCTGCAGAATGCAGCAGGCATAGAAAAAGGAAACAGTGAGGGGAAAAAAACATATTTCTCCTCATTGCACCTACCCTGGGAAAGAGTTCCATTTGTATGCATTCCTAGGTTTACCAGTCTTGGTAAATCTGGGAATTTGCCAAAATCCATGTGGAGAGGTCTGATAACACCAATGTTCCACCCACGTTCCACCCGTTGAACGCCTTCTCAGGGCAGAGACACTCAAAGCAGCGACTTGCTCTGCCTTGCGTAACTCAAGATTTACCAAGCAATGCAGAGCCATGCAAGGTGTTCTTGCGTTGCTCGGTAAATCTGACTTTAGTATTGCATTGCCCTTGTGATACCATGCGTGACCCAAGGGCAATGCAATACATTGTTAAATCTGCTCCCTATTGTAGGAAAGTAGGATCTGCTCCTATGGTTACCCCACGTTTTGCCTGGCGCTAAGCTGTATTTGACTAGCCTGACTGGGATCCTGCTAATCAGGACACCAGTGTATCAGCTTTCACTCTAAATTGTGTTGTTCAGTACGTGGATACACCCCAGATTGGATACTGAGATACCCTTATATGTCCCTAGTATATGGTACCCATGTACCCAGGACATAGGTACGCCAGAGGTCTCCCATGGGCTGAAGCATGTATTATGCCACCCATGAGAGACAATTCAAATTAGAACTACAGGACTGCCATTGCAGCCTGTGTAAGCTGGTGCTAGCACCCCTTAGTAGAGATATAGGTTTCCTATATCTAGGGTCACTGCACTTAAAACCTATAAGTCACCCCTATAGCAGGACTTTGCAATCCTGATGGCAGGGTGCTTGGTTCTAAGTGAAAGGGTGCCCCTGCATAAGCAAGTCACCCCTGCAGCCTACGGAGTCCATTCTCCTGGGTTATCAGTGAAGCAGCCATATACTATATAGAGGGGCACTGCGTAATTATGCGATGACCATCTCGAAAACAGCTGCAACGAATCCTATCATGTTTGGTATCAAACATATTGGAATCATACCCCTACACCATAAACGGTGTGTGAGGTATGATTCCAATCACTGGAAGAGCCCTCCGTTAGGCTTTCAGTGTTCCAGGTACCAGCATTCTTGACCCAGACAGCACAAAATGGCTGCTCCCCACCAGAGACACAATTTTTCTCTCCTGCTGCTGAGCCAAGCTCGAGCAGGGGAAGGCAGAACAGTAGGCATCCTGTCACAGGGAGGTATGACCCCCTCCCAGACAGGATTTTATGTATTGGGACTGGGTGGGTGCGCTTGCCAGTGCCACTCAGTCTATATGAGGGGCACATTTGGTGTCCCTGTGAATAGTCCAGTTCAAACCAGTCCTGTGAGCCATCGGCTCCCGCTCTGGTGCGAAACTGGACAAAGGACATGGGAGTAACCTCCCCCTGACCGGACCCAGCCCTGGGAGGGTCGCCTGAATCTTCCCAACGCTTTTCCTATGGCACATAAGGGCTTACCTGGGTGTAGGCCCCAGATTTGTTGTGGGATAAGATTTAGATCAGACCCCATTACTCTTCTACCGTCAAGGCACCCTGGACTTCGTTTGGGCTTGACTTCATCTCCGTTCCAGTCTGCTGCATCGTCTGTGCCTGTGCATCATACAGGAACCTTCCAAGGCCTGTGAAGCATTGAAGACACTTGAAGGAATCTCCCTTGGAGTGAAGAAGGTACTCCCGTGCATTCGCCGGCACCGCAACTAAGAGGATCGGTCTGTTGATCCTGTGCTACTTCAGACTCCAAAGGTTCTACAACACAGATGGTTATTTTTCACAGCTCCCAAGGCCTGCCCTGCCCTCTCACCAAGTTTGAGGCCAGTATCTCTCGTGCGGGTTGCAAGAATTGAACCTCTGTGCACAGCACCAACTTGTAGTTGCAAAGGCTTGTTGACTTCTTTCCAAAAAGATCTTTGGGCTCCAAGTAGCCCCAAGCTCGAGCACCTCCAGTGACCAGAATCTTCAGCCACACCACTTCGTGTGCATCCAGGCCTGTGTCTTTTGGTGAGATTCTTGAGGTCCTCTTGCGACTCCAGTGCCTCTGGCCTATGGGTCCAATTGAGGGTCATCGTTTTTTCATTTGGTCTCCCCTGATTGCTCGGGCCTGCCCTGGCTCCCCTGCTCTTGGTGAGTCCCCTGGACCTTGCTGGTCCCGGTGTTGCTCCTTCTTCGATTGCTACATTGGCTGCATTTGCCAAGGCTTGTTGGTGCTCCCGCATGACACCGACCCCTCAGCACCCGACATCCTTCATGGGACAGCTCGTGCACAGCTCCTGGTCCTCATCAGAATCACTTGGTCCTCACAGCTGCAGAGTCAAGATCATCATCATCCATCCTGCAACAACCGACATCGGAGGGCATTCATCTTCCAAGCCTTCTGGTCACTCCTGAGTGACAAAGACTCTGTCCCCTCTGCTTGCAGGTGGCTCTCATCTTGAATCCAGCTTTGGATTCAACTGGACACATTCTCCTCTTCCAGCAGCGGCATTTTCCTGAAGTCCTCCATTAGGTTCGACTGCGGTTTACGACACCACTTCACACGTATGCACCCGGCTTCCCTGGTGTACGTAACATGGGTACTAGGGTATCTACGGGTGGGGTGGCTCTCCAACCTTCTGTACTCCATGGGGTTTTTTCAGGGTCCACTGGGAAAGGTCCTTAAACTTTCAAAATCCAACCATGACTTGCACGTAGAGTTGTACGGAGCACGGGGTCTTGTTCCCACACTGCACATGCACTCGGAGGGATCCCTATCTACTCACCTTGGGTGGTATCTTGGGTCTGCAGCACTTCTCCGCCCTCTCAACCTGGTCTTGACCTGAGTCGTGGTTCCTATACCACTTTCTTAGCGTATGGTTTGGTCCCCCCTGGGTCCACTGTGTATTTCGTGCGATTTACTGTGTTTCTTTGCTAAATTATTGTGCGTGTTGTGCTTATATCCGGGTAGGAGATATTTCTATGTGTTAGACAGTATTTTCTAATAAATACATATTTTTATGCAGACTTTATGTGGCTCTTTTTCACTTAATCTATACTATAAGATTACATTCTGGTAAAACAACTTGCTTACACTCATTCTGGACTAAGCCTGAAGGCCACTCTCCACAGCTACCACTTAGAGAGCTTTCTAAGGTTGTCTAAGACCTCTTAAATCACCATTAGGGTTGTATGGACTGGTGCAAGGTGCCCACTTACATTAGTGGACATCATATACCAGGCCAGCTTCTCACACCTATTCACTAAATCAAAGGCTTTAAGAGTATTGATTGTGCAAATGTTGTAGGTTTTTCCATATATGCTGTACTGCCTTTGTAGATAATAAAAGGTTTTCTATGATTTCTATAACCATCATTTTCTAAGCCAATATTTTATACTAAACTTTTACATCTTGTTTACTTGCTACAGCAATCAATACAGTAATAAAATGTACTGAGAGAAATAAAAATGAGGAGGGAAAGGAAAGTGTGCCCCCAACCCCCCAAAAAATAAATATATATATATATATATCCCGTGGGATCTTGTTCATATGACGCACTACATGGTGGTTGACGGATTTTATAGGCCATTTATTGTTTTTTAAAGTGATATACACCATAAAGTGACCAAATGCCTTGTAATACAAGTCTATTGACAAACCTTGCTTGATCATTGCAATTGTTGTACCGATACATTAAAGGTAAAAAAGATTTAAAACAGATTAATCATATGTACATACTAAATGGATGATACATCTCATATAGCAGTAAAATACCTTAAAAATCTTACAATCATTAACCTTTGATTGTCAAGTTGATGCATTTATTGCCAATTGAATTCATTAGAGTCCAGGTATAAATATCGGGGGTGGGGGTACCACCCTTCTATATAATGCATGACAAATATTAAATACAGTACTATGAGCGCAAACTTGCAATTTATAAAGTTTTGTAAACAAGGATACGTGCAAATGTTACTTGAAAAAAGTGCTAATACATCTAAAAAAAAACTATTAGCATAAAATTACCATAAAACCATGGGTAAAATATTTAAAGAGTCTAAGGGTGGCGGTTGCTTAAAAAAACAAGTGTTTACATTTTTAATGACGCGTGGCTCACTACTTGACAATCACGTTATTGTGTTAATTCATATAGAATTTTAGCAAGATTTCTTAGATTGGAGGCAAGTGTAGAGGTCTTCAGTAATGTTAAGACCCCCGGGGGATCTGGAGTCGAGTTCTAGAATATATTTTGTTTCCAGTCGTCTCAGCGTTTTACACTGTCTCCTCCTCTTCTATGCATCGGCACACTGTCAATTAAAAAGTACCAGAGGTATTGAGGGTCTGCCTTGTGTTCCTCGCTAAAGTGGCGAGCTACTGGGTAAAGGGAGTCTTGGTTTTTGATCGCCCTAATGTGCTGGAGCACCCTCTTATGTCCCTGCAGTATAGTACTGCCGACATATTTGAGATTGCAAGGGCACTCCAGCACATAAACCACGTGGTCCGTTTTGCAAGTTAGGGCTATTGTGATAGGGTATTCCTGTTCTCCAAAAGGTGTTTTGTATTTGGTGGTATTGGCCCCGTGTGTACAGGCTTTTTTGCAGGACCTACATTTAAAGAATCCCTTGCGTTGACTTAGCCAGGTAGTGTTGGTATTTCCCCCAGAGTCGTTGTGGACAAATGAATCCCTCATAGAGGGAGCCCTGCTATATGTGATGGCTGCTTTCATGGGCAGTAAATGACCTATTATAGGGTCCCCTAAAATTATAGGCCAATTTCTGTCAACAATCTTTACAATCCAATCATGTAAATAAAGTATATGATTCCTCTTTCATATTCTGGAGCTAATCTTTTTAACTATCAATAAAACCATCCCTAAAAATTGCTAAAGTGTCAATCCGATCGTCTAATTCTAAAATAGTATGCTTTTGTAGAGCTTGACCTCTGTTCCCAGGCCTAAGGAAATTGCAATATATATTTTTTCCTTAAAGTAGAGACGCACTGACAGTGAGAAACCTGCTTCAATCTGCTGCCCATCACATTCCAAGCCAAGCCATTATCAGTTTCCTTCATTTACAGTTTATATAATTTGCTAGACCTATACTTTGTATTAATATTCTGTTATTTGACTGAAATAAGAAGCGAATCCACAGAGAGACAAAATATTAAATACAATTTAAAATTCAAGAAGTTGTCAGACATGATTTCTCTTCAATTTGCTGATCCTAAGTGTAGTAGAACGGCAAATGTTGAGTCAATAAGTTATTTCTTTAGCAGTCAACATAAGGCCTTCAGCTCAGGAGTCATTTAGTCTGAATGCTTTAAAGAGGAGTTCACTGGCAGAGTTCTGAACCATCTGCAGTTTCATAGATAAAGTTTAACATTCTATTTAAGTGGTCCATCCAACCAATAAAAAATAGTTTTCTTTACCTAGACGCACATTACAAACAATCACCAGCAACAGGAATTCTGAAATGTTCCCTTGTTCAGGGATGTCAAAATGTGTTTTTTTTATGTCTATTGTGACATCATTCACTTGCAGGTCCCTTTAAGATGTGGTTGCCACAATAGCTCCACCAAAATTGGCGGCCACTGTGATTTCTTCAAATTCTGATGTTAGAAAATGGTGGGTAAATTCTTAGGGCAGAAATATTGAAATGCAGTTTTCAAAAAGTAGTTGAAAGTACGTTCATTTTGTGCAACATACATATAGGATAACTTAAGATAAATAAAACCAATAACACATGAGGAGTACTATAGCCTGGATGTTTCCCAGGTTTACAGTGACGGGGAACATCCAGAGTGAAATGTACCACACAATATTGTTTTCTACACTATACATTATGATATATATTAATTTATTGGAAAATATTTTAGTGAAAGGCAATTTTATTTCGTACAGAGGAAAAAAATGAAAGGAAAAAATATCATATATATTTTCAATTGCATAATAACTTTTGTTAAGCGGTTGACGTTCCTTCGGTGAGAACGTTAACCCGCTGGCCTATCATACCTGCTGCTCTATGTATAAATAAGACTGTGCTGGCCTGATTGTTAGTTTGTCTCCCCTTGTTTAAAGCTAGCCTTGCCTTGTGTTTTGCGCTTGCAACTGCCACTATCCTTGATGTAGTTAGACCTTCGCGATTTATTGTATTGTGTTGTCTTTAAGGGTTCCGAAGTAGCGTGCTACTCGCTGAAAAAGCACTTAGACGCCTCATCAGGGATAGTAAGCGATATAGAAATGCAATTACAATATAATACAATACACTAATACAACAGTCATAGCCCTTTGTGGGGCGCTATGAAGCCTTCCCAGATTTCACTGCAAAAGAAACAATTGATGGACGGAATGCTGGACAATGCAAACATTCACCCCAGTCACAAGGATCTGGGTTGAATCCATCATTCTTTTGCTCACCACACCACCCCAGTTTGGACCCAGCCATATGCAAATCAATCTTGACCCTGTTCCTTGTGGGAACAGTCCAGCCCGAACTGCCAAGCCAGGTACTCCCCGGTCCTGAAACAAGCATCCTGGGACCGGTTTCAGGGCATCACCCTTCATCAGCCAGGCTAGCTTGAATCCAGTGGTGTAGTGAGCATGGGACCCACGTCTCGGCATACCCTTCCCACTTAGGGCATCAATGCAAAAGAAACAATTGATGAACGGAATGCTGGACAATGCAAACATTCACCCCCCAATCACAAGGATCTGGGTTAAATCCATCTTTCTTTTGCTCATCACACCACCCCAGTTTGGACCAGCCATATGCAAATCAGTCTTGACCCTGTTCCTTGTGGGAACAGTCCAGCCCGAACTGCCAAGCCAGGTCCTCCCTGGACCGGAAACAAGCATTCTGGGAACAGTTTCAGGACATCACCCTTCATGAATAAAGGTAAAGTCCAACACAGATTTACAAACACATTTGCAGAGAAACAGGAACATTGTTGGGGCTGACTGTGAATGAATCAAGTTACAATCTATTATGATGTTATTAGGGGTAATCTATCACCAGGCAATTATTGATAGATAGGTAGATAGATAAACAGAAAAACAGACAGACAAACAGACAGGCAGGCAGATAGAAAGATAGATGGATGGATGGATGTATCTATCCAGGTAATATCATCCATCCTGCATCCTTCCATTGCAGTTTCACAATAGCTATGACTGTGCAGTAGTAGGCCTTTCTTCATGCTGTGACACAACAGCAATGCCTCCTTCATGCTATGACACTACAGAAGTGCATGCTCAGTCCATTCTTTGTTTCTCCCTCTGTGATCAGATCATGCTCCCAGCATCTGAAAACAACATGTTTCCTGGTTTAACTCCAGCTGGAGATTCAATTCTCTTTATTGCATTTGCCTGTCAAGGTGTGTTTAATTGCCCGCCTGGCGCCTATCGCAGCAGCAGGTACCCCTAAGGGACCCATCCTCAGGGGCTCTTCCATATGTAAGCGGCCAGGTGTGCCTGGATTCAGCCATTCAGATATTTGTGTGCACTTTGCTTAAGGTAAACCATACCGCTGCCCTTTTGAGACTTACTTTTTGTATAAAAAAACATAACCTAATTGCTGTGGTGTGATTCAGGACAATACATCAATTTATAACCAGTTTTTGAACAGTGAATGCGTGTAGCATTTATGTGTCTGCATGATTATCTAATAACTACTGCTACCCCCCTAGCCGCTTTATGTCATTATTCCTAAGTAGCACAGAGTTTTCAATGCCAGCTGCAGAGTACAGTGGGCCACAGGCCAGAATTCTGACAAGACACGTTCAGATTACCATACAGTGCTGAAATTCGTGAATTTCGCCTGATGCAAATTTTGCAACCTTTCACGAAATTGCACGCTAAACCTATTTTGCATACTTTCCACTTTAGCTAGTCACTTCTGCACCTCGTATAATAATCATGAGAGATAGCAGTACATTACGTTTCTCATTATGTGGGAAATGTTTAAAAAAATTGCAACAATTAGCAAAAGAAATGTCATTTCGTCCACCTTTATTCTGGCTCACGCACAGACGTAAATCATGCAAGGCGAAAATGCCAGTTTTGTGTTTTATGCAGCGCTTAATTTGTAAATGAATGGGCATCCAAAGCTCTGCTCAGAAGCCTGTGGATGGTGCAATTAAATGTCAGCGCTCCGAATAAAGTCAGTGGGATAACGAAAAATGATGCCCCCCTGCAGAATGGGCCCAGTAGGGGCCCCCTAAATAGTTGGAGCCCACCCCTGCACTCCAGGGTCCTGCTCAGTAGAGCAGAGCGGCTTTCTCCAGCATTTAACTATTTCTTATTCCATGCCATTGCATTCTTTCTGAATGGCATGGCTTAGAGGGCGAGGGCCCCCCCTCCAAACCAAGAACCCGCCTGGGCCCCCGTTCCTCAGGGGCTGTGGTACCTTCTGTTACACCCCTGACTAAAGCTGTGTAGTTTTGAATTCACCTCAGGCCTCTTTAACCCCCTTGGGCGCGGCCGCGATTCTGCGCCTGTGCGGCACTTTTATTGAGTGGGCGGGTTCATGACGGCCCCCAGCCGTCATCAGCACACGAGCACGGTGATGCATGACGGCCGGGAGCCGTCATCAGCATGGAAGGGTTTATTCCAGTACCAGACACTCCTTTCCGTTTATGTCCCTCTTGCATGTTTCTAATATCTCTATTTGTGACGGTTTATCTGTCTTTCTCTTCCTCAGTCTTTCCACTTTCTGTGGTTTTATCTCTTTTGCAATTGGTAAATGATGGGTTAAAAAAACATGCTTATCCCGAAAATGACGTACCTGTGGCCCCCACCGGCAGCCACCTGCTCAAATTAAGCACAGTTTTTTGTACACAAAAAAAGTATGCAACATTTCAAAAGCCAATCGTAGGCTTGATATGATTTTGTACCTTAAAGTCCTAGACGGTGATGTAACAGGTACATTGATTGCCAATCCCTGGAGATATGCTCAGAGAGCTCTAGTTCCCCCTGAACTTAACGCTTGCAGCAACGCCGCGGCTGCTTTCTCTCCAAGGACCAGGGGTGTCGATGCTGTTACATCACCCAGAAGCAAGACGTCACCCCCGCAGAGATAGAAGGGCTGTGTCTGTGATGAACAGGGCATAGAGTGTCTGGATATACAAATAAACATGAAATGTGCAGTTTTTAATGTCTTTATTTTGTAATGGTCTGATTGTTGTTGGTTGAGCCCAAAGATCTAGGGCCTGATTCACAAAGGTAAACTTACACTTAAGTGTCATTTTACGATTTGTTTGAAAGTCCCAAACTCATTTCATGAGTCGTCTCTTTGCGGCTGTGGAGTCTCTGCACTCATGCCGTAGACTATGTACATAAAAAGACAGGGCCAGCCGTGGTCCATGCAGGTAAGAGCGGTGAGACGTGTGGCAGTGTGGGAGGGGATTTCGACAAATGATGGAGAGGGAACATTAATTATTTGTTTAATTTTCCCTCATCTTCGTCTGTCGAAATCCCCCCCACCCGGCCCCACCACCACACCTCTCTTAGCTGCACGGGACGCAGCCGGACAGGACAGGCCTATCTTGTTATGTGCGGAGTCTCCACCACAAGTGCGGAGACTCTGTAGCTGTAAAGACACAACTCGTAAAATGTGTTTGTGTATAGCAAAACAATTGTAAACTTACACTAAAGTGTAAGTTTACCTTTATGAATCAGGATCATGATGTATTCTGGGTCCCATAAGTATCAGACAGTGGTAGGGCATGGAATGCTCTCCGTAGTGATATCACTTAGGATTGGATGGGAATATTACTTAGGATATGACTCATGATATCACTTAATAGGATATCACTTAGGATCACTTGGGATATCACTTTGGATTGGCTGCGATCACCCTAGAGGGAATTCCGCTAACTCTCCTCCTGGCCACAAGTTCTATCATCATCAGCATTACTTACTTTTTCCACACCTCTCATGCAGTATCACATGGCTCCCCCCTCTCACCCCAGACCCCCTCCCTCCCTAGACAGGATACCAGACACACTTGTAGAGAAATGTAGATCATGTATATATGTCTGTTTAATTACCCGAAAAATCATATCTTTCCCATAACAGAAGATCCCAAATTGACGCCATACTCTCTGGATTTGGTCTACAGCTAACATCTTTTTACGTACTCTGCCGCTATCAATCATAAGTGCCACACTGATGTACACATCATGTCAATTGTTTCATTTAACCTTTTCTTCTCCCTCCTTGGTTTCTTCTGTACTGTTTTCTCCTTATTAAAACAAAAACAATAAAATCAATTTTGAAGTAAACAAAAGTATTGGCTGAGAAATTGCATTACTATACATTTATTCGCTGGGGGTTAAAATCATTTACATAAAATAAAATTATGGACGGAGTGTTGAAACCTTTCAAACACTCACCCCCAGTCACAGATCAGTGTTTAATCCATTGGTATTTTGCTCATCCCGTCACCCTAGGTTGGGCCCGGCTATATGCAAATCCATCTTGACCTTGCTCCCCATGGGAACAGTCCAGTCTGTACTGAAAAGCCAGGTCTTCCCTGGACTGGAAACAAGGATCCTGGGACTGGTTTTGGGGTAACACCCCTCATCAGACAGGCTAGCTAGAATCCAGTGGCGCAGCAACCAAAGGACCCATGTCTGGGCATACCCTTAGCTACTTAGGGCGCACAGAGCAACATCACAAAATAAGGAAACAGCGCCAGAGAGTTGCAGTGGACAATAGGCCATTTTGTGGCTACTGACATAATTTCTTGGGTTTTCTTCCTTTCTCTGAGATCCTTAGATTATCGCTAAGTCTCTCTGCACTAGTGATATGTATTTCTGTAGCATTTGAATAGCAGTAGGATTTACCTGTAGGTCTACTGGGGCTTGGCTAAATTACCCAACCAGCATTTTGGCATGGCTCACATGTGAATTACAGCTTAGCATGGTACAAGTTCAGCAAAATCCACCATTTGTGTCAGTGGTGCAGTAGTGTGGAAACGGGATACTGAACTTGGTTATTCTTAAGTATTTCTCTTAATGTGCTTTATCACATTAATAATTTTATAATACCTTGAGTGGTAGCTGATGGTGTATGTGTGGGATATCCCCATTTGTTTTCTGATGCTCAACATCCTGTGATTCTGGGAAATCACTTAATCTCCATGTGCCTAACAAAAAAGAATGTGTTCATATGTAATGCAACTGGTTCTCATGTAAAGCACACTTACACCTGATACCTTAAGCTCAAGTTTGCGCTATATAAAACTCTGGGGGAAACCCTACAGGCAATTTCACAATGTGTGCACTTCAGATCTAAAGTAAGGCCCAGCAAGTTGTAGACTCGCGCTGTATTGATGTTATACAAGTTTGAAAGGGATTCAATGCGCAGCCTAACCAGATACATGGAGCAGGATCAATCGTAATCCAAGCATCTCTCAAGCATTCATCATGGCTAGTGTTCTCTATTATAGCCTTGTAGCCCTCGTTGCAGTCTAAACCAGCCATTAAATCCCGCCACAGCGTTAAAGGCCCAAGCAAAAGGAGAGGGCCTTTAACAAGGGAACGGGCCATTAATGGCTGGTAGAGCCTGCTACGGAGGGCTTTAAGGCTATTAGAACATTCCGCCCCTAGAGGGCAGAATGTTCTAATTTGTAAAACAAAGGCCTCACAGAGCCCGAGGGGGTTGAAATCCCCTCGGGCTCTGTGAGGCCTTTGTTCACCTGAACAAACATTGGAATGTTGATGCTCCGGGCTTCTACCAGCTATTAGAAGCCCGGAACACTCCATTGTCTTCAACTGAGTGCTCAACATTCCAATGCTCTAATAAGGGAAGAGGGACATTCTACTCATGCATCATCAATTCTCATGTATCCGCAAAAAAGCCACAACAAAATCCCTAACCTCATAAACCACATCAGGAGTATTTAATTCCAGTGCCCCATGTCTATGGTGCCAGATACACATTGGTGGGTTTTGTTGGAATTGTGCCAAGAGGGCATATTTCACAAAGTTTGGATACCAGCTTACAAATGCCTAGTACAAGTGGCTTACTGCTTCTTCCTGCCAGTACTACCAACAGAAAGCATAATTTAAATGTTAATGGTCTCCACAGGGCTTGTGAAGGTGGTTGCTGGAAGTTGGCACAACACTAAGGGGCCGATTAGGATGGCAGACGGACAAAGTGCGTCCGCCATCCTGTCTGGGGCAGAGACCATCCGCCACAAGGGCGGAGGTACCGTGCCCCGAATTAGGATGCACCCGCCACAGTGGCGGGTGCATCCCGCATTTTTAACATTGCAGCCGACGGTGCTGAAAGCACCGTCTGCCGCAATGTCATAAATGCATGTTGTGCGTTTCACAGCACAACATGACAGGCACCGCAAGGTGCCTGCCATGTTGCACTGTGAAACGCAGGGGGGTACCATAGGTACCCCCCATGTGCACCCCCTCACCCTCCCTTCACCCTGGGGGCCCTCAGCGCGCCCCCAAAGCAAGAACGGTATGCCTTTTCGTGGCGGCATTGCCGCCACGGAAAGGCATTCCTATCAGTCGATCCTAATATGGCTGGCGGTGTCTGATAGACACCACCACCATATTAGACCTTTTCCGCCGCGGCGCCACGGTCTTCCCATCCGCCACGGTCCCCCTCGCCATTGTAATATGGCGGGGGGAAATAGGTGGCGGACGGGCAAGGATGGCGGACGGATCGCCACCGCCTGCTTGGCGGTGGAGATCTGTCCGCCATCCTAATTGGCCCCTAAGTTTGGAGCCTAGGACTAATTTCTCATCATCAGACTTTGACTCAGGGCGAAAGAGAAAAAGACAGAAAGTGAGAAAGGTGATTAAAAAGACAAGAAACAGTGACAAAGGGTCAAAGTGGGGATGAAACTGAACCCGAATGAGTGCCATAAAGAGGAGAAAGGAAGTAGGGGAATAAATCAAGATGTTTTTGAACCAATAGTCTGCAGGTGATAAGAAATCAACAAATGGGGCCTGGGTTGTAGATTAAAGCACCTCGGGGTTGTTGTAACAGGGAAAGGTGTATTGAAGATGAGGATGATGCTGAAGTTTAGAAATAGATTGTGTCATGGGATTAAAATTTGGAAAAATGGGAGTACCATGGCACTGGAAATGTAGGGAAATAGAGGCTAAAAGACAAGACATTAGGGAGAGTAAGATTGCATCAGGGAACGTATCGAGTGAAGCAGTTGAAGAAATCTGGTGATATTCGAGGCATGTTAAAGGAAACCTGGCAATTTGTGGGTGGGAAGGGAAATTGGGGGGTGCAGCTGAGGAGATGCTGCAGGGTCCTATCAGAGTACCTCATGAGTTTAACTCTGTTCTGTAAGGCCAGTGCTCTGAATTCGAATGGAATAATCGATGCACTCATATGAACAAGAATGCTAAAATCTTCTGTGCGTTAATTCTTTTTATAAGCGAGTATATATTTGAATGAAAAATTAATATATTTTGGTCAAATGTAAAATTTTGTTATGTAAAGAAAGCCAATGAATAAGAAAAGATGACACCTTTGTTGACTTTTGGTCCACAACGGTCTGATTTGTCGATCACAGTATTAGAATAGGTTTGTTTTCCAATGTAATGTCACCAACTGGCAAGTTAATCATATACATGTCACACCAACACTATGTGACTAAACGCATTTTTTTCTCTTTATTTTTACATACTTCACTCCCTAAAGTATTTGAAATGTCAACAAAACCCTATGATAATTAGATGAGAATCCTCAGCTTTGAACGAAGCATGCCCAAACTTGCTATGCAATCATCATTTCTGATTATGTACTGCTTCCCAAAGTCATTATTCAGTCATAATGAGTGGAGGGATGTCAATTTGTAAAGCTTCTATCCTGTTTCAAAGACAACTGCAAATTAAAAATGGATGCTTATTTGAAAACACAAATCTAATTGGAAGTGCAATAGAACAAATAGAAAATTGAAAAATAATTCCCAGGAAATTACAAATTCAGAATTCCTGAACATTGTGTAGGAGTCGCTTGAGAGCCTTAATTTGTGAAGATGTGTTTCAAAATAGGGCGGATAATGATAGTTAACCTGTACATTTTTCAACTCCGGTATATCGAGTACCGACACAATGTAAAGGTAAGTACATGGAAAGAAATATAGATAACAAATTCTCAACTCCACAACTACGTATTGTAATCACTTGTTCGTAGTTGATATTGTGGAATATGTTTATGTTTTATTTTATTTTTTTACAGAAAATGATTTTTTCAAAGAAAAGTAATGGTTTATTGAGCTCAGAACACTCTAAAAGAAGTTAAAAGATAAAATAAACATCTGATATTCCATTAAAATCCTGACAGAAAGTACAGCTATGGTTATGAAATAAAACCTAAAACCCCTGAAATTTGTATGTTATGGTTTGATACACAAATTATTTCCCCACTCCACGCAAGTATGAAAACTATAACTTGTCTAATAAATACACTGCTTACAACCACGCACGTGATGTGATATCTAAATTAAAAATGACATCAATGGCACCACTGGGTTAATTAAATATCGCTTTAGCATTGCCATTTCAAATGATGTCACTACAGATACAGAATCATTTCTTTGGCAAAGTGTTTTATTAAATAACTAGCTTACCCGTCACACGTTGCTGCGATCTCAGAAGAAAGGAAATTTAAGGAAACTTATTATGATAACATTCAATTTACATTGTGTCATTTTTTATTGAAACATATTCATTTTAATATGGAAAACATTTTAAAGTGTTGTTTTAATTCTGTTTATTTATTCGAGTGCGTGTGGATACACAGAATTTTTTGTTTTTCTGTCTGGTGCGTACACGAATAAATCAGAAGGTTTTCCTACGCGTGAGCTGTCCACATACAGTTGCCGATGTGAGAAGCACGGATTCTCCAAATTTAGTCCACACACTTGCAGCGATTGTCCTTGTGCTTTGTTGATGGTCATTGCAAAAGCGAGTCGCACCGGAAACTGTAAACATTCAGTATTGGAAAGATTATGAGGGCCCTGGGGAGCCGGGGGGCCGATATTTAAAAAAAAAAATTTCCCCGCCAGAAAACTTCAGGGGTGTACTCAACAACTTCCCAAAGTTTCATGCCGATCGGATGAATGGTGTAGTAATGCATAAAGGACAAACAGACAGACAGACATACATCTGTTTATATATATATAGATGTTAGGTCAAGAAGAAACAAGATTTGGCATAAAAAATAGGTCTCGCCTTTGGAACCTTATAAGTGTATCGCCATGCAACGGTTGATGTTGTTGCACCAAGGATAATGTGCTGCATAAGTAAATACTTAAAAGGTCCCAAAAGCGAGACCTATTGGCTATGTCAATGCCTGTTGATTCTAGACTAAGATTTTGCTCTATGAAGAACTTCAAAAACAAAACTGATGCTTTTGTGCCATTTCTCCTCAGCTTCAAGATACACCAAAGCCATAAGCATGTGTATCCAAATCAATAATGAAAAGTATTTTACTAAAAAAATGATATATGGAGTGTCTCAAATGTTTTAGTTCTTTGAATTTCCTAGTGCAATTCATCTGCACAAACATGGCACCCTTCCTTCACTTCCGCTTGTTTGTGGTGGAAATGGCAAAACTGTTTAAAATGTGTACTAAATATCTTTTCCTAAATTTAACAAAAAATGCACCATTCAGGCTCCTCTGTCCAGGGAAGAGCAGGAAAACCGGGCACCTGTGCCAAAAGCATTCTTACTGGACCTCCATTTTGTTTGCTCCTTGCTTCAGTGTGCTCCTGTTACGCTGCACCATTCAGGCTGCACTGTCCAGGGGTGAAGAAAAGGGTGAGGGAAGCTTGGCACCTGCGCCAAGAGCATCCTTACTGAACCCCCATCTTGATTGCCCCTTTTTCAGTGTGCTGTTGTTTACACTGCACCATGGAGGCTCCACCGTTCCAGTGACGGGGAGGGAAGCTTGGCACCTGTGTCAAAAGCATCCTTACTGGATCCCCATCTTGTTTGCCCCTTGCTTCAGTGTGCTGTTGTTGCACTTCACCATTTGGGCTCCACTGTCCAGCAAAGGGGAGGGAAGCTTGGCACCTGTGCTGATAGTGGAGTTATGTTACCAAATCCCAGCCTGGAAAGTGCTGTCAGACACGCAGCTCTTACCGAACAGTAAAAATGCAGCCCACACCAGTTAGCCATTGAAGTGACTCCTGTCTCGGGGGCCGCATCAACGTGTCAGATAGCGCTGTGCTCCCAAGCTGAGCAGTCCATGTGCTATTTAGATTAGAGAGCAGCCTAAATTGCTGGGGAGGATGGTGAGCAGAGGAAATGAATCAGTTCTGCAGTGTGGCTGATCCACGAGGGGGATATTAACAGGTCACCGAGGGCAGCGGAAAGATATAACGAGCTGCCTGCAGATATTGGGGATGGGAAAAGAGTGACGCAGCCTGCAGATTACACTCTGCCTGAAAAAGGTATGTGCGAGTGGGTGACTGCCTGGCCCACTTAAAGCCCTGACTGTAGCCCATGAGGTTGATTGAAAGTAGGAGATCAGAGCCAGTGTGTCAGTTCAGTAAACTTGCTGTGAACTGGATGGCAGGAAGAATCAAGGCATATGTGCGGTGTAGGGGATAGTGACTAAGTAAACAAGCAGAATTTGCCAATGATTGTTTAAGTCAGTGAAAGTTTTCCCACCGTATTTGCTCCAGTGGGGCTGTTGGAGAGTTACTGTTTGCCTTGATTGATGAGCTTGGACCTTTAGCACTGCTCAGTCGCTTTACAGCTTTGGTGTCCATTTCGCTGCATGTTAAAGAGGCTCTGTGGGGGTAATTTATCCGATAAGCGCTTTCCTTGCCCATCCTTCCTATGAAAACCCTGCTTTAAAGTAAAAGCGTTCCCTATTGCCAGCACAGGTCCTATACATCGCGCAGATCGCCTTGGTAATTAACAAAAAATATGTTTATCTGCCTCAGTAGAAACAAGTTCTTCGCAGGTCTTTTCAACCAGCAGAAGGTATGAACTTTTCCGAACATACAGCGATGAGGGAAGTCTAGTGGGGCTTTGAACAAAATAATTTAATTAACAAGACAAGTGCGGCCCGTGGACGCGAAAGTTCAAGTTAACGAGCACTCGTGCATGGCGATCGCGCTAAGGACGCCTGTAGACGGTGAGGGCAATGACTGTTTTGAAGCACACTCGTGCTTGTGGCGGCATCTGCCTTGCGGGAGCGAGCAGTGGCCAATTAGCACGTGCGCCACTGCTCGCTCTCGCAAGGTGGATGCCACCACAAGCACTAGTGGGTTTCAAAATGAGCAGACTGATGGCTAAAGACCCTCCTAGAGCAGCGCATGCACGCTGCCTAGGCGAGACCTTAAAACTGCTGCTATAATCACTGTTCATCCCTCTTCTTTGATCCAGTTAAATGTAATTAGAATGTTGCTAGGACCCGGAGGCATTTGAATTGTTGATATTTTATGTATATTCTCATAAATTGTTCTTATGTCAATAGAGATCCGTTTAGTCGTAATAACAATTGTTTTATTAATTTTTCTTTTGTACTTTCTAAAGGTTTTAAATAACCATATACAATAAACTTCATTCTTGTCTAAATATGTTAGGTTGGCTTCTCTTTGAAAAACTCAGTGTTTAGTCTGTTGCGCGCATTGCAGGATAGACACAGTATTGGTGGCTTGGAGAATATTTTGGGTACTCGAGCACCAAATTTACATAAGACATATTTCATAGCACTTCAGATTGTAGCTTTAATTGCAGGATAATCAGAGTCCCTAAGAACCCCCTTCACTACTTGTTTTCCTGCTACAAGAGTGAAAATCAAAGTACTACACTAACTATTTTTCTCATTCCATCAGGTGGATCCTGATCATTTTATTCTTCTTCTTTTCCGCCACCTCGTCCTTCTCCTCACATTTCTTTATTTGCACATATTTGTCGAAAAAGTTACCTTCGACTCTGCTGATTAAGGGGAATTGAAGGTTGAGGTAGATAGAAGCAGGACTGAGGGATAAAAAAAACAGTATAGCAAGAGAGGTGAAGTAGAGGTAGAGATAGAGGTGAGGTAGATAGAGACACAAAGTAAAGAGAGAAAGTGATATATATAGAGGCAGAAAGAAGCAACAGTAGGTGTTCATACAATTTTAGAATGCGATAAAAAGATACAGAGAGCCAGAGACAGTGAGAAACAAATGTTGAGAGAGTGAGAGTACTGGGGTTTACTGTAGGGTGACGTAGAAAAGTGTTCAGTCATATTAGAAAGAAGTAATGGAACTCATTCACATAGTAGAGGTAGACAGGTAGAGGGACTTGTGGTGCTGAAATATATAGAAAGAGAGAGGAAAGGTAAAGAGAGAGAGCTTTGAGGTAGAAAGCGAGAAAAAATACAAAGAGATATAGTACAATTGGTCACTTAAACAGGGTAGTGAGGCAGAGAGAGAGAGAGAGACGGATTAAAAGCAGAATGAGAAATTAAAACAAATAGAGGCATCAGAGACAATTGTGAAGTAGTGAAATAAGTCAATCAAGCAGGGTTGGTAAAGTGCAGCAACTCACCCACGAGGGTCTCAAGGCACTATAGGGGAGGGGGGTCCGCACCTTTGAGTGCTGGGGTTATCCAAAGAGCCAGGTCTTGAAGTCCTTCCTGAACTGGAGTAGTGTAGGGACTTGCCCGAGGTGGAGTGGGGAGGTCGTTCCAGGCCTTGGCTGCGAGGTAGGAGAAGGACTTTCCTCCCGTTCTGGTCTTGTGGATCCGTGGAATGGTGGCCAGAGAGAGGTCAGGTAATTGAAGGTGTCTCTTGGGTGCGTGGAAGGAGTTGCGGTTGTTCAGGTATGGTGGCCCGATGTCGTGGAGGGCCTTGTATGCGTGAGTGAGGAGCCTGAAGGTTATTCTTCTTCGATGGGGAGCCAGTGGAAATCGGGGAGGTGTTGGGGGATGTGCTTGTGACAAGGGATGTCTAGGATCAGTCTGGCTGTGGTGTTCTGGACGGTCTGGAGTTTGCGAAGTAGTTTCTTGTTGATTCTGCCGGTGAGGTTGATTAAGAGGTGGGTCAAGGGAGGATGAGGTAACAGAGTTGTGATGTAGAATTGAAGGTAGAGACTGAGTGAGGTGAATGAACACAGAAAGGAGAGGTAGAGAGACACAGATATGCAAGAAGGGTGAGTTCTGATTGTAGAGTGGCAGAGCGATATATGTGTGTGAGAGCGAAGTTAATAATAGATGTAGAAAAAAGAGGCAGTGGTAGAGAAACAGATGGAGGGAGAAGGAGCAAGGTAGTGAGAGACTGAGGTACAGGGAACAGAGGTAGAAAGAGACAGAAGAAGTGGTCTCGTAAGATAACAAATGAATGGAGTGATCAATGAAGTGGTAGTGAGAGAGTCGCGGGCTAGAGAGATACTAGATATTGGGAGAGATGTGAGGTAGAGAGAGAAGCAAGATAGAGAGGTGAAGGGAAAGACTGGTCAAGTAAAGGAATAGCTAAGAAAGGTAGAGAGTGGTAGGCTATGGAGAGATAGTGGGAGAGAATGGTGAGGTAAAGAGAGAGATGAGGCTGAGAGAGGTGAACACACATGGAAAAGATTCCAAGGCGGTGTGATGAAAAACAGAGCACTAAGGCAGAGAACAAGTGGTGAGTAAGAGAAACAGCTGAGTAACAGTTAAGGAGTAGAGAGTGAGAAGAGACTGCGGGGGCGAGATTTTGATCGATACCTTATCACTCTTGATCTAAAACCCCGTTCTGGACGACTGAACCTTTGTTGCCTGTCATTGAGGGAAGAAAGTGCATCTCTTACCAAGTTAGTTCACCCAATAATGGACTCCGCTCTGAAGGATCACAAACAACTTCTAGCTTTCAAAGGTTTATTATAAAGTTAGGATCAGCTGCAAGTACAGGCATCTCAAGATGAGATTCACAAGATATACGGGCCCAACTACATACATGTGCTCTCTGAAAACCCTCAGACGAGCAAAGAAGACTACGAGTACAAGTTCTAGGAATAACAAAGCTATCAGCATAGACACGTATTGAGATCTCTCCGTCATTTAAGGCTGGAGGGAAAACACAGGTTAGGCTGTCCCTACCCTGCTCTGGATGGTATCCCTACTTAACAAAATCCCAACCTATCAAAAGGTGTCAGCGGTGAGTGACTTCCTAGGGAGGTCACCCACTCTTAGTCTCTTGGTGAAAACCTACAGTTCTCCAGTCATGGCCCCTCTCTGCCTACCCATCCGCTCTCTAAAGGGTCCTCAGGCATCTGCTCTAACTCCACCCAGGGGTGCTGTCCCTAATACAAAACAGTCAACAACATTTGAGACGCCCCTCGTAAGACGCCCCTCACGTGGTGTAGCTTCTGGCTTTTTCCATGCTGCTTTGTGTTGGGCCTCGTGCGTTAGAGTTGACCTTGCTTCTCAGACTCTTCTCCGGCCCGCTGATACCCCTTAAAACATTCCGGAACCCTCCTCCATGTCTGTGCCGGCTCCTGAACAAACCTCTATTCATTTCATTTATAATTGAATCCCCCCTTTCTCTTGCAGACAGACACCTGCAGCCAAGATCCCAATTCTAATAGACTTCCAGCCAAAGTTGCAACATTATTCTCAGCACAGACCAAATACATGTAAATCAGTGGTTTTAAACATTTCAGGCCTACTATATTTCTCATAATGTTTATACCCTTCAAATCTTTCATTAATTAATGGCATGTTAATCCTCGACTCTATGATTTGGTAAACACATCTATAAAATATATCCTACTATTAGTTACTAAATGACATTAGTGCAATCCATGTCGTGAAAACGAACCCCTCTCCCGTTCCTTTCAGCTCTGACCCTGAGGCCTACCGCGTTCTAGGTTTAACCACATATTGTCCTTACATTTTAGCAGCTACATGACATGGATTCGAGATTAATCACGTCTAATAAGGTTATACATCTCACACATTTCTGCATTAGTTCCACTTCTACATAAATCTCTAGATTAGCTACACATTTCAGAATACAGATGCATATAATATCAGCACTCATGGCATTTCTCTTCATGACTTGTGCTTACTACGTGTAAGTGTGATATACTTATACATTCAGGTCAGTTTGCGCTCTCTCAGTTCCCCCCTTTGATGACCTCTCGGGGTCATCACTAACATTTAAACTGAAGTAATCGCTAATGGACCTCGTTTCCGCGTTTCCAGAGCCCTCAGGCTCCTGTACTGATTGTCTTGTATGGCAGCTAATCTCTGCAGCTGTTCCTCCCGAGCTCTTTCAATTCTCCTGGCTCTGTACCATTTGAATGCCCTCACCAATCCCCACAACATGATCACACAGATCAATATTATGATGATAGGTTTCAACACATACCACACAAGGCTTTTTCCTAAGTTGGCAAACCACCCTCCAGCTTCACTCATTCCATGGCCCACCTTCTCCCAAACATTTTCTCTACTCAGGTCTTCGATCTCTTTGTGAATATCAGTTATGTTCATAATAACTTTCTCAAGGGGCTTTGAATTGTCTGGAATGTAGGTACAACATTCCTGGACCTTCAAAGCCTTACAGACTCCGCCCTCTTTTGCTAGCAGGACGTCTAAGGCAAGACGGTTTTGAAGAACCATGGCCCTTATCGATTGCATCTCTCTCTCCACCAGCATTAAGGACTGAGCAGTGCTGGCAGACAACCTGTCTACGACTGTTGCCAGTCGTCTAATCTTGACATCATTAAGGATTAGTCCCAACATAGGGAACACAGCTCCAAATACATCTCCGACCATTTCTGCATCTCCTATAGCTCTCCTTCCTCTTGCTGATGCCTTGCCCTCGATGATCTCTAAGTCTTGGGCATGATATATTTTGGGGAAGATAATTGCCAGGTAACATGATCCATACCAGTTATCAGGTAGTCTCACGTAGGCATTTCTTCCACAAACAAAATATACATTTGGAATCACTTGCATTCCCTTCAGGAAATCTTTGGTATAGTACTCTAAATTGAAAGCATGTTCACAGCTGACTTCTCCCACGTATACATTTTCATAATACGTTTTGGCTCGGTGAAGACATAGCTTTCCCCTCTGCGTTCTATCCAAAGCTATTGGACCACTACTACCCTTTCTTTTATGTGCCTTCTCTTCCTCGGTCCAATCTGTTTTCCATTGTCCAGATTTTTTCAAAATCTTTTGTCTCCTGTATCGATCATCCACCTGCCCTATAAACTTCTTCTCTACTTCCGACACCTTGCATGTCAGATTATTTCTACGGGCATGTGAAGTATCTAAGGTAATCCAAGGAATGAAAAACTTGGCCAATCTGTCTTCACTCTTCCAGTAGTCCCATTTGTTCATTTGCTTATAATTTGGGACTTCTGGCAACACTGAATCATAATTGGAGAAATAGTATTCAAAACTATCTCTCCCATAAAATATACTAAGCAATAAGCTACATGTGATGCCATATGTCAACGGGAGGTGATGATATCGAATGCCTTCATCAACAGACGCCGGCAACTGCATGCAGACATAGCAGTCCTTAACCTCCATGGCATCCACGTATTCATACAGAAGTTTAGCATAAGCATTTGACCTAAAGTCGCCTTGGGACTCATCCACGTGTAACCTGCGGGCTTCTGCAGCCAATAACGCTTTTTCCTGTATGTTTACCCCCTTCTCACCAGCAACAGTGGGTTTAGGTGTCACTACAGATTTCACATCGGTTACCTTTGCCTCATCCTCCTGTCCCTTCACATAAGATACTGTGACTACTAAAACTATTAATATTATCACTCCTACTATTAGTGTGCCTATTATACATTTGGCTCTGCGATTCGGGGTGCCGTCCTCCATTTCGTCAGACAGTATGGCTCTCTCCTTTTCTCCGTACAAAGTTCTTTTTCTCCTCGTTCTTTTACAGTCCTTGTTACTTTATTTGTACTTGGAACCACACATCTGGAAGCTGGCAACCTCTTTGCAGAAAGTTCTTTAGCAGTTCAACACAGACAACCCTAGCCCTTCTCCGTCAACTCAAAGGAAGGTCCCTAAGATTCTCTGCTTCCTGGGCGCTAGGTAATCTTCTTTTTCTTGCTTATTTACAAAGTCTCTAAGCATCTACAATCAGGCTCGTGCCTGCAGCTTTGACAGCATAGTTCAATATTTCCAAACGAAGAATGTGCTCTTCATGGCTTGTTATCTTTGTACCAAAGTCGGGGAACTGTAATTCTGTGAAAAACATGTGCTTTAGCTTGCTGAGGCGGGGAGGTCTGGGGAGTGTAAAAGTTAGTGACCCTTCTGCCTCGACTCCGGGTACTAACAGTTGTACTTCCACTGTGATGATGGGCTCAGAGCTGGACACCACCACCGCTCGTATCCTCCCTGTCTCCTGTTCCAAAGACATCTGTCGCCAGATATGTCCACTCAGGGGTGGCGTATCTTCTGTTAGGCACACGCACTCTTCTTGACCTTCTCAAGTCCGGTGCTTCAGCGCCCTGAGCACCTTCTTCTGGGTCCGAGTCCTCTGATATCGGAGGAAGGGTTCTCTCTGGAGTTGACCTCAGGCTAGAGCTCCTTCTTTGTGGCCAATGAGCTTCTCCTCGTACCCTTCTACTCCTTCTCCTTCTTGTCTGTTCATGCTCTCTGTCAGACTGGTCAGTGTCTGACTCGTACTCCCAGCTACTTTCTCCTTCAGTAGCGTCGTCTGTTTCGCTGTTGTACTGACCGTCCTCAGCTTGGTCAGACTCGTTCCCTGCTTCTGCTGGCACCTCCACAGCTTGGCTGGCCCCCTCTATGGCTTCTCGGTCCTCAGCTGGACGTCTATCCGAGAGAGGAGCTGATTCTTCCAGAGGTGCTGGAACCCTCCGCGTATGCGACGCGTGGATCCAATTGGGCAGGCCTCCCACCTTCACTGCGGTGTTCGTGATCAGGATGATCTGGAAGGGCCCACGCCAACGAACATCCAAGCAGCTTCTCCTCACGTGCTTTCGCACAAGCACCCAGTCTCCAGGACACAGGTCGTGGCACAGGTCGTGGCACAGGTCCTGGCACGACGGAACTTTGGCAGCCTGCACCTGAAGGGACACAGAATGAATGGCGTCAGATAGCCCCTTACAATAGTCCAGGATCATATCATCTGTGATGTTTAACAGTGCAGCAGTTGGGACAGATGGCAACCTCATTGCTCTCCCCATCAACACCTCATGAGGCGACAGCCCCGTTCTTCTGTCTGGGGTACTACGGAGGCTCATAAGGACCAATGGCAGAGCGTCAGGCCAACTCAAGGATGTTGATTAACACACTTTTGCAATTCTGGCCTTAATAGTGCTATTGATCTGCTCCACAATTCCTGAGGCTTCTGGTCGGTAACTGCAATGTAATTTCTGATCTATGTTCAGAGCCGCACAAATCATCTTCACGAGCTCGCTGTTGAAATGCGTTCCCCTATCTGATTCCAAAGAGGCCGGCACCCCGAAGCGCGGAATGAGCTCCCTAAGCAGTAACTTGGCTACTGTGAGGGTGTCGCACCTACGTGTAGGGTATGCCTCAACCCATCTGGAGAATACGCAAACAACTACCAGGACATAACGGAGGCGGTTGCACCTCGGCAATTCGATGAAATCCAACTGCATGCGGTTGAAAGGGCCCCCCGACCTCCCTATGTGGCTCAGTGCAACTGGTGTCTTTTTCCCTACATTCAACTGCTGACAAGTCACACAACGCTGGCACACTGCTTCGGCTGCTACTCTGAATTTAGGATTATACCAAGTCTGTCTAAATACTCTCAACACAGCGTCTCTCCCTAGGTGTACGGGACCATGGATTTGTCTAGCCATTGGGCTCACCATCTCATTTGGTAACACTGCTCTTCCGTCTGCTGAGACCCAGAAATGAGCCTCACCCACCACACATCCTGCCTTTTCCCACGTTTGCTTTTCAAAATCAGGAGCATTTTCTTGCATGCACTTTAGTTCGTCCCAAGAGTCAACAGTTTCTAGTATCATAGCTAATTCAGTTCTTACATTTATTCCACCCACTTCCACCTCTGTGAAAGAGTACCCTTGTTCCGCGCAATACCGCGCGACTTCGTCGGCATATCTATTGCCTTGTGACACGAAGTCCATGTTTCTGGTATGTGCGGTGCACTTCACAACTGCGATACCTGCTGGACATTGCAGCGCCTCTAACAACAAGCGCACAAACTCTCCATTGCGAATGGGAGAGCCTGAAGAAGTCATGAAACCTCTTTGAGACCACAACTGCCCGTAATCGTGAACTACCCCGTAACCATATTGGCTGTCGGTGTATATGGTGACTCGAATTTGATTGCTTGCCAGGCAGGCACGCGTTAAGGCAATAATCTCGGCTACCTGAGCGGAGTGTACTCCTTCCAGGCATCCAGCTTCCACAACTCCAGTAATTGTACAAACAGCGTAAGCTGCTCTCAACTGCCCAACTTCGTCTCTTACACATGAGCCATCGACAAAGAAAATTTCATCTGGGTCTGTCAGTGGCTCATCCACAATGTCGGGTCTAGGTTTGGTGCATAGTTCAGTCACATCGAGGCAGTCATGGTCTGTACATTCATCATCATCTATATCATTTGGGAGTGGCATCAAGGTGGCAGGGTTCAAAACAGAGCATCTCCTGAGGGTCACGTTCTCTACAGCAAGTATGACTTGCTCATAGCGCGTGAGCCTACTATTGGTCAGATGCTGTGTTTTGGTCCTGGTCATTAACAGTTCAACAGAATGGGGCACGTACACCTCTAACGGATGCCCCATGACGATATTCTCACTCCTCTCGATGCTGACACCTGTTGCGGCAACGGATTTGAGACATCCGGGCAACGCTGCGGCTACTGGGTCTAAAGTAGCCGAGAAATATGCGACTGGTCTACGGGCATTCCCATGAATTTGGACTAACACAGACAACGCACAACCCTCTCTCTCACAACAGTAAAGCAAGAATGGTTTATCGTAATCCGGCATTCCCAGAGCCGGAGCACGACACAAGTCCTCTCTCAGCTGTAGGAACGCCATCAAACAGTCTTTGTCCCATGGTACCGGATCGCTCACCTCCTTGTGCGTCAGTTTCTGCAAGGGTTTTGCTTTCAGTGAAAAGTTCGCGATCCACTGTCGGCAATACCCCACCATCCCTAAGAACATCCTGACTTCCCTCTGTGTCTTGGGCGCATTCATCTTCATGATCGCCTCTATTCTGTCTGGTGACACCTTTCGTTTGCCCTTCTCAATTCTGTGTCCCAAATACTGCACTTCTGTCAGGCAGTACTGTAACTTTCCCGGGGACACCTTGTGCCCATTTGCAGCTAGGTGATTTAGCAAAGCAATGGAGTCCTCCCTGCAAGCTTCTTCTGTTTCTGACGCCACAAGGAGGTCATCTATGTACTGGACCAGAACTGACCTCTGGGGCAGTACTAGACTTTCAAGATTTTTCTTCAGAAGCTGGTTGAAGATCGATGGGCTCTCTGTATACCCCTGAGGAATACGACACCATGTTAGGACGCGACCTTCCAGCTTAAATGCGAAAAGAAAATGGCTTTCTTCGTCCAGAGGGATCGAAAAGAAAGCCTGACAAAGATCAATCACAGTGAACCACTCAGCTTGGAACGGTATCTGAAACAGTATCACTGATGGATTCGGTACCACTGGACAACATGAAACAACAATGTTATTAATCTTTCGGAGGTCCTGCACTATCCGGAATTTCCCATTTGGTTTCTGCAGACCCATAATCGGGGAGTTACATGGACTACCCACGATTTCCTTCAGTATCCCCTGCTTAATCATGGACTCAATCACGGGCTTTATACCTGCAATTGTTTCTGGAGTCAATTTATATTGGGGTGTTCTCGGAAACTCAGCATGTGGTTTCACTACAATTTTCACTGGGTCCACCCCTTTGACCAATCCAATCTCTTCCCCGGTAAAATCCCACACTTCTGGTGCCACTGTCTCTCTCAGATCCCAGGGGAGCTCGTCTACGGTCAGAGTGGGGTACAGTTCCACACAGATTCTTGAATTTGCAACTTTGAAGTCGGCATCATCGTCATTGGTCAATACCTCCACCCCTTGCGGTGTACAGTATATGGTACAATTTAACTTGCACAAAAGATCTCTTCCTAGCAGACATACAGGACTAGAATCGCAAACCACAAACTGGTGCTCATCGCTGTATTTCCCTATTTTCACCTGCACTGGTTCAGTCAATGGGCTGGTTATTCTCCTGTTTGCGACCCCCACCACTTGTATTGTCTCTCCAGACATGGGCAGGCCTGGAACTGCGGCTGATCTGATCGTGGATCGAGTGGCTCCTGTGTCCACTAGGAATGTCGTGGGGCACCCTGCTACTTCGGCCTCAACATAGGGTCCCCTTTGATCCACCTCCAAGGCGGCCCCGAGGGTACAGTCCTCCCTTTCCACTCTCTGTCCAGTTAGTGGGTCTACGTAATAGCATTCCTCTCCACCCACGAACAGGGGCATCTGTCTATATGTCTTACCCATAGTCCCTACCCTGGGTGGCTGTGGGAACTGGGCTCGCGGAGGAGGGGTCCCCCCTTTGAGCACCTTCCCCTGGTATTGCGTTACCCCTCTCACAGGTGTATTCTGGACCTCTTCCTCCTCTACCTCTTGTTCCCCTATCTCGACATTGTAGGGACACTCGCGTTTCCAATGCCCCACCTCGTTACACTGGTGGCACCGAGTCGTTTTCTTCAAGGCAGCTATGTCTATTCTAGGTCTAAAGGTGGAGTTCTCCTCATTGCCCTTGTTCTGGCTATACTGTTTCTTTCCCCCAGTTCCTGTTCCTTGTTGCTGTTGCTGCTGTCCCCCCTTCCCGGCTGCCTGCATTTGTACCACCATTAGTTTCTCCTTTAGTTTCTTTGCCTTGGAGTCTATCTCATCGCAGCAGTACCTGGCATATCTCAGGATTTCGTCTAAGGGTTTATTTTGCCAACAAATCAAGTGTTGCTGAATCATTAAACTAATATCCGGTCTCAGGCCCAGGACGAATTTGGACACAAATTGCCCTATGTCCTTTGGATCCATTACATCCAGACCGCTATACTGTTTAAACGCCTTCAGCAATCTCTCATAGTATTCGTGAACTGTCTCTTTGGGTTCCTGTCTAGTTCGATCTATTTTGACCCAATCTATGTCTTGCATTGGCACTTTCTCTTTCAGCCAAGTCATCACTCTCTCGTATTTTGCCATTACGGTCTCGGACGGCCCATTAGTCTTAGCATCCCTTTCTGGCTCTGTTGTGGGCCACTCAGCGCTAACCTTGCATGCTGTCCACAGATCTCCTGGTACTACAATGTCAAACAGTGTGTTCAGATCTATCCATAGGACCTTAGAGATTTTTACAAATCTCTCAACTTGCTTGTACCACTCCACTGGGTTCTCCCGCAATTTGGGGAAGGAAGTGGTAAAAGCAGCTAAATCTCCCCTACTCCATGGGACGTGTACATAGTTCCCATTTGCAACTTCACGCAAAGGGTATGCCTCTATTCTCTGCAGTCCTCCTGGCGTCATACCAAGTATGCTTCTCCTGACGGTCCCCTTCTTGGACCACCTCTCTTCCCATTTATCTAGTGCCCTCCACGTCCTTATTCCAGTGATCAATTCCCTTATGTGTGTTTTCAATCCGATTGTTCTCCTCTCATCTAGGTCTCGATCAGAATAATGTAGCCTGTGGTTCCCCTGTAATGCCTTGGTCCTTGATAGGTCCACCATGTATTTGCCTGCTAGTTCGACTAACTTCTCATGGATTGTTCTCGCCTTTCGGGTAACGTCCTTTGCCATGAACAGTATTTCATCCTGCTCATACATTTCCATTCTTTCTAATGGCAGGGTACCATCTACCATGTCATCCAGATCTGACTTTAAGCTGGCGACATCGAGTCTCTTGGCTTTTATCTCAGCTCGCAATATGTCTTTCGAAGGGGGCTCACTGGTCTCTCTACCATCCCAACTCCGAGCCCTACGTTTGGGCTCGGGAGAGTTAAGGAGTGTTCTCCCTTGCTCCCATCTCTCCAGGTCCCATGCTCGGCCATCCGATCTTGGAAGGTGATGGAACACGGGCCTGTTACCCCCAATCTTACTCTGCCCATTCTCTCTTTCTTCTCTCTTTTCACAGTAGGACTCTCTGCTATTCTCCCTCCGGTCGCCATTCTCTCTCTGTCTAGTATCACTCAGTATCTGATATGATCCTTCTTGGTTCCCCATATTCCCTGGACTGCGCTCATGTCCGTCATCACAGGGGCTGTGGCGCGGCCTCTCACAACTCCCATTCTGTTCTCTGGTGCCGGGCACACAGTGGGTACACTTAAAGCTGTCTCTGTACTCTTGCGTTCTCCTCTCTCCTTCACTGTGTATTGGGCGGGACACCCCCCCACTCTCGGGGCCCCCGTTTTCCAGGTCTGTTCTACCTCCACTCCGGGCCCAGTGGGTGACTCCCCTTCTGCCCTTCCCCCTCCCGTCCCACTCCGGGCTGCTCTCCCCAGCCCCGCAGTGAGTCCGGGTTCCGCTATCCTGACTTTCCCTTTCAGCTTCCGCAGCTATGATGCTCTTGTGAGCCTCTACTGCCTCATCCCACTTCTTCATGTACTCGTTTAGCTCCTGAAAGGATTTCCGTCCAGATCCCCTCATCTCCACTGGCCATCTATGGCCCCCAGGATCCCCCACTGGATCTTCTGCTGTGTGTACCGGGGTGCTCCACTCTCTTGGTATCGGCATCTGACTTGGGGAATTGATCATATCGTTCCTCCTTGCCATTTCTGCTCTTTCTCTGTCCCTCCGTACCCGTTCCTCCCCTCTAGCTCTTTCTGGGTCATAAATCGATACTATAGGACCTATGGTAACAGGTACTTGTAGGGCATCGGGCAGTGCGTAGGATGTGGCACACTCCGTTTCCGGCACTCTTTGTACCACAAACCTCCCAACTACCTGCTGCATCGGACTAGGCTGTGACAGTTCTTTCTTTGCAGCGGGATCCCAATCTGAACTGGGAAGCAGTCCATTCTCTCCTACGTTGCCCCCCTCCCTTTCACTATGCTCGCCTTCTCCCCCTGCTCTGTTATACGGGGGTGGCCTATCTGTCAATAATCTGTTTATCAGGCTGTCCTCTGTTTCGCTCTCATCATCTTCTTCTAGGGGGCTCTTGTTTCCGGGCACCTCTAACACTGGGTACAATTTATTTACTTCCATGTTATGCACTCTCCATCTTTTAGCATCTGCATCCCACTTGGCATCCTGCACTGCTCTTACCGATCGTTTCACCCTTTCCTGTCGTCTATTCAAGTTCTTCTCGTGCGCTGCCCTAATCCATGCATTGAGAGCTTCAAACTGGGTTGGTCTAGGCAAGGGTCTCGTTGCGGTCATAACTGCTTTTAATCGGTGTAGCACCTCTAATCTGAACGTCCCGTACTTCGGAAACGTCAGTTCCTCATTTCCTTCTGTAATCTTACTCCACTCTGTAATCCACAAAATTGTATGCAGCCCAACGTTTTCCGCCATATAACGAGCTGACGTACCCTCCGGCGGGGCTTCTTCCCCTTCATAAGATCCCCGCCTCTCTTTCTTAAAAGCCGCTCTTAACCATTTAAAACACTTCATGATTATACGCACAAATTCCAGCCTCAATACTCTGTTTACTTCCTGATGACAATCCACCAATCCTAGCGCGGCTTTGCTAGCTGGCCTATCGCAGCGCGGTCTTTCTCCGGCCGGCCAATCCCAGCGCGGCACTTTGTGACGTCACTCGTCTCCGCTTCGCAGCAGCACCCCTCCTTTCTCCGCTCTTCTCCCGGTCATGCATGCGTCCCATTCATACTCCGAAAAATGACTACTTCCGACCAAGCGGTCACTTCTCTCGACTGTACGTCCACAGTCTATCTGTAATTGTCAACACAACTGACGAAATGTCTATCGTCCCTCTGATAGGTTGCTTACACACACAGTAACTTCCGACCAGCGTCCGTTACTCACGCACTCACTCTTACGTTCCCCCTATCTCGGTCCTGCGGGCGATCAATGGTACCTCATGACCCCCTTCACACTGGTTGACAATTACTCTGGATGTCCGATACACCCGAACCACTTAAGCTCTCCTTGAACTTAAGATTTCCACCGGTTGCGCGCGCTCACAACCTGTTCCACAGTCACTCTACAGGCATTCAACTCCGCCAGACATTACAACATAGATACAATACAAAAACACCGCAATCTAACACGCATGACCCTTTATACTCACTCTCGACCGATACTGCTGCTTTTCTGTCTCACGTCATCGGACCTTCTTCGGCAGGCGGTTCTTCTGATCATCGGTCTCTAGGGGCCTTGGGGTAATCTAACCTGGCCTAGATCACCTTCCTCAAGAAGGCAACCATCCTCTATAGCTACCAACTGCGGGGGCGAGATTTTGATCGATACCTTATCACTCTTGATCTAAAACCCCGTTCTGGTCGACTGAACCTTTGTTGCCTGTCATTGAGGGAAGAAAGTGCATCTCTTACCAAGTTAGTTCACCCAATAATGGACTCCGCTCTGAAGGATCACAAACAACTTCTAGCTTTCAAAGGTTTATTATAAAGTTAGGATCAGCTGCAAGTACAGGCATCTCAAGATGAGATTCACAAGATATACGGGCCCAACTACATACATGTGCTCTCTGAAAACCCTCAGACGAGCAAAGAAGACTACGAGTACAAGTTCTAGGAATAACAAAGCTATCAGCATAGACACGTATTGAGATCTCTCCGTCATTTAAGGCTGGAGGGAAAACACAGGTTAGGCTGTCCCTACCCTGCTCTGGATGGTATCCCTACTTAACAAAATCCCAACCTATCAAAGGTGTCAGCGGTGAGTGACTTCCTAGGGAGGTCACCCACTCTTAGTCTCTTGGTGAAAACCTACAGTTCTCCAGTCATGGCCCCTCTCTGCCTACCCATCCGCTCTCTAAAGGGTCCTCAGGCATCTGCTCTAACTCCACCCAGGGGTGCTGTCCCTAATACAAAACAGTCAACAACATTTGAGACGCCCCTCGTAAGACGCCCCTCACGTGGTGTAGCTTCTGGCTTTTTCCATGCTGCTTTGTGTTGGGCCTCGTGCGTTAGAGTTGACCGTGCTTCTCAGACTCTTCTCCGGCCCGCTGATACCCCTTAAAACATTCCGGAACCCTCCTCCATGTCTGTGCCGGCTCCTGAACAAACCTCTATTCATTTCATTTATAATTGAATCCCCCCTTTCTCTTGCAGACAGACACCTGCAGCCAAGATCCCAATTCTAATAGACTTCCAGCCAAAGTTGCAACATTATTCTCAGCACAGACCAAATACGTGTAAATCAGTGGTTTTAAACATTTCAGGCCTACTATATTTCTCATAATGTTTATACCCTTCAAATCTTTCATTAATTAATGGCATGTTAATCCTCGACTCTATGATTTGGTAAACACATCTATAAAATATATCCTACTATTAGTTACTAAATGACATTAGTGCAATCCATGTCGTGAAAACAAACCCCTCTCCCGTTCCTTTCAGCTCTGACCCTGAGGCCTACCGCGTTCTAGGTTTAACCACATATTGTCCTTACATTTTAGCAGCTACACGACATGGATTCGAGATTAATCACGTCTAATAAGGTTATACATCTCACACATTTCTGCATTAGTTCCACTTCTACATAAATCTCTAGATTAGCTACACATTTCAGAATACAGATGCATTTAATATCAGCACTCATGGCATTTCTCTTCATGACTTGTGCTTACTACGTGTAAGTGTGATATACTTATACATTCAGGTCAGTTTGCGCTCTCTCAAGACCCATTGCCTGTAGAAGTGCTACCTGGCACTGGGTGTTTTCCTGGTGGGCTGCCAGGGTGGAGGCCGGTTTCACTACTGGTGTGGGCTGGTTTGTTGCCGGGGATGGGCTGGTGCATTTCCTGCCTGCAATGCTTCGGTGCTTTAAAAATAAACAGTGCAAAACAAAAGGTTTTAAAGTAGATTCAAAATCATTTGTTTTTGCATTTGGGTGGTATCTTTCTTCTGCAGGGTTCCAGGTCACCACGATCAGCGTTGACCTTCATGGCTTTGGGAGGGAGGGGGCGACCGAGAGGGAGGTGTGATGGATCTCTTGTTGCTTGGCTAAGCGAAACCAGTACATATATATCAGCTCTTTAAAAGTTATAACAGTGTATTTCTTTATAACTTAATCAATACAACGCATTTCAGTTTAGTAATTTAGTATATTAAATTGCACCATTGCCTTTGAGTGGCAATTATTAGAAGTGACAGATTCTAAACACTTCCTTTGAAACATACACGCTCCATCTTCCTTGCCCTGGCAATGAAGCTCTTAGCTGAACTAAGAGACAAGCTGTCTTTTGTCCCCTATATGTGGCTAAGAGTGTTACTATAGATACAGGAACATTATAGTTTTTTGCTTTTGTGTAGCACACACTCCGAACTGGTATATTTAAAGGTGCTCGTGTGATGATCAACCAAAAGGAGGATCTGTGAGAAAGTAATTACCTAGGATCATGCAACATGGTCAAGTGGAAGCCGGGACTGATGCAAGGTTTTTTGTACAATTCAGCCATTACATGGATATCTCATGCTCTCTGCCATTTAAGACCAGGCTTAATGCTTTGTAAATGAATACACTGTGTTAAAAATGTATCCAGTCATTGAATGTGTCATAAGGATTGGTGGTAGTATTATTTGGTGAGGGTGATGTTTTCATGCGGAAGCTAAAATGAAAACCAGAGCACCCACCCTTGGTAAGTGCATTGAGACCATCCGTGCTTAATTTGTAAAACAATAAGTGCCAGGGCTCTTGTCAGGAGACCACTGCAGCTTCCACCACACATTGCCCCTTCCAGTGCGGCCAATGATAGTAACAACACAACTAACCATCGCAATCGTACAAGTGCGACAATTCAGACCTCAAAAGCTATAAGAATGTCTTGGGCGGCAGGTAATAGTAATTTTTAATGAATATGGCATTAATAATTTACTGTTGTAGTGGTCATGTCTATTAAGCAATGCATTCGCTCCACATAGCTAAAAGTATTTATTCATTGTCATCTAGTCTTAACTTAGTTCATCCACCCACTCCTCACCATCCAAGTATTCATTCATTTATTCATTGAACCATGCAGCTGTCTTCAATCTCCATCTATCCATTCAATGGTTGGGTAAGGTTTGATAATGAATAGTGTGTTTTAAAACGAGCCATATTTGCATTTCTTTTCAAAAAGGTCTTGAGGGCCGAACGCATGCTTCAGGGAAAGCCACTGGTCAAAGTTTGTGTGTAAACAGTCCATCCATGTATAGTATGCCCCTGCTTGCTAAATTACCCTATGAATGGATGCAAGCTCAAAGGCTTTGTAACATTTTTGGAAAGAACATTTTTTGCCACAATTCATTGATTTGATTTGGATTTTAGCACGTTTTTTTATTTGCAAATTGTTAGCAAACATGCGACCTTGCGACATCAGTGATAAATAAAATCTAATCGACTTACTCCTGCGACATTTCATGTATGAGTACCATATTCCATTTAGTTCATTAGTAAATTATGTTTGCCTCAATGCATTTTGAGTAGGAACCTTCATCAAGAGGCTTTCACAATGATTTGCTACAATCCTCTACATACATGTCAGGAGACACTTGGTAACACAAACTGTACCATTAAGCTAAGTGGAACATGGTAGTCATATGGCACGGTTGCAATTTTCAAAAAATGAAACCCTTTAAGCTATGGATTGTTACACACCGTGGTAGCACTTAGGGTATGAAATTACTGATAAAAAAACCCTTTGAGCTCACTGGTGTGCAGAGCAACACAGTGTGCAGGATTGCACTGCACATGGAAGGCCTTTTGACTTTCCCACTCACTTCACCAGTGAGCCCCTTGGGAGTCCTTGGGCAATTGCCTATTTTGAACATGCTTTAAAACCTCTCTGCTAACAACCATGTCTATTACCATGTAAAATGTGACTTGTCCACTCTATCGGAAAACATTTGTATTTTAATATGCTGTTGAATCAAATTCAGCAAAGGAGTGGTGAGAAAGACATTAAATGGTAAGTGTGGCAACAATGCGCGCGATTTACCTGGACATTATTACAATCTCTTGGGACAGAGCTTTGTTTTTTAAATTTAGACGTGGCATTCTTCCGGTAAGGGAGTACTCCTCCCGGTGGAAACCTCCTTACCAAACTGTTTCCTTTTGTCCCTTCTGTCCTTCCAGGCCTGAATCCATCTCCCACCTACTATTCGAGTGTCCCGCCTATAAAACACCACGTGGGAGGTGGTTAAGACCCGTGTGTAAGACTTTAGGCACGAGGCAGTGCTGTGTAGCCCTAAGAATCTTCCTGACAGACACTCGCCCTTTATTTGTTCGTTCTATAGCCAAGTTTTTAGGTTGGGCTTGGCGCATCCGGTCAAAGTGGCTTCTTCAAATTGTTTAATTAAGGCCTGTAGACACAGAGCATTTTAGTTAATTTATTACCCCACCTACCGTAGTTGTGATCATGTTTTCCATGTACAGTGTGGGTTTTTATCTTTTTATAATTAGTTGGGTATTTTGATCAATGTTTTTATGCTGTGTGCTTTTTAAGATATAAGTATATCGAAATAAAGCCTCCTTTGACTTGACTTGACTTGGAAAGGCAGTGCACATACTTTGAGGCCAACTCGCAAAACAAGTGGAATTACCAGAAGTGTTAGGCTATACACCACCTTGAACAACTTCTGCTTTGATTTCCAACTGCTAGACCTTATTCGATTATAACTTTATTTCGATCTTTAGATCATAAAAGTGCACAGTTAAAAGAAAAGATATCACATTTCCATCCCACACTTAGCCATAGAATAAACTTGTCACAATAATTAGGTCAGGGGCATACAGTTTAACAATCCATCATAAAAAGAGTATACAGTTAAGATCAGATAATTCATTATTACAATAAGTAAAATAAAATAGTTAAAAAGTTAAAAACTTCATAAAAATGTAAAAAACATTAAGACACATATCTCATAAAATATTTGTCAATGACATATTATATCTAGATACTCCACAGAGAAAAAAAATCATCATTAAATTGTTTCAGCGACTAACAAAATCTAAAAGCAAGATGTTTCAGGTAATTACTAGAGTATTATGGGACATTTGTTACAATTTCAACCCATTATTAGCTCTAATATACATCACACAAGAGAGGAATCTAGAAACACAGAAAACCACCAGTTGCGTGGTATAGGACCTTAATAAACGTTCTGCCTCTCTGCACTGCTTAAGTTTAAATTGCTGCAGAGATGTTTGATCCATCTTTTTCTTGGTGTGTCGTACAATGAACAGAAAAAGAGTATGTGTGCATCATCCTCCTTGACCTCATAGAGATGTTTACAGAACGTACATTTATCATAATTTTTATCGTCACGGTTACAACCCCTTTTAATTTATTTTCATTGGTTTGCAATACCCTGGATCTAAAGTTCAGGTACAATGATTTTGCAATTTGAGGGCATACCTCATCCAGTAGTGGTTCAAATAGAGCTATATCTTTAAACAGAAAAAAGGATGTAGATAGAGAACCTAAATTGTAATCGGGCAGAAATCGACTGGTCATATAACTCCAAAAGGATAACTTTACAATCTTACCACACACCATAGTCAGATTTGACGGCTCTTCCCAGTAGTGTGCTAATCCTATTTTTTTAAGCCATGAAGACACATGTTGCAAACACAGGATGGCCTTTAAAGAACCGACACTCATTATCTCCTGCAACCCTTTTTTATAGTTTACTAGCTCTACCGTTGCCCAAATTCTTACCCAAAATAAGAGGGGGCGCAATACTGGAGGTTGTCAGTAGGTTTTAGGTTAAGATCAAGTGTTACCCGAAGCATCGGGGTCCGATTGGGTAAAGACAGTAACTTACGAATACATTTATTTTTGCCAATTTGGAAGTTACGTTTGCAATAAGGGCCCCAAAGTCCTGCCCCATACAAGGCAGCGGACCGAGCCTTAAATTTGTAAACCTCTATGGCTGGAGAAACTGCCTTAGAGGTACTCCCTCCATGTTTCTTTGTAATGGGGACACAATTTTGGAGAAGAACTAATCTGTTTTTTTTCCAGTTATGGCTTCCACAATAGTTTTGAATCTAGTGTAATGCCCAGGTAATTAAAGCTATGTACATATTCCAATCTTTGACAATTTAACTCTAGATTCTTTTTAAAAGATTTATGCGGGTTAATAGACATGTATTTGGTCTTGCATGGATTAATTTCCAATCCCTTGTTGATACAGTACAGATTAAAGGAATTCAACAGATTCTGGAGCCCATTGGGGATTTGCGAGATTAAGATGGTATCATCTGCAAAAAGTAGTGCTGGAATTATTTCCCCAGCCAGCCAGCCTAGGGGAATCATTTTTACAACCCTCCAGGAAACTAGGAATATCATTTACATACAATGTGAACAAGGTGGGTGCCAAGACAGCCTTGGCGCACACCCCTACTCACATGTATTTCCCTGGTAAATTCTCCCCTCGGCCCCCATCTCACTTTTGCGTAATTCCCCTCATGCAACCTGATGATCTGGACTAATAATTCGATAGGTACCCCCAGATCTTTCAGGCAGCCCCAAAGGAGGCTCCTGGTTAACAAATCGAACGCGGCCCTCAAATCCACGAAGGTAATGTATAAACTACCTTGTCTTAGGGTCATATATTTCCAGCAAAGACACAGAAATCTGAAGACTTGATCAATGGTACTTGTCTTCTTTCTAAACCCAGCTTGATATTTGGAAAGCAATCCGACTTTTTCAATCCAATCCGATAACCGAGATAGTAAATGCTTAGCATACAGTTTCTGTGGGATGTCAATCAAACTAATAGGGCGATAATTCGCCAGATCGTGTCTATTACCCCTTTTTAAAAATTGTAACTATCTCTGCCCCCTTCCATGTGTTTGGTATTGGTTCAAATTTAGCTATCGCATTGCATAGATGATTAATGAATGGGCCCCATATACTTAAATCATGTTTTAAAAGGTCACCAGGAATTTTGTCCGGTCCCGGTGCTTTGCCGGATTTGACTGATCCCAATATTGAGATCGTTTCATTTAAAGTAAAATTCAGGTTGACTGCCTTAGCAATATTAATCATTTCCTCAGTTAAAACAAAGCTATTACCATTGGATTCAGATTATAGTGCACAGAAGTGATCCACCCAAGTGCTTTCATCTGGGAATAAATCTCTTTGTGTTCTTCCTGACCTATTGTCTTTGGCCATCAAATTTCAAAATCCGGCCTAATCCTTTTCTTTGGCTGCCCAGATCTCCTCATCCCAAGACCTCTTTGCATCTTCAATGGTCTGTTTATAGGTGCGTCTTTTGTCCCTTATTTTATCTGTATGTTCACTCTTAATAGCCTTGATTAGCTCTTGCTTTGCTATTCGGCAATGCCCGTTGAAACACGGGTTACCTGGACTAGTCCTATCTGTTGTCCCTACCTTTTTGTCTTTGACCGCTTTAGTTAGAACAGGTCCTAGGGATCTAACCAATCTGCCATGAACTTCTGTCATCTTGGGTTGGTCCGAGGGATTCTCTATAAAGGGTGCAATGGTCTCTGCACAGATTGAATAAATGCTAGCCATTGGTCTTGTGTTCCCTAAAATAAATGGCCATTTTATAGCTCGATTATTTCTCCTTAATAAAATGTCATTATCCAGACTACCTATCTCATCTGAATCCAAATGTGGAGGGAGGAAGAAATCTAGCAATATCGATAAGCTCAAAGGTCGATGATCGCTTTCAAATCTGTCATCTACTTTAAGGTCGACCAAGTGACTCCAGAATCCCAATGACACTAGAATATAGTCTATATTGCTCCTTGATTTGCCTCTACTAAACGTGTGAGCATTGGGTCTATCTGATGGAAGGCGCCCATTGCAGGCTATAATGCTGTGAGACATTGTTAACCTTAATAATTGAGTCACAGCAAATGTACACTTAACCTCTTTGGTGATTTCTAACTCTGGGATGTTGACCTTATTCAGAAAAGACCTAAACATAAATTATGAAAATCTGTGAATTTTGTACATTTACAGGAGTATGACATGGAAGCAGTGCTGGAACTGGAAACACTTTACTCCAGGAACCTATAAATTGGGGCTAATGTGTGTCAACAAAAGGGGGGTGGAGTCATAAGGGGCAAGTCAGGAAAAGCAGTCCAACAGTCAACTTATACATTTGTTTTTTACAACTCTGCCACAAAGAAATTGGCAACAAGTAGAAATGTGACAGTGTATCTGTTCTGGCTTAATTGGTTGTAAAGACTGCATTTTAAAATATTGTATGGAGTTATGGCATCTGCTGCATAGAGCTTTGTGTATCCATTATATCTCAGGGAATAATTATAATGGTAAGATAACGCTCATGGTTAATGCACTTGCTGGAGAGCTCTGTGTTTTGTCTAGTCACTGTTTTGACTCATAAAGAAGCACAGAGTGTCCCTTGCAAAGCATATTGTGTAACCTGCAGATGACAGGTTTCTATTTTATGTAGAAAGGTAAGTGGTTACTGTTTTTGACATATAAATCCTTTTATTAGTACAGATAAACCCAAGAACTGCATTACGTTTTAATTATTAACTTTGTGTTTCTCTTGGCCACCCACTCTTAACTCTTAACACATAATCCCTAATATTAAAGACGATGTGTGACTCCTACAAATAGAAACCCTCATTGTCTTATCCGCTTAACTGCAGCGGCAATTCCGCCGCGGTGCGGCGGTTTAATGGAGAGGGCGGGGCCGCATTGACCAAAATCCATCGCGAGCCCTACCTTCAAATAGAAACCCTCATTGTCTTATACAACATTGTGTACATTGATGCACACACTTCTGCAATTTATCGTTAATGTATAACATTGTGCATGTGATATAAAGCACTCTGACAACTTCATAGGGACGAATAGCATAATCAAGACAAAAATTGTAAGTGCTACTTAAATTGTTGTGTTTAAATACTTTTACATGCCAATATAATAATAATAATAATAATAATACTGATATTTGTAAAGCGCGAACAGCTACCTCACGAGGAGGTGTCCCGGCGCTAGATGAGCTGTAATATATCTGACTTTCTTACAAGGCATGCATATATTTTATTTATACAGGAATTGAAAATAGTCAAAAGCTTGCCTCCAACTCATAGTTTCTCTTAAGTACTTGAGAAGTGATAACAAGCTGCGTGTCTTTATTACGTTTCTGTTGCATTGTTGTCTATGTGCTAGGCACCAGATAACTACCAGCCAGGGCCATACTCGGCCAAAAGGAGGGGGATGGCCCTTTACATCATGCCTTTGTTTTGGGCTCAGTGGAATTTAAGATAAGAAACCCTTCGCCTTCTTCATATTGCTTCTCTGAACAGAAATGTAAATTGTAAATTGTAAATTGATACTTGTATAGCGCACTACTCACCCGCAAGGGTCTCAAGGCGCTTGTACGAATACCGCTGTGGAACCCATCCTGGCTTTCCCTGTGAGGCGTCCACTCCTGGGCACCCCCAAGGTGGAGGCCAGGCATCCTTAGCGTTGTGGGGGCCGTTGTGGAGATTAAGCAAGCTATTGCCCAGAGTTGCAGAGTGGGACTCCATGATTGGAATAGGCAACAAGGCGAGAATTATCGGGTCCGTGGAATTTTTGAGCCCAAGACCCGCTTAGGCGGGGAATTGTACCCTGGTCCCGGGCTAGACCTCTGCATCAGGGTCTGCCGCTAGAAAGCAGACACAGTGCAGGTGCTGCTGCATTGTGTGCCTGTGTTGGCAAATTAAACCGGGACAAATTCAGCATTTTTCACTGGGGACTCGATCCGGCACAATAACAGCTGCTGGATATGAGATCCAGCTGGATACTCCATCATTCAACCACTGCACGGAACCCTAGACCAGCCAGAGTATCTATAGGAAATAATCTGCTTTTTTACCTGGACTTACTGAGCTGCTCACACGTGATCCCAGGGCAGGCCTTTGCTCCACTAGCACCACGGACGCAACAAACTTAGATGCCCCCACACAACTTTCGCTGAAAATATTGCTCGTACCCTCCACTTCTTTTGCATGTGAAACGGTCATACAACTCCCTCACTTGTAGAGGCTTAAGTGCAAAGCTGCAGGATAAACAAGCACTGGCAGGCTGCAGGCTGCAGCTAAACTGTTTAAAAAGGCTGCTGCATGACCTGTACACAGGCAGCTCCATGCACCCCTCTACATGTTGGCGCCCTGGGCCTGTGCTGGGTTTGCCCATGCTAAAGGCAGGCCCTGCATGATGGACCTCTGTACAGACCCTCCAGGATATCGCGATTTCGCGGTTTGCTGCGAAATCGGCACTTTTGTAAAAATGCCGCGATTTTTACAAAAGTGCCTGCAAAATCAAAAATTTTGTAGAAATCGCGCGGGATTTTAACAAAAGCCGCTATATCCTGGGGGGTCTGTGTAATGTGTTAACGAGTTAACGAGCGTCCTCCTAATGAATGGGCGACCCCAGATCAAAGGTGGAGCTTTTTGCAGCCCAAAGAGCTGGGGATCCTTAGGAGGGCGCGCGAATGCATGACAGAAACACTGAATAATAAAACAGCAAACCCAAGCCATTGTCATGCTAAGGCGCGATCCGCCCTCCTGCAAGGGCAGAATGCGGCCCATTACCAAGGTCTTCGCCCTCAGCAGTGCCACCTCGGGGCATGTCTAGAGTGGGACGCCCCGTTGCGGCCTGTGTATCTGCTGTCTGGCTTCAATCCACAAACGGCCGGGCAGGTTCCAGCTGGAAGCCCTTGGCCGCAAAAGCACCACTGCGAAGAGTGTGTGTCCAACATTTGATGGAGCCGAAAGTGTGCCATGGCAGATAGAAATTGTTTATCTAGGCTTGACTTTTATCTTTGTGTTCCGGCACTTCGAGTTTTGCAAGGAGCAATAATGCACCCAACACAAATAACAAAATTCAGATAAAGCAACAGGATGCAAAGAGACAACAAAGAACAGGAAACAAGATCAACTAATCGTATCTGAAGCAGGATAACTGGAGGTCTCTGATAGATAGCTCTGCTGCTCTGTGTTGGTTGTGGTGGCTATGAATGGGTGCTGTGATGGCAGACATCACTGCGTTGCAGTGCTGGACAACACCGGGTGCTCGCACTGCAGGAAGCCTGGAGTGATTTCTATCCAGTACTGTAGTTCTACACTGGATCATCGTGACCCAGTGGCATAATGCAAAATAATGGGTCCCCCTGCAAATGGATGGATGCACATAAAATGCTGCATAATTCCCGCTAAATTTCCATATTTGTGCCGCTAAATTTACATTTTTGTGCCGCTAAATTTGCTAATCCATGCCGCTATATCCTGGGGGGGTCTGTCTGTAGCTTGGGAGCTCTGCCGCTGCCATAGCCCATCCCATTGCATTCTTCTGCAGTCACCTGACTTCGTGTGACACAGAAAGTCCGTTTTCTATGTTCTCTGCAAAAGGCCTATCCGTATGCTACGAGTTTTTCCTGCAGGTCGGTAGGGTTCGGTCTACAGGACCCGCACATTTCCATATCTAAATACTAGTTCCATTTTTTGACAAACCAAATTCAAGCTCAAACATTTTGCACATAGGGTCATATTGGATAAGCAGCGCTCCTGTGAAACTGTCAGTGCAAATAATATAACTGCTTCATAAGGAATTGTGAAAAAATGCGCTCTTGTCTATATCAAAGACATTTTCTTGCGGCAATGCAAAAATGAATCTGCTTTAGATGTGTCCAGGTTGGAGAGATTTTATCAAGATAACCACAGCCAATAAAGAACCCTTTTCTAAAACCAGGATTAAAGTGATATTGCAATGTATTTGCTACTTTTGTAATTAAAAAAACAACCCGAGTTTGCCTCGAACATAGTCACATTTAAAAGTTTAACAAAACTACGTAAGCATAGCAAAAAAAAACCACGTGGCCATATAGTTGTCCTGGTACAATTACTGGTTCATATGTGTCTTGAGTAGGAAAGCAGAAAAATTAAGCGAATTGATTTCCCATGGTCTTTAGCCTCTGCAGACAAACTGCTCTGTAATATTCAATACACAAGTGGAATAATACTTGATACACTCGTTCAATAGTATTCTGTACACCAGCTCTGCAATATTGTGTACACAAGATCTGTAGTATATTGTACAGCCGGTCACTCATTTTCTACGCCTCAAGCTCTGTAGTTTTCTGCACACGTGCTGCAATATGTTGTGCACGGGTAACATAATATTCAGTGCACTAGCACTGTGGTTCAACAGTATTCTGCGCATACGTTTTGTAATATTATGTACACAAATTCTATAGTAGCGTGTACACGCGTTATTCGTTATTCCATGCCCAAAATTCTATAGCATTCTGTGCACAATCTCTATACTACAATATACTGTTCTACGGTATTCACACCACACATCTAGTAGCATTGTGTAATAATAAAAAGTACTGCCTGCAATGCATACGTTCTGCGGTATTCTGCACAACATCTCCGAGGTACTCTGCACATTGGCTCTGTAGTATTCTGTACACAATTACTGTAGTGTCGTGTACACGCTCTGTTCGTTATTCTACACCCAAATTCTATAACATTTAGTGCAAAAGCTCTACAGTACAATATACCGTTCTACGGTATTCAGAGCACACCTCTATTTGCATAATGTAATAATAAAAAGTACTGCCTGCATACACTCTGCGGTGTTCTGCACACTGCTTCCGCGGTACTCTGCACACACGCTCTAAAGTATTCTGTACACAATTTCTGTAGTTTCGTGTACACGCTTTATTCGTTATTTTAAAGTCCAATTCCATAGCATTCTGTCCAGAAACTCTATGGCACAATATATCACTCTACGGTATTCACAGCACACTTCTATTATTATTATATAGTAATAGAAAGCACTGGCTGCATACTCTCTGCGGTATTCTGCACATTATCGCCGTGGTACTCTGCGCATACTCTCAGTTGTATTCTGTAGACACGTCTGTGGTATTCAGTACAGGCGCGCTGAAGTAATCCGCATACAAGTCATTCAGTGTTCGGATGGTAAACTCTAGTACTCTGGCGTCGGTTCCTATAATACTCTGTCCACGCGCGCTCTCTGGTACTCCGTATACGGTGTCCGTGGTGTAATCATGTAATATTCGGACCGTAAGGTCTAGTATTGTGTACACGGGTTCTATAATATTCTGTGCACGCGCGCCCGGTGGTATTCTGTATACGGTGCCCATGGTGAAATCATGTAATATCCGGGACGCAAGCGCCAGTATCCCGTCCATGAGTGTCCCCGCGCGCTCTGTTGTATTCGGGACACGCGCTCTGAGGTATCCCGTGCGCGAGCTCCAGCGCCGCAGCAGAGTGTCCACAAGTTGCTCCCGCCCCTGTGCCGCCTAAATTCCAGGAAGCGGGGCTCGCCAGCCTTTGGCACACTCCGGCAGCTCCAATGTCATCGCCTTGGAGACGCGGACGCCGCCGCCGCCAGAGCCCGTACGCATGCAGCCTCTCAACACAAGGCCCGCTGCAGGTCCGCGGGAGGGCCCCGGGGGCTGTGAGGATCACGCGCCAGGCAGGTAGGGCACTCGCCTCTCCCTGTTGTCGCGCTCCCTCAGATGTTGCTGTGCAGCGCTTGGTGCCGCCGGCTCCCGCTGGCCTGTGGTTGCGGGGGTCAACCTGTGGCGTGACTGTGCCAGTGAAGCAAGCCGGGCTCTGGGAAAGAGGAAAAAAAGTTGCCGTCAGAGGCGGACGGAGGAATACTGTGACGTACTATTTATTTATGACAGGGCAGGGCTGGTGACGAGCAGTGCACCAGGGGTGCTGCCAGGGACGTAGCTTCCGTTGGTGCAGCAGGTGCTGTGGTACCATTGCCCACAGACCCGAGGGGCCCACTGAATCCGGATTGTCATGTATTTTATAATTCAAACAGCAGTCGGGGGGTATTTTATTCCTTGCTCTAGTGCCCATGACATACTGGCTGCACTACTAATTGCTGTGCAGACGTCCCCCCTTACAAATTGCCACAATATTTACCACTAAACAACACAGACACCATGACGCAATAAACTTCTCCAATGTAGAACAGAAAATCCACATTGAATCACCTGTTTGCAGGCCATACCTCGATAACTACAACCACTCAAGGATGGGGCAAATGGTACCCACAGGAAAGGATTGTGTGTAGGGTTAACAGATTTTGAGAAGCAAAAACCGGGATAGGCCAGACGTAGAAGTAGGACTAAAGGCTGCCAATGTTCACGGTATAGCTGGCCTGTCCCTATTTTGTGTGTGTGAAGTCCGCCTGTCCCGATTTTGTGTGTGTGGGAAGTCCTGGAATTAGAGTATTCTATCTCGTTTTTTTCAAGCAGAGCAGGAGGAGGCCTGAAGTGTATGTAGTCTTGTAAATGTGTGCTTCTATGTATATTCACTGAAAAAACCATAGGTTTCAGGGACGTTATAGTTAGTAATTAGTATTTAAAAAACCTTTGAAATTCATTGGAAAAAAAAGGTTTCAGGGACATTATAGTTTGAAATTAGCATTTAAAAAACCTTTGAAATTCCCTGAAAAAAACACAGGTTTCAGGATGTTATAGTTAGTTGGACATTTCACTCGTACAAAACCAGAGAAATTCGGCCGTTATAGTTAGTTGAGCTAACTATAACTCGCGTGACCGCAATGCACTGCTGATGACATCACATATTACATCACTCATGACATGGTCAGTGAGATCACTGATGACATCATCCAGAGACTGGGTGATTTTTAAAAGTTTAAGAATGTTATATATAGATACGCAAAGGTGTATTGAAGAATGAGTGGGTGTATCAGTGGTTGCATGGATGATTTAGTGGGTGCGTGACTGACTATTAGTGAGTGATTAAATGTGGCTTAGTGTATGCATGGGTGAATGACTAATCTGTGTTAATGTCTGTATCAGTCTGTCAATTGGTGTGTAAGTGGCTGCATGGGTTGATGAGTAGCTACATGAGTGTCTTTGGTATAATGATTGGTTGTCTAAGTACCTGTATGGGTGCCTGAGTGTCTGTGTGGGTGGGTGGGGGGTGTAACTCCCTGCATGGATGTGTGAGTGGGTGATTTAGTGGGTGTATGGTTCATGAGTGCATCTGCGAGGGGCTGTATGGGTGGGTGAGTGTGCGTTTGGCTGTGTCGGTGAGTGAATGGATGTCTCAGTGGTATATGTGGGAGTAACAGTGTAAAAAAAATACTTTTCAATCAAATATAATATCGCTAGGGAGACAATGGTAAATATGAAGCACACAAAATATTTTTTTTAAAAATTAACAAAATGTTATATTTATTATGTATATATACTCAAGTAAAAAACATTAAAAATTCATCACATAAAATGAAAGGAAATACAACATCTAATCAAATATACACAACGACATCATAAATGCATAAGAACAGTGGCGGACAATAATCGTCCTCTTCTCGACGCGCGTTTCGGCGTTTTCACAAGAACGCCTTCTTCAGGAGCCACATGTACAATCTGGAAGACATATATGTTAAATTAAAATAAATCGTCCTAAGTGACTCAATATACAACCATTCATTCTGAACACTAATTTCGGTACATGTCACATATCACATATCTGCAAATTAAAGGCTTCACATACCAGCATGACTCCCTGCGTGGGTAGCTTAAAATATAAGACTACACAAGGTACAAAATACAATTTATTTACCATTGAGCAGTGTTTTGGTTATTGGGACTAAAGGGCCCCAAAGGGATTAATGGACCCACCACCCTTAACTGACTGAGAAAAAGGGGGGAACAACATTCCTATTAATTATTCTAATAATTACACTGTGTTATAGGATGCAGTGCTATACTCCTTATCAGTTATTTAAGTAAATAGGATCATTTTTAGTGATACCTGAAACGTGCAGGGGAAGGATTGTCCTCTGTGGAGGTAACTGCGATTGCTTGAATTCTTCTGATAGAAGTCTATCGACGACTCAGATTACTAAACATAAATTGAATGGATTAGCCTTAAATTGGTTGCTCTACTTTGATTTATAATAAAGAGAAATTTCAGACTGTGGATACATCAGTTTAACTTTTACCTAATAATCTATTTAACGACGGGTGCGATTTATTCTCTTGTGGGCACCGTCATATATTGTCCAGGTGCTGATGTGTTTTTGGCCCGGTAGTTAAAAGTCCATGTATTTTATTACTGCTTTTCGAGAAAGTAGCGCTCGTTATTCCTGATAATACGCTGCACTCTGTGGGTGTTAAACAGGGAGAAGTAAGTTTCAGTAATAGTTACTGTGACACAGTTTGGAAGTGTTGGTGAATGTTGCTGTTTTTCAAATTCTCCTAATTATTAAGCTCAGAATGCAAATTCGCGCAAAAGCTATCAAAAAAGAATAGCCTTACATTTCTAGATCAGGACCGAAACGTATCTCAACATGTCCGTTTTCTTAGATAGTTTTTTAAAGAAAATTAAAACATACTTTTAACTACCGGGCCAAAAACACATCAGCACCTGGACAATATATGACGGTTCTTGTGAAAACGCCGAAACGCGCGTCGAGAAGAGGACGATTATTGTCCGCCACTGTTCTTATGCATTTATGATGTCGTTGTGTATATTTGATTAGATGTTGTATTTCCTTTCATTTTATGTGATGAATTTTTAATGTTTTTTACTTGAGTATATATACATAATAAATATAACATTTTGTTAATTTTTAAAAAAAATATTTTGTGTGCTTCATATTTACCATTGTCTCCCTAGCGATATTATATTTGATTGAAAAGTATTTTTTTTACACTGTTGCTTTTCCCTGTCAAACATATTCTGTTACCTTAGCAGGGGGTCCTTGTTATTTACGCCAATATGTGGGAGTAACTACATATGTGAAAGGCAGTATATGTGAGTGTTGGTGTATATAACTAACTGTATGTGAGTGAGTGATTGTGAGAGTGGCTGGATGATTGTGTGCTTGTGTCAGTGATTGTAGAAAAGAGTAAGTATGAGTTAGTATCTGTATGAATAAGTGAGGTGGTGCGTGTGTAACTGTATAGGTGAGTAAAAGGCAGTGTTATTGATTATTTGGGTGACTGACTAGGTGTGTGAGTAACTCTATGGGTGAGTGACAGTATGTGAGTGGATGAGGGCATATTTCAGAGGCTGTATTGATGAGTGACTGAATGTATGAGGGTCTGTATCAGTGAGGGAGTGGATGTGTGTAGACCTATGAATCAGTGAGTGGGTATGTACTAACTGGTATTGGTGTGGCTATAGTTTTGAGAATGGTTGTCTGCATTTTAGACTGGGTGTATGAAAGGTTATATTAGGGTGTGAGGAGGTGCATCAGCTATTAACCAGATGATGTCATCAGTGATGTCATGTGAGATATCATCAGTGATGTCCCTGACCATGTCATGAGTGATGTAATATGTGACGACATCAGCGGTGCCTTGCGGGGGCGCGAGTTATAGTAGCTCAACTAATTATAACAGCCAAATTTCTCTGGTTTTGTATGAGTGAAATGCCCAACTAACTATAACATCCTGAAACCTGTGTTTTTTTCATGGAATCATTTCTAAGGTTTTTAAAATGCTAATTTCTAACAATAACGTCCCTGAAACCTATGTTTTTTCAGTGAATTTCAAAGGTTTTATAAATGCTAATTACTAACTATAATGTAGTGGTAGCATTTGCAGAGTGATGCTGAAAGGGGGCTGATCCTTCCAACAGCGCTCAGAAATTCCGCTGCATAGAACTTACAGGAGATACCAGGAAGGCTTCTTGGACTCTAAAGTCCTTCAGTAGTAAAGTGGACTTGACCCCCAACCTGTAGCGTGCCAGGAGGTGAGTTTGCAGAGTGGTGGAGAAAGGTGGGCATGGGCTCTGATGACCTCTTAGAAATCCCACTGTGTGGGATTTACTTGAGGTAACAGCCGGAGTAGTTGGTCCTCAAGGACAAGCTTGGGGGGCTACTACCCCTCCTATTACCTCCAGTAAGTCCCACACAGCAGGATTGCTAATGTCTCCTGGCCGGCCACGCCCCCTTTGCCCCCCATTCTGCAAATGCGCTCCCTGGCACGCTCTTGGATGGGGATTAAAGTCCTCTTCAATGTTGGAGGTCCTTAGGGGCCAACTAGCCTACCTGACACTTCCAGTAAGCCCCAGATAGTGGGATTGCTGAGCGGTGGACACAGACCATGCCCCCTTTCTGTACCACTCTGCCAATGCACCTCCTGGAGCACTCTTGGTTGGGGAATGAAGTCCCCTTGCCTCCTGAGGGTCCTTGGGGTAAACTAGCCCTCCTGTTATCTCTCGTAAGCCCCACATAGCTGTATTGCTGAGAGTGGTTCAAGGTCACGCCCTCTTTTTACACCACTCTGCAAACGCGCCTCCTGGCGCACTGCTGCTCGGTGGGTGAAGTCCACTTTAGTCCTGAGGTCCTCAGGACACAAGAGGACCTCATCGCCACCAGCAGCGCGCCAAGAGGCACATTTGCAGAGTGGTGTAAAAAAGGGGCGTGGGCTCGGACCACCTCCCAGCAATCCCACTGTGTCGGGCTTACTGGAAGTACCTGGTGGACTAGTAGGCCCCTAAGGACCCTTAAGATTGTAGGGGACTTAATCCCCCAACTTAGAACACGCCAGGAGGCGTGTTTGCAGAGTGGTGCAAGGAGGTAAACAGCCTTTACAACGAAACTTTTACAACGCACTACCATTACAACGCGGTCATTACACCGCAAACCATTACAACGCATTGCGCTGGGGGGCGCTCTAGGATAGGGAATAAGTTTAATTTTCTATCCAACACCTTCCCTAGTGTCCACGGGGACTGGAGTTGGAATAGAAAATTAAACTTTTCACTATCCAGCACCTCTAAGCACTATGCGTTGTAAAGGTATGCGATGTAAAAACCGCGTTGTAAAGGCAGGCATTGTAATAGCCTGCGTTGTAACGTCATACATCCGTGCAGGGAGGGGGCCGGGCTTCCGACAAGAAGGCAGCTTTTTTTTCTTTTTTTTTTGGAAGAGGGGTTGTGTGGTCCCCTTCTCTTAATTATTTTTGGGCCCTGGGGACCCCATCCACCAGGGCCATAGCCATAGTTTTTTTTTTAAACGGGAAGGGGGCTGCTCGGTCCCCCTCCCGAGGCTGATTCCGGCTCCGGTGACCCCATGCATGGCCACATATTTTTATTTTGTATTTTTAATATTTTTAATGGAGGGAGGCCACACGGCCCCCCTCCTGAGGCCTTTATCAGCCCGTGTCCCCATCCCCCTGGGCTTTGCCTCCATGTCTTTTTTTATTTTTATATTTCCATGGAAGGGGGGGCCAGGGGGCCGCATGGCCCCCCCTTCCCTGGGCCACTATTGGCCCTGGGGACCCCATACCCGGGGCCGGCCATCATGTTGGGGACTGCGGGGGTAGGCCCAATGCCCCTGTGGTCCCTGCTGGCTCTGTGCCTCCCGCGGGAGCCGGCATTGCTTTTGGGCAAAGAGAGCTGCAAACATGCAGCTCCCTAGGGCCAGATGCGTGCTGTTTGTTTGGCAGCATGTTGGACGTTGCCGTATGTATTACATGGCTGTGGCATACATCCCGATGGGGCCTGAACGGCCTATTAGAGACCTGCGCAGGGGCAAGAGGGTCTCTGCTCCCTTCCTACCCAGATGGAGCCTCTCCTTTTCCTCATTTTTTTTTTTTGGAGCTTATAAAGCGCACAGTAACGCCATCACGGCGTGTCCCCACGCTGAATGGAGCTACTCACAACCACCCACTACAGAACCCCTAGCCCTACAAGGTATAGAGTAGAGTTTTGAGCCTAGCCCGAAACACCGTCTCACTGCTCTCCAGTCTCAGGGCAGGAGGAGGTTTGTTCCAGTGCTGAGCAGCTTGGAGCGAAAAAGATCGTCCGCCCATTCTGGCCTTCCTTACCCTTGGGACTGTCAACAGCCCAATGCCCTCCGAGCGGAGGGCCCTTGGTGGTTCGTAGCGGCTGACTAAGTCTCTAAGATAGGCGGGCGACCTGCCCCGGACAAGAAGGTGACAGAAGAGGAGGCATTTGAACAGCACGCGTTTCTTCACTGGCAACCAGTGAAGCGCATCCAATGCCTGCTGAGAATTTACTCTCCTAGGTCTCCTTAGCACCAGTCTGGCGGCGGCATTCTGGATGACTTGCAGGCGACCAAGGCTACCCTCGGTGGACCCAAGGAACAGAATGTTTCCATAGTCCAACCGAGAGGTCACCAGCGCCTGCGTCAACGTCCTTCTGGCCTCTAGGGGTAGCAGGTCTAAAGTTTTGTTTAGGGTCTTCAGTACCCCGAAACACTTGCCCACAAGACGCCTTATATGGCCCTAACAGGAGAGAGTGGGGTTAACCCATACTCCCAGGTTCTTAGCCTCCTCACAAGGTGTGGGAGTAGGACCAAGGCATGGAGGCCACCACTCAGCCGACCAGCTGTCACTCTTTCCCCCCACTACCAGAACCTCTGTCTTAGAGCCGTTGAGCTTTAGGCAGTGGGAGTCCATCCACTCAGCTAACGCCTGCATACAGGCCTTAAAGTTGGTGGAGGCATTGGCGGTGTTCTGCGATAGAGAGATCAGCAGCTGGGTGTCGTCGGCATAAGATACCAATTCCACCCCGTATGCCTGTACCACCTTCGCCAGGGAGGCCATGTACAGATTAAAAAGAGTGGGGCTCAAAGCTGAGCCCTGAGGCACTCCCTGGTCTAGTGGCATCTCTACCGATCGACATGCCCCTTGTTGTACCTGGAAGCATCTTCCTGTGAGGAACGACTGCAGCCAGTACAGCGCGGGACCAGCGACCCCAGCCTCGCTAAGACACTGTAGCAAGATGGAATGAGCTACAATGTCGAATGCTGCGCTGAGGTCGAGCATGATCAGGGCCATTGTGTGTCCTGCATCCGCTCCTGCTCTTAAAGTCTCAGTGGCACGTAAGAGAGCTGTCTCCGTCGAGAAGCCAGCTCTAAATCCTGATTGGGAGGGATGAAGTAGATTCCCTCTCTCCAGGTGCTCAGTGAGTTGAGCATTGACCACCTTCTCAGCCACTTTCGCCACGTAAGGCAGTAATGAAATGGGTCTGAGGTTTTCCAGCACATCAATGCTTACATTTGTTTTTTTCTTTATTGGGAGTACTATAGCCTTCTTCCACTCCTCTGGAACCCGCTGAGTGAAGAAAGAGGTCTGTAAGACATGTCTTATGTGTGGTTCCAGTCCTGCTAGACCCTCCGCAATGACCCAAGGAGGGGCCGGGTCATTGGGGGATCCAGACTTCCCACTACGACAAATCTTTATTAGACTATCAGCCGACGGGACCTCGAAGATTTGCAAAGAAGAGTCGGGAGCCATCGGCGATCCAACAGCTCTGAAGTCTATGCACCTTCCCGGCTGTTGAGAGAAGGAGGTATAAATTGCTTTAACTTTGTTTGAAAAAAAGTTAGCGACTCTATTGCATTCCTCCGTGGAGACACTTACAGGAGCATTTGAGCTGGAAACCAGAGATATTTCCTTGTAGATTTTAAACAATTTGCATGAGGAGCTCTCGGCTGCCTCAATGCGTGCCTGGAAATATTTAGCTTTTGCTCTGCGTACTGCATACTGATAGCTTCTATGTGCCAAGCTATAGCTGCTTTTGCCCTGTTCGCTAGGGTTCCTTCTCCAGCTCCTTTCGAGCTTTTTGCAGTTAGACTTAGTTCCTGTGTGAACCAAGGGGCGGTGCGCTGTCTACCCTCCTTGGCTTTGCCCTTACTCAGGGGTGCGAGCTCGTCCAAGGTGGCAGCCACAAGCTGATTGAATTCCTTATTGGCCTGGTCACTATCAGTGGCTAGCGGTGGTTTCGCTTTCTGAATGGCTCGAACAAAATCCTCTTGAGAATACTGTCTCCATTTACGTCTCATAACATTGCTGGTCCCAGTCCTTGTGGACTTATGTAGCTGGTAAGAGAAATGAAAAGGGACCAAGAAATGGTCAGTCCATGGGAGCTGAAGGGGGGTGAGTGTCTTTATCATATCCCAGCTGGCGAACAGAGGGTCCAGACAATGACCCCGCTCATGTGTGGCAGCTACACTTAACAGATCAAGTTGCAATTCTTTTAGGACTAAACGAACATCTGCTGCCTCCTTCTGTAGAGGATCCTCCAGATGTAAGTTCAAGTCTCCCAACACCAATACTTTACTGTGTTTGATCGCAGTCTGAGTAACCCCTTCCAATAAACTACTTCGAAAGTTTCCCAGAGACCCCGGAGGTCTATATATTAGGAGGCCCGAAATTGCCTCGTGCTGACTCAATTTAATGTTGAATTCGCCAGCTTCACTATTGTCAATTTTTACCAATCTCAGGACACACTCAATAGGGTGTTTGACAATGATGGCAATACCACCACCCCTTCCATTTTCTCTGTCAAGTCTATGGAGGGTATATCCTGGCGGAATTGCGTTCAATATATCTGGATCAGAGTGCTCTCCTAACCAAGTTTCCGTTAGAGATAATATGTTCAGGGCCTCATCAAGTAAGAGATCCCACAGCTGGAGGGAGTGTTTGCTTAAGGATCTACAATTTAAGAGCCCACCCTTTACTGTAACCACTTCAGGGTCAAGGTCATCCACCGACAAAGTCCTCCCTTTGAATGGACAGTGAGGACATGGGCGCAAGTCCAATGCCTCCATCAAGTGTCGACAGGCAGTGTGAGGAGGGGGGCAAAGATCCATCAGCCTCTTACTAGTGTAAGAGTGCAAGTGGCATGCAGGAGAGGCAGGGGTCAGGGCCCCTGGCCCCGGTCGGCCGCGGACGGGTGCAGACGGGCCTGGCTTTGGCGCGGCTTCGGCGCGCATCCGGCGCGCCCGCTGCGCCAGCCCGCTGCGCCAGCCCGCTGCGCTGTCTGGTCCCTACACACATTTTATAGGTGGGAGGAGGGTGGGAGGCCGGCGCGACTAGAGCGCAGCCCCAGCCCACACCAAAGATGGCGCCCGCCGCAGCCTCAACCGCAAAGTAAAACGGCTGGGCGAGGCTGTCACAGAAGGTATGTAGAGTGGGTAGGGTGTTAGAGTGCCTGTACTCAATTCCCACTTAGCTTAATGATTAAAAAGCCCCCCAGAATAAAATGCACATCAAAGTTAAAAACACGATCTAAAAACAGAATAAGCAGCACAAGATAGCAGAAGCTCTGAAGAATGCTCGTAAAGTAGCTCGCAGCCCTAGTCCTCCCGCTAGGGAGAGCTCTAACATCACCCCCTGCCAGGCATTGATGCTGGGTCTGTGGAGGCACGCAGGAACAAAAGTCCATTTTCACCCCTTAGCCTCCCACTGGAGTCTGTCATTCGCACCGCCCGCTGGGACATTAGGTCCATAATGGGCGGGGATGAGGTGGTGAAGATGGCTTAAGTAGCCTCCTGGGGCCCAGGTGAGGTGAGGGAGGTCAACCGACCTTCCCTTTGGAGGCCAGTATTGTTCTTCCACTGCCCTCTACCCTGCTGGACTCTGCATGTGCTCGGGACCCTGCAGTGCTCACTGTCAGCCACTGCAGGGTCTTCGGCCGTTGGGCCTTCTGCCGAGGGAGAGGAGGGGAAATGGGGGTGAGTGAAGGTGAAGAGTGAAGGGGTAGGAGCAGAGTTTAAATAGGCAAAGGTCGAGTGACAGCGGGAGTAAGCGCAGACCGAGATATGGAAGACATCCAGACGGTTATGGAAAGAGGTAGAGAGGCGGGAAGAGGGCAGATTAGACATTAAAAGAGTGATGAGAGAGAGTGTTAGGGTACAATTGGGGTAATGAGAATGGGACAGAATTAGCTACAAACCGGAGAGAGGTGAGTGCGGGAGGGATCTGGAGCTTAGAGATGTGAAAACAGAGAGTGCTTGTTTGAGAGGAACAGAATCAGGAGATATTTGAAAAGAAATGCGTGGAATGCTTGTTTGTTTGTGTGCACTCTTGTATATATACGGATTGCACCAGATGCAAGCAAGTAGGAACATTAGAAATAATATGATATTAAGAAGCTGAAAATATTACAAAACAAGAAAACATGAATATTTGGTAGTTCACCTTCATTTTGCGTAACGAGATAACACATTTTATTTGGATCAATACATTTCTCACATGATTTGTTCTGTCCTGCAACAGGTGTAAGTGCCAGTCTCTCTCGTTCTAGAGCACAGTGATTATTAGCCTGAAAGTGCTAAAAGTACTGTTGATGGTTTGGCTCATTCAGGGTTTTAGTTGTTTATCTGCACAATGGAAAGTTTGAGCCCACCATCTAGGGCAATGCAAGGACAACATGAATACTCAATAGAAGTGTTTTTGTATCATGTCTAACTCCGCCTCTAACCCCGCCCACTAGCACGCCCCTAGCTCAATTTAATGAGTACCTGCACTTATTTTTTCCCATTTAAAGCACTGATGAACAGTAAGGCCCTAATCTATGGTGGATGAGTCTGCTATTGTATAATGAGGGGTTCTACTTTATGGTATTTCTTTTGACATTTCTGCCTGTATTTTTCCATATTTATTTTTCACTAATTTCATGTAAAATTATCCATGTGTATTTTGGGTTTTGTGAAAAAATTAAACTGAAACTAATATTATTCTACATTTATTTAACTGATAAATGCACATTCATAGTTGAATGGCTGACAGGTTTCAATGATATGAACAACCACAGATGATAAAACAATATATCTATAAGAAAAGATGCACATTTTAGTAGAAATCTTATGCACATCTACTGTTGTTTAAGCCTTATTGCTGATATGACCCCCTTACTTGTCAATGCCCACAGCTATTGACCAACAGTAATAAATTACAGCTTTTCAACAACATTAAAAAACCCATTTCTGCGCTTATCCACATCAAAAATAAAGGCAGACATGAAAATAAATGTTTTCCGTTTGTATTTATTTTTAATGTGGCATAAATAAGGGTATCCAGCCAGTTTAATTCCTAGCATAGGAATAAAACTTCAATAAACACCCACAATTGTGGAGCATTGAACATTGGAATGATTGGTTGTGAATGGTTGTAGACTCATGTTGCCATAACCGTTAAAATGTTACAATAAAAAATAGATTGATTTTTAGCGGAGTCTGGAATTTGAGGTTCATGAGCTCATTTGGTCACTAGTCTGCGGTTCAGATGTTGATAGACCGACCATGCCCTGGTGTTTAGTACATTTCACATGAAGCAAAGGACCAATGCTATCCTATAGAGCTTCAGCAACATGGATAACTCAAAGGTAGCCCAGAGTTTTGACAGTGTTTTAACACCTAGGAATAACTAAGTGCCTAAGGGCTACCTTTGAAGGGAACAACCAGAAGTTGGTACTGGAACATGCTCAGGTGGACTCACTACAACTAGTCTCGTAATTGTGTTGATACCAGGTGGGCTTCCTTTAAGAAACAGTCTGTAGCCCTAGTCAAAGTTGAAGAAAAAAAAAACTGTTCTGGTCAGAAATGCTGTGTATCCGAGTAAGTTTTATGGGGAGTGGTGTGGGGTTGGATGAACCCCGTATTCTAAGGGGCAGCGTCTATTCTCCACCTTGCGCGCAAAACACCCCACACATGTGTGCTCTCTCTCTCTCTCTCTCTCTCTCTCTCTCCCTCTCTCTCTCTCTTTCTTCTTCTCTCTCTCTCTCTCTCTCTCTCTCTCTCTCTCTCTCTCTCTCTCTGAATGGAATGTGGCTCCACACACTTTTGGTGATAAGGAAAGTAGTCCCCATTGTTGGGGCTGGAAGGTCAATGGACCCGGAGTTTTAGAGGCCGCACACAACTAACCATGAAAATCAAAAAAAGGAACATGTGAGTCAGTGAAACAAGAATTGGCAAATCCAATAGGTCTCCCCTTCATGACTTATCATCTTTGCCACTCTTTTTTAGCCGCGCTGCACAATATCTGTGATGCTATACAGCATGACTAAAGATAAAAAAGCACAAAAGCCTCTGACGTGCTGCCAAAATCACTTTGTAGCATGCGCACCACACATGAGCACGTCAACAAAATGACACAGGTACTTTTTTTCATTTTAATTACCAATCCCAGATTATTGACCGTAGGCCAACCATCTTCCTTCTCAACAAAGTGGCTGAAGCTCTACAGCTCTGCTTGCTACCATCGCCAAGGCTTTCTGTTTTAAGATTTCAAAAACATCCAACATTTCCTTTGTAAAATCCTTTTCAAAGCATTTCAAATGGATGAATACATTTGTTGCGTGCTTATCTAGGTTCCTGATCGATACTGTGACCTTATGCCCCTATTCGGCTATAAACCCATTTATTCCCTATATTGGCATAACCGTTCAAGTGCGATTTTCTGAAAAGTCATCTCTGGCCTCACACGAACAGAGCCACATTCCAGCATGACTCTCTGCTACTTCCTTTGCGACCAATTAGTGCAATGACAGAGCAGCAGTCACTATCTGAAATTCCTAGATAACACTCCGAGTTCTTCAACAAGATAAAAACTTAGCAAACCTGGAAATCCCCGCTTGCTATGTTTTGATTAGTAATGGAACTCTAATGAGCAACTGATAACTGTCACTTCCTAGTGACATCTTTAATTGACGTCTTATGTCCAGCAAACTTGCGTCAAACCCGGCACCTGTCAGGTATAAATATTACCAACGTTGCCTTAAGCAATGAGCGAAAGCTACTGTTGCTGATGCCAGCTGCCTGCATGACCCTGTGTTGGTAAATCTAGCACTCTGTCGCTGCAGCCTGCTATCCCGTGGTGGTGAAGCTGCTGATTACCATTATCGCCGCTACAGCGCGAACTATGGTGCAGTACGCTTAAGGAGCTGAACAGCCGTCCTCTGCGAAGACATCCAGCAGATTCCAGCTGCCCGCGGACGCTGTCCCCCCTCCTTCCTCGACGCGCTGAAGAGAGCCGCTGCCTTTCTCGTGCAGAGAAATCCAGTCCTGGCGCTTCCGGTTTACCCTCGCGGGTGACTGGGATATCGAGAGAGAACCCTGAAGGAGATACCAATCCTCCATCATTCTATTCAGAGGTATGGTGTTGACTAAACCCTTAGACGAGAATTCTTGAAACAAACCTTGGCAAAACCAACTTAACTTAAGCTACTTACTTACTCCCCTTTTCACGTGTTAGGCTTAGGTCAGGCACACTGGGGTAGGCTTAGTTAGAAGCACCAGTTGAGTATGTTAGCCTAATGTATATATGACTGTATATATGTTTTATTACTTTTAAACCATTGTATGGCTAAGAAACCATATCAATGCTTTTACAGTTCTATTTCGCAATACTTATCTTACTGTACGTACTTTTTATAATAACAGTTATTGCAATTGTGGCAATTCATTTCTCTTGTACGAGAAGAAAGACTGTTCAATAAATGTTAACCCTTCATTGACAAACGCCCGTCTCTCTATTCTCTACATCTCGTGAAAGTAAACTGCACTAGACTGACTGAGTGAAATCTATGTCTATTGTTTCACACGACCCTAGAGATCGACTCTTGATCTGAGGAGCAAAGTTGTCATGTTGCACGGTTGTTGGAAAACTGAATCCCTTCTTGTCTGTGCCAAGGAAGCTGATCCCTTCCTATGCAGAGAAGAAAGTTTCCAGTGACCTCTGAGCTAGTTGGTAACACAACCCAATTAAGTTTAGCATAGTCAGTGGAGGCCTGGAATATAAGCAGTTCCACGTCGATACTACTGTTTATGTTATTCCAATGCGCAGGGCCTAGTGGGAAACTAGGAACTACACTACATGGCGCCCAACGTTTGGTAAGGCGATAAACTAACGCAAGACAGTAGAGTAACTCAGTCGTGCATATTTCACGGACCCCTTTCTCCGGTAAATACTCCAATAGACGTCTGGAGTGGGTGAAAGGTTAAAATCCGCCCGACCTTAGTAGGAAGAGATTCCTATGTAAAGCTCCGGTTTATTCAATGTTGAAGGATACAGTGTTCCAAAATATTGTGCACCTAATCTTTGTCTCCTTGGAGACCTACTCTGCAAACCTGCATTTTTAAAATGTCAGTAGAAAATAACGGAACCTCTGGGGCAGCAGTAGACGCTACTCAGCAAGGTCCCGAACAAGCAGACCCGGATGCTATTATCATCCCGGTTCACTTAAGAAGATCTATAACGTTAAAACTTATAGAAAATGGACGGACACCTCAAGGTGGTACAGTAATTTTCGTGATAGAGGCTCACGAGTATCGGCAGACAGAGGTATTCTATTCATGGATAAACTTTCCAGCCGCAAACGCTACAACAAGAGAGTTTCACTATTACAAAATAGAGGAACCTCCGGGAGAGTACGCTCCTTTCGAGGAGATTGAAATCCCACTTAAATTTCAAGAGCACCTGCTCTGGTTTAATGGCGCCCTAAAACACAATAATCACATAACTAGGCTCGGTCCTCTAGGGAGACCAGGAGCAACGTGGCCGGTTCTAGCCAGCTACACACCACATCCTGACATTGCAAGAATGTCTAAGGAAGAGCTGTTAGCACAGCTCAAAACACTAATAAAAATACATAGGCAACTAGTCCAATATGTAATGCGGACTGCAACAGTCCAGCCAGCTGTTAATTCACACCAGCTGACCCCTCATCAGGGGAACACAAATAAAATTACACCACAGAACATACAGTCATGTCTTGGTAAAACACCCGTAAAACGGGAACAAATTCCTTTCTGGTTAGCACAGAAAATTACTCAAATAGAGGCAGTATTTCCTGATACTACCCCTATTGAGAAACACAGAATCTTGACCATCTGCCTTCCTATGGGAATCGCACCACACGTGGAGGACTGTGACACTTGGGGTACAGTCTTTGCTTCCATTTACACAAAAACACACAGTGTTCCGTCTATGGCGGTTATACCAGAAGTGCTAAAACAGATTCAAAATGAATTCGGTCCAGAGCCCGCTTTAAATCTAGGTATGAAATTACTGAAAGACTTCAAGCAGGTCTCGGCTATATTATTAGCCAAACATTAGAGGAGAAGCAGCGTCTGTGGCGATTCGCCAGAAGTTGAGGGAAACAGATATAAAAGATCCTGTTGAGCTTGCAAAAATCATAGAAAAATGCTATGAAGAATTAGGTAGAGACAGCTTGGGTGGGAAACCAGTAAAGCCCCAACTGCTCGAAAATCCTGAAAAATTATTTATTAAAAATAATTTAAACACTCCTAAAAAGAGCTGGGATGGAAATAAACAATCCACTCCCAACGAAAAAGTTTTCCAGTCCAGAGGAAGGTCTCCTCGACGGAGGGAAAGAACTCCGACTCGATAACGCCAGTCTCCCCAGAGGGAGCCCTCTGAGAAAAGATATAACCTTAGAAATAGGGATAATCTAAAAAAACCTGATAGATATCAAAGTATTGATACACGTCCCTCTCGATCTCTTCCACAGAATTCGGAAAGAAGAGGACGGTCAGACCCAGGAGAGCACACCAAGTCCAAAGACAAGGAACCTGCTCAGAGTAAAAAATCTCAATTTCCTAAAAAGAAGGTAGCCAGTATTAGAGTAATCAACCATGCCGAGAATACTGAGGACACAGTTGAAAAACGGGGAGTGGGCATTGACAATGTTGGACAGTGCAGCAGAAATCAGTATAGCGCGCAAGAACTTGATGAGTCATCTGGAGACAGTGGACACGAATGAATACATTCAGGTTGAAACTGCCGACACCAGACTTAGCGAGCCCCATAAAATATACGAAATAACATTGCGTATGGAGGGTGATAAGACTAGGAAAATTAAGGGTCTATTTTGGGATAAGCTCTCAAAAGGCTATGATATTCTGTTAGCTGAAAAAGATTGGCCCCCGGAGTTTGTCAGGGAGTGCCCTCGTGGCGAAGAAGTAATTATGCCTGCCTTCTCGAATCACATACCGATTCACAAAAAATACACATATGCAAGGAAATGGGCAGTAGCCCAGGCACCTGCATTGTATAAAAATCATGTAGGATGGGATGAGGACTCTCCTCCTCACAAAATCCAACTAAAAAGTGAACCAACTGCCCAACGGCAGTATCCCATAAAGCAAGAAGCTAAAAAACAGGTCAGGGAGATCTTAGATCAACTTGAGTACCAGGGGGTGATTGAAACATGCACCTCTCAAATGAACAATCCTTTGTTTCCTGTCTCCAAGCCAGACAATTCATATCGTCTAGTTTTGGACTACAGACATCTTAATACATGTTGCAAAACCTTTGCAGTACAAAACTCGCATAGTGCAGCCCTAATGAATAATATAGTTAGGAAAAAATATAAAACAACATTAGACATATCTAATGGCTTCTTTTGTCAAAACATTGCACCAGAAAGCAGATATTTGACCGCTTTCTCCGCATTTGGGTCGCAGAAAAAATTCTGTCGACTCCCACAGGGGTTCAAGAACAGCCCAGGACTATTCTCAGCTAGGGAAACAGAGTTACTACAAATCTATGATGATGAGGCATTATCTTACGTAGATGATATCTATCTCACAGACGACGACTTGGATACTCACTTGAAGAGAGTGAACACCATTATACTTGGGTTCGCAGCAGAGGGTTACAAATTCAACTTTAAAAAGTCCCGAATTGCCCATCTGACAGTACTATTCTTAGGGTACGAATTATCAAGTGAAGGGAAAAGCCTAGCGGACAACTTCTTAGGGAAGTGCGCAGTACTCCAAGCTCCAAAAACGCTGAAGAACCTACAATCCATTCTAGGTTTTCTGAATTTCGGAAGAACTTACATACTAAATTACGCAGAGAGGGTTAAACCTCTCTACGAACTAATTAAACCTGATTTTAAACAAATCAATTGGACTCAAAAACACACAGAAATTTTGAGATCACTGCAAACAGACATGTTAGCAAAAACGAAATTAGACACACGTGACAACACGATCGATCTTGTAATCCGAGTCATCCCAGGAAGATGCGGATTCACGTACCTAACCTCTAATGAGGGAGAAAAGGTACCAATTTCAATTAAATCTCACTTGTACACACAAGCAGAAAAAATATTCAGTCACACAGAAAGAACTGTGAACGCAGTGCAAATCGCATTAGTAAATGAACGAGAACTAGCACACGGCAAACGGATTAACATCCTTACAGCAGAATCCGCCTTCGAAGCGCTATTCAGCCCAGTAAACCTGCCTACAGTGTCACTGGATCCAAAATGGATACAGTGCATAGATTCTCTAGAAGCGGAAGACGTGAAATACTATTTCGCCCCGCAATACGAAGAACTGAATGATTTAGAGTATGAAGAAGAATATCCTCTGCCAATCGAAATTCTGCCACTCCCACAATATGCCTGTATAATCTATACAGATAGCTCTGTACAGCATTTCAACGTAGAGAGAAAATCCTACGATGCAGCATGTGCGATCATTAAATGTCGTTGGCTGTGCGGTAAAATCAAACCGAAAATAACAAAAACTGAATCAGTAAAGTACTGTTCGGCTCAAAAAACTGAAATCAGATCTTTAAAGATGGCGCTCGAAAATGCAGATCGCGAATTCCCCACACTAATAGTGTGCGATTCTCATTTTTGCGTCAATTCTTACAACAATAAACTGCAGAGTTGGATCGAAAACGACTACAAAGATGACACAGGTGCCACAATAAAGCATAAATTGCTCTGGAACGAGGTAGCTCTTTTAAGTAAAGAACTACAAAAGACTCACGTGATTCACGCACAGAGTCTTCAACGTGATGGCGTTCACGTTGCAGGGAATTCATTGGCTAATACAGCCACCGCAGAAGCAACTAAACCGGCTTCCGTAGCCACAAAAAAGCGTACAGATAAATACATAGACGGGGAAACCATGCTGGCAGTAAAAACGACCGTAAAAGGCGACTGTGCAGCACTACCCGTAAACTATCCACTCAATTATGCATACATAATCGATGCAAACAATGTTCCTTTTGCTCGAATCCCTGGAGTGGGGGATAGAGTAATTCCAAACAGGGAACACAGACTAGGACTAATCAAAGCGGCACACGAAGGGCTTGCTTCTGCACACGCTGGCGTTTCCGCAACAGTATCACTATTAAAACAGAGATATTGGTGGCCTCGCTTGAGAATACAAACTAAAAAGTATGTATTAGAATGCGACATATGCCAAAGGATAAAAGTATCAACAGTGAAACGACCAGCGCAGACACCCCTTCTCATCTCGGATAAACCATTTGCATGCGTTTACCTGGACCACTGTGGTCTCCTACAAAGGGACAGTAACTATAGATATATCATGGTAGCAGTGGATTCCTGTACGAGGTTCATATGGATGTGGCCCCAGCGCTCGGCTGACGCTAGAACGGTTATAAAAGATTTGCGAGTCTTTATCGGCACATACGCAATTACCACGTTCCATTCTGACCAGGGTCCTGCTTTCAGCTCTCGTGCTTATAAGGAGGCCATGGCCAGCATGGGAATTGGGTTGCGGTATTCTTGTCCGTCGCATCCCGAAGGGAATAGTGTGGTAGAAAGAAAAAACCGGGACATAAAGCAATCTATAACAGCGAAGGTATTAGGTTCAGGCGCTGGGTGGGTCAAACATTTAATAAGTGTCCAGACTAGTCTTAACAACATGCCAAGAAATTCTCTAAAAGGTTTCAGCCCATACGAACTATTGTTCGGAATTAGAATGCGCGTTCAGGACCTCGATAGTCAGATGTCAGTGGTACAAGAAGAAACAACGCACTTTGATGTAAAGGATCGTTTGGCTGTTTTACAGGAACTGAATGAAACAAGAAAATCATTAAGCAACATAAAGTTAAAGCAACAGCCAAGTACCACTGACGAGGCACCACCCGCAACAGCCCCAGCAAGGCCTGTCTGGATTCCAAAGATTGAGGATCTAGTCAGAGAAAAGATCGCGGTTAAGAAGGAATTTGGGCCTTCTTACAGAAAAGCAGTACCTGTCTTAGCAGTCACCGGAACAAGATCAGTTGTGCTACCGCCCCTTGCTGGTAAAAAGGAGAACAGAGTTGTGTCTATCGATCTGGTAAAACCACAAGCATGTGGCCTATAATCAACAGTAGGCCCAGTGGACTCCCAAGAAACAACAGAATACCCAAACTTGCAACAATCCAAGAGGTTCAAACTGAAAGTCTAATCACATTCGATCAGCCTGCAGTGCACAATGAAGGACTATGCAATAATGCCATGGAACTCGTGCCTCTTGAAACACAGATTGAAACAGTTCGTCAAGAAACAGCACCAGTCTACAATGATGTGGCATCAGAAAGTGCTACCGAGAGACAGATTGAAAGAACAATCCCATCAATTGACAGAACTGCCTCTGGTTATTTCATCAACTTCGACAACTTCTCTGAAGATCAAAACGACCCCGAAGTGATGCCAGAAACAAAAAAGTATTCTAAAGAAAATTCAACAGGACTCCTTCAACAAATCAAAGAACTATATCTGGATTCACCGTTGATTGAGCATTGGATTATTTCAGGGGTATTCATACTCCTACTATGCCTAATTTTAGTTTTAATTTTAGGAAAGTTCATTACAATTGAATGGACACAGCAAGTCAGAACATCAACCTAGTCCTGAAACCACACAGATCATCCCACGTGAAGAAAAGAGAACTGTCAACAGTAAATGTCACAGCAATTCCAATACCTGGTGGAGTAGTATGGGAGAAAACAGACTATGAGATCTATGGTCCGGTCGAAATCCTGAAGTATCCTCATCAACTAAAGGTTTCCTTAAGTGACTTTGTGACACCAAGTACATTCTCTGATGATTGGGACTTTAACAGTATTAATGACATGATGTCTGATTTAGTAATGTCAGCTAGATTCACAGATCATGATTATTTACAAGGTTCATCTAGTTATGAGCAGTTATTCCCACTATGGGGATCACTACTTGCATAAATCTGCACAGCCTAGAAATGTTTTTATGTATAATCAATGGGAACATTGTGCTACACCACCTAAAAGCAGTTCTAAAGCATTTTTTGAGAAATTCAAATACTTCTCAGGGTTTAATACAAGTGATGCAGAAACGTTTTATTACAAACTGTTAGATAAAACAGGAATGAAAACAATGCTGACAAATTCTAAATTGATATATTCAGAAGCATTTTATGACAAAATGATGACATTTGGTTTTGATTATTGGAAAAATAATATTGAAACGAAAACAATTTGGGGTACAAAAGATTGGCAGGTGCAAGGCATTGAAGCACTATTTAGAACCTGCATGATACCAGAACAAATGTTGTTTTTAAATGACACTATACACCAAACATCTTGTCTTGGCCTAGCTAAGAACAAAGACCTTAAAACACTGTCTATACCAAAGCCAATAGCTGAGAATACAACCACAGATATTGAGTTAGACGTGTCACAAATTTTACATTTCAACAGAACACATCCTGATTGGAAAAAGTGGTTAATCTGGCCTACTGACACAAACAGCTGTCAAGATAGATTCCTGAATAAAACACAGGGTTTAAAAATGACCAGATTAGACCCTAGATACTCCCAGAAACAGCATCCAGGGATTATAACAACATACAGTGTAGGGAAACTCTGCCTAGAATGGCTAGCTACATCCACACTGGCTGAAATTAAGCAACACTTGTCTTTATTAAAAGATGGTGCTGATTTGCGCGATTTCATTCTTGGACCACGCAAACAGCGTCAAAAGCGTTTCATAGCGACCAGTATCTATGCTGCTTACAACGAGGCTTGGAAAGTAAAGCAAATTGAAACTGCTGAAAAAATACGAGAAATTGATCGTATTCATTTGGAGAAATCACTTTCTGTGGTAGACAATGGGTTAACGACTCTGTCTTCCAGAATATATTCGTTGGACAATATTGTATCCTCTGCCTTTGATGTGATAGACAGAGATTTGCTAATGTTACAACATGGCCAGTCTCAATTACGTTCTATTATAGAATTAGGCTGGACGCTGCAAAATCTTCGTTCAGGCTATGTGCCTTGGCGTTTAATCAACACAACGTCATTATTTTCCAGTTTTAACCTTACTGATAAACAGATCAGTTTGGCACAGAAAGGAGCAGACTATACAATCCTGAGCATCGAAAAACTCGAGAGATTACCATTGACAATGTCAGAGAGTCCTGTCATTGAATGGATAATACACGGAATTATCACAATTCCGATAACAACTTTCCGATTTAAAAAGTGCCTTGAATACATACCTGCTGGCCAGTATGAACAATTGGGTAAAGGATATGTAAAATCCGAATGGAAATTACCATACACTCATTCTTGCTATAGTGACAGCGACAAAAATGTATTTCTTAGTGGTGAGAATTGTAAACATTCACTAAGCGGTATACTTTTGTGTCAGGGTATTAATTTACACGGAGCATGTGATGGAAATTCAAACAACCTTTCATGCCACCAGCTAGTCACACCTGCAACTCAGATAGAGCCCTTCTTTATGCAACTCGCAAACGGGAGTTACATTCTTAGAACGGATCACAGGTGTTGTGGCCTCGCGCCAGGGAAAAGTTATCTAGTACAAGTTACGTCCATGGTCAAATGTTGTATGCAAGCATTGTTCCCGAGCGGGCCTCCAGACATAGTGACTCCCCTCTGGCCTCGTCTGAATCTCTATTCTATACGAATTGATACATTAAGCAAAATGAAATCTGTGCTTTTACAGACAACAGTGCCTATAACGTCATCTAAAGAGACGTATGATCTTCTAGTCGCAAGGACGGCTACTGAAGTCCATGACCTTTTATCAACAAATTGCCCCGTGCATTTCGTAGAAATGTTCAGCCAACTCCTTAACATGTCTAGTGCAACAAGCATCCCAGGCATATTTAAGACAGTCTTTACGGGACTGCTAACACCCTTCCAGGCAATTTTGGGAATCTTTCCTAATTTTGTACACTCCATTTTTGGCGGCATACCATTATTTTTGGGACTCATCGCAGGGATTCTATTTTTGACCCTCCTGCTACGTTATGGCAAGCCTCGGCTCAGACATAGCTCCCATGGGAATGGAAGAGACAATCCTAGCAATGCGCTACAGGGACAGGATAACTGACGTCCTCGGATTGGCCAGGCTGAGAGATCTAAACATGACCTGGTTCCTTTCATTCAGACCGATATGGCAAAATTGCATTTTACCTGTGCTACGGTGTATGCTTTGCGGCGATGAATGCGTGTTGGACATCTGTCTTTCACTTCCATCAGCAGTACCAATGGACGTCGATACTTTGCTCAGTCCAATAACGGCTCACGCATTGTGTTGTCCCCAGCGGCTACCAATCCTGATGACGGCATTTGTGGAGACTCCTGTACTACAGCCAAGTGGTAACAGTGGAGCGAGTGACAAAAGCAACATCACCCAGGTACAACGTTCTGTGAGCATTGCTGCTCCCGAATATGATGACAGCAATCATTCTCACACCTGCCAAGTTACAGCGCTATCTAATTTGGTTGAACTATCACCTGAATTTGTAGACCAATTCTTTGCGAGCCTGTCTGATACGATGTTCTCACCCACAGAGAAACAATAACTTTTAGAAGCTTTCCGACACACAGTGTTCCCATGAACTCTGAATTCGGCCTTCAGTTTTGATCAACAAAAACTGCCAGGAGCTTTGGAAATCTATTTTCTTTGAATTGGACAATTTTTCTAATATTGACCCTTTTTTGGCACGAACAATTCTTTGCTTAACGTAAAAACTATTCTTAGAGAACAGAAGCTTCACACTTCTATTTCTAAACACATCTAGAGACATAACAACATAACACCAGCCTCTAGCACACATGTTATTACAATACATTTTTATGTGATGATTTATCTCGCATTTCTTCTGTCAGAGATACTTCATGTGTAATTCCTTTTGCATAATCGTTCATTGATTTCATATGCAATAATATTTTGAATGATTACTATGCTTTTAAAGAAAAACGTACAGTACCTAAATTCCATGTATTACAAGTACGCCTATTTCAAATGCATTTATGTATTTTGGGGTGGGCAATGTTACACATGCATCTAATTGCTTAGTTTTAGTGATTTTGATGGACATGAAAACGTGGAGTGGGTGTTGCGTGCTTATCTAGGTTCCTGATCGATACTGTGATCTTATGCCCCTATTCGGCTATAAACCCATTTATTCCCTATATTGGCATAACCGTTCACGTGCGATTTTCTGAAAAGTCATCTCTGGCCTCACACGAACAGAGCCACATTCCAGCATGACTCTCTGCTACTTCCTTTGTGACCAATTAGTGCAATGACAGAGCAGCAGTCACTATCTGATATTCCTAGATAACACTCCGAGTTCTTCAACAAGATAAAAACTTAGCAAACCTGGAAATCCCCGCTTGCTATGTTTTGATTAGTAATGGAACTCTAATGAGCAACTGATAACTGTCACTTCCTAGTGACATCTTTAATTGACGTCTTATGTCCAGCAAACTTGCGTCAAACCCGGCACCTGTCAGGTATAAATATTACCAACGTTGCCTTAAGCAATGAGCGAAAGCTACTGTTGCTGATGCCAGCTGCCTGCATGACCCTGTGTTGGTAAATCTAGCACTCTGTCGCTGCAGCCTGCTATCCCGTGGTGGTGAAGCTGCTGATTACCATTATCGCCGCTACAGCGCGAACTATGGTGCAGTACGCTTAAGGAGCTGAACAGCCGTCCTCTGCGAAGACATCCAGCAGATTCCAGCTGCCCGCGGACGCTGTCCCCCCTCCTTCCTCGACACGCTGAAGAGAGCCGCTGCCTTTCTCGTGCAGAGAAATCCAGTCCCGGCGCTTCCGGTTTACCCTCGCGGGTGACTGGGATATCGAGAGAGAACCCTGAAGGAGATACCAATCCTCCATCATTCTATTCAGAGGTATGGTGTTGACTAAACCCTTAGACGAGAATTCTTGAAACAAACCTTGGCAAAACCAACTTAACTTAAGCTACTTACTTACTCCCCTTTTCACGTGTTAGGCTTAGGTCAGGCACACTGGGGTAGGCTTAGTTAGAAGCACCAGTTGAGTATGTTAGCCTAATGTATATATGACTGTATATATGTTTTATTACTTTTAAACCATTGTATGGCTAAGAAACCATATCAATGCTTTTACAGTTCTATTTCGCAATACTTATCTTACTGTACATACTTTTTATAATAACAGTTATTGCAATTGTGGCAATTCATTTCTCTTGTACGAGAAGAAAGACTGTTCAATAAATGTTAACCCTTTATTGACAAACGCCCGTCTCTCTATTCTCTACATCTCGTGAAAGTAAACTGCACTAGACTGACTGAGTGAAATCTATGTCTATTGTTTCACACGACCCTAGAGATCGACTCTTGATCTGAGGAGCAAAGTTGTCATGTTGCACGGTTGTTGGAAAACTGAATCCCTTCTTGTCTGTGCCAAGGAAGCTGATCACTTCCTATGCAGAGAAGAAAGTTTCCAGTGACCTCTGAGCTAGTTGGTAACACAACCCAATTAAGTTTAGCATAGTCAGTGGAGGCCTGGAATATAAGCAGTTCCACGTCGATACTACTGTTTATGTTATTCCAATGCGCAGGGCCTAGTGGGAAACTAGGAACATTCTCCCTCAGACTTAACCCCACTAAAACTGAATTCTTTCTCCTCCAATCACAAATCCACACACCTCCAGCCCACAAATGCCTTCTAAGCCTAACTGACTCTCCTAACTTGTCCTCCCAGCGAAAAACCAAAGGGTCATCCCTGACCGGAATATATCTGTGACTTACCACACCTCTAAATAAGCTAAAACCACCACATTTCAATTTCACCCTCTCAAAAGCTCAAGCTGTCCATTCCACCTGAAGGCCTCAGTTCCACAGCCCAGGCTCTGCTCCTGCCAAACCTTAATGGTAGAAATCTGTACTCTCTGGCCATGCCAAACCTGCACTTGACCCTCCTAGAGTTATTCTCCATTTGGCAGCCTGTCTCGTCAGAGGGGCCCAGAAAATCAGATCACGCCACTCCCATCACGATAGATCTCCACTTGCTACTGTGGGATGCGAGAATCCAATTTGTTAACCTACATTACACGTACAGCAATGCACCACTGACAACCATCCTACATAAAAGAAAAGTTCACATTCACCAAATGGATTCAAAGCAACAAAAAAACAAGAAACCCCCAAATTAAAGCAAGCCGAAACTCTAAACAAGGCCCTTTCCTGCCTGGCTCTATGACATGCCTGAGGATCGAAGACCAAACAACAGCCACCCATCATTTTGAATAAATCTGAAGACCCACATATTCAGTGTCTGTCTATAAGATTCTCTTTCTCTCATTTGTTCCATTGTTATCAACGTTCTACCTGTTTCTTAGTTTTTGCCATCTTTACACCATTCTACCACCTTTAACCTATTTCCCATTTTACTGGTGAAGTGCTCCAGTGCCTATGTTATTAGGTCCACACTACTAAACACTATGGATCAATACATATATGAAGGCATTAGCTCATCTGTTACTACCACCATCGCATGCCAACATGCATCAGTCTTTGGAGATGAATGCACTTGTGCTCTGTAATTCCACCTGGAACTATATTAACCTTTAGAGCCACAACAGAACTGTATATTGATTGTTGCTTAAAAGATTTTTCCAGTACATAGACTAAATGATGGTGCTCCTACGTGTTTTAGACCACAGTAGGGGCCTCTGGTGCTCCCCTCTGGTGTTGAAAGGCCCAGAAAAGAGAAAGTATCTTCAGTTTGTATGTGTAAACTGGTTATGGATATAATGTGCCCTGGGGACAATTTTTCAAGAAACATACCCAACCTATGTTGGTCTACCAGGTGACTGAAGCCTACTCTAAGAGAGAGAGGGTCATTATAATTGTTCAGAGCTCTTGGAAGGGAATATGCACAAAAGAAGGCAAACGTGGCCTTCATACCTTTTACCATAAACGATATTTAAGCTATAAAGTACCCCCTGTCATATATTATAAGTATATTGCAAGTCACCAAGGAGTTATATAACCACATAGAGTTTGGTGGGTAGCTCTTTCGTATGAAAGAGTTACCATGCTTGTAAACATGAAGAATACAAATAAAACCTCTAGCACAAAAGTAAACACATCAAAAACCTTTTAGATATTTTTGGCCAACAGATATCAGAAACAGTTCAATACAAATCAGGTAAAAAAAAAGTTGCAGTAGGTCGGAATGTGTAGAAAAATTCTAGCTTTTCTCTATCTAAGGAGTGTAAAAAATCATATTCTCTCTGTTTGCCATTGTAAGCTATTAAAATAGAGGAGAAGAAAGAAACGCAAAGTTCTGTTTTCGTTACTTTAAACAGCTGCTTCAAATATGCTCCATGATTTGACCTGCCTTCCACCTCGGCTGCTGGCCGTGGCAGCAGGCACTGTGGTGTCAGAACTGACTGTAATAACTTATAATAGTCAAGTTCCAACATCTTTTCTTTGTAATCAGTGACTGGCTGTCTCACAAGTTGCTGATTATAAAGAAATCATAAACTGACATTTATATAGGGATTACAGAAACCCATCTATTAAAATACAATTATGCAAAAACACAATAACCTGCAACTGCTGCAAAAAATACTTTTACCAGTGGAATATAAACAACAAACATTACTTTCCAAAGTAGAGTGTAAACATGGTTAAGCATGTAGACAGATATGTACACATTCCCCTTGTTTGTTAAGAAGTGTAGGCCTGCTCCATTATCCGTTACTGCACCACAGTTCTATAAGCCCACCTACATAGAGCATTATAAATAGTAATACAATGCAGTGGTCTTTTAATGCGTTAAATGTTGTGATCTGACAGTACAGTACTCAAATGTCATTGTAGAATGAGAAGAAGATGAGGCTCCACATAGCTCTGCCTCTCAGCCTCTGCACAGCTGTGCAGCTCTGCCTTCGGAGATTCTTAGTCCTTGACTTTCCCCCGGCGGCCGCATGGAAGAGCGGGGCGGGGGTGATGCTGGCGAGATTCTGACGATTGCCGCCCCAGACGGCCGCGGTGTAGACCGGGGAGAGGGGAGCCGTGCCCCCCTTGCTGCGCTACTTCAATTAGATCAGCCAATGAGGCAAGGCAGCAGTCCCTCACTTGTCAGAGAGTGGGTTGGGGTCAGTGAGAATCCTGACCCCACCACACTTGGTGAGAAAGTGTCAGTGATTGACACTCAGCCCTGGGCACTTTAGGGCTCACAACTGGTGTCCAAGTCTGAGGCAATCAGTGATGCTCCCCCTCATCACGGAGAGGAGAGCCTCAAGGTGTTTTGGCAAGCTAAAGATGTCATGCCCACAGGAGCTGTGACTTCTTAATTCTGGCACAGTTTAGCTCAGGCAATAGGGAGCCTACACATTCAGTGCATGTCTAACTCCTGGCTGCCTGACCTGATAATAAAGAGTGTCTGTCAGGCTTACCTTTTCTCAGCCTAACAGACATTCTTTCTAATGGCCAAAAAGTGAGGGTGTGTGGCTACCCAGCCCATTAGAATGGGCTGGGTGTGAGCAAGAGCACGGCTGTGCTTGAAACGCGTTGCAGCGGAGAAGGGCGTTAATAAAAAAGACCTTCCTGCCTGATTCCTGTGGTCCGTCCCTTCATTTCCTGTGTTCGGGTGCTGAAGGATTGTTGCTGTATATATATATATAAATATCGCAGGTATTGACCTGTAAAACCGATCATGCGGTGTACATCTTGCAATGCCCTTGTCCATTAAAGTACGTTGGTAGTACTAAACTCCCGGTACACCAACGAATCCTACAACACCTAAGAGCAATAACAAATGGGGATAACACCTACCCAGTGGCCCGCCACTATCGTGAAGTACATCAAAGTAATAACAAATCACTAACGTACTTTGTGATAGACAGTATTAACACCAATAGACGGGGTGGTGACAGAGAATCAAAGTTGAGGAAACTTGAAACAAAATACATTCTCTCACTAAACACTAAGGTTCCAACAGGATTAAATATCACTGAGGATATGTACACATGTTTGCTTTAATTTAATTTGGTTTAATATAAATTGATTCAGTCAACTGATTGTGATTAAAATGATACATGGACCTGATGTATAACTATAACATCCCTAACAAACATAGGTATATCCCAGCTGGGATACAAGAGGACCTTACATGTTTAAATGGATGATAGTTTACTTCATTTGATTCGATTTAAAGTCTGAAGAACCGAGTAGCGGCTGCTAGCTGATTTGAAAAAGAAATAGGATGTGCATATGTTTGTTTATAAGTCAGTATCAATCTAGCATAAAGGTCCTTATTCCTTGGAAGCTGATTTCATAAATACTGGCATGTTTTAATATTATATTATAGTATAATTTGCACTTTTTCACTTTTTTATGGACTAGGTTGACATTGAAGGCTAATAACTAATTTTGAGCAACTGATTGAGAAATGAAAAAATACCAGGAGATTACATTGAGTTTGCACATACGATGAATTGCAATTGCACTAGCGTCCTTGAGGGAAACCCCACCATTAAGGAAGATATTTGTTTACATGGGTTTGCGTTCCTGCGATATTTGCACAAAATGCTATGATAGATGTTATTTAAATATATTCATAGTGGCACGTTTTGCACAACAGCAAGATTTTGTACATATTACATATGCACTTTAGCAGAAGCACTTTACACTGGATATAATATTTGACTTCCATGTAAATATGTAAATATGTAAATATTCTTCCTTAAGTGGGCGACAGAACAGCGGATAGATTTTGTTTTGTATTTGACAATTATCAGCAAACTCATATTTAATACATGTTGCAAATGACGTGGTATTTAACCATTAATCTCTACATTATTATGTGAAAGAATACGTTTTAAAATACTATGCCTTTATATATTAACTATATTTGTTTGGGTAACCATCCAGAAAGTATAAGTATTTCTTCTATGTCCATTTTTAATACAAGCATGTGACCCACTTTTTACAACTGAAGCTGTCCCTTTAAAAGAACGGCTCGTTATGCTGGACACTGTCATGTGAACAAGGCTCCTCGGAGCCGAAACGTCATGCGATGTGCTTGCACTAATTAAAATACTCTTTTTGCACGAATTTGGACCGTGTCTGCGTCGATCTATGGTGTGTGGGGGATCCCTAACCTATGGAGATAGAGCGCTGTTTTACGGATATTTTAACCGACAGGCTTCCGAGCCGGTTTACACACGGACCCTCCTCAACTTTGGTCAGCGCCTAATCGGAAACACTCTTGGACTCAGTTCCTGGATCTTGCTCGTACCCTGGAAGGAGTAAGGCTGCTGGACCCCTGATACCGCTGGTTATTTTCAAATTGCATTCGGAGGAATTGAGTCTGCACTCTAGCATACCTTACTGCAAGAAAGGCCGGTATACATTGACTCGACACGCCGAACATTTATTGTGTGCAGCGGTCTTTGAACAGGGAAGGAGTAAAGTGCTTCGGCGGTGAGGAGGAGCAACGATTGAACTTGTGACTCCGGAAAACGCCGAGTAATTGTTTAGTGAATCAGCAAGCATGTCGGCTGACAGTGTCCGAGACCGGGAGGCATTGGCATTGACAATGTTTTCCGACAGTTCTCCCCTCCCTACCAACAACAGGGAGACACCTGATGCTACAGCCAGCGGCAGCGGCAACAACGTTCTACGGGACTTAATCAAGACCTTGGAGAAAAAATCCCGGAGTGAACAATCAAAGTGGTGGGAGTCAAGATCATTGCAGAGGTATGTGGAAGTGAACCGAATTCCTCGTGGTTTGCGCATTTTAACAACCCCCACATATGATGACCCCAACCCTGAACTAATGAAGGAGTGGGCAGAATGTAATTTAGATGCCTCTCGCCGTCAGGTCCTAATCTTAATCAAATATGCGGATATTGATCGCGCCAAATTGTTGGTTGAAATTGAAAGCATTAATGAGCAGCTGGCAGGCTTTGGCGATAGTGAGGAGAAAGAGCAGCTTTTAAAAGCAATGCAAACGCGCTTAAAAAAGGAGGAAACTAAAATTATTGAAAGGAAAACGTACAAGTTTCAGAGAGATCGTAATGATTACGAACTTGGACAGATATTTACATTTGCCCGGAAATACGACTCTCTGCGCGGAGGAGGCAATAAGGCTCAATCCCAACCTAAGCGAAAGCCTAATAAACAGACAAGGGAGCAAATTGATACGACAAACTCGACTTTTAGCTCGGACCTGGATTCAGGGTCTGAAACGGAGCACATTAACCAAGCACAGGCAGCTTGCAGAGTTAAACCATCACCGGGACAGGGAATGTTTTTTTTTATGCCAACAAAGACTGCAAACACTGAGGGCAAGCACGCAACAAAAACATATAAACAGCGAGCAAACTTCAGGAGGCGCCAGAGGGCCCGGGCCAGCAAGAGGAGGCTATCAAAGAAGAAAGAAGGGCAGGGGCCAGGGTCAAAAAACGGGGAATCAGTCGAATTAGTTGTAGGTAAAAGCAAAACAATTGTAAACTTAACTCCTTTAACACTAACATCGGAGGAGGAGAAGATCCTACAACTAGGTTTGTCGTTTGCACCACAATGCAATTTCAATTACCCAGCAACGAGATGTGACATTTATAAGGCAGTAAGGAAATTAAAACTACGCAAATTCTTCGCTGCCAAAACCAAACAGAAAGAGAGAGTAACAACTTCTATCAGTGAGGAACATGGAGATACATTGAGCCAAGGAACTCGAACCATAATGGAATTATGGGAAACAGAGGGAGTTGGGTATGAGGACAATACACAGGATATAAACCAAAAGGGAGATGTAGATGATAATGGAAATAGGACAATGACAACTACACCCTTTAAACCCCCCATCTACTTTTACCCCGGTTCTCCCGAGAGACTCCATTGATATATTCCATGAGAATGTGGTGAGTGACTTTAAAGAACTCAAAACTAATATGCCTAAATGGAAATACAACAGACTAACACAAGGATACAAAGCACTGATTGCCTGCCTGACTAAGGACAAAAATATCATTGTTAGAGGAAGTGATAAGGGGGGCAACATAGTGCTAATGACGAAATCGGATTATGACAGAGAAGCTTATTCTCAGATCAATGATAGAGAATGTTATGAACGCATCCAAGTTCAAACAGCAACTTCAATCAAAGTGGAATACCATAAAAAACTAACGGGCTGGAAAGCTGCTAGTTTAATCAGTGGGGATGAATATAAATATCTAAAAGTGAACAATCCAGTTCTACCTATTATGTATTTCATCCCCAAAATACATAAAGACCCTCTAAAACCCCCTGGCAGACCGATCATCTCTGCCAGAGGTAGTCTATTGGAACGAACTTCAATCTATATAGACTATTTTTTGCAGGGCTATGTACAGAAACTAAGATCATATATACGTGACACCAGTGATTTTTTGGTAAAGTTAAAAGGAATTGATTGGAAACAAGGAGATTGGCTTATGGCTTTGGATGTGACATCGCTGTATACCAGCATTGCACATATACAGGGACTGGAAGCGGTGAAACATTTTTTGTCTAGAAGAACTGATGAGTGTGATGCACACAATGCTATGTTGTTAGATATGTTGAATTTCTGTTTATCAAACAATATCTTTATGTTCAACAATTTGATTTATCGTCAGGTTCAGGGTGTGGCAATGGGGGCCAGCTTCTCCCCAAGTTTCGCATGTTTGCACATGGGAGCTTGGGAGGAGCTGGTCCTCAGAACCACATACCTGGAGGAAATGGAGAATAACATTATTGTTTGGTTTCGTTTCATTGATGATTTGTTTATTATTTTGGAGGGGCAGTGAGGATTCAGCACAAGAATTCATTGCAAACATCAACAACAATGAATTAAACCTTAGATTTACTGCCACCCTCAGTCAAAACACTGTAACCTTTTTGGACACTGAGGTATATATAAAAAATGACAAACTACACACTAGGATATTTCGGGAAAAAACGGCAGGGAACAGCAGTTTACAAGCTGCCAGTGCCCACCCTAGGCACCTCATAGCCAGCATCCCCTACGGGGAAATGCTAAGAATGAAAAGAGGATGCATTGATCCTGTTGAATTGAAAAAAGCCCAAAGTGAGAGTAAGAGAAGATTTCTCGACAGGGGATATTCAAACAAGATAATTGATAAAGCCATTGTTAAGTCGAATATATTATCCAAGGATGAGTTACTAGAGGGTAATCTCCAGGACAGAGAGGATAAAGTAAAAAAAGACAAAAGTGATTTCAGAATCATAACGGGATTTAGTAGACAATCTAAGGACATCTACAAGATTGTCAATAAATATTGGCCTTTGGTAGTTAAAGATCCTATCATAGGTAAAGAGTTGCCGTCTAGGGTTTCCCTAACCTACAGCAGGGCTCCATCCCTTAAAGATCAAATAGTGGATACTAACCCCGAAACTGTCAAAAAAAGCAATTGGTGGCAATCGAACAAAGGGTTTTATAAATGCAAGACATGCAAAGCATGCACCCATGGTGTTAATACCAAAACATACAAAGACGGATTTAGCGATGTAGAGCATCCAATATCGCAGGTATTGACCTGTAAAACCGATCATGCGGTGTACATCTTGCAATGCCTTTGTCCATTAAAGTACGTTGGTAGTACTAAACTACCGGTACACCAACGAATCCTACAACACCTAAGAGCAATAACAAATGGGGATAACACCTACCCAGTGGCCCGCCACTATCGTGAAGTACATCAAAGTAATAACAAATCACTAACGTACTTTGTGATAGACAGTATTAACACCAATAGACGGGGTGGTGACAGAGAATCAAAGTTGAGGAAACTTGAAACAAAATACATTCTCTCACTAAACACTAAGGTTCCAACAGGATTAAATATCACTGAGGATATGTACACATGTTTGCTTTAATTTAATTTGGTTTAATATAAATTGATTCAATCAACTGATTGTGATTAAAATGATACATGGACCTGATGTATAACTATAACATCCCTAACAAACATAGGTGTATCCCGGCTGGGATACAAGAGGAGCTTACATGTTTAAATGGATGATAGTTTACTTCATTTGATTCGATTTAAAGTCTGAAGAACCGAGTAGCGGCTGCTAGCTGATTTGAAAAAGAAATAGGATGTGCATATGTTTGTTTATAAGTCAGTATCAATCTAGCATAAAGGTCCTTATTCCTTGGAAGCTGATTTCATAAATACTGGCATGTTTTAATATTATATTATAGTATAATTTGCACTTTTTCACTTTTTTATGGACTAGGTTGACATTGAAGGCTAATAACTTGCACGGAATAAACGGATTTTAACCTTCCTAATTTGTGGCTCTTCTAAATGGGGTGACTCGTTATTTTTGGTATTTAAACGGCCAGGCCCGGTCGTGCAAGAGCCCTGCCACGAGTGTTTGTGGACCAAGCTGCTTTGAAACTGGAGAGCAGCGTAATGGACAGGAAGGTTGTTTAGTGCAAGAAGGCACTTGCAGCGCAAAGGTAATGGGACACTTTCCAAACCCACTGGGGTCTCATTTTTTCCAAAGTTTGCATCCCAGTGAAGCAGCTCACTGGAGTACTATCGAAAGCACTACATTGACCATCAGGCTCAGGGGAGAGCCGACGCCCACTGAGGCAGGTGGTGGGAGTTACAAGTAATGCTGATGCTTCGTGCCTTGCTGGATTAAAGCCTCTGAAGAAATGCTCAAGGGAGCATGAAACGCATCAGGCTGGCATATTTATGGACAGTCTTCCTTCCTGTGTGCTGTCACTTGCACGGAATAAACGGATTTTAACCTTCCTAATTTGTGGCTCTTCTAAATGGGGTGACTCGTTATTTATGATATTATATATATATATATATATATATATATATCAAACCAAACAGTTGCCTGCTGTAGGAAGACCCGCACAAAGAGGTGAGTAATGAGCCTTTTATTTCACGAAGAATGCAGCAGGAAAACAGGGCACATTGCATCACCGTGATTCTGTCTCTTTTGCCCGACGCGTTTCGTGTCCCTTAAACACTTCCTCATGGGCCAGAGTCTTATCATGATTAACGGCACAGCATTTCAGAAACATCCTTTCAAGTTGATACCCCGCCTATCTGGGCGTTGCTCCTACGGCGTTATGGGACTTGTGGTGCTTCGTTTTGCCAACAGTGAGTTCTGTGCTGTTATCACAAAATTAACGTGCTTCTTACCCCAGTGGGTTTGTGATGTCGAATAGCAACTGGTTTCTGCATTCGTTAGTTCCTTTGTGGGCTTCTTTGTCCTTAAGCCACCTCGCTGTTAGCGCTGTAGCAGGGCTGCACCCAGGTGCAGCAGGGTCTTTCCTGCGGCTCAGGCGGGGCCGCTAACATCAAACCAAACAGTTGCCTGCTGTAGGAAGACCCGCACAAAGAGGTGAGTAATGAGCCTTTTATTTCACGAAGAATGCAGCAGGAAAACAGGGCACATTGCATCACCGTGATTCTGTCTCTTTTGCCCGACGCGTTTCGTGTCCCTCAAACACTTCCTCATGGGCCAGAGTCTTATCATGATTAACGGCACCGCATTTCAGAAACATCCTTTCAAGTTGATACCCCGCCCATCTGGGCGTTGCTCCTACGGCGTTATGGGACTTGTGGTGCTTCGTTTTGCCAACAGTGAGTTCTGTGCTGTTATCACAAAATTAACATGCTTCTTACCCCAGTGGGTTTGTGATGTCGAATAGCAACTGGTTTCTGCATTCGTTAGTTCCTTCGTGGGCTTCTTTGTCCTTAAGCCACCTCGCTGTTAGCGCTGTAGCAGGGCTGCACCCAGGTGCAGCGGGGTCTTTCCTGCGGCTCAGGCGGGGCCGCTAACATCAAACCAAACAGTTGCCTGCTGTAGGAAGACCCGCACAAACAGGTGAATAATGAGCCTTTTATTTCACGAAGAATGCAGCAGGAAAACAGGGCACATTGCATCACCGTGATTCTGTCTCTTTTGCCCGACGCGTTTCGTGTCCCTTAAACACTTCCTCATGGGCCAGAGTCTTATCATGATTAACGGCACAGCATTTCAGAAACATCCTTTCAAGTTGATACCCCGCCCATCTGGGCGTTGCTCCTACGGCGTTATGGGACTTGTGGTGCTTCGTTTTGCCAACAGTGAGTTCTGTGCTGTTATCACAAAATTAACGTGCTTCTTACCCCAGTGGGTTTGTGATGTCGAATAGCAACTGGTTTCTGCATTCGTTAGTTCCTTCGTGGGCTTCTTTGTCCTTAAGCCACCTCGCTGTTAGCGCTGTAGCAGGGCTGCACCCAGGTGCAGCGGGGTCTTTCCTGCGGCTCAGGCGGGGCCGCTAACATCAAACCAAACAGTTGCCTGCTGTAGGAAGACCCGCACAAGGAGGTGAGTAATGAGCCTTTTATTTCACGAAGAATGCAGCAGGAAAACAGGGCACATTGCATCACCGTGATTCTGTCTCTTTTGCCCGACGCGTTTCGTGTCCCTTAAACACTTCCTCATGGGCCAGAGTCTTATCACGATTAACGGCACAGCATTTCAGAAACATCCTTTCAAGTTGATACCCCGCCCATCTGGGCGTTGCTCCTACGGCGTTATGGGACTTGTGGTGCTTCGTTTTGCCAACGTTATATATATATATATGTATATATATTACCTACCGGCGGTCGCCAGTAGGTAGTTATAGTTAGGATCTACTTTCCATAGGAAATCCGCAACATTCTATTGAGAATAACTTTGGCGCCGGTGGATGAATCTTCGCGAATTTCTCAAAGTTTGTGGCCCGCTCCGCTCTGCTCCTTCCCTGAAAATGTGGGGGGGATTCGTCAAGCGGGGGCCGAGATAAAAGGGGGGTCCCAAAACGTATTTTCCCCATGTTAATTTCCATAGGGCGGTCGAACTCACTTTTAGCCTGAACGGCTGAATGGATTTCCACCAAACTTGGCATAATTGTAGGGACTGGTACCCCGATGTGCCTTTGCTATGTCTCAAGATATATGCTCCAGTGGTTTTTGCGAAAATTAACTTTGAAAAAATATATATTGGGCTACATTGGGCTATATATATGTTAGAGCCCAAATGTAGCCCAATGTAGCCCAATGTAGCCCAAAGATGGCCACCAGAGACAAAAAAAACAAATGTAGCCCAAATATCAGCCAGATGTAGCCCAACAATTTGCTATCAAAAAACCTATGAAATTCACTGAAAAAACCATAGGTTTCACACACGTTATAGTTAGGAATTAGCATTTAAAAAACCTTTGAAATTCACTGAAAAAAACCATAGGTTTCACACACGTTATAGTTAGGAATTAGCATTCTAAAAACCTTTGAAATTCACTGAAAAAACCATAGGTTTCACACTAGTTATAGTTAGGAATTAGCATTTAAAAAACCTATTAAATTCACTGAAAAAAACATAGGTTTCACACCAGTTATAGTTAGCTGGAAATTTTACTGACATAAAACCATTGAAGTTCCCACGTTATAGTTAGTTGGACTCACTATAACTTGCGCGTGCAATGCACTGCTGATGACGTCACATATTACATCACTCATGACATGGTCAGTGACATCACTCATGACATCACTGATGACACCATCCTTGTGACAGAGTGACAGACCTCCTTTCACTGTAATGTAACCCTTGAAACACATATTCAAAAATAGAAACTAAAATTAAAAAAAAATGGAGATAACCATATCAGTTTCAACAACCAATTCAGTAATACCACCATCTATATACACATCCACTCATTCACCAACAGTTCTATATAGTCACTCATACATATATTCACTCATCATATGTAGTGAAACACCTATACATCCTGTTACACACCGACAGTCATCCAAAAGTTACTCACACACATAATCACACATGCAAATAAACTATTGATCATCCATTTATTTGCATATACAGCTATACACACACTACCACCTTACTTCTAAGGAAACTTACACATACTTACTCTCTTAAACAATCACTTATAGAAACACATACTTATTTAAACAGGAACTCTTACAATCTCTCACTCTCACATATACTCACTTATATACATCAATACTCACATATACTAGATTAAAACATATGTAGTTACTCATTAAGACACTAGTGAGACAGTCATTCACTCACTAACACACACATATACACACTCATCCACCCATACAGTCCTGCACATATGCTGTCTTCAAAACACATACAAACAGTGAGTCAGTCATTGATGCATCTATGTGCTAAGTAATACCCCCACCAAACCACACAGACACTCATACTGATACTAAAAAATATAAAACAACAAAAAAGAATAAAAAAAACAGTGACACCATCCTTGTGACCGAGTGACAGACCTCCTTTCAGTGTAATGTAACCCTTGAAACACATATTCAAAAATAGAAACTAAAATATAAAACATATTGATTTTTCAGAAAGACACACATTCCCTGGATGGTGTCATCAGTGATGTCATGAGTGATGTCACTGACCATGTCATGAGTGATGTAATATGTGACGTCATCAGCATTGCATTGCAGGCGCGCAAGTTATAGTGAGTCCAACTAACTATAACGTGGGAATTTCAATGGTTTTATGTCAGTAAAATTTCCAGCTAACTATAACTGGTGTGAAACCTATGGTTTTTTCAGTGAATATATATTATATATATATATATATATATATATATACACACACACAGATAGATAGAAATATATATATATATATATATATATATATATATATATATATATATACACACAGATAGATAGATAGAAATAGATATATATATATTTTGTTTTTGTAACATCGTTTTTATTGCAGTACCAAAAATTGGCATAGACATTACAGCAATGAATAATAAATCAATACAGCGTGATGGCACACATTTAGACCACTCCCACCATCATGCTGCCCGTGCCCTCAATCAGCAAGCCGAGCCGCGTCGATAAAATGTCCATCTCCTGCTCCTGCCAATGTCCGTTTCTCGATAATAAAGGAGGACGTGGACCGCTTTTAAGTTTTCACCCCTCCCCCTAACAACCCCCCCCCCAACTCCCCAACCCCCCCCCTGGCAGCGCTGTTATAGAATCTCAGAAAAAGTAAGGTCTGGTGTGTGCAAGAAGGAATTAAACTTTCGCTAAAGGTGCGCCCCTGGTGCGTTAGCGGTTTCAACCATATCAGAGTCCGTGTCTTCTCCTTCCTCCTCCTCAGCGCCATCCCGGAGTGCCTGCACTATCATCTCCCATGCTGTCGCCCTCTCCAAAGCTTTCTCATCTGCAGTCCTCCTAGCCACCTGATACCGCAGAGTACTTTCACATGCCGACCACTTCAAACATTCACTAAACCAACGTTTGTACGTGGGCCCCACTTTTGACTTCCAATTCCTGGTTATGTCCCTCTTCGCCAGTATCAATCCCATATCTATGAACCTGCTGGTCGTCTTATTTTTAGGCGTATGTGGAAACCAGTGTAGTACTCCCACTGCCTTGGTATATTGTATCTCTCTATCTGTGGCGTTGTTCAGTGCCCTTCCCACCTCCTGCCAATACTCCCCCAGTTTAGGGCAATCCCAGAGCATATGTCCCAAATCCGCCTCCAGTGTATTGCACCTAGGGCAGGCCGCCTGTTCCACTCCAAAATACTGTTTCAGTTTCCCTGGTGTAAGGTACGCCCTATGAATAATATAGAAATGTATGAGTTGGAATCTGGCGTTCCTCGTGCTCTTCCGCGCCCTCCGCAGCAGTTGGCCCCAAGTGGCCTCCGGAATCTCCATTTGGAGGTCCAGTTCCCATTTAGTCTTCAAGGCAGTGAGCGGCTGCAAGGTTTCTCGCAACATTCGGGAATACAGACAGGTCACTGCCTTAAAGGTTCCCGCCGCCATCATCGTGTATTGGCACGCCATAGAGGTAGCGGGTTCCCGTAGACCGTCGCCCCAGTGTTCTTGCATGGCGCCAGTCACTGCCGCGTTTAGAAGATAATCTCCTCTCGGCAGGTCAAAACGCTCCTGCAGTTCTTGGAACGGAAGCAAGGCTCCGTCCTCATAAAGGTCGCCCACCATCTGGACCCCAGCTTCCTCCCACCCCAGCAATCTCGACCAATCCCCGCCATGTGGCAGGGCCGTAACCATGCCCAGCGGAATCTCCGGAGCATACATTCGACAGATTCCGGCCCGTTTGCGCGCCCGGTTCCAGCAGAGCCGAAACGTCTGTTCCTCCACCGTCAGGTCCCCGACCAGTAGTTTCTGGTGAAGCGTAATATACGCGAGTACATGTCGCGGGGTACCCTCGTCCCTGCTGTGTTCTGGGCCTCGATACACCCTCACGACCTCCTGTGTAAAAGTTTGTAGTTGAGCCGCTAAATAATAGCACTCAAAATCAGGCACTGCCATGCCTCCCTCATCCTTGGGCCGCAAGAGGGTGTCCAGCGCTATTCGCCGCCGACCCGTGCCCCATATAAATGCTATGATCAGTGATCTCAGACGGCAGAAGATTGAGCCGGGTATCCATATCGGCAGGGTTCTAAAATAATACAACAGCCTAGGGAGTGCTACCATCTTTAGCAAGGAAATACGGCCCACCAATGAGAGTGGGAGGGTGGCCCAGAAATCCATACACCCCTTCAAGGCGTTAATGCACCTGGTGATATTACCATCCAGCATATCAGCAGGCGTATGATACACATAAACCCCCAGATAGTGCAGGCAATGGGGCTCCCACCTGAGCTCCTGTGTGGTGAGAGGGCACGGCTCTCCTCGTCTCAACGGGAACAGGCAAGATTTAGTCCAATTGACCTTCAGGCCCGACAACCGCCCGAATGATTCCAGCAAGCGCCTCGCTCCAAACAGTTCCTCCTCCGCATCCGCCAAAAACATCAACAGGTCGTCCGCATACAGCGAGATGGCGTGCGGCCTGGCTCTATAAACCAGTCCCTTATAATAGCGTCCAGATCTGGCCTCCGCTGCAAAAGGTTCCATCGCTAACGCGAACAAAAGGGGGGAAAGTGAGCATCCCTGCCTAGTGCCGCGTCGCACCGGATACGGGCTCGAGATCAGCGATCCAACTCGAACCCTCGCCGTGGCTTCAGCATACAGGACTTTGGTCCAGCTGATATAGTCCTCCCCTAGCCCGAAACCCTTCATCACTCCATATAAATACTCCCACTCTAGGCTATCAAAAGCCTTCTCGATGTCTATGGAGAACACTAATGGAGTAGCCCCCTCCGGCAACCGAGCCCCCAGCAACCCAGTCAGTCTATGGATATTATGAGTGGTGTTTCGCGTTGGAATGAAGCCGGACTGATCACGATGAATCAGGCCTGTCATATGGGTTAACAACCTATTGGCCAGGATTTTGCTCAGGATCTTGTAGTCCGTCGTGAGCATTGATAATTGTCGATAAGAGGAGAGGGCGTCACTCGCTCTACCAGGTTTCAACAAGGGGACCATGAGGGCCTCACACATTGAGTGCGGCAGTCTGCCTCGCGACTGCGCCTCATTATAAACCGATTGTAGTTGCGGGGCTAAGTACTCCATGTATTTACTGTAAAACTCGATCGGCAAGCCGTCGAGTCCCGGGGTTTTATTCCTAGCCATCTGTTTCACCGCGCACCCTATTTCCCCAATCGTTATAGCACGGCCCAGCTCCTCCGCCTCTGATTGTTCTAGTTGCGGTAACTGCAGCCCCCCAAGGAAGGCATCCAGTTCCTCCACCCCGCCCGTCGGCCCGCTCTCATACAGGTTTCCATAATATGCCCTGAAGCTATCCAGGATCCCGGCCTGGGTGTGGCAAAGCCCGCCTCCCTCCTCTTGAATGGACACAATTGGGGCACCCCGCCGAAGCGGATTGGCAAGCCAGGCCAACATTGTCCCCGCCTTATCGCCCTCCGCATGCGCCCTAGTCAGATAGACCTTGTGATCGAAACTGCGTAACCGTTCCAACTCCACCGCCATCGCTTCTCTGGCTTCACAAACCCCCTTCTGAAGCTCGGGATAATTTGGGCGCTCTCGTTCTATCTTCCTCAGTCGGCGCTCCGCACGGTCGAGGTCGTCCAACAATGTCTTACGAGCCCCTGCAACGGTCCCAATACAGTGCCCCCGGACCACCACCTTAAACGCATCCCACTCCACAGCCCTGGTGGATGTGGAGCCACTGTTCTCCTCGAAGTACCGAGCCACTCGCTCCCCCAAGGCCTCCCTAAACAGCAGATCATCCAAAGTATCAGGCTGTAGTCGCCAAGTTGGGACACAAGAGACATCTACCATCCAATTCAGGGACAATAACAAAGGGTTATGATCCGACAACGTGCGGGCCAAGTACTCCGCGCCCCCCTACCGCTGCAAGCACGGGTGAAGAGCACAAAAACACATCCAGCCTAACATGTAGGTCGTGTATGCTAGAGTGGAAGGAGTAATCCCTCGTCGTAGGGTGCAGTGTCCTCCAGGCATCTTCCAGATCCCAACTCTCCTGCCAGTCTAATCTCCGCTTTGCTACTCTATGTACCGGGGATGAGTGTAATGGGGGGTGAGACCTATCCAATATAGTATCCACTACCGAGTTAAAATCCCCTCCCATGACCATAGGGCCCGCCAAGTAACTCGCCAGTTTGCCCGAAAGCGCTGTCAGGAAGGCGGGCAAATCCACATTCGGAGCATACACACTACATAAGGACACCATTCGGCCCCTAAGTCTTCCTTCTACAGCCACAAATCTGCCCTCTGGATCTATCACTTGTTTGGTGACCTGAAAGGGGACCCCAGCCCATATCCAAATCAAGGCGCCACTTGCTAAGGCCGAGTATGACGTATGAAATAACTGCCCCCTCCACCTTCTCTGCAGCGCTACTCCTTCCTGCTTCGTGAGGTGCGTCTCTTGAAGAAAAGCTATATGTACTCCCCTACGTTTCAAATAAGCATGGACCTTGTGTCTGTGCACCATAGTATGTAGACCCCGCACATTCCAGGTCACACATTTCAGAGCTCCCGTGTTAGCCATACTCCCCTGCATCCCCAGATAGAACAATAACAACCTTCGACTATGCGCTCATGCCAACCCAATACTGCACCCCCCACCCTCTCCAAAAGATGAACCCCCCCACCCCTCCTGCCCCAACCTGAGTTCCCCAACTACTCTCGGTTCCCACCCCCCCCCCCAAGACAGGACCCCCCTCAATTGGAAGAGAACCCATCCAAACTGTTGCAACTAAGTAATCCCCTCAAAGAAAAGACTACAATTCGCAGTCTCCACTGCGATGACCTTAAGGGCCAGTAGGGCGCGGTCCGATACCGAAGGAGTTCGCCAAACAAGAACAGTCCCGCACAACCCGCCCCGTAATCCCTCCATGAAAACTCTCGAACTCCCACATAAACGTGAAGCTGCACTCACGGGCACAGCGCCCCAGTGTCAGACCATCAGGTCGTTCTCCAAAGCAAGTGTCTCAGGCCTCAACGATCTCCCCTGATGTTTGTGGCGTTACCACGGGGCCCTTGGCACCTCAGAATTCTGAGAGTTCTGTTTCCGACCCCGTGTCCTGCTCCTCTGAGTCCGTGCCCTTCCCGGACTGGCTCCGCGGTGCACCTGATAGATCCATCACCGCCTGCAGGGCAGCCTTCCGTTCCTCCTCAGTCTGCGACACTGATGGTTTCCCAGTTCTTCGTCGATTCTTGCGAATACGTTGTGATTTCCTGGTCGGCTGTTTCTTTTGGGCCTCCTCTGCCCTGGCTCTAGCTCCGTCCGTCCCAGCCTTATACGTGTCCCACCAAGAAAAGCGATTTGTCGTCCACCACCACCCTTAACTTCGCTGGGAAGAGAAGGGAATATTTGATGCCCTCTCCACGGAGCTCACGCTTGAGCGACAGGAAACTGGCCCTGAGCCTCTGAGTCTCAAAAGTGTAGTCCGGAAACAGGGTGACCCTGTTATTGTCCACTTGGAAGGGCCCTGCCTCCCTTGCCCTCTGCAGTAACCAGTCCCGGTCTCTGTAATGGAGCAGTTTAATCACTACCGGGCGAGGGGGCAGGCCAGGAGCTGGTGGACGGGTCGGGACTCTATGGGCTCGTTCTAGCGAAAAGAAGGGAGAGAGTCCTTCTGGCGCTACTTCAGTGCGTAGCCAATTGTCGAGGTAGCCCACCATGTCGTCTCCCTCGGTTTTTTCCGGAAGGCCCACCAAACGAACGTTGTTGTGCCTACTCCTATTTTCAGCGTCCTCGGCCCTCCTCTCCAATATTTTCAGCCTGTCCAAGGCATCCGCCATCTGGCCCTTTAGCGTTTTGTGATCCGGGGTCAATTCTTGCAGGGATATCTCTACGCGATTGACCCTGTCTTTAAGCTTATCATGTTCCGCTTTCAGGAGACCCAGGCCCGTCGCTACCTGGGCGATGTCCTGCTGCAGAGTGTCTTTTGTGGTTGCGATGGCCTCCAGTATGCGGTCTTGCATGCGTTGGAGAGCAGGGTGATCATGATCCGCTCCGTCCAGCGCTTCTGGGTCAGCCGCTCCTTCTCCTTTTCCTTTCGGTTTCCCCATCTCGGCGACAACTATCGCTGGTCCCCAGGAGCCCCGACCAATCTCCGCGTGGTCCGTCAGTCGTTCAGGACCTCGCTTCCGGAGAGCTCCCTGAACAATGGGGCCGGAGAGCTAGAACACACGCAGGGCAATGAGCGCTGTCCAGACCTCTCTTACGAGGTCGGTCCGAGTCTCGGAGGCAAGCGTCGATGATGGGGTCTCGAGACCTCGGTCCACACTCGGGGAGTGGCAATCGCCTCACAAAGCCGCCGCCATTTTGGGTCTACCTCGGTGAGCTTTCCTGGTACCCCGCACAGCCGCCAAATCGCCACCAAAGCGAGGAAAGGGTCACCCGTGTCTTCTCACAGGGTTGAGAGAGATCCTCCGGACCAGCAATCACTGCTGGCACTGGGACATCAGGAGTTCCGGGTCTCAAGTCACCTCCGCGCTCTGCGTCACCAGTCCAGGCCTCAGGGCGCCATCTTAGATTGAAGTTTATCGCACCCGAGGCACCCGCTAAAGTTCGACTTTCAGGGCGATAAGCAACCGTAGGTCGCCCACTCCAAGCGCCGTTGCTTCCGCGGCGCCTTCAGCCAGTGGATTCTCCAATTTTCGTTGGAATTCGCGTGGATTATCAGGATGATAGCTGGGATCGGGCGCGGAGCTCCGGGCTCACGCTGCCTACCTCCTCGGCATCCAAGCCACGCCCCCTAGATAGAAATAGATATATATATATATATACAGATAGATAGATAGAAATAGATATATATATATATAGATAGAAATATATATATATATATATATACAGATACATAGATAGAAATAGATAGATCGATAGATAGATAGATAGATAGATAGATAGATAGATAGATAGATAGATAGATAGATAGATAGATAGATATGGTGCTTCCAAGGTATCCCAAAATGCTCACATTTGAAGCAAATTGCACTGTTACTAGTGAAGGCAAGAATGGAATTTGAGTTCCTCACATTGGTCCACAAATGCCTTCATATCTTAGTACTCAAATGTCTGCCTCATAAAACCTCCAGGCACAGTTTTGGTCTTCAGCTGAACTCAGCAAGTCGTTTGCAGCTTACCCTACCAGAAGACCCCTGTAGAACTATCAATGATGAGAGATCTACTGTTATTGGACCCTTGATCTGGAGCTGGCTCCCACTCCACTTGAGAGAAAACATTCAATCAATCACTCACTCAATATTAACTTTATTTCAGTTGTCCAAGACACATAAAAAATGCAAACAAATAGAGTAGAAACCATGTACATTAAAACAACACTGTATTACGATAACCTACTGTGAATTTAAAAATGAGTTCAGGGCAAAACATTCAAATTCATGTGAAAGCATCTGTAAAAACCATAATGCAAAACAGCACTTTTTAAAATGATACTTTCTCAGTCAATGTTATAAAAATGCCTGCTAAACCATTTATAAAAAGTATAAAACAAGGTGAAGAGCAACAATGCCTGGTTGGAATACCACCACACGGGCAAAGACAAACATCTACCAGGTTGTATTGAAAGAAAACGCTCCTTAGTGTCTTTTAGGAAAGGTTTAAACTACTTCTTTTTCTAAGTCTCTCGCTTCTCGACATCATGGTTAGTGTGATTCTCCTTGTGCTAAGATATGTATCTGCCCCCTAGCTTGTGTTATAAATCAATAACTAAATGAATATTTAAAAATACAAAATATGATTGACCTGGGGTATACCATTGCCTGTTATTTACAAGCAAAGTCACAAGACTGTGCGAGCAACTGCATTTCAAGGGAAGAAATCATTAAACTGCACTCCATTAAATCTACACAGCTAGGCTTGTGCGCATTCCTCGGGCTGCCATCCGCATCATCCATGTTTGTTCTACTCCCCATCTTGGGAGCCAGCCACTCCGCTGTGTCACAATCTGTATGATGTTGGGTTCTAACTGTGAAGTAAGTCTGGTGGTGGTTTGCAAGCACCAACTCTGTTGCAAGATGGCACATTTAACCTTAAACTGCCTCAAAAAGGAATTGATCACAAGTCAGACTCAATCATTGGATCGCAGAGACTGGTTTGCAGTAAAGGTATGACTTCTTCTTACTTTGATGTACCTGAATCAGTAAAATAGGCTAGTTCATAAGAACAGACCTAATATACTTTGTCTAACAGGATTCTAGATGAGGTATGGGTGTGTGTGTGAAAGCGTGTGTGCTATGTGCCTGTGTGGGTGCATGCATGTTCCTGGACTGGCTTTGTGTTATGCAATTTGTCAATTGTAAAGTGCACTTCTACCACGGTTGTGGTCTTGTAGCCATGGGCGTCCGCAGACATTTTTCCAGGGGGGGGCAAAATGTTAACGTCACCACCCTCCTCCGACATGATGTGTGCCAGGTGGGGCACAAGAAACACTGGGGCGCAGAACTGGGATAGACTCAATTAAATGCCAGGAATCCAGGACATGTGACTGACCCTGCCACAGGCCAACAAACACCACCTGTAGGGAAAACGCTAAACTTTCTGACAAGGTGCTTTATCTCTGTCTGCTAGGTGTGCAGACTACCGGGTCCTCGATCCAACCCCAATCAAGGCTGTCTTCAGCACGATTCGATTTTTATCAGAATACTTTAAAACAGCCTATGATTAAAGCACCATATTAAATATACTGTATGCACAGTGTATGTTAGGGATTATTTATAGCACACATATTTACCAATATTGGCTTCTTGGTGCTAGAATTCATGATAACTTTTATACAAAGTTAAAGCACAACGTCAAAGTTAGTAATAAATAATGCAGCAATCACACACTCTAGTGATTCTCCAATGGGTGCTCCCTTTACTAGAATTCTCCGTGCATTGCTAAATTTTACACACATTCAATTAATTTATACAAAATAAAATGTATAGGTCCAAATGTTAGCTATATTTTTGAAAAGAAACTTAGAGTCCCTCTTGTGTAGTCAATGTCAAATTGACAACGTGCGCAAGTTTAGGGATACAATACTGGCCAGCTCCCTTATGCGGAAGCCCAGCACCGTAAATGTGTGGCACATGCGGCGCCCGCAGCGGCGGCACATCCCAGGTCCAGGGATGCAGAGTCTTACACAGTGGTCAAAGTGGGCGGGAATAACCCAAGGATTGGGTGTGGGTGTAGCCAGAGGTGTGGCCAGAATGTGCAGACATCCCAATTTTTAGTTTAATCAACCAATGGATACACATGATTATTTAAGGTTATAATGAATTATCGACATTAAAATATATTCACAAAGTGGGATATGCTTCTAATCACAGAATGTACCAAATACGATAAAATGTGATAACACAATCCATTTGTCTCCGAGCCATCGGGTTCAATCATTCAATCAATCAATCAGGGATCCTGTCATCAGCACTTCTCCCTTTTTCCACAACAGCAGTTCAAACATGAATGGCAAAATATCCTAGTTTGTAAATGTTTTCTCTAAAATGATGGCTCTGCCATATTTGCTTCATAATGCAAGATCTGCTGCATGATCTGACCATTTAAACTAATAAATTGTTTGTAGCTCAAACATATCTAAAGTGAATATAAAATGTGACTTGTGTTGCTGCGGAGTGGATGGCCTATTGTAAAGGTTGACTGGTCACCTTTCTCACTGCTGTGTTTGTATGTTACACTGGTACTTATAAGGCAAAATATTTCCAGAGACGGTTAGCATGTGTACACACCTCAAAATAATAAAATATCTGAAAATATACTGCATTACGCTGCTGCCTTTTTTTTAATGTATAATTTAGTCAACACTACGGCATAATGTTGTCATCCTTTGCAGCATAATTAATTCCAGTGGCCCCACAGCAGGCAGCACATGTTAAAAGTGCTTGTGAATGAAGCACGGAGACTGTGAAGTTTGCGAACTTAGTTTGGTGTGCGTGCAAGTCTTGCATTGCCAATCCCTGGTGAGTTGCAGCTACTACTGCTGAAACAAGGCCAATGGAGGTACCGATGGGTGAGGCAGACTGGCCTCAAGGGCAGGGCCAGCCTTAGCACTGGGGGTGTCCTGGGCATTAATGTTTGTTAGTGCCCCCCAATGACCACCTCTGTCATGGATTCCCTCACTGCCACCCTTTAACTGTGCCCCCCCAAGTCTCCATAACCACTCTCTCTCAGATGCATTTAATTTGACTTACAGCGCCACTCATACCATTGTAGGGTGTCAGAGCACTTTACATCACACACATTACACAGAGACAAACAATATGTGTGTAAGTCACTGTATAAAAAATGTTACATAAGACTAAGGACTACAAGGTGTCGGAGTCACATGACAACCATACTAGTAGCCCGTATAGTTTTATAGTGATTGGTCTGGAGAAACACAATACCCGGAATTTAAAACGTAATACCATGGTTGGGGGTTCTCCTTAATAATCAGAATTGATTTCTGTCCAAAAGAACACTTTTTGGGTAGGATAATCAAAGACTGGGGGTGGAGGGGGGATCATAACGCTCTAATTTATACCTTGCAGTTTGTATGAAGCTCTTAGATGACAGCGAATAGCTCACTGTACTATGTTAGGATTTTAACTTATAACTGCAAGTAACAAAAGGATCTCTGACAAAAGCGGTAGCCCACTGCCCTATTTACATTATGGATTCACAAAAGGGGGTGGTGATGAACAGAGTGTCTGAATTGAGCAGACCACTCTTACCCAGTCCAAAGATCAGGGCTTGATCCATCACCGTTATTTATCTCACTGCCCCATCCCAGCTCAGAACCTGGCTATATGCAAATCAGTCTGTCCCTGGCCCAGTGCATCATGGGAACAGGGCAGACTAAACTACCAAGCCAATTCTTTACCAGAAAGGAGACAAGCTACCGGGGACCGGTTTCTGGCATTTCAGCCGTCTTCGGCCCGGCTTGCTTGAATCCTGATGGAGCAGTGAGAAAGGGACTCATGTCTGAGTATACCCTGCCACACCTATAGTGGCCAAAATCGATTCACAAAAGGGGGTGGTGATGAACAGAGTGTCTGAATTGAGCAGACCACTCTTACCCAGTCCAAAGATCAGGGCTTGATCCATCACCGTTATTTATCTCACTGCCCCATCCCAGCTCAGAACCTGGCTATATGCAAATCAGTCTGTCCCTGGCCCAGTGCATCATGGGAACAGAGCTTTCTGCTTAATTCAGAGACTCTGTCCCTCACCACCCCTTGTTGTAAATATTTTTGTCCACCCTAAGCGTGGAAGGGTATTCTCAGATGTGAGACCCTTGCTCATTGCACCATCAGGATTCAAGCAAACCGGGCCGAAGACGGCTGTAATGCCAGAAACCGGTCCCCGGGAGCTTGTTTCCTTCCCAGTGTAAGAATTGGCTTTTGTAGTTTGGTTTGCCCTGTTCCCATCATGCACTGGGACAGGAACAGACTAATTTGCATACAGCCAGGTTCTGAAACTGGGAGGGTGCAGTGAGCTAAAAAACGGTGTTGGATCTAGCCCTGATCTCTTGACTGGGTGAGAGCTTTCTGCTTAATTCAGAGACTCTGTCCCTCACCACCCCTTGTTGTAAATATTTTTGTCCACCCTAAGCGTGGAAGGGTATTCTCAGATGTGAGACCCTTGCTCATTGCACCATCAGGATTCAAGCAAACCGGGCCGAAGACGGCTGTAATGCCAGAAACCGGTCCCCGGGAGCTTGTTTCCTTCCCAGTGTAAGAATTGGCTTTTGTAGTTTGGTTTGCCCTGTTCCCATCATGCACTGGGACAGGAACAGTCTAATTTGCATACAGCCAGGTTCTGAAACTGGGATGGTGCAGTGAGCTAAAAAACGGTGTTGGATCTAGCCCTGATCTCTTGACTGGGTGAGAGCTTTCTGCTTAATTCAGAGACTCTGTCCCTCACCACCCCTTGTTGTAAATATTTTTGTCCACCCTAAGCGTGGAAGGGTATTCTCAGATGTGAGACCCTTGCTCATTGCACCATCAGGATTCAAGCAAACCGGGCCGAAGACGGCTGTAATGCCAGAAACCGGTCCCCGGGAGCTTGTTTCCTTCCCAGTGTAAGAATTGGCTTTTGTAGTTTGGTTTGCCCTGTTCCCATCATGCACTGGGACAGGAACAGACTAATTTGCATACAGCCAGGTTCTGAAACTGGGATGGTGCAGTGAGCTAAAAAACGGTGTTGGATCTAGCCCTGATCTCTTGACTGGGTGAGAGCTTTCTGCTTAATTCAGAGACTCTGTCCCTCACCACCCCTTGTTGTAAATATTTTTGTCCACCCTAAGCGTGGAAGGGTATTCTCAGATGTGAGACCCTTGCTCATTGCACCATCAGGATTCAAGCAAACCGGGCCGAAGACGGCTGTAATGCCAGAAACCGGTCCCCGGGAGCTTGTTTCCTTCCCAGTGTAAGAATTGGCTTTTGTAGTTTGGTTTGCCCTGTTCCCATCATGCACTGGGACAGGAACAGACTAATTTGCATACAGCCAGGTTCTGAAACTGGGATGGTGCAGTGAGCTAAAAAACGGTGTTGGATCTAGCCCTGATCTCTTGACTGGGTGAGAGCTTTCTGCTTAATTCAGAGACTCTGTCCCTCACCACCCCTTGTTGTAAATATTTTTGTCCACCCTAAGCGTGGAAGGGTATTCTCAGATGTGAGACCCTTGCTCATTGCACCATCAGGATTCAAGCAAACCGGGCCGAAGACGGCTGTAATGCCAGAAACCGGTCCCCGGGAGCTTGTTTCCTTCCCAGTGTAAGAATTGGCTTTTGTAGTTTGGTTTGCCCTGTTCCCATCATGCACTGGGACAGGAACAGACTAATTTGCATACAGCCAGGTTCTGAAACTGGGATGGTGCAGTGAGCTAAAAAACGGTGTTGGATCTAGCCCTGATCTCTTGACTGGGTGAGAGCTTTCTGCTTAATTCAGAGACTCTGTCCCTCACCACCCCTTGTTGTAAATATTTTTGTCCACCCTAAGCGTGGAAGGGTATTCTCAGATGTGAGACCCTTGCTCATTGCACCATCAGGATTCAAGCAAACCGGGCCGAAGACGGCTGTAATGCCAGAAACCGGTCCCCGGGAGCTTGTTTCCTTCCCAGTGTAAGAATTGGCTTTTGTAGTTTGGTTTGCCCTGTTCCCATCATGCACTGGGACAGGAACAGACTAATTTGCATACAGCCAGGTTCTGAAACTGGGATGGTGCAGTGAGCTAAAAAACGGTGTTGGATCTAGCCCTGATCTCTTGACTGGGTGAGAGCTTTCTGCTTAATTCAGAGACTCTGTCCCTCACCACCCCTTGTTGTAAATATTTTTGTCCACCCTAAGCGTGGAAGGGTATTCTCAGATGTGAGACGCTTGCTCATTGCACCATCAGGATTCAAGCAAACCGGGCCGAAGACGGCTGTAATGCCAGAAACCGGTCCCCGGGAGCTTGTTTCCTTCCCAGTGTAAGAATTGGCTTTTGTAGTTTGGTTTGCCCTGTTCCCATCATGCACTGGGACAGGAACAGACTAATTTGCATACAGCCAGGTTCTGAAACTGGGATGGTGCAGTGAGCTAAAAAACGGTGTTGGATCTAGCCCTGATCTCTTGACTGGGTGAGAGCTTTCTGCTTAATTCAGAGACTCTGTCCCTCACCACCCCTTGTTGTAACTATTTACATTATGTGCACTTTGTGATCTGCCTGGCGCATGTTCTTTGCAGCCGATACATTAACCCTCTGAGCTACCTTTACATGAGTCAAAACTTCCACTGGACAAAATTCTGATCTCTCTCTAGGAAGAACAGTAATCACCAGAGTCATCATGACATTTTTATTGTTGCCGAAAATTTCTGGGGGCCAGGAAGGAGGCAACAAGCGTTTTTAAAATCATAATATACTTGCAAACATGATGCCTCCACCTAAAGTCAGCCCCCGGTGCGGTCACACTTGTTGCACCGCCCTAGAGCTGGCCCCTCTCAAGGGTCCTGTGACCTCATTGACTGTTGTTCTAGGGTGTGCTGCTTCATATGCCTGCCCGCAAGACTTCAGTATGGATAGTGGTGGACAAGCCTTGAAGGTTAACCTACACTTGTAATGCTAGGGTCCACCTGCTGGTGCGAAGACACCAGGACTCCTAAGGTGTTGCGAAGTCTTCTAAGGTCTAGCATGTGATTGTGCTCTCGCAGGAGAGTGGTCTGGTGGGCTGGTTATTAAGGCTGAACCTGGTTCCCAGTTCCAAATTCAGCAGCTCTGACCATAGTGCCACATCCTTTCCCCCATTGAACACCGTACTGCCCCACTGAGAAAAACTCCCACTGTCTTCAACTACAACCCAATTGTTGCCCGCTATAAACACCTGGATGCGGCTCAATTTAAATTATTTATTTATTTATTTATTTATTTATAGTGTTTTGTATAGCGCGAACAAGACCCGTGGGTATCAGAGCGCTGAACATAAAAAGATTACAGAATTGACAATTATCACATCAATTATAACAACAAACCGTTATGAGGTAGAAGCGGTATGGTAAAAGGGTGACTAGATAAAAGGCATTGAGAGGTGCATTAGTCTCAGCTTGTGTCATAGTCATATCTTCAAGCTCGTTGAGGTAAGGTTATATAACATTATCAATACAATTACCTATATAGTTAGCCATTAAGAGTTGCGTAGGTTTAGCTTGTCATAGTAGTCATAAACATAATAAAGTGAGGTAGAGGTTATATAGTTCGAGCTGTGAGATACAGTGTATAAGCTCCCAAATATATGAGGTAGCAGTACAGTGTGTAGCCGAGGCTTGGACGGGAGTCTTTCATTTGTTTGATATTGAACTTCAAATTATTCATGATGAGTACCTCCTCTTTGGCGTAGATGTTCATATCAATAGTCTGTAGTTTCTCTACGTAGGGTATTTACTCATCAAGTGGCTCTTTAGTTCCCGTTTGAAAGTTTCCGTATTTTGAATCTTCCTGATGTTTGGAGGGAGTGAATTCCAGACTCTGGGTGCAGCTCCGGAGAAGGCCCGATCGTAGGTCCTTTTCTTGCGGAACAAGGCCGGTCGCAATAGCAGCTCTTTGGCACTTCTGCTTGGTCTGTTGCCTCCCGAAAGTTTAATTTTCTTGGCTAGGTATCTAGGCATGTTGTAGTGAACCGCTTTGTGGGTAATACAGGCCATTTTCATTTGAATTCTGGCCTCGTAAGGTAGCCAGTTTAGGGCTTTCAGGTGGGGCGATATATGATCGAATTTCTTCGTTCCCGTGATGAGTCTTGCCGCTGCGTTGAGGCAGGCTTTTAGTGGTGCTATGGATGTCTTGGGTAGGCCAGCTAACGTGGTACAACCATATTCAATCCTCGAGATAACTAGCGATTGGGTGGCCAGTTTTAGATCCGCCTCAGAGATAAAGGGTTTTAGTTTTCTTAAATAGTTCAAATGGAAGCGGGCGCTCTTAGCGATTGAGTTAATGTGGGCTTTCATGTCGAGGTTCTCATCTAACGTGATTCCCAGTGATTTAGCTGAGTAAACTAGGGTAGGAGTGCAGTTTAACGCAGTCACCAATTTCACCCATTCCTTTACCTCAGGTTGGCTCCTTGTTGGTGAGATTAGCAGGAATTCAGTTTTGTGGGCATTTAGTTTCAGATGATTAGTTGTTAACCACTGCAATGCTTTCTTTAGTGTGTCATTCATTCGGTCGACGTCATCACGGGAGGCGATCTTTATATATATTTGCGTGTCGTCTGCATACATGTGATAGGATATCCGTGATTTTTGAAGAATCTCCGTAAGGGGTTCTACATATAAGTTGAATAGATCTGGGGATAGAGTTGAGTCTTGTGGGACCCCGATTGTGTTAGGGCATGGGGAGGAGGTTGCTTGGTTGATCAGGAATAGTTGAGTCCTGTTCTGTAGGAAAGAGTTGAACCATTTCAGTACGTTTCCGGACAAACCCATCCTGTCTTGAAGCCTGGTTATTAGTATTTCGTGATTTACCGTGTCAAAAGCTGATGACAGGTCTAGTATGATCAGTAGGCATGCCTGATTTTGGTCTAGGGCTTGTAAGGCGTCATCAACAATATGCAGGATCGCAGTTTCAGTACTATGTCCTGTTCTAAATCCTGATTGGCAGTCGTCTAGTAATGCGAACTTAGCGATGTGTTGACTCAGTTGGCCTTGTACGCATTTCTCAATAAGTTTGGCCAGTAAAGGTATGTTGGTCACTGGTCGATAGTTATTCGGGTCTGTCGCATCCGCTGTTGGTTTTTTGATGATGGGCACTACCTGCCCCGTTTTTAGGCAGTCAGGGAGGGTCCCTTGTGTAAGTGAAGCATTTATTATCTCGGTCCAGATCGGAACTAGAGTGTGGCTGATTTCTCTTACACACTTTGACGGTAGAGGGTCATGATAGTGGTTGTTCGGTCTAAGTTCGGCTAGCTTTTTGGCAATCTTACCCTGGTCATATAGTTCAAATGTGTCCCAATTTGCTTTATTTTTTGTTTGAGGACCCTCTGTTGTCTCATTAGCCTCATTTTTAGGTGAAGGAAGGGTCACAAGGTTGGCTGCTGCACTTGTGAGCTCAATTTCTAGTAGTTTGGTTTTTTCCGAGAAAAATGAGGAGAATTCCTCGCAGCTTATGGGAGTTTTTGAGTTCTCTTGGGTCGTTTTGGTTAGTTTGTTTGACTGTTGTTTTAGGATCTCGAAGAGTTTTCGTGGTCTGTTTATGGCATTATCCAGTTCAGCCCTTATAAATTCTTTTTTGGAGTTGATTATCTTTTTGTTATATTGTTTTCTGGTTTTTATGAGGGCTTTCAACTCGGGGGAGGAGGGATGTTGTCTCCATTTCCTTTCGGCCATTCTTAGTTTTCGCCTGTCCTCGTTCAGTGCCTCATTAAACCAAGGATTTTTTGGCTTCTCTGAGACGTTTTTCAGTTTTTGAGGCATGGTGTCATTGACGATGTTACCGATCGAGGTTATGTAATGGTCAGTCAGCTCATTGACATTCTGCCTGTTATTAGGTGGCTTCAGGTCTTTCTCACATCTTTCAACCAATTGTTGAATATTGGCTTCCTTTGTCTCACGAATCAGTTTTTTGAACTTGCGGGGTTGCACGGTCTTGCCCTTTTTTATTGTAGGTATCGTGAATGTTATGGCGTGATGGTCAGACCAATCGCATGGATCTATAGCAAGGATTGATGTCTCATTATTTCTTGAGATAATCCAGTCTAACGTCGCTCCTTGTGAGTGAGTGGGCTGGGTGCATGCTTGAGTAAAGTTTAGTTCATTGAGGAAGTCTTTCATCGTGTTAACCAGCTTGTCATTGTCGTCGTCCCAGTGTAGGTTAAAGTCACCTAGGAATATATTGTTGGCATCCGGGTTTGAGTTGGCCGTTATGATCTCTATTAGTTCCTCTGTGAACTTTGCGTTATCCCCAGGTGGGTGGTAGAATGCATGCAGGTTGCAGCTTTGCTTATTTAGTGCTCTTATATTCAGACCAAGGTATTCACAGGACTCTATGGGGTCAGATCGGAATTGGCTGACTTCGATCTCCGAGCGGTGAATGCACGCTATACCTCCTCCCACTTTCTTTGGTCTGTCTGACCTGACGATGTTATATTGTGGTGGTACTAGGAGATCAATGGTAGGAGATGATGATTCGTTGAGCCATGTTTCTGTGAGGATGGCCAGGTCGATATCCTTGTTAATGATGAGTGCGGCTATGTCTGATGCATGTTTATTTGCCGAACGGCAGTTGAGTAGTAGGCAATTCAGGGTTTTCTGTGAGTTATCGACATTACTGTTTTCGGTTTCCGTTGTAGTTAACTGGATATGTTGTAGGTTGTGGTGTATTGCTTTCCTGTCATTCTTACTGGACATTCTATTGGAGTCAATGGGTACTATTTTGATATTCTCCTCGCTTCCCTGGGCCGGATGTTCATAAGATCGCAGTAACACCAGGGTTTCTTCATTTGACAAGGGATAGGTCCTGTTAGGTCTGTTGGGTCGGAGTGCAAGATTCTGGATGTGTGAAACCTTCGTGTGCATACTTATCGTCATCTCCCAGATTTTTCCAATTGTCTGTGCGACTTTCAGCGAGTCTTGTGCCAGGTTTCCTACTAGTTTCTTGAGTTCTTTGATTTCTTTCTGGGTTCGGGGTGATTTCTTATGTGAGCTAGACTTGGCTGTTTGGGTTCTGCATTTTGCTCTTCTTCGTGAATGATTAGTTCTCGTATCCCCAGCTCTTTCCATTGACTCCTTGGTTTGGTTGTTGTTCCTGACTCTATTAGGAGTGACCTCATTGTTTCCTATGTTGCGAGGTGTAACGGGTGCCTTTGTGGATAGGGTAATTATGCACTAGACAAGAGCAATATGCGGCCTACAAAAAATAAAAAGTAACAACATCCTGGAAAAAGCAAACACTCATAGGGAATGCAAAATTTAGCAAACCATGGGAAATGTAAGCAGGAACGACATGGTTACCTTAATGCTTTTACACTCACTATTCAGAAATCAGTGAGTGCTTTTGCCTGAAAAGTTAAGGACACGACTACAGGGCCCTGAATGGACCCATTTCAATGTCCATTGCTTATATCCTTTCAAAAGGTACGCAGAATGATAAAAAGACCACATTCCTGGACGCAGAGCTGCAGCACACATTTTGTTTTCCAATCCACACAGTGCAGTACCTCCAGGATTGGTGCACTAGTTCCAAGTCCAGGAAAACAAAGACAAGAAAACAAAAATAGCGTTTCACTGGCAAACTGTGTAAAAGTGGCACTAATGTGTTCCAGTGTGAATAAAATCAGTTTGGCCAGTTTTCTACCACTCTGTCTTACTTTATTTAGTTATTTACCTATTTTTCATATTTTTAGCCTTTTATTCCCAATGCTGTACTTTTGGAATTAAAATGTCAGAAAAATAGGACATTTCCAGCAAAAGCGTCTTTCTTTTTTGGATCCATTTCACAGGGAAGCAAAGAAAAGAAAGGAGAGGAAAGAGCAGGGCTTTAAGTGGGATGAAAAAACTGGGGGGTCTCTCGAAGGGGCGTGGCCAGTGTAATTAGGGGCGTGGCTTTAAAATACTTTCGCTAAAAATCTGTGTTTAGCATAGTGTGCCGCTTGACTTGTATTTTGCTGTTTCTGTTATTGCATCTAGATATATGCTACAACAAGTAACATCATACCCACAACAAGTAAGGACTATTGGCTTTGTCAATGGTTATTAGTTGCATAAGAAAAATGAGCAGCAACTATGGCTTGTATATAATATTGAAAAAGCTTCAGCTTGAAGCCCTGGTGAATCTACCACAATGTTGCTCCTCTTGTGTTCCAGAAAGAAAATGACTCTTAAAAGGATTTCCCTTTCCTCCACTACGCTCACCTGGCATGACGTCATGCCCTAACTTCTCCATCCACTAGTGAGAAGTGAGCAGTGTGGGGAGCACACATCGATGTGCTTGCTGTCTCGAAATGGGTCTCTATCGGGCTGTTTTGCGCCCTGGCACTTTTTTCCAGACTGTCACTGCAGTCCGGAAAAAAAACAGACCATCTGTGCCAGGGCTCAAAACAGAGCCCGATAGAGACCCGTTTCGAGACTCCCTTTAAAAAACTGCCGGTGCTCAGACCCGGTGAGACCCGGCCCACTTAAAGCCCTGGGAAAGAGTGTGAGAACCCCGTCTTGAAGTCACGTTTTTCATGGGCGTCCGCGGGGGGGCAAGGAGTATCGCTCCGGGGGGGGGGGGCAAGCGCCCCACCTTGCCCCCCCCCCCTGCGGACGCCCATGCTTGTAGCACTCTTTCATTGCCTGGTTGGTGCCAGATTAAAGCCTACATGTTTTGTTTTAATGATTGCAAGTCAGCCAGAACACGCATGCTTTATCTGATCAGTTGCAAGCCGGGCCATCCATAAGTGGTTTGAAGAAGGTAGAGCAGAAGTGCAGACTAGATAAGAGAAGTATTATGTGCCATGTGAATGGATAGTGTACTTTGGCATTCTGAGGAGATGAATTTATAACTTTCTCACTCAATGCAGTGCAGAAATCAAATGTGCTGCATTGTGAAAGGGGGAAATACAACACATAGCCCTATCTACTAAGATTGGCCTGCTGCTTTCTTCCTCCCCCTGGCCCACAAACAGGAAGCCTTTTCCAAAGCAAAGCCTCCCTCCATGGAGCTGAGTTGAGTCATTTGAGTTCAGTATAGGCAGGCATGTCCTTAAAGTTAAAATTCCTATGCCTGGACAAACTCAGAAGGATCCCAAGCTTTCGAGGTGTGCTGTGAACTGAAGAGCACATGCAATGCATGAGTTTAAAAAAAAGAAACACATTTCCCTTTGTCAACGGATGCTTCAAAGGGGTGTTACTTTTTGACACAGTCTGGCTATCTAATTAGATTGGGCTTTTTGTCAAAAACTATGCCTTTCCCACTGATCAACTCAGTAAGGCTCTCTTAACGCTAACTAAAAGCAAAGAAGCACAGAGGGGTTTTTGTGTAAAGAAAAAGGCACCTTTTCACCCCAAAAACACCTTTGCCCTGGGAAAGAAACTTGCAAGACTTTGTGACTTTGTGACAGTTTGTATTGGTGTATGCCAATGCTAAACTTTATTAAATCTGGGCCTTAGTATTCAAGAAGACGGTGAACAGGATAAAATACATTGCTACTTTCCTTGGACACATACCTTTCAGCTATGTCTTGCGTTTCATCCTTAGCCTTAGGTTCCATATACTGTAGTGTGTGTTGATTAGGGTTTGTCTGGGGAGGGGTTTGAGAGCTTGAACTGGTAAGTACTAGAGATTTACAGCTGTCCTTGTCCTAGGGTCACTCATCCATTTACTGAAGCGGCCAGATGATGTGGTTGGATGATAATGCCACATGGTCCTGCAGATGTTTTGCCCCGTCCTCCCATAATATAGAGGAGACTGTGTGTACAACCACCATCAGGACGTAGAAAGACATGGGGCTCAATAGACAAACTTGTGTTGACAAAGATACTTAAATTCCAAACCAGGCACACTGGGTAATGCTAGCCATTAAACATTTTTCTACCCTCCATTGTCATACCACTGGGATGGTTCCTCTCAGTTTGCGATGTGCCACCCAACACATGAAGTGCATCAAATCAGCTTGTCCTCAATTCCACCTCTTACTTCACAGATGACCTCTTATTATATTTAACAAGTAGGGTCTGAGGAAGATTCCTCAGAGAGCTGTAAAGGGTGGAGAAATCCTTTAAAAAATGAAAGGTGAGGAGATACACACTCCCACTGAAATAATCTAATTCAAAATTAGTATCTTCTCAGTTTACGAAAAAGTTGATTGAGTGGAAAAAGAGATAAACTATATACGTCCGACTCACTCAGAGGTGGGAAGAGGAGAAACCTCTTTTTTATTTATAACTCTCACCCACTCTAGGAGTGCATGCTTCAACATCGGGTTCACCCTGACTCCTAAAGGTCAGAGTGGGCTCAATCTTTTCCAGGGAGCAAGCCAAGACAATTAGTTATGTTGTTTTGGTTTTTTATTTTTACATTTAAGATAAAAAGCCCTCGCTTACCCCCAGGTGCCCCTTTATTAGTGGGGTGAGTGGGGAGTTAAAATTTATGGGAAGGGGCAATAAGGATTTTGTGGTCCTATGACCCTATTATAAAAACGCCAATATGTTTCTACCCTATTCTACTAGCCCATTGGGTCCGGGGCATTCGACAGGGCGGTACCAGAGAAGAGATCCCCCAGGAACATCACCTTGTGATTGTTGCCAAAGCGAACAACTAGAGTGGGTGAGGGTTATAAATAAAAAATAAGTTTCTCCTCTTCCCACATCTGAGTAAGGACAAAGTATATATGGTTTATATCCTTTTCCACTCGATAACCTTTTTCATAAACTGAGAGGATACTAATTTTGAATTAGACCTCTTGCCATTACCTTGGTATGATCACAGAGTTTCATTGGATCTAAAATACATTTTCGTCCATGAGAGTTGTTATTTCTTGTAAATACACAAAGTCTTTCAACATTATCAGCTCTTCTATGTTTTTGTTGTCACAGTGTTAAATGTAATCCCAAATTCACTGAATTGATTGTTCCTCTATACAAATTTTGTCAAGTTTGTAAATATTCTATTTTTCACATTGACCTCTCCGATGTTTCTCAACTGGAGTGGAACCAGCATCTCCGATGGGCTCCCATCCTTCCTGATTGAAATGCTGACTCTATGTCAGTGCAGTGGATTCCACATTTACCAGAAAGAAATGGAGACATCGGAGAAGCAGTTTCTGCTTCTCTTACGTTTACCAGCAACACAAAGATAAATAGGGTCTGGCACTGTAAACAGGTTCCCCCTAGGTGTCTGAGCTAAAACAGGAGTACACAATTCACAAAGGACACCTTTTAGGAGAAGATACCACTCACCGGGGTCTCAGAGGCCAAACTTGTAATATGTTAATTCAAATGTAATTTTTTTTCTACTTAACTTGCTGTCAAGCGCTTTTAAATACTTGCAAGGTAAAGCAGATTAACGATCAGATGGACAACACAAATAAGCAATCTGACCAGATTCCAACAATTTAGGCTAACTTGGAATGCCTGTTTTCAAATTTAAGTAAAAAACAACATCTTACATTGGCAACTCAAGAGCCGAATCACAAAGTCATGTAAGAGCGCGCAAAATAGTTTGCCGGAAGTATTCATTTACGTATTCTTACATGCCTTTGTAAATTGACCCCAAAACATCTAAAATTAGATGAAAATAAGAATATTTTTAGTACAAATGGAAAGGACTTTGTCCTCTCTGCAATTTTACTAACAGGAAGTTAGAAGATTTTGGAACAATTTACAGTCATGTAGGAGTATGTAAAATAGTACTTCTGTAGTACCACATCACGCAATAATAAATGTTTTTGTGACTCAGCCACTGTCTTTGGACCTTCCTAATCACCAGACAAATGCCTATCACCTCGATTAGGGGAGAGGATGTAGCCTTACGGCTAGAACAGTAGACGTCGAAGCTGGGGGAACCGGGTTTGAGTTTTGGATACGATGCTCAACATCCTGTGATTCTGGGCAAATCACTTAATCGCTCTGTGCCTAACAAAAAATGAATGTGTGTCCTTGTGTAACGAAACTGGTGCTATGTAAAACGCTCTGATATCCGATATATTCGGGTCTTGTTAGCGCTATATAAAACTCAGAAGAAAAAAAAATACAGCCTTAGCGATGGCTATACTTTTCTCTGGGCCTCTAACATGACATCTCGACTAGTGGATTCATATGGAAACTGTGCTCTGCTACTAAAGGTGGAAAGGCTGGCCTCATGCTCACGTCACTCTATTGGACTTGGGAAAACCCTAAACATTTTGATGACTGATATCAAAAGCGAAAAACTGCCTGTTATTGTCCTTGCAGTCTTGACAATATCTTAGAAAATCGTAGACGAAAATTAGAAAGCAAACATTTTATTGAGGTATAGGCAAAACAGCCTTAAGACATTTAGATACACATTTTTTTATGTGAAAGGAAACATGCAGTGAATCATCACGACTTTCAACAGGAGTACACCAAGGCGACCTTTATCAGCGCAGAGACATAAAGCGTAGAGAAGACCCAAGTCTGTTGTGGCTCCTCCCTGGACTGGAAAAGGAATAAGATTGAGGGAGTAACTATTCGCGTCTGAAACTGCTAGGAGTCTGTGGTGTTGCGCTCTAGTCTACGAGCGTGAACGCGATGACGCGTCACGCTGTAGACGAGAGCGAGCGACGCGCGCATGCGCAGAGCGAGGGAAACGAAGGGCGCGAAGGGGAGAACAGCAGTTGGCGACCGGAGCAGCCGCTAGTTAGACGCTCGGCGCTCTATGTGCTTATTAGTTGTTATCCATGTGGAATAAAGCTGTTCTATACATAAGCTGGCTCAGAGCACTGTGTGGGGGACAAAAGTAACATCATTACAGTGGCGACGAGGACTGGGATCACCCCGCTGTCCACACACAGCCAAGCTGGGAGTGGAGCCTGAACTTCAAGAGAGACCACCCCAGGCCAAGAGAGCAGCGCACACAGCAGCACCAACGTGAAGCACAGAGCGTGGCAGCAGCGCACCCCCACCACTCAGCAGAGGTGCAGTCACAGACAACCCTCAGGTCAGTGCAGTCCCAGAGGCAGGGGGTCCCTCAGCCAGCACACTGGCAACTAAAGGTACTAACCAGGAGCCAGAAGAGCGCGAGAGGTCCACCAACCCACCACGAGGGACAGGGGACAACACCCCAGGCAGCCCCAGAAGCCAAGGAGACGCCGCAGGTGGAGCGGAGGCCCCCAGCGCGCCCAATAGCCCCAGGGCCCAAGTAGAAGCACCCAGAGGTGAACTTAAGATGGCAAACCAGTCCTCAGCGTTGATGGCTCCTATCCCTTTCCTACCCAGACCAGGTGAACCCCAAATGAAGTGGGAAGACTGGAGGGAGTACTTCAGGAATTACATAGAAGCGCTAGAGGATGAGAATGGAGAACCGTACGCCCCAGCACGGAAGAAGAGGTTGTTGCTCCACAACCTGGGTCCCGAAGGGGTGAGGGTCTTCGCCAACATAGTGCCCAAGGAACGCGACGCAACAGAGAACGACGTTTTCAAGAATGCGCTGGAAGATCTAGACAACCACTTTCGACCAGCCGTATGCGTGTCCATAGACCGTTACAATTTCCAGCAAAGGAAACAGGAGGCCGGCGAATCCATAGATGACTACGTGGCCGCACTATGACATCTGGCCATCACGTGCAAGTATGGAACACTGCAAGATGAGTATATAAAGGACCAGATAGTCATGCATACTACCAACAAATCAGTCTAGGACAAACTATGGGCACAGAGCGAAACATCACTTAAGGATGTCATAGCCATGGTGAAAAAAGCCGAGATGTCGAAGCGCTGTGCTGACGCAGCCAAACGAGAAAGCACACAGAAGCAGATGGTCAACAAGATCGATGAGGCCTCGACCGCATACAAGCAAAAAGGACCATATGGAGACCAGAAGCAGGAACCCAGATGGGCAGGGAAGCAAATGGGACGACCGTCCGCAGACAGCAAGTTTTCATGTTACAGGTGCGGAAGCACAGCTCACTCAGCTCAGGACAAACGTTGCCCGGCGTTTCGCGCCAGATGCGCGTTCTGTGGCCTAGTCGGCCATTTTGAGAAGGTATGCCGCAAAAAGGGGAAAAGGTCCACAGTAAAGTGCGTGGAGTCAGCACCATCTGAAATCTGTGCGGAGGACGATCTGGGGGACGGCGACATGGTGCTGTGTATAGAAGATCAGGTACTAGAAGTAACTGGGAAACGCACGGACAAACCACGCACGGACATGTTCATCGGCGGAGTAAAAGTGCATGTGGCCGTTGACTCGGGGTCTCCCTGGACGATTGTGCAACGGTCCATATGGGAAGGAGATTTTGTACCCGTAGTAGGGCCCGAACTACGCCCACCGGACATTCGTGCCATATCATACACCGAAAACACCATTCCCATGATCGGCTTTCGTCCATTGAAGTTCGAATTCAGAGGGAGATCAGCAACCTGCAAACTGTACGTGGCGGAAAGAGGTCCCTCTGTACTCGGTTGGAGAGATGCTGGAGACCTAGGAATCAAACTAGACCCCGGCGGCAAGGAACAAATCCTCCTAACAGAAGAACTGCGCACCACCAACGGCGAAGAGTGGAAATTGACCTACCCCAAGGTATTTGATGGAACAGTAGGAAAACTGGACAAATTCGTCCACAAGATAATACTCAAGGAAGGGGCGACACCGGTGTCCCACAAGGTCAGGAACATCCCCCTATCCACTATTGAGGCCGTACAGCAGGAACTCCAAAGGCTGGAAAGACAGGGCATCATAGAACCCATAGACAGTTCAGAGTGGTTGGCCCCCCTGGTTGTAGCCAAGAAGCCCAACGGCAAAGTCCGTCTATGTGTGGACCTCCGCGAACTCAATAAGTGCCTCGCTGTGGAAAAGTTCCCCCTTCCTAGAATTGAGAAAATGCTGGCGAGAACAAAATGCATCACCCACTTCTCCACTATTGATCTCACGTCGGCGTACCACCAAATCGACCTGCATCCCACTAGCAGAAAATACACCTCCTTCATCACGCCATTTGGGTGCTACCAATTCCGCCGCATGCCTTTTGGCCTGGCATCGGCAGCCGCGGTCTTCCAAAAGTTGATGCACCGATTGTTCAAAGAAATACCTGGAGTCCAGTATTTCCAGGACAACATCCTAGTAATGGGGTCCACCCAGGAAGATCACGACGGAAAACTGACCAAGGTCCTCACCGTGCTGCAAGACAAAGGACTCACGGTGGAATGGAGCAAATGCAAAATTGGGATGTCATCAGTCACCTACTTGGGACACGAGATTGGGACGCACGGCATATCTCCCAAGGAACAGAACGTGAGAGCCATCAAGGAAGCCAAAGCCCCGAGAACCAAAGAAGAGGTACGGTCGTTCCTCGGAATGGCCGAGTACTATAGTAAATTCGTGAGACATTTTGCCACCAAAACGTATAAGATGCGCCAGCTCATCAGAGACAAGGCAAAGTTCGACTGGGACACTGAAGCGCAAAGTGAATTTGAAACCGTAAAGACAGACATCAGTGAGGCCATCCCCTTGCAAGGGTACGACCCCTCAAGCAACACGATCCTGACCACGGACGCCAGTGACAAAGGCCTGGGCGCGGTACTGGCACAGGAGAGGGCGGATGGCTCAGTAGAGACTATCAGTTTTGCTTCACGAGCGCTCTCTCCCACGGAACAAAGATATAGCGTCATTGAAAAAGAGATGCTAGCGGTCACCTGGGCGATGTGCAAATTTCGACAATTCATCTGGGGCACCAGGTTTAAACTCCAAACTGACCACAAACCATTGGTCAAGGTCCTGACGTCCTCTGGCCATGACACAGCTACCCCGCGCATTGCAAAAATGACGCTCAAGTTACTGGACTACACTTATGATGTCGAATATCTACCAGGAACCCAGAACAGGGTAGCTGACTACCTCAGTAGAGCTTCCGCCATGGAGGATGCTCCGGAAGTCGCACCGGACCTGGATGAGATGGTAGCGAGCATGGCTGACAATGAAATGACAATAAGCAGGCAAGAATGGGCAGCAGCTTATGAGCAGGACTTGGAAAAGTCTGAGGTCAAACAACACCTCACGTCAGGATGGCCGGACAAACGGAGGCTCACAGCGGAGGTGAGGAAGTTCTATGAAATTCGGGAGGAACTGTCTTTGAGTGACTCGGGAGTCTTCCTGTACAGAGGTGAGAGAGTCATTCCACCTGAAGCCCTCGTACCGACGCTATTGAACCAACTGCACGAAGGACACCTGGGCATCGTAAAGACTAAAGCCAGAGTGAAACAAATGTATTGGTGGCCTGGCATGGACGCCCAGATAGAAAGACAGGTGAGAGAATGTGAACAATGCCAAGGAGCTGACAAAATACTTCGTCCTCTCAGGCCAGCGCTAGGGAAATTCGAGAACCCCCAGAACCCGTGGGAAGACTTAGCCGTTGACCTCATAGGACCAGTGCTTGACAACCGTGGAATAAATAAATTCTTGTGTGTGGTCATCGACAAATATTCCAAATGGCCGGAGGTTGATGTGCAAGAGTCCATGGACACAGAAACTGTGTTGAAGTTCCTAACTTCCCTGTTCGTAAGGGAAGGAATACCAAAGACAATACTTAGTGATAATGGACCTCAGTTCGTCTCTGACAAATGGACCCGGTTCATGAAGAGGAATGGAATCAAATCAAAACACACCGCCATCTACCACCCAGCGTGTAACGGCCAAGTGGAGCGGTTTAACCGCGTGCTCATGGGCTCAATACAAGCGGCCATCATGCAAGGGAAAGACTGGGAGACAGAAGTACAGAGCATGTTGTGGGCATACAGGATCACCCCCACAGTGGTGGGGTATAGCCCCTTTCAAATTTTGAGAGGCCGTCTCCCGTTCACCCGGGACAACGTGGTGTGGAGAGAAAAAACTGTAACCAGAAAATGGTCCCCAGCAGTGGTACAGCACAACCTTGAGAAGGCTCAGAGGGTATATGCGGCCCATTACGAGAAGCGGCGCAACACTAAAGAAACCACGCTGGAGGAGGGAGAATGGGTCAGAGTCAAGCTTCCCATCCTGCAAAAGAAAGGAGAGAGCAAGTATAGCCAACCCCTACAAGTCAAGGAAGTACGAGGCAGAGCCGCCCTACTCAGCGATGGCAAGGTGTGGTCCCAAGACCGCATGGCAAAGGTCAACAGGATTGTAAGATGGCCCAAATCCGAGGAAGAGGAGATACGTATAGGGGGAGAAGAAGAGATGTCCACAAGCGGAGAGGGCCAGAGTGTATCCTCAGAAGACAGAGGAGAAGGAGGAGAAAGAGAAGCGCAGACAGCAGAGTTAGCGGGAGGCCACTCCTTCCCTGCTACCGACGGAGCGAGAGAGGATCAGAGAGACACTGAGGAGTTTCCCTTAGGAAGCGACGGTGAGGAGAGCAACATGGTAAGGCGCACCCGTCTGGGCAGAACTGTCACCTTGCCCGCAAAATATAGAGACTTTGAAATGAGTGGACATTAGAAATGGACTATAGAACTGTTTAAAGTTTAGTGTGTCAAAGGGGGGAGATATGTGGTGTTGCGCTCTAGTCTACGAGCGTGAACGAGATGACGCGTCACGCTGTAGACAAGAGCGAGCGACGCGCGCATGCGCAGAGCGAGGGAAACGAAGGGCGCGAAGGGGAGAACGGCAGTTGGCGACCGGAGCAGCCGCTAGTTAGACGCTCGGCGCTCTATGTGCTTATTAGTTGTTATCCATGTGGAATAAAGCTGTTCTATACATAAGCTGGCTCAGAGCACTGTGTGGGGGACAAAAGTAACATCATTACAGAGTCCGCAAGACTTCTTTCTAAGGCCCGAATTACAGGTGGGTTAACTTCCGGTTCCTTCTCGGTATCAGAATTTCGAGCTTTGCGCTTTCCTCACATTAATATCAGCAGGTCAAACTTGCCTGTGGATAACTTGCTGTAAAAACCGATATATGAGGGATTCATTGCACAAATTCCTTATATATTTCCAAATAATAGGTATTTAGGCGGCCTGGTAAATATCACACCCTGTAGTGCCAGTATATACTGGATAAAGTAAGTACCTCTCGCTTTCCCCCTTATTTAACTTTCTCTTTGAAACGTGCAAAAAAGGCTTAACGAAATTAAAATCTATCAAATGAAAATGGCATTTTGACGTCTTTCTGCTTTGGTGAATTTTACCTCTGCGGTTTGTGAAGTAAAAACGCCTCAAATGTAGCTGTTAGTATGTATCTATACTCATCTTGGAAAGTTTAAAGCTATGCAAAAATTAGAAATACACTTTCTTTTTATCTGACATTTTCTGTTCTAAACTAAAATGATTGGCTGGAATTAATCTGATAAATGTTCACAGGGCAGTCACTTCGTTTGCTTTGATAGGGAGCATGAGGATATTCTAAGACCAAAGCAGGGAACGCAAAGCAAATATGTTGTTTTCCCCTTTACAAGTATTCTACACCAGTCATAAATAGTAGACATGGCGTGTAACAGATTCTTTATAGGAGGGAAAAGACCCTGTTTAAAATAGTCGTCATAGTTCAGTTCTTTTAACTGTGTTTCCTTTTAGTCACCTCTCTCTGTGACCACAAGCACCAAGAGAGACTTTTAAAAAGAAAAAAAGAAACACCATTTTCTTTTGCCTTTTACATTTTTAGGTCTCGTCCTACGCAACACGCATGCGTTGCATTGGAGGGGACCTAATGCCATTGGCAGAGCTTTTGCAGCAAAGAAGTGCACATGTTGCATTGCTTGCAATGCAACACGTGCACATCTTAGCGATTTCCTTTCGGTAGCGCGCAGCGCCATATGGTCGCACGCTTCCGAAAGGAAATCACCCATGCCCCCTTCCCCTGCTGCCAGCCTGCCACTGTCAATGCCGTACGGCGCGGCCAATGTCTGCCATACGAGGCGCGCGCGCGCCTCCTCCTGCTGCCGGAAGACCTGCCATGCTTGTCTAAGCATGTAATTGATTATTTTGATTTTAAGATAGTTTAGTAATTTTCGACCTTCATTAATATTTCTAATGTGTTTTGATTTTGTTTTTTTATCACTCTACACACGTTAACTGTATAAATACATAAAATAATACAGCACTCAAAAATATCTGCTGCCACGTTTTGCGCGTCTGAATATTTAAAACTTCAATATTGCGTGTGTGCGTCAGTGCATGTATTTCTAATTGTATCATTTGTTTATTTTTTGAGGGAACCACCGGACCTCATTTATACACCTTATCTCAAGTACATGATTGTAGGTAGAACTTCCCAAGACCCTCCCTTTTCTGAATTCATATGACATACCTGTAACAATCCTACGTTTTAGCTCGATATTTATTTCGGAACCTAAGCTAGGGGGGGGGTCTTCTTTCGGCTAGCCCCCTTCCTCCATTGGTACATTTTCTGTGCACACCACAGGATGCGGTCTGGGGCAGCGGGTCAGCCTCCATCAGTCACTGGCACTGCCCAGTGAGTGACAGCATGTGTTCTGTGCGCCATGTGACCGTCTGCACATTACGTGCTGCACTTCACTGCACTGCTGCGGGACAACGTTGCTTTTTGGAAAATGTTCTTTTTAAGTGCTTCACATCCATAGCTCTAGAGCTGCTGAAGCGTGTGGTGTCCCTCGCACATGTAAGCTCGGTCCAGGGAGGGAGCCTTTACCCAGAGGCCTCCAGGACCCGCTGCCCCGCTGTCCCAGTGTTTACTGGGGTCTCAGAAGCGGATATCACAGCACTGATAATCATGTTAGTATTTGGGAGCAGGACTGCTCCTCTGGAGGGGTGAACCTTTCAAAGGATGCTACAGAATTCTTCTCGGACCGGATTTTATTCCAGGAGTCCACAGAAAAGCTTCCTCTCCGAACCTGCTGAGTGGTTTATGAGCATGAAAATATATAAGCAAAAAATGTGTCTCTACACACTAATGTATTAAAAAAATACAACCATTGCTTTTTAATAAACCTAAAAAAAAGCAGTTGTTAGTCACCGTGGTGAAACATACTTATTTCTTTTGATCAATATATTTCGTGAACATGGCATTTCATTGCACTCATTTATTTCTTAAATAGGCAACATTGGTCACAAAATGATATATCAAATGCAGTTGTGAGTCGACTAGAGCGGAGTTTAGGAGAGTGGAGTACAGCGGATTCTATTAGAGTAGCATGGAGTGGTGTGTATCAGAGTGAAGAGGACACAACAAGGAGTCGGCCGTGTACAATCGCTATAAAGTACAAGCTACCGGAACTCTGCCCCCAAACACAAAAGGAAAAACAAGCATTTGCAATGCAATAGGTCTCTCATTATTAAAGTTTGAGCTATTGGTGCTGCATTGTTTAGCAATGCCAATAGCTCAAACTTTAATAATGCGAGACCTATTGAATTGCAAATGCTTGTTTTAACTTCTCCTGGGGAAAGCCCAGTCTACAAAGCAAATCCTGTTTTACCACCAATGATAGGTTATGTCAAAGAACTTCAAGTAATCAAACTTTGCCCCACAAGTTACAGGCAGGTGTTTTACATATGCTCATAACTCACTGAGCTGATTTACTAGGATTTGAAACTTTATCATATATGTTGCACAAAAACATCTCTGCAACTAATGCATTAACGCACTCCCAGTCGTAATGGAAAAAGAGTGATCAGGGTCGTCTCTAGGGCTACCACACTGGGTGTTGACTTCAGGGGCACCTTGTTTGCAAGTTTATTTTGGTTTTAAAAGAACCAGCTGCCCGCTCCTTGCCTCCAGCAATTTCCTCCAAAAAGAACAATTGATGGATGGAATGCTGAACAATATCAAACATTTATTGTTTTTCTGTTTCCCATGATTTTCCAGTTTAGACCCAGCCATATGATTCACATATGGCTGGGTCTAAACTGGGGTGGCATGGTGAGCAAAAGAACAATGGATTTCACCCAGATCTCTTGACTGGGGTGGGGTGAATGTTTGATTTGCACTGCATTCCGTCTATCCAGACGAGGATCCCGGGCTCACTGTGTCACTGGATTCAAACTAGCCTTGCTGATGAGGGGTGATTAATGTTAGCCTGGCTGATGAGGGGTGATGCTCCGAAACTGGTCCCAGACTGCTTGTTTTGGGTCAGGTAGGACCTGGCTTGGCAGTTCGTGCTGGACTGTTCCCATGAGGAACAGGGTAAAGACTGCTTGCATGTGGCTGGGTCTAAACTGGGGTTGCATGGTAACCAGAGAACAATGGATTTAACCCAGATCTCTTGACTGGGGTGAATGTTTGAAATGCTTTGTATTCCGTCATCATTAGTGTGTATATTGCTTTCCAGCAATTTCCTGGCAACAATAAAAATGTCAAGATAACTCTGGTGATTAATGTTCAGAGTTTTGTCTAGTTGAGGTTTTGACTGATCATAAAATAGCACAGAGGATTAATATGCCTTATGCACAGAACTTGTACCAAGCAGATTTCAAAGCACATACTATGTAAATAGGTCAGTATGTTGTTGCTTTTCTAAGAGACTTCCCTTTGTTACTTGCAGTTTATATGTTAAAATCATAATATAGAACAGTGAATTATTAACTGTCGTCTAAGAACTGCATGCACACTGTAAAGTATAGATTAGAGCATAGATCAAAGAGAACCCCCAACTATGGTGTTCCATTTTCAATTCTGAGTTTGTGCTTCTCCAGAGCAAGCCCTCTTAAACTATTCTGCCTACCAGAATGGATGCTGTGTAACTCCTACACCATGTAGTCATCTGGCTTACGTAACTTTTCCTACACGCTTATTTACACATACATGATTGATTGTCTTCATGTATTGTGTGTGATGCAAAGTGCTCTGACACCCTACACTGGTATGAGGGGTGCTATATAACTAATAAAATGCACCTGAAATAGAGTGGTTTTGGGAACTTGAGGGGCACTGTTAAAAGGTGGTGGTAAGGGAATCTAGTGGAGGTGGTCACCACCTCCACCATGTATTGGGGGGGGGGGGGTTGGCATCAACAAACACTGTTGCACTGTGCGCCACTAGTGCTAAACCCGGCTCTGACGGTGATATAGACTTACAAAGTCAAGATGGTAAGGTTAGGTCAGGTTCCTTAATATCTCCTGCAAGTGCTCAGCCCACTTGCAAAATATATGCATTTAGTTTGGGGACTGGCCCACTGGGTTGTAAGGTATTTATGCCTCCTTTGAGACAGCCTCACTATGGGCCCCTACTTGATCTTCTGGCCATAATGGCCATATGTCAACTCCTCAATATGGTTTAGTCACTATAAAGTCCTCTTTGTCAGGATGAGACATATCAATGTGACGTCATACAGACTCATAGGTGTGTTTCCACCTTTGGTGAAAACAGTAAATAGCCAGTGTCCTTTTCCTGCTCATATGCCTATATGTTTCGGCGCTGCTTCAGAAATCCAGATGAAAACCACCTACTGCTTTAAATGGGGGCAGAAGTTGTCTAAAATTGAAGAGCAGTTGGAAAGTCAAGGTCAATGAATGAAGTGTGGTTCCCGGGTTTAAGTATCTCAACTCCAGCCAATTAAAGCATAGAGCATCTTCGCAAGTTTTTACAAAGAAGGGTAAGGAAAAGCAGCAATGGTCAAGAAAATGTTCCTTCAGAGACAGGGTTATGCAGAGCTTAATTTAATCTGGTGGTTGCAGGTAGGTCCCATCAGCATTCATTTCTGGGCAGTGATACTTATTTTTCCTCATCAGACTTTGACCCAGAGCAAGATAGAGAAAAACACAAAAGGAGGATAGAAGGAGGTAAAGCAACATAGAAAAACTGCCAAGGAAAGAAAAAGGAGGTAAAAGCACCCAAAAGAGTGAGATAAAGTGAGATAAAGAGACAAGGAGTGTCTGGTGGTGTATTAAAGAGACAGGGATGAAATCAAGACTATTTGGGCTTGGTGTTCAGTACCACTGCCATTCATTAGTGGCAGATGTGGACTTCCCAGCAAACCATTGGCCCATGGTACTTGTTATTTTACAAACTAGCGACTGGCATGTCAAAAGGTGGTGGGCTCTGCTTTCCAGGCAATCAATGGTAGAGCAAGCACGAAGTGGGAGTGGGCGGTCACACGATGTGGATCCAGCAGTCACACTTGGTAGGGGGCAAGCTTATCTCCGTCCATCCCATACAGGCGATCTCAAATTCTTCTTCAGAACTGGTTTTAGTTTGTTTATTGTCTTCAGACAGGACTGTGGACTGAAGGTTTGTTACAACTTGAAACCAGATGGATAAGAAACTGCTACTGGTTTCCTGAGTCAGAACACTGTGGATGACCCTGAGACAGCGAAGTCAGAATTCTCTTATTGTGTACAAGCCAAACACTTTTTTTTATACCATATTAAATATGCCCTTTTAGAGAATGCTAGTCAGGTTTCTTATGAGTTCTATAAACACTACACTTGAGTTTAAAAACAAAATAGAGAGCGAGCCTAGCCAAAGGCAGTGGAGCACTAGATAGGGTCAAAGGCAAGGATAAAGTCAATGGGAGATAGGATAGGTAGCTTTTTTGTAGTGTTCTTTAATGAGTTGCATCCTCAACTCTTTTCTGAATTGGAGCAGGGTTAGGTGGTCCTAATAGAAACTGGGATGTTGGTCCAGGTCCTGGGTGAACAGATGGAAAAAATTGGTTGCCTTGTTTTTTATTTTAACACTTCTTTGGCACTCTTTTACACAACACACCACCCACAACATGCTTGCACGGGGAGTGAAATGCCCCACTTTAAAGGTAAGAGTGGATTTAATGACAGGGACGTGTATGTCTTCCCGTTAGAGACACAGTTAAAAAAAAAGTTACTTATTTGTTCAGAAAAGCAAGTTCTCCTGCAATGGAAAACGTAAAGCGTGCCCTTATAAACCCAGTATCACAAAATAAATGTTTATAGGTTGGTAATACCTAATGGTTTGCCAGATTGACAGAAAGAACTACGTATCTTAACAAAACAAGAGTGCCCATAATTTTTTGGATTCATGTATCACATATAATGCTGGTTCCATTTGATCTGTTTTTTTCTGATTTCTTGTTTGCGCACATCTAAATGTTTGGATCAATGCCAGGGTTCTCCTTTTTAATTCACTTGTATGATTATTGGAAGATTTCCTTTAATGGTAAAATAGAGCTTTTGAGTAATCAAGGTCAGTATAAGCAACTATGAATAGGTAACAAACCAGCTTCAATGTCTATTCAAATAATGGTTGTCCAACATTGGTCCGGTACTGCTGGATCTACGCCATATTTTTAGGGTAAGGGTCGCATACGTTAACATACAAAACATCTGAATGAGTGGTTACCTTGAGGCTCCATCGCTTGTGGACCTAGGCTGAATTCTTCAGTTGAAAGGTAGCAATTATAACTATTGGATTTTCAATAGAGGTTTCATGTCAAGTTAAAAGAAGACTGTCATGACCCCCTAGGTCACAATGAGATCCACACCCAATACTATGCGACTTTTGTGACCCACAGGTCACAAGAACTTTGAAGTCAAGTGAATTTCGCAATCAAGACACACAGGTCACAAACGAGGTGAGCTTGAAGCTGGCCATAATGACAGTCTACCCATGAGGTTGTTTATCTAGGCAACTATCGTCGTGATTTCGAAATTTAGGTCCAGTTGAAGACTGCAGTCAGGGCCTACAGAGTCCTCCATTGTACAAGCCTATGCTCCCAGTTGGTTTCACTCTCTGTGCTAGATTTGAGTCGTTGCTTTGCTTGGTGTATCTTGCACCCCAAAGCCCCGGAACCAGAACAAAGCGTGGCGAAGTGATATGTCAGAATACTGACAATAAAACTTTTCCCACAATATTTTGACCATGTGTCTATTGGGAGAGTTGTTTCCCTATGTAAGCATATCATTATATGCAATATGTGAGTCAGTACAAATGTTTTTCTAATGTCAATTGTGCTGTACTATGCTAATAAACTTGAATTTGACCTTTGGTGATAAAAGTCTGAATATGCATTTATTAGCACATATACTTTAAATAACGTGCCATTCAGTAAATTATACTAAGAAAACACACATTTTCATTTTGATCAATAAACTGCAAAGCCCAAGATCTAGTTTATAGCTATAGTAAAGTGAAATTAAGAAACTGACATGAGAAAAATCCTGTGTTCCTTCATTGCATGCCACAGTTACTTTACACATAAAAACAACTCTCCTAATAGTCATGAGTTGTCTTGAAAGTGATTTTACCTTTTTGTAAATATGTGCATGCTTGTTTTGGTAAAAATACATTTTATCAATGCAAATGTATGACAAAATGAAATTCCATAAACTGAATATGTAGTTATGCATAGTGCTGTATACAAGACCGGTCAACAGGCCTCAGGGGCTGATAGGTACTTCCACACAAGGGAAGGGGGAAGGGATACGTCCTCCCAAGTAACATCCACAATCAGTAAGTATCCTGACAAAAAATGGAACTAAGGTATAATGTATCGGCACAGTTCTCAATCCGAGGGGTGGTAATATGCTTCTACCACTATTGGGAGCAATACCTCTTTCTATTGTAACCCTCACACACTTTAATAGTGTCATGCTTCATCATTGGGTTCACCCTGGCTCCTAAAGGACAAGGTGGGCTCAACCGTGTTTGAGGGAGCACTTATGAGAAAAGGCCAGAGGGGTTAAAGATTAAAAATCCACCACACACTCCAGGTATCCCTTTAATATGGAGGGATGGTGAATATTAAAATAACAAGAGTATGGTGTTCCCAGGATACAATGGTCCTATGACCCTAGATAAATGCCAACTTGTTTGAGCCAGTGAACTGCCCTATGGGTCCACAGCTTTCTTCATGGCACAAGTCAATGATAAATCCCTCCCGGAATTATCAGCACAATATGCCAGTTTAAAAATTATTTATGCAAGGAGGTGCAGAACCGATTAGGTCACAACGCTGGGTCGGGATCCTTGATGACTGTGTGACTATAGGACCACCCCGTGTTACTTTGCACTCGTGAAAAGTGCGCAGTCCTCCAAATTCTGGTTGGAAAAACTTGAGAGTGAACGCCTCGTCAAGGATAAGTATATCAATACGGCATTTCTTGTTCTTTAAAGAGTCAGGCGACAGAGTGCGCTTTACCTACAAACTTGACTATTCGGATACGCCCTTCTTAAAAACTCTACAAAAACTACAGGCAGTGAATGTCAATTCAAACAGTCAAACAAACCCCCGAACTATAGGAGATGACAGATATGAACCTCACAGAGATTCAAATGTAAGAAACAGAGGAAAAAGAACGACTTTGTTCAAAAGAAAATCAACTTTTAATCCAATAGCACCAAGGGATTCAATTGACATTTTTAATGAATAGGTGATAGCAGAACTGAACAATCTAAATCACAAAGTAGAAAACATGAAATGAAAAGTCAACAAAAGAAATCAACAGTGTAATCAACTGATGAAAAAATTAAGAGAAAACACCGAAACTGTTATAAGAAATTCCGACAAGGGAGGAAATATAGTCATATGGGAAAAAGAAGACTAAATGGAAGAAGCATTGTCCCAATTAAACAACAGAACATGCTACAAAAAAAGCAATGTGTTGGCATTAAGAACAATAAATAATGAATTTTATACGAAACTGCTTGCATGGAAATGTACGGAACTGATCGCTCTGGACAAATACAAATTCACCAGGAAAGAAAATACCACAGTCCCCAATATATACTTCATACTAAAAATTCACAAGAACACAAAAAGACCACCAGGAAGACCCATAATTTTGGTGCAAGACAGTCTTTTAGAAAATGCATCACAGTACATTGATTTCTATCTACAAGAGTATGTACAGAAGTTACCTTCTTATATAAAAGATACTGGTGATTTTATTTAAAAACGAAATGATTTTTTTTTGGGCAAAAGAATTATCTATTAGATGTAACGTCACTGTACACCAGTATAAACCATAAAGGCGGTTTACGAGCATTGGAATTCTATTTGGGCAAAAATTCGACACAAATGTCCCAACACAACTTAATGCTAGTCAACATGGTTAACTTTTGTTTGAACAATAATGTATTTATGTTTGATAAATCATATTACCAACAAATGCATGGTGTCACCATGTGTGCCAGCTTCTCCCTCAGCTACGCATGTTTACACATGGGCTGGTGGGAGGAGCTGGTACTAGGTGACATCACCAAATCAGACATGGAAACCAATGTGAAATTGTGCCTTTGTTTTATTGCAAAAACCACAGTTGATGGACAGAATGCAGAACAATGTCATACATTCACCCCAGTACAGAGATCTGGGCCCAAATCCATCGTTTTTTTGCACTCCACACCACCCCAGTTCAGACATGGCCATATGCAAATCAGTCTGACCCTGTGCATCATGGGAACAGTCCAGCCCGAACTGCCAAGCCATGCCTTCCCTGGACCGGACACAAGCTTCCGAGGACCGGTTTCTGGCATTCCAGCCGTCTTCAGCCCGGCTTGCTTGAATCCAGTGGTGTGGAGTGCATGGGACTCACGTCTGAGCATACCCATCCCACTCGGGGTGACAAATGCAAAAACCACAGTTGATGGACAGAATGCAGAGCAATGTCATACATTCACCCCAGTACAGAGATCTGGGCCCAAATCCATTGTTTTTTTGCACTCCACACCACCCCAGTTCAGACATGGCCATATGCAAATTAGTCTGACCCTGTGCTTCATGGGAGCAGTCCAGCCCGAACTGCCAAGCCATGCCTTCCCTGGACCGGACACAAGCTTCCGAGGACCGGTTTCTGGCATTCCAGCCGTCTTCAGCCCGGCTTGCTTGAATCCAGTGGTGTGGAGTGCATGGGACTCACGTTCGAGCATACCCATCCCACTCGGGGTGACAAATGCAAAAACCACCGTTGATGGACAGAATGCAGAACAATGTCATACATTCACCCCAGTACAGAGATCTGGGACCAAATCCATAGTTTTTTTGCAATCCACACCACCCCAGTTCAGACATGGCCATATGCAAATCAGTCTGACCCTGTGCCTCATGGGAACAGGCCAGCCCGAACTGCCAAGCCATGCCTTCCCTGGACCGGACACAAGCTTCCGAGGACCGGTTTCTGGCATTCCAGCCGTCTTCAGCCCGGCTTGCTTGAATCCAGTGGTGTGGAGTGCATGGGACTCACGTCTGAGCATACCCATCCCACTCGGGGTGACAAATGCGAAAACCACAGTTGATGGACAGAATGCAGAACAATGTCATACATTCACCCCAGTACAGAGATCTGGGCCCAAATCCATTGTTTTTTTGCACTCCACACCACCCTAGTTCAGACATGGCCATATGCAAATCAGTCTGACCCTGTACCTCATGGGAACAGTCCAGCCCGAACTGCCAAGCCATGCCTTCCCTGGACCGGACACAAGCTTCCGACGACCGGTTTCTGGCATTCCAGCCGTCTTCAGCCCGGCTTGCTTGAATCCAGTGGTGTGGAGTGCATGGGACTATCGTCTGAGCATACCCATCCCACTCGGGGTGACAAATGCAAAAACCACAGTTGATGGACAGAATGCAGAACAATGTCATACATTCACCCCAGTACAGAGATCTGGGCCCAAATCCATTGTTTTTTTGCACTCTACACCACCCCAGTTCAGACATGGCCATATGCAAATCAGTCTGACCCTGTGCCTCATGGCAACAGTCCAGCCCGAACTGCCAAGCCATGCCTTCCCTGGACCGGACACAAGCTTCCGAGGACCGGTTTCTGGCATTCCAGCCGTCTTCAGCCCGGCTTGCTTCAATCCAGTGGTGTGGAGTGCATGGGACTCACGTTCGAGCATACCCATCCCACTCGGGGTGACAAATGCAAAAACCACAGTTGATGGACAGAATGCAGAACAATGTCATACATTCACCCCAGTACAGAGATCCGGGCCCAAATCCATAGTTTTTTTGCAATCCACACCACCCCAGTTCAGACATGGCCATATGCAAATCAGTCTTACCCTGTGCCTCATGGGAACAGGCCAGCCCGAACTGCCAAGCAATGCCTTCCCTGGACCGGACACAAGCTTCCGAAGACCGGTTTCTGGTATTCCAGCCGTCTTCAGCCCGGCTTGCTTGAATCCAGTGGTGTGGAGTGCATGGGACTCACGTTCGAGCATACCCATCCCACTCGGGGTGACAAATGCAAAAACCACAGTTGATGGACAGAATGCAGAACAATGTCATACATTCACCCCAGTGCAGATATCTGGGCCCAAATCCATAGTTTTTTTGCAATCCACACCACCCCAGTTCAGACATGGCCATATGCAAATCAGTCTGACCCTGTGCCTCATGGGAACAGGCCAGCCCGAACTGCCAAGCCATACCTTCCCTGGACCGGACACAAGCTTCCGACGACCGGTTTCTGGCATTCCAGCCGTCTTCAGCCCGGCTTGCTTGAATCCAGTGGTGTGGAGTGCATGGGACTATCGTCTGAGCATACCCATCCCACTCGGGGTGACAAATACAAAAACCACAGTTGATGGACAGAATGCAGAACAATGTCATACATTCACCCCAGTACAGAGATCTGGGCCCAAATCCATTGTTTTTTTGCACTCCACACCACCCCAGTTCAGACATGGCCATATGCAAATCAGTCTGACCCTGTGCCTCATGGCAACAGTCCAGCCCGAACTGCCAAGCCATGCCTTCCCTGGACCGGACACAAGCTTCCGAGGACCGGTTTCTGGCATTCCAGCCGTCTTCAGCCCGGCTTGCTTGAATCCAGTGGTGTGGAGTGCATGGGACTCACGTCTGAGCATACCCATCCCACTCGAGGTGACAAATGCAAAAACCACAGTTGATGGACAGAATGCAGAACAATGTCATACATTCACCCCAGTACAGATATCTGGGCCCAAATCCATCGTTTTTTTGCACTCCACACCACCCCAGTTCAGACATGGCCATATGCAAATCAGTCTGACCCTGTGCCTCATGGGAACAGTCCAGCCCGAACTGCCAAGCCATGCCTTCCCTGGACCGGACACAAGCTTCCGAGGACCGGTTTCTGGCATTCCAGCCGTCTTCAGCCCGGCTTGCTTGAATCCAGTGGTGTGGAGTGCATGGGACTCACGTCTGAGCATACCCATCCCACTCGGGGTGACAAATGCAAAAACCACAGTTGATGGACAGAGTGCAGAACAATGTCATACATTCACCCCGGTACAGAGATCTGGGCCCAAATCCATCGTTTTTTTGCACTCCACACCACCCCAGTTCACACATGGCCATATGCAAATCAGTCTGACCCTGTGCCTCATGGGAGCAGTCCAGCCCGAACTGCCAGGCCATGCCTTCGCTAGGCCGGACACAAGCTTCCGAGGACCGGTTTCTGGCATTCCAGCCGTCTTCAGCCCGGTTTTCTTGAATCCAGTGGTGTGGAGTGCATGGGACTCACGTCTGAGCATACCCATCCCACTCAGGGTGACAAATGCAAAAACCACAGTTGATGGACAGAATGGAGAACAATGTCATACATTAACCCCAGTACAGGGATCTGGGCCCAAATCCATCGTTTTTTTGCACTCCACACCACCCCAGTTCAGACATGGCCATATGCAAATCAGTCTGACCCTGTGCCTCATGGGAACAGTCCAGCCCGAACTGCCAAGCCATGCCTTCCCTGGACCGGACACAAGCTTCTGAGGACCGGTTTCTGGCATTCCAGCCATCTTCAGCCCGGCTTGCTTGAATCCAGTGGTGTGGAGTGCATGGGACTCACGTCTGAGCATACCCATCCCACTCGGGGTGACAAATGCAACAAGAAGTAAGTCGCATGAGCCGGATCAACGTGATATTCAAGACTGTAACATGATATTGCGCATCTCTGTTACGGTAGCCGTGTTGCGTGTATAGCCTGCGCAGTCTACACTGCTAGAGCATAGTTGCCATCTTGAGCGAAGAGTGTCAAGAGTGAAAGATCCGTCGTTCTGGTCTAGTTGTTGAACGACGGATGATGCAGTGTGGACGTGCGTACCAAGACTCACATGAACAAAAGAGCGCGATACAAACCTACACAAGACTGCAAAATACTATGATGGAGTCATAGAGACAGACGGATATATGTTCAGAAATTGGAGAAAGAGAGGAAAGCGAGGATAATATAATAATGGGGCGGGAGAGCCTGGTTGGGGGGCGGGAATGCGAGCGAGGGGAGGAGAAGTGTGGCAGGGAGATGCGCATGCTTGTGTGGTCATGTGACCCGCTTTTGTGGTCACGTGACTCACATGCACTGTGAGAATACCGCAGTGGTTTGACGAGTCTATCAAGCCCTTGAATTTTCGCCTATTACATTCGCAAGCGAATGATAATAGGCGAAACCTAAAAACCACAGTTGATGGACAGAATGCAGAACAATGTCATACATTCACCCCAGTACAGAGATCTGGGCCCAAATCCATTGTTGTTTTGCACTCCACACCACTCCAGTTCAGACATGGCCATATGCAAATCAGTCTGACCCTGTGCCTCATGGGAACAGTCTAGCCCGAGCTGCCAAGCCATGCCTTCCCTGGACCGGACACAAGCTTCCGAGGACCGGTTTCTGGCATTCCAGCCGTCTTCAGCCCGGCTTGCTTGAATCCAGTGGTGTGGAGTGCATGGCACTCACGTCTGAGCATACCCATCCCACTCGGGGTGACAAATGCAAAAACCACAGTTGAAGGACAGAATGCAGAACAATGTCATACATTCACCCCAGTACAGAGATCTGGGCCCAAATCCATTGTTTTTTTTCACTCCACACCACCCCAGTTCAGACATGGCCATATGCAAATCAGTCTGACTCTGTGCCTCATAGTTCAAGTTCAAGTTTAGAATTTGTATAGCGCACTACTCACTCAGAGGGTCTCAAGGCGCTTGTGGGAGGGGGGTTACTTTACTTATCGAATATCCAAGTTTTTAGTTGCTTTCTGAAGGAGAGGTGGTTCTGTGTAAGGCGGAGGTGGGTGGGGAGAGAATTCCATGTTTTGGCCGCTAAGTAGGAGAAGGATCTTCCCCCCATGGTGGATCTATGGATGCGCAGAATTGCGGCAAGGGCTTGATTGGACGATCGTAGTTGGCAGGTGGGGGTGTAAAAGGACAGGCGCGTGTTGAGGCATTCGGGTCCTAGGTCATAGAGGGCTTTGTGTGCGTGGGTGAGGAGTCGGAACGTTATCCTCTTGTTGACAGGGAGCCAGTGGAGGTCTTTCAGGTGACCGGAAATGTGAGCTTGGCGGGGGATGTCTAGTATGAGTCTGGCTGAGGCGTTTTGGATTCGTTGGAGTTTTTTCTGTAGTTTGGCTGTGGTTCCGGCGTAGAGGGTGTTTCCGTAGTCCAGTCGGCTAGTGACCAGTGCATGGGTGACCGTTTTTCTTGTTTCGGTGGGGAACCAACTGAATATTTTTTTGAGCATGCGTAGGATGTTGAAGCATGATGATGAGAAGGTGTTGACTTGTCTGGTCATCGAGAGGGAGGAGTCCAGTATGAAGCCCAGGTTACGTGCGTGGTCCGTTGGCATGGGTGCTGTTCCTAGGGCCGGTGGCCACCATGAGGCGTCCCAAGCAGAGGGGGATGAGCCTAAGAGTAGGACTTCCGTTTTGTCCGAGTTCAGTTTTAAACTGCTGTTCTTCATCCACTCGGCTACATCTTTCATTCCTTCGTGTAAGTTGGTTTTGGCGGTGTTTGGGTCTTTGGTGAGGGAAAGGATCAGCTGGGTATCGTCTGCGTAGGAGATGATGTTGAGGTTGTGTTGGCGCGCGATGGATGCGAGGGGCTTCATGTATACGTTGAAGAGGGTGGGACTGAGTGAAGATCCTTGTTGCACGCCGCAGATGACTTCAGTGGGCTCCGATCTGAAAGGGGGGAGGCGGACTCTCTGGGTTCTTCCGCGAGGAACGAGATGATCCAGTCCAATGCTTTTCCTTGTAATCCGACGCTGCTGAGGCGTTGTATGAGGGTGCCAAGACAGACTGTGTCGAAGGCTGCAGAGAGGTCAAGTAGGATGAGGGCAGCTGTTTCTCCGTTGTCCAGTAGTGTTCGAATGCCGTCTGTTGCTGCGATGAGGGCGGTTTCGGTGCTGTGTTTGGCCTGGAAGCCGGACTGTGAAGGGTCAAGTCCAGCCCGAACTGCCAAGCCATGCCTTCCCTGGACCGGACACAAGCTTCAGAGGACCGGTTTCTGGCATTCCAGCCGTCTTCAGCCCGGCTTGCTTGAATCCAGTGGTTTTATTGATGTTGTATTTATCATCTGGGAAGATACACACTCTAGCGCCACAGAATTTGTGTCAGCCATTAACACCAATGAAATTAATCTGGGTTTTACAGTTGTAGTCAATGACAAAATTATACTCTTTTTAGATGTTGAGGTACATTTTGAGAAGGATAAAATAGAAACAAAAATATATCATAAAGAGACTGCAGGTAATTGAGTACTACACTAATCAAGCTTTCGCTCAAGACATCTGAAAGGGAGCATTCCTTACGGGGAAATGCTCAGATTGAAAAGAATCTGCAGCAACCCCAAAAGAGTTACAAAAAGCACAACAGGCCACCATAAAAAAAAAAAAAGATTTTTGGAGCGTGGCTATTCTAAAAAAACAATAGATTCGGCCATCAACAAAACCACCACTTTAAGTAGATCCAGTCTCTTGACATCTAAAAATACAAACACAAGTCATTCAAGTCACGACGATAAATCTATATAACTGAGACTAATATTAGCATACAACAAGCAGGACAAGGCACTAAAAAACATCATTGGACAAAACTGCCCGATAGTCACAAGTGATCCAGTTATTGGTGAATCACTGCCACAAAATGTATCTACATGTGGCTCTCAAAACGTAAGGTTTCTGTGAAATGCAAAAGCTGTAAAGCTTGCCAATATGGATTAAACAAAACAACATATGTTACACCATTTGGGAAAAAGGAATGCAAAATCACAAAGGCACTGCATTGTAAAATGGACTATGCAATATATGTGGTGGAATGTTCCTGTAACTTGAAATATGTGTGTGGGCAGCATTAAATTGCAGGCCCACAAAAGGATATTACAACACATAAGAGCCATTGTGAATCAAGACCCAACTTACCCTGTGGCCCGTCATTTCAAGGAAACACATAAAAGTAACCTGGAACATTTTAAATACTATCTAATTGACGAAGTAACAATCAATCGAAGAGGAGGTGATAGAGAGGGAACCCTAAGGAAATTAGAAACAAGATATATTTTAGACCTGGACTGCAAATTTCCTGGAGGTCTCAACACAATAGAGGACCTTTTTACCTGTCTCTAATACAATCTCTCTGAGCCAGCAAAGACAGACCACATGTCTTCAATCTCATATATATTTTATATACATAACTTTATGTATTCTGAATGTATTTAACCCCTTCCATGCTGATGACGGCCGGGAGCCGTCATGGCACACAGTGCTCGTGTGCTGATGACGGCTCCTGGCCGTCATGACCGCACCAGCGATCGGAATGTGCTGCACAGGCATAGAATCGCGTCCGTGCCCAAGGGGTTAAACAACTATTACAAACCACAAATCTATTAGGACAACAAAGTCGATAGCTGCTGCATATACCCAAACCATAAAAAAAGTGTTTTTTAAATCTTTGCACTTAAGCACTTTACTATAAGACACATGGGTTGCACTAACAAACTGCACTTGCACTTATTCAAATCAGAGACAGGATCAAGGATTTAAACTCATTATTAGACTTGACGACTATTGAAATTCATACAGATGATGAGAGTCAGATAGATGGATTAAGGAAATCAAATGTATTTGGCAGAAAATAATGTGTACATTGAAGGTTAACAAATCCATACTATGCAATTATTGTGATATTTTAAATCAAAAAAAATGTTATATCTATTTAATAATGTTTGTGGATTTTAGAATGTCAAACACTAATGAGTTTTTTCTTTACATACTATATACATTTTAATTAGTATGTCTTCACTGTCTATGCTAAACAATTTTTTGCACTTTGCACGTTTCACTTTAAAAAGGGGAAAAATTCAGGCAGCGCTTGTCATGTTATCAAGGTCTGAATGGACCAAAACGCGTAATGGCCGGCAAATAAAGAAGAAAATCTTATTGCACTAATTGTGTGGTCCACGTCTGTTTTTGCAAAAAAGGGTGAGCCAACAGAACAGAGAACCAATATATTATTATTATTATTAATGACATTTGTTAAGCGCCTGGTTGCACAAGGAACAGTGCGTCCCCGCGCTGACAATCCCACTAAACATCTCTTCAGCTTAGCTCACAGAGGATGAGCTCTAGGGCCAGGGGAAACTATACTGATTATGTTTTGGGGAAGAGATGGGTTTTCAGCCTCTGTCTGAACCTTGTTTCAGACGGTTCCATCCTCAATTCGATGGGTAGGTCATTCCAGTCTTTACTGGCAAGGTGTCTAAAGGACCGTCCTCCCATCCTTGCTCTGTGGATTCGTGGAACCACTAATAGCATCCTGCCCATCGACCTAAGAGGGCGTGAAGGACGATAGATTGGAAGCAAATCCTGGAGATATGGAGGTGCTTTTTTGTGAGCTATGCGATGGGTAATGCACATAGTTTTAAATTTAATTCGTTCCTTTATTGGGAGCCAATGCAGGGAACGCAATGCATGTTTCCCAGAGGCCCTCCTAGGGAGGTTCATGGCAGCTGCGTTCTGGACGCGTTGCAACTGTGTTAGGCCTTTTTTACTGAGTCCACATAGGAGGGAGTTCCCATAATCTAAATGGGAGGTGACCAAGGCATGTGCCATTGTTTTTCTGGTGCTGGGGGGCAGTAGGTCCAGGATTTTCCTCAGGACCTTCAAGATGCCATAGCATTTACCAGCAACATTACCAACATGATTAGTGTAGTGTATGTATACAGATATATGGGTATATGTGTATATATATATATATATATATATATATATATATATATATATATATATATATATATATATATATATATATATATATATATATATATATATATATATATATGTATGTATATATATATATATATATATGTTTGTTTTTTTTTCACCAGAAATGTAATTTCCATTACATATCATTATCCATGTTTTTTGTATTAATTAACCACAGTGATAATCTGAAACAATGATTTCTTCAGTATTTGAAAACATATCACTTTGCCCATTCAGGGCAAGATTGTAAATACTTTATTTAACTGTGTTTTGGATTTTTGGTGACTTGCAATACTGTGAACACCTAGTGATTTTCACCGAGATTCAGTTGTGTAAATCACATACCAGGTACTTTCGGCATTGGTGTCATCTGTACATATAGCAAAAGCATAGGACACTAGAAAAACTTAAGAAAATAAATTTTCATGTATGATTATGTTGAGAGGAGATAAAGGCTCTCCTAGAGTAACCTAGAATGTATATATTGAAATGAGCCGATTAGCCGTTCAAAGATGGCCGCCGTGAAAGTAATGAATGAATTACCTTATGTACCGTTTTTTATGTCAATGTTTATTTTATTTTTGCTGAGGACACGTGACCTAAAGTTAATCACGGCTTCTGTTTTAAATGCAATTCAAAAACAGTGTCAATCTACACTGACGAAGGCGGCAACGCCGAAACGCGTTTGTGGATTGATTTGCTGAAGGTTTTGTTAATAAAAATCGTGACGAACCTACGCCGTATTGGTTTGGAGTGCTCTCATTTGGGAAAACCCAGGATTTGGGGTTTTAGCGTTGTACAATATATATATATATGTGTGTATATATATATATATATATATATATACATATATATATATATATATATATATACAGATATATGGGTATATATATATATGTATATATATATATATATATATATATATATATATATATATATATATATATATATATATATATATATATATATATGTGTGTGTGTGTGTGTGTTACCTACTGGCAGTCGCCAGTGGGTAGTTATAGTTAGGAGCATGTTTCCATACAACTTGCCTATATCTTTGGTGCCGTTTGACGAATCTTTACAAGATTTTCCCCAAAAGTGTGCCGGTGATTCTTGTTGTGCAGTGGAAGTGTTGGGGCAATCCATCAAGTGGGGGCCAAGAAAAAGGGGATGAAAAAAAGTGCTTTCTGATGATAATTTCCTTAGAGTTTTTACACATGGCTTGACCGAATTACATCAAATTTGTCCGAAAGCTAGCTTTTGGTCTTTAGATTGTGTTTTTTGTTAATTGGGGTGAATCCGTTCAGTAGTTGTGAGGAAATTTAAGGAAATTCAAATATGCATATCTATGACCGTGACTGCTTCATGACGATTTCACGTTGAATTGCGAATGCATGAGCCAATAGGGATGCCGTGAATGGCTGGCTGCAACTTGAACAGAGAGTTTTAGTTTATCGGAACTGTCCCCGGGGCTCAACTGAAATGGCAGAAACTGACATAAAAGGTCAGGTTGGATGTACCCTGACCCCATAGCTATAATAAAGGGGTCTTCAAGGGACCCCTGATATGTATAATTTGTCGGAAAATATTTTTTTGCCACATGTGATATTCGTGAATTTGCCACAACCATCAGTGTAATATTGTGTAATATTGCGACAAATTCACAAATATCTCATGAAAAAATAAATAATACTTTCACACTCATTCAGACACCAATGCGTTCACTCATAGACACACTCAGAGACTCATACATCCAGTCACATACCCACTGAGACACCCATGCACCCACAGACACCAATGCGTTCACTCAAAGACACACTCAGAGACTCATACATCCAGTCACATACCCACTGAGACACCCATGCACCCACTGACACACCCACTCAGACACTCATTCACCCACACACAAACCTACTCAGAGACCCACATACCCACCTACTGACATAGTCAGATTCATGCACCCATTCACAGACCCACTCAGAGACTTATGCACCCAGTCACAGAGTCACTAAGACACTCACACACCCAGTCACAGACCCACTCATAGAATCACACACCCACTTACGGACCCACTCAGAGACTCATGCACCCACTCACAGACCCTTTGAGAAAGTGACACACCTACTTACAGACCCACTTGTGTTCTCAGGGACCAACTCACAGACCCACTCAGTGATTCATGCACCCATTCATGACCTGCTCAGACACTCATGCACCCACTCATAGACCCACACAGGGACTCATGCACCCACTCAGACACCCTCACAGACACTCATGCACTCACTCAGAGACCTACTCATATTCTCATGTACCCACTCACAGACTCACTCAGACACTCATGTGCCCACTCACAGACCCACTCAGAGACGCATGCACCCACTCACAGACCCACTCAGACACTTACAAACCCACTCTCAGGCTCACTCAGAGACTCATGCTCCCACTCAGAGACCCCACTCAGAGATTTATGTACCCACTCACACACTGACTCAGACACTCATGCACCCAGTCACAGATCCACTTAGAGACTCATGCACCCACTCACACACCCATTCACACACTTACATACAGACTCACAGACCCACTCAGAGACTCATGCATCCAGTGACTCAGACACTCATGCACCCACTCACAGACCCACCCTGAGACTCATGCACTCACACACCCCATTAGATACTCACACACTGACTCACAGACCCACTCAGACACTTACAAACCCACTCACAGACTCACTCAGAGATTCATATACCCACTCAGAGAACCAAATCAGAGACTGATGTAATCACTCAGACAATCACGCACCCAGTCACAGACCCACTAGACTCATGCACCCACTCACAGACCCACTCAGACACTTACAAACCCACTCACAGACTCACTCAGAGACTCATATACCCACTCAGAGAACCAAATCAGAGACTGATATACCCACTCAGACACTGACTCAGACAATCACTCAGCTAGTCACAGACCCACACAGAGACTCATTCAACCACTCATACTCTCACTCAAACACTCATGCACTTAGTCACAGACCCGCTCAGAGACTCAAACACCCAGTCACACACCTACTCAGACACTCATACACCCACTCACAGACCCACTCATCCTCTCACACCTGCTCACAGACCTACTCAGAGACTCACACACCAACTCACAGACCCACTCAGAGACACACACCCCACTCACAGACCCACTGATGAGACCCATGCACTCACTCCCAGACCCACTCAGAGACTCATGCACCCACTCATAGACTCATTCAGACACTCATGCACTCACTCATGGACTGACTCCCAAACCCACTCAGACACTCTCTCATCAAACACTCTCTCACCCATTCACAGACTCACTCAGAAGCTCATGCACCCACATGCAGACCCATACAGCCATTCTCACAGCCACTCTCAGTCCCATGCAGCCACTCACACTCACAAAACCACTCACACACCCAGTCACATCCCCCTACAGCCACTCATACACCCACGCACAGACCTATTCAGCCGCTCAAATGCACACTCTCAAAAGTTACAAGTTAAAGTTAAGATTTAAAATTTAAAAAACCTTTGAAATTCACAAAAGAAAACAAAAGTTACAGGGACGTTCTAGTTAGGAATTAACATTAAAAATAACCTTGGAAATTCACTGAAAAAATTAATGGTTACAGGGATGTTATAGTTAGGAAATAGAGTTATACATTTTTAGAAATTCACAGAAAGAATCAAAGGGCACAGGGGCATTCTAGTGAGGATCAGATTTCACTCGTACAAACCCATAGACATTCAGCAGTTATAGTTACCTGAGCTAACTATGACTCACGCCCCCTCAATGCACTGCTTATGACCTCACATAATTACGTCACTCACTACATGGTCAGTGACATCACTGATGACTTCATCCCCAAAACCGTTCACATACCTGCTCACACCCCATAGAGTCTTTCATACACTCACTCACATAAACACAGAACCATTCACATACCTATTCACATATCCTTAAACTTGCCACACACCCGCTCACTCACTGATTCATGCAATCACTCACATACCCATTCACTCACCCATACAGCCACTCACACAACCACTTACTAATACAGCTACTCATACACCCACTTACTCACCATACAACTTACACAGCCATACACATTCACAAACAGCAATTCACAGATCCAGTTAATCAATCATACAATCACTCAGACAGCCAGTCACTCATATTGACACACCCATACAACTACTCACACACCCACTCTCACAATCATTTATATAACAATTCTCTCATTCCTACAAGCACTCAGATAACCACTCACTCACCTACAGAGCCCTTCACACACCTACTCAGTTAACCAAACACCCACTCAAGCAGCCACTCACTCACCCATACAGCCAGTTACACATCTACTCACTCACCCATACAACCACTCAGTCATCCATACAGCCACTCACATACCAACTCACCCACTCATACATCCACTCACACAGCCACTCACTCACCCATACAACCACTCACCCACCCACTCAGTCATCCATACAGCCACTTACACTCCAACTTATCAACTCATACATCCACTCACACAGCCACTCACCCACACACCCAGTGACTGACCAATACATCCAAACACCTACCTATTTTTTTCAGTGAATTTCTATGCTTTTTAATGGTATTTGCTAACTATAACATCCCTGTAACCATATTTAGCATTCACTTGTACAGGTTTGAGACTGTGTTTGTGTGGATCTGTGAGTGGGTCTGTGAGTAACTTTGTGGGTCTGCAAGTGGGTGTGTGACTGCCTATATGGGTCTGTGAGTACCTACATAGGTCTCTGAGTAGGTCTTTGAGTGCCTATGTTGGCCTGTGAGTAGATTTGTTTGTGTCTAAATGGATATCTGAGTAGATGTATGTGTGCCTGTGTGGTTCTCTCAATGGGTCTCCGACTGCCTGTGTGATTCCTTGAGTGGGTGTGAGAGTGCCTGTGTGGGTCTATGAGTGGATGTGTCAGTATGTGAATGAGCCTTTGAGTGGGTGTGTGAGTGTCTGAGTGCCTGTGTGAATATCTGTGTAGGTCTGTGAGTGTGATTGAGTCTCTGATTAGGTGTGTGAATATCTGAGTGGGGCTTTGAGTGGGTTTATAAGTATCTGTTTAGGTCTGAGAATGGGTTTGTGAGTGGTTTTATTAGTGTGTGAGTTTCTGTGTGGCTCTATGAGTGGGTCTGTTAGTGTCTGCATAGCTCTGTAAGTGGGTATGTGAGTGCCTGTTTGGGCCTGTAAGTGGATGTATAAGTGGACACATGGGTCTGTGAGTAGGCATTTGAGTACCTGAATGGGTATAAGAGTATCTCTGAGTGCCTGCATAGGTCTGTGAGTGGGGGTGTGAGTAGATGAGTGGTCCTATGAGTGGGTGTGTGAATGCCTGTGTGGGACTCTGAATGGGTGTGAAAGTGCCAGCATAAAACTGTGAATGGGTCTGTGAATGGATGTGAGAGTGCCTCTGTGGGTCTGTAAGTGGATGTGTAAGTGTAAGCATGGGCCTCTGAGTGGGTCTGTAAGTACCTGTGTGGGTGTGTGAGTAGGTCTGTCAGTTACTTCATGGATTTCTGAGTGGGTGTGTGAGTGCCTGCATGGCTCTGTCAGTGGGTCTGAGAGTGCCTTTGTGGTTCTGTCAGTGGGTGTGAGAGTTAATGTGTGCGCTTGTGAGTGAGTGTCAGTGTGTGAGTGGTTGTGTGGGTCTGTAAGCGGGTGTGTGAGTACCTATGTAGGTGTGTGAGTGGGTCTCTGAGTGCCTGTATGAGTCTGTGAATGAATGTGTGAGTACATCTATGGCTCTGTGGCTGGGTCTGTGAGTGCCTGTGTTGGTCTGTGAATGGGTCTATCAGTACATGCATGGGTATGTGAATAGATAAGTGAGATTGTGTGTTTGTGGGGGTCTGTGTAGGACTGAATTGGTGTGAAAGTGTTTTTGTGGGTCTGTGAGTGGCTGTGGGGCTGTGTGAGTGGGTATGAGACTTCCTGTGTGGCTCTGTGAGTAGCTCTGTGGGTCTGTGAGTGGGTGGGTGTAAGAGTGCCTGTGTGGGTCTCGGAGTCGGTGTGTGAGTGCCTGCATGGGTCTGTGAGAGCCTGTGTGGGTCTGTGAGTCAGTGTGTAAGTGCCTATTGAGCCTGTGAGTGGGTCTGTGAGTGTCTTCATGGCTCTGCAAGTGGGTGCATAAATGCCCACATAGGTCTGTGAGTGGGTTTGTGACTGCTTGTGAGGTTCTGTAAATGGGCGTGATAGTACCTGTGTGGATGGGTCTGGAAGTGTTTTATTTTCAAAATGCATCAAGATTCATGAATCCTTAGTGGAGATATACAGAGGGGCAACGCTAAGCCTCGCAGTGGATCTGCAAAATCTCGAAGTGAAAAAAAATGTTTAAACTTAATTTTTTACCCAACATAGGTACCTCTGACACTCCTCTAAAATACCCATGGGGCCAGAGTACATCTACTCTGACCCCTTTATTCATTGTGCAGATACATTTTAAGACCCTGGGACCATTCCTCCTTACTTAAAATGGCGGCCGCAACCTCGTAGTCAGGTTGTCATCAGCCAATCATGGCATTGCTGGTGGTGTGTGACCTTGTGGGCCTCCCACGGGGATCCGCGGAGGGTTTGTATCCCTAGGTATACAAATTTGTTTTTCCTTTAATAACTCTGCAACTACTGAACGAGTTTACACAAAATCACAAAAACAGCTCTTTCTGGACCAAGAGCTACTTCTGTGCCAAATTTAGTGTAATTCTGCCCAGCAGTATGGGCTGTAGTCGTGTTAAAAATCCCTATGGGAAATGGTATGGAAATTTCACATTTTTTGACCCCCACCTTTTTCTCGGCCCGCAATTGACGGATCACTCCGTAACTTTCCATGCAGAACTAGATAAACCGGGCCACTTTTTGAGGGAAAATTTTGTGAAGATTCATCAAACAGCGCCTAAGCTATAAGCAAACCAAAAAACGCTTTTCCAATGGAAACTAGGTCCTAACTATAACTACCTACTGGTGACCGCTAGTGGGTAATATGTGGGGTTTAGTATTTAATATTATATGTGGAGACGTCCCGTATAAATTTATGTGGGTGACATCAAATAGGGGGATGTCACGGCATGTTATACTTTAGAGAGAAGGCTACAATATCCTGCATGACTAATAGTGAGTTCACATACCCACTTGGGTATTTGAGACGGATGGTTTTTAGCATTATGATCCAGGCGATGTCACATTATTGAAGAGTAAGAGGCTGCCTCTAGGAGTTTCAACAGCCTGTTTTGTGCAATCTCTGTGAGTTTGTTCAAGATAATGAGCACTGTACCAGCCTGTTTGGTTGCAGCGGCAGCTCGCTTGACTTTTTAGAGAGCGCGCTAATATAAACTTGATACTATGCTATGTTAAACCTTTAAATATGCTGAGCGCATGGGCGTAGATGTACAGGGCAAGGGATGTCAATCAAGTTTATACCGTCTTAACAGCAATGGCATGCACCAGACAGTAGATCTTGCTGGGTACAAATATAAAAACATAGCAGCAGGATGTGATCTTCCATATGTAAAGCATTATGGCAGACGTTTATCGGGCAAGAGATAAACAAAAACCTTACCAGCATAAGATGGCAGATGCAAACTGTTTAACTATATGCACTTTTTATGTTAATGCAATTTATGTCACATGGGCTCTCATTGTTTGTATATATGCACTATTGAAAAAAACGTTATTTACCCGTGAGCAAGGCGTTTATCGCTGAAACGCGTAGGATGTTATGTCCTGGCCCGTATACGGTGAATAAAACATTATTTCGAATCAATGGTGATGTGATTTGTGCTGGAAGCAGTGCACTCACCCAGTGTTGTGCTTGGTGGAAAGTGGAAGTTGACACAGGTTAACCTCTGACCCTGCAGTGCACCGAGATGTGAAGAGTCCCGACATTTCGGAGGAGGTGGAAAATTGATATATATATATATATGTATGTATATATATATATATATATATATATATATATATATATATATATATATATATATATATTACCTACTGGCGGTCGCCAGAAGGTAGTTATAGTTAAAACCTAGCTTCCATAGGAAATCCGCAACATTCTATTTGGAATAACTTTGGCGCCGGTAGACGAATCTTCGCGAATTTCTCCAACAAAATGGCCTGCTCCGCTCCTTCCCTGAAAGTTTGGGGGTGATTCGTGCAGCGGGGGCCGAGAAAAAAGGGGGTCCAAAAATGTGTTTTCCCCATGCAATTTTCCATAGGACCTTTAGCCAGGGCTACAGCCCGAGCGGCTGAACGGAATTACACCAAATTTGGCAAAAAGGTAGAGTTCGGTTCGCAGAACACCCTTTTTGTGTGGTGTAAATCCGTTCAGTAGTTCCTGAGTAAATCAAAAGTAAAATATATTGGGGGTGTTACGGTAAGCTTACTGTAAGCTTACTGTACTCTGTGCTTTCCAGAGCATGAGCTGCATGCTGATTGGATGTCAACTGTCTGTCAACACTCCAAACCAGGAAGTGTAGAACCGAGGCACAAGAAAGCTGAAAACAAACTAGCAAAACACGCAAAGAGGGCAGGGTAGACACACCCTGACCCTAAAATCGCGGGGTAAGCGTACATACGCGTACCCCGTGAAAAAAAAAACCTGGTGTGATTTTTTTTAATTTAGCCCCCGGGTGCATATTTTAAAAAAGTGTGGGGGGGGCCCAATCTCCCCCACACTGCCCCGGGGACCGCCACCCCAGGGTAAAGTTATTATGGTAGAAGGGGGGCACACGGCCCCCCGCAGCCCCGGGGACCACCACCCCCTGGGGCTTTGTTCAAAAGTATGCGGGAGGCTCATGGCCCCCCCGCAGCCCTGGGGACCGCCACCCCAGGGCTTTATTTTCAATAAAAAAACCTGTGTGGGGGGCTCAAGCCCCCCCCCACACGCCCCGGAGACCGGCACCTCCCCGGGGCACTGATATGCAAATAGGGGGGTCTGTGATGGACCCCCCCAGCCCCAGGGACCACCACCCCCAGGGCTTTGTTGATGTTGGGATGGGGGCCACGTGGCCCCCCTCCTGGAGCCCTTGATGGCCCTGGGGACCGCAACTCCCCAGGGCCGGCTCCTGTAGTGTCCCGGGGTGCCTACCCCCGGGACACTGCTGTTTGTTGTGGTAGGGCTGGAGCCTCGCGGCTCCTGCCCTACTCAGCAAACTGGTTTGATTTTTGAAAGAGAGAGCAGGAAACCTGCTCTGTCTTTCAAAAATCAAAGCTGATTGCTTTTCTGTACGGGGAGCAGCATGTTAGCTGCTCCCCATACAGAAAAGCAATGCCGGCTCCCGCAGGATGTGGGGAGCCGGCAGGGACCGTGGGGGGCTTGGGGACCCCCCCGACCCCCAACGAGAAGGGCCAGGCCCCGGGGGATGGGGTCCCCGGGGCTAGAAGTGGCCCGGGAGGGGGGCCACGCAGCCCGGTCCCTAAAAAAAAAAAAGTAAGGCCCCGGGGGATGGGGTCCCTGGGGCCTAAAGGGGACATAGGAGGGGGGCTGCAGCCACCCTCCAATATAAAAAATAAATAAAAAATGAAGTTGGCCATGCCCCAGGGATAGGGTCCCTGGGGCTGGAATTGGCCACGGGAGGGGGCCCCCATTCCCATCAAAATTAAAAAAGAAAAGATTTGGGGGCAGGCCCTGGGGGATGGGGTCCCCAGGGCCAAAAAAAAAGAAAAAGAAGGGTGGCTACACAGCCCCCTCCGCAAACGGACCCCCTGGCGCATTTGCAGAGGGGGAAGTAAATCCCCTCACATACTGGGGTCCCTGGGGGCCAACTTGCCCACTAGGAGCCTCCAGTATGGGCCAGGGGGCTCCCTTGCAGAGACATGTAGAGAGTCCATGCCCCTTTTTATACCTCTCTGCAATGGAGCCCCCTGACGCATACTGTACGTTGCTGGTGGGCTAGAATTTCTTCCCCCTCTGAAAAAGCACCAGGGGGCTGCATCGCAGATAGGTGTAAAAAGGGGCGTGGACTCTTTACACCTCTCTGCAACGCAGCCCCCTGGCGAACACTGGAGGTTCCTGGTGAGCTACTTCGACCCAGGGACCCCTAGTATGCAAGGGGAATTAGTTCCCCCTCTGAAAAAGCGCCAGGGGGCTGCGCTAAAGAGAGATGTAAAAAGGGGTGTGGCCTCATTACACCTCTCTGCAACGCAGCCATGTCATTTGAGATGTCATCAGTGATGTCATGAGTGATGTCACTGACCATGTCATGAGTGATGTAATATATGACATCATCAGCAGTGCATTGCGGGCGCGCGAGTTATAGTTAACTATAACGGGGGAATGTCAATGGTTTCGTATGAGTAAAATGTCAAGCTAACTATAACATGTGTGAAACCTATGGTTTTTCTGTGAATTTCAAAGGTTTTTTAAATGCTAATTTTTAACTATAACATGTGTGAAGCCTATGGTTTTTTCAGTGAATTTTAAAGGTTTTTTAAATGCCAATTTTTAACTATAACGTGTGTGAAACCTATGGTGTTTTCAGTGAATATATATATATGAACAAGGGCGACCTAGCCCTAAATGCGTAACTGTTATCTGCGGTAAAATAAATAACATCATTGCTGCACCTGGTGATCCGTCTCCTTCGTCGCCAGCGTGGCGTGCTTGTCTGCCTGCTGCTGGAAGTTTAGAGGAGCTGATTTGTATATATATATATATATATATATATATATATATGTGTGTGTGTGTGTGTGTGTGTGTGAGTGTCTGTGTGGGTCTGTGTAAGTGGATGCATGGGTCTATGAGTGGGTCTGTAAGTATGTGTATGGGTGTGTGAGTAGGTCTGTCAGTGCAGTACATGGTAATACATAGTATACCGGCAGTCAACAGTAGGTAGTAATAGTTGGGACCATGTTTCCATAGGAAAAGTGTTTTTTAACAAACCTATATCTTTGGGCCAGTTAACAAATCTTCAAAACATTTTTAAAAAAATGTACTGGTCATTCTAGTTGTGTATGGAAAGTTTCAAGGTGATCAATCAATTGTGTGCCGAGAAAAAGGGGGGTCAAACAATGTGTGTTTCCTATGTTAATTTTCATAGGGATTTTGCACATGACTACAGCCCGAACCACTGGATGGAACAAGGCAAAATTTGGCAAAAAGTTAGCTCTTGGTCCAGAAGCATGCTTTTTGTTATTTGGTGTAAATCGTTCAGTAGTTTTTGAGAAATCCATAACCAAATTTGTATATCTAGGGATGCGGATCCTAAGAGGATCCGACCGTTCCCATGCTGAAATCTTATTGGCTGCAAACACTTCAACCACGACGCGTTGTCAGCCATTTATATTTTTTTACACGTAAAAAGAAAAGGGGGAAGGTAGGAATAGCCTGACCTCCTAACTCTGGTCCTGGGCTTAAAATAATTTTTTTTAAAAAGGTTTGTAGTGAAAGCGTGATGTAGTCATGAATCTGCGGTAAAACAAAATGTGATAAGGAAGCGCAGGCTCCTGTGCATCGCTGAAGATTTTCCCGAGTAGGTTGGCCACTGGGGGCTTATTTTTTTTTTAAAATAAGGGGAGGGGGCATGAGGCAACCCTCCCCATGGGACAACTGCCACTTCCCTGGACCAGGCAGAGTGTTAAACAAAATAGAAGTGGGCCGCGCAGCCTTCCTTCTGAGGATCAAACAGCCCCAGGGGCCACCACCTCCCTAGGGACTTATGAGAAAAAAGGAGGGGGCAGTGTGGACCCTCTCCAATACTCCCAAGGGCTATGTATATAATAATGGGAGGGGGCCATATACAGCCCAGGGGACCACTACCTCCCCAGAGCTGGCCCATACATTCTAAAGAAGGACCACCCCCAGGGTCGGCTCCTCCTATGTCCCAGGGTGCCCACCCCTGGGACATAGCAGTTTGCCTTCACTTGGCGGGAGCTGACAGCTTCCGCCTAGCAAGAGTAAACAGAACTCTGCTTCCAATAAGTGGCAGTTGTCAAACATAACATCTTGGAGATTCCTTTTTTGTTATGTTTTGTTATGTTTCATGTACTACACAATAACATTCAAAAATCGTTTTGTTCTTGTGTTCAAATATGAATATATACAATATTGATTTATCCATATGTGCAAAGCAACTTTTGCTCCATGAAATGGTGAAATTCATAATGACAATGACGCTTCTCTTTCAATTCAAAATCATGATTTTGTCAGTCGCAGGTGATCTGTTACAATGAACTACATGTCCCAGAATTCATGGGCGTGTTGAGAAACAGGAAATTGTATAAACAGTTGCAGGAAAGTAGTGCCGCCTACCGTGAGCAATGCCGCAAGGCTGAAACGCGTTGGTGTGTCCGACTGGGCACTGACTTCATTTTAAACCTTAAAGTTGCTGTGTGCGGCGTCCTTTGCTGAAAAATTGATTTTGGCCTCTGGTCTGGCCCAACGCCGGCACCCGCTGTAGAGCGATCCTGCTCTTTGACCACATTGCAGAAAACAGAATCAAAGCAGGAAGCGCCCGAGTGGAGAGACGCCGAAACGAAACGCCGAGTGAGCATCGACATCCCGACTGGGTTGAGCGCTGAAGGACGGGGCAGAGAGCGCCGCCCGCACAGGAGTCTCCCCTTTCGGGTAAGTGCTCGTGACTTTGCGATTCAATAACTGGCACTATCTCATAATCTCGAAGCGTCTTGTGTGGAAAGAAATCAAGGAGCGGAATCCCGCAGTAAAACCTGAGGAAGCGGCATTCCTCCTCGCACCACGAAAGCGGTAACTTTAAACTTGCTTAATTTTCAACAAAGTCCTTTTTCTAGGAGAAGGAAAAAACGTAAAATCTAAATACATTGTCACAACATTTCACTGTTTGAAATTGCATTACTCACCCGATAGCAATGGAAGGGCGGAAGGTGAAACGCGCACAAAAGGTAGCATCCATGTTCCTACCAAACATTGGCAAAGACCCGTCGACTACCACGGGCAATACCCAACAACCATTGGTAGATGCAAGCTTAAACAACTGTTCTTCCAAATAGAGAAACAATACAAACGGGGGCTCAACAAGAGTTGGGAGATACTGACCCTACAAAAATACCTAGAAGTGGCCAGAGTGCCGCGAGGGCTACGGATATTTGATATGCCCACACACCCAGACACGAGGATGGATATGCTGGAAGGATGGGGGATGAACAACATGATGTGCAGCAAGAACGCACTTCCTCGCAATCTGCGTCTTGAACCCTGTCACGCCCTCTTCCGTAAAAAACTTAAAACCTTCCTCTTCCCCAAATAGTTCCCTGGTCTCCCTCTCCTGGATCTCACAACCTTACAGCGCGGGGATGCCTTCGGGTCACCAGGCGCTCTATAAATCATAAAATAAATAAATAAATAAATATACTCATCAAATACTCTGAAAAAGACCTAGATGATGCACACGCTCTGATTGAAGAATTAGAGGACAAAATATCAAAAAAAGACAAAAATGATTCAGATAAATTACGCAAGGAAATGGAAGATCGTTTAGAAAAGTATGAGGACGATATTCAACAACGTAAACAGAGAAAATTCCTAAGCGATGAGTCTGACTACAAAAATGGCCAAATACTAACCTTTGCTAGAAGGTTTGACACTCAGAAAAGTAATTATGCCAAACAACAAACACAAATTGAATCAGGAAGCGAATCCGATGTGAGTACAGGGGAAAATGACGCCGCCACCAGAAAAAACACAAAAAGTGCAACTTACACTCCTGTCTCTTTTTTAGAGGAAATGCACCTGGTCAACCTAGACCAGAACATCGCCCGGAATCGTGCACAAGGCAGGGGCAGAGGACCAGGCAGAGGCTATGGCAGGGACGTTTCAAAATCTTCAGAAGCCATAGAAAAACCAGAAGATCAAAGCGCAAAAAGATTCTATCCCTTGAGAAATCGCACCAAGAGAAATTAACATTGGAAGACCTAATAATCAACCTATCAGACTATACTTTGACACAAATAGAACACCAAGTACGGAATAAGGGATTATCCTTTTGTCCACAGAAACACTTCAACTTCACAGATACAAAAATTGACATATACAAATATGTACGCAAACTCAAACTTTCAAAAATCCATGCAACTAAAACATCACTTGCAAACCAAATACCAAATACATCAACTGAGTCATCTACTGAAAATATATCACTAACAATTCAAGAAATACCCCATCTAAAAAATCTTTACGATCTAGCGAATGAACTATCAGATGATAAAAAAGCACAGAGATCACAATACTCCAAAATCTGGAGATTCAAACAAAACAACATGAAAGCAGTGGACTCACATACAAGTCCAAATACTCTCCACAGTTATCACTGGGTAACAAGATAGACTCATTGTCAGATGCGGTCATGGAAGAGATTGACAAAATGGAAAAACTAAGAAATACAAAAACAAGAGAAAATATGTCAGTCTGTGAAATTAAAGCAATCCAGTCATTAGCAAACAATCCCAAAATAGTGATAAAGCCCACGGACAAGGGCGGCAATATCGTCATACAGAATGTAGATGACTGTAAAAAAGAGGCTTATCGTCAACTCTGTGATTCCAGCAAATACACTAAACTATCATCAAATCCGATTCACAAAATGGTCAATAAAATTCGAAAAAATCTGGATGAATGGCATGCTCACAAACTAATTAGCACTGAAAAACGACAATTTCTACTCAAGGAACATCCATCTATTCCAAAAATCTATTTTTTGCCAAAAGTGCATAAAACGATGATAAACCCTCCTGGGCGACCAATTGTCTCTTGAGGTGACTCAGCCTATGAAAATATTTCATCATACATTGATCATTATCTGGCACCCATGGTCAAAAACAAGCTCATACATCCAAGATACAGGAGACTTTCTTTGTGTTATATCAAATATATCATGGAATCCTTCTTATTTATTAATCACAATTGATGTGGTCTCCTTATACACGTCCATGGCACACTCAGTTGGTTTAAATGCATGTGCTTACTTTCTAAAACAAAGAAACATCAACGAGTTGGAACATTCTACCATGATGCTCACAATGATTCATATTTGTCTCAACAACAATATTTTCTTCCTCAACCACAAAATTTATTATCAACTATGTGCCTGTGCAATGGGCATGTCCTTCTCCCCCAACTATGCCAAATTGACCATGGGTTGGTGGGAGAAGGAGATAGCATGGAGCCCTGAACATGGCGATAAGATCGTGCTATGGACAAGATACATAGATGATCTCTTTTTAATATGGAACGGAAGCAAGGAGGAATTCATTCATTACTTCGATTCTCTAAATCAGAATGAGATTGGATTATCCTTCACTTACAATATTAATCGCCATAAAATTGATTTCTTGGACATCTGTGTATACATCGACCAAGGCCAAATACAAACCACACTCTTCCGGAAAAAAACAGCCACTAACAGTATCTTACATGCTGACAGCTTTCATCCTCACTCACTAATCAGAAGTATCCCCTATGGGGAATTTATAAGGATGAAGCGTAACTGTTCACAAGATGAAAATGTCAAAAAAGAAATTGAGAACAGTACCAACAGACTAAAGAGAAGAGGCTACTGAGAAAGAGAATTAGTAACATGTAGAAACAAAGTGGACAAGAGGACACGGACTGAAATTCAAATTCAACAATCCAAAAAATCAGCCACATCTGATCAGTAGAATATCCAACAGAAACCAAGACTAATTCTATCATATAGCAAGGAGTCACATAAAATACGCCAGAGTGTACAAAAATATTGGCCGCTACTAACACAAGATCCGGACATGAAGAAACTAATTGGCACAACTCCACTCATTACCTTCAGAAAAGCACCTTCAATCAAAGATATTCTTGTTCAAAGCCACTTTACACAGAAAACAAAAACTCAAAGTTGGCTAGAAAAACAACAGAACGGCTTCACAAAATATAACACCTGTAAGGCTTGTAAAATTGGTATCAACAAAACAAATATCAGAGATTCGGAGGGACGACTCATTGAAATCAACAAAAGAATTCCATGCTCCACAAAATATGTGGTATGTGCCATTCAGTGCGACTGCGGTATGCTCTATATAGGAAGCACTATCTACATGCTAAAAAAGCGAATTTTTGAGCACATTAGAGCAGTCAAAAATCATGATCTATCTTACGAAACAGCGAAACATCTTTTCACATGTCAAAGTGGCGATTGGCGCTACATGAACTACTATGCAATAGATACGGTGGAACAACATGAGAGACTGGGTGACCAGAAAAAAAAACTGTGACAACTTGAATCCAAATATATAATAAGACTACGGACTAATAGCCCTAGAGGCATGAACTTTAATAAAGAACTTTATGTCCACCTAGAATAAAATGCTACCTTATTTGAAATCTAAAAGGTCAAACTGCGATAGGGAAAGTAATGCATAGATATAGAAATGGATATTGACTAGTTGGGCTAGGTACTACACCGGAACTGCCCTAAAAGACCAAGATTACTTTTTTGTTATGTTTCATGTACTACACAATAACATTCAAAAATCGTTTTATTCTTGGGTTCAAATATGAATATATACAATATTGATTTATCCATTTGTGCAAAGCAACTTTTGCTCCATGAAACGGTGAAATTCATAATGACAATGACGCTTCTCTTTCAATTTAAAATCATGATTTTGTCTGTCACAGGTGATCTGTTACAATGAACGACATGTCCCAGAATTCATGGGCTTGTTGAGAAACAGGAAATTGTATAAACAGTTGCAGGAAAGTAGTGCCACCCACCGTGAGCAAGGCCGCAAGGCTGAAACGCATTGGTGTGTCAGACTGGGCACTGAATACATTTTAAGCCTTAAAGTTGCTGTGTGCGGCGTCCTTTGCTGAAAAAAAAAAAAATATATATATATAAAGGTAAATCGTCACCGGGACAAGGCTTCTGCCCTTCTTGAAAATGACGAAAAGCAGACCCAAAGTAAAGTGCTTTAATCATAGTGCTTTATTGTCAGCCAGCCAGGTTGTATGACATTACAAAGCATTCCGTTGCAACTCATGCCTTTACCACACAGTCGTTACAGTGCAAATGCTATTTCCACGCATAAACTTTACCACAAATATTCCTTTACCACGCATACCTTCACAACTATTTTCGTTGTATCTTCATGCATGGTAAGGGCATACTCTTGGTAAAGGTTATCCCCTTCCCTTGTACTCTTACGTGACTCCCCAGCCCCATACTTCTTAGAATTACCCCTGCCTGGAACCCTCAATCCTTATATATATATATTTTTTTTTAAAGTAAAATTCCCCTTACCTCTTCACGTCATCTCCTCTCCTTGATCTTCCTTGGTGACGTCGCACGTCATAAAGAGGAAGCGGAAGTGTCTTTCCGATTCCTCTAAATCAAAGCAGATTGCTTCCACCTTGCGACGTTACAACAGGTGCATTTTTTGGGAGGGGGGTAGACCCCCCCAAGCCCCCTCTTTTTTTGCATGCATTTTTTTAATTTTTGGGGGGAGACCCCCAAGCCCCCTTTTTCTAATTTTAGCCTTTACCACACATGCCTTTACTATGTGTCTCATAGTAAAGGTATGCATGGTAAAGGCTAGTCGTGGTAATCATGCATCCGTTGTAATGCATGCATGGTTAAGGTTTGTGTGGAAACGCCGCGTTGTAGTGGCCGTTTCATATATATATATATATATATATATATATATTTTCAACACACAGTTCCCATCCGTGGAACTGCTACACAAATGAGGACACTCCAGCCCAGTTTTCGATCTCCGTTTATAGATTTATTCCTGCGCACACACACAGCAAACAAGCAAACGCGTTTCGGCGTTGCCGCCTTCGTCAGAGCACTGACGAAGGCGGCAACGCCGAAACGCGTTTGCTTGTTTGCTGTGTGTGTGCGCAGGAATAAATCTATAAACGGAGATCGAAAACTGGGCTGGAGTGTCCTCATTTGTGTAGCAGTTCCACGGATGGGAACTGTGTGTTGAAAATATAGTACGCGTTCCACCACGCGTTGAGGAGGCACCCGGAGTGAAGTGGAGCGGTTGGAGGTGGTTGGAGTTGTGTGATATATATATATATATATATATATATATATATATATATATATATATATATATATATATATATATATATATATATATATATATATATATATATATATATATATATAACAGCAAACTCCTCCGACAGGCAAAGAAGCAGAGGCCACAGCGGGGAATCTGGTGGAAGCCTTTAATTTAATGCAAAGGCATAATGCATTTTGGCCGCTCATCGGCCTTCCTCAGATGCCAAAAAACATTTCTGGAGACTTTTTTTTCTGTTTAAAATGTCCTTGCCGCATTTCCATTGGCTGGAGTTCGCCACACCCCCTCATGAATTACTGCTCACTGCCTGTAGTTCGTAGGGACTACACGCCCCAGAATGCATCTCCCAGGTAAGTGCTGCGCGGGGTGAATCCGTGTGGATTTCTGCGTTATGCTGCAAAGTTGCGGTAAAAACAAAGTCAATTCCCAGTGAATTAAATCATAAAAAGGTTCATCCAGACGTTCCAGCCCCCTAAAACAATTGACAGGTGGGCAGGGATCAAGGAGACAATGCATTCCTGAACCTCCATGAAGTCACGGACCACATTGCAGCCGCCCTGGATTCCAATGTGAAGAGAGGCGGGCACCAGGCTGTACCAATACCGTGGACAAGAAACAGCCGCCAGAGTAGAAACCAGATATGCCTGGGCCACTTTGGAGAACGGGGCCTCTGTAGTGCGTTTCTGGATATCGCGCAAAAATATGACAGCAAACTCCTCCGACAGGCAAAGAAGCAGAGGCCACAGCAGGGAATCTGGTGGAAGCTTTTAATTTAATGCAAAGGCATAATGCATTTCGGCCGCTCATCGGCCTTCCTCAGATGCCAACAAACATTTCAGGAGACTTTTTTTGCAGTTTAAAATGTCCTTGCCGCATTTCCATTGGCTGGAGTTCGCCACACCCCATTATGAATTACTGCTCACTGCCTGTAGTTCGTAGGGACTACAAGCCCCAGAATGCATCTCCCAGGTAAGTGCTGCGAGGGGTGAGTCCGGGTGGATTTCTGCGCTTTGCGGCAAAGTTGCGGTAAAAACAAAGTCAATTCCCAGTGAATGAAATCATAAAATATATATAGTTCCAGAAACGCTTTCCGCAGCATTGCCGGTAGGAGACGTTTCTGAGTGTGCTTGCGTTATAACATTGCCCAGTAGCACCATGTCCGCAGACACGTTAAGGGGGCGCATGGAGGCGTCTAAGGGTATGTTTACGGACCCCCCCGGCCGGGGAGTCCGTCGTTCATCCCAGTTCGAACGCTGCACCGGAGCAGAGCTCTGGAATAAAAGAACTTTTTAAAAAATTGGAAAAGTGCAGCAAAAGTGAACAGTCCAAGTGGTGGGAGCACACATCGCTGTCAGGATATCTAGAGGTGGGACGTGTGCCAAGGGGTCTGCGCATTCTATTAGCACCATCATATGAAAAGCCGGACGCCCAAATGTTAGCTGACTGGGCGCAATGTAACGTAGAAAACTCTAAACGCTTGATGGGAATCCTAATACAATACGCTGAAAGTGATAAGGTCAAATTGCTTGAAGAAATTGACACTATCAACGCTGAAATCGACAAATTTCCTCCATCTGCAGAGATATCTAAATACAGAGAGGAAATGGCAGTGAGACTTAAGCGTGAGGAGGATATAATAAAGAAGAGGAAGGCATACAAATTCCAGCGTGATCGGCTGGACTACGAGAATGGCCAAATCTTCACGTTTGCCAAGCGTTACGATAAGATTAAACAGCGACATGGAAAAGAACTTTTAAACACTGCTCCCACCACCAACGCTGATAAAAATTACTTTTCAGGATCAGTAGTGAGCTGAAAGATGCAGCAATGAGGTCTCTCCTGATAACAGGTGAGTAAATCGGAATTCGTAGTTCGGCTGATTTTACAGGAATAATTGTACGTTTCAAAAATAGACACTTAGAAACAGCACTAGGCCACAGGTGAGAAAAGTAATTCTAACCATACTTACAGTAACTTGAATTTCCTTCCATAGGCTAACATTGACTGGTTTCACTTGGAAATTCTTATAAGTGTGGAGTGTTGGAACTTTGAAAAATTCCTTTAAAATCAGTTGAACTACGAATTCGGATTTACTCACCTGTTATCAGGAGAGACCTCAGTGCTGCATCTTTCAGCTCACTACTGTCCCTGAAATGTAATTTTAACCGTACTTACCAGTAACTTGAATTTCCTTCCATAGGATATTATTGCCTGCTATATAAAATATATATAAATTTAAAAAATATAAAATAAAAATATAAAATATTACAATTTCAATCAATTTATATTGAAAATATGTAATGCAATTTAAAAAATAAAATATCTAAAAATAAATACTTAGAATTATCATTTACAAAACCTTTGAAATTCACTGAAAAAACCATAGGTTTCAGCCACGTCATAGTTAGGAATTAGCATTTGAAAAACCTTAGAAATTCACTGAAAAAAACATAGGTTTCAAACATGTTATATTTAGCTGGACATTTCACTCATACAAAACCATTGAAATTCCCCCATTATAGTTAGTTCAGCTAACTATAACTCACGCGCCCGCAATGCACTGCTGATGACGTCACATATTACATCACTCATGACATGGTCAGTGACATCACTCATGACATCACTGATGACATCTCAAATGACATCACTGATGACATCATCCTTGTGAAAGAGTGGCAGACCTTCTCTCAGCTTAATATAACCTTTGATACACACATTCGAAAATAGAAACAAAAATTTTCAAAAAAATGGAGATACCAATACCAGTTACAACAACCTATTCAGTAATTCCACCTTCTACATACAAATCCACTCATTCACCAAGAGTTCTATATAGTCACTCATACATGTACTCACTCATCATATGTACTCATACACCTATACATCCTGTTACACACCGACACTCATCTATAGAGTTACTCACACACATACTCACACATGCAAATAAACTATCAAACATCCATTTATTTGCATATACAGCTATACACACGCCACTACACTTACTTTTACAGAAACATACACATACTTACTCTCTTAAACAATCACTTATAGACACACATACTTATTTATACAGGAACTCTTCAATCTCTCACTCTCACATATAATCACTAATATACATCAATACTCACATATACTAGATTAAAACATATGTAGTTACTCATAAAGATACTATTGAGACAGTCATTCACTCACTAAAACACCCATACACACACTCATCCGCCCATACAGTCCTGCACACATGCTGTCTTTAAAACACCTACAAACAGTGTCACTCATTCATGCATCTATGCGCTAAGTAATACCCCCATCGAACCATACAGACACTCATACTGAGACTCAAAAAAACAACTAATAACCCATATAGTCACTCATGTAGCTACTCACCAACCCATGCAGCCACTTATAGACAAGGTGAGACACTGATACAGATATTTACATATTTAAACATTACTCGCTAATACATGTATTCCCTAAGATACACTTAAGTTAGTTATGCAGTCATTTTTTTAAAAAAAAGACCATCCATTTAGACACTTATTTACCCATTTATTCTTCCATCGACCTTTAGATATACATATATAAAAAATATTTATTTTTCAGAAAGACACATATTCACTGGATGATGTCATCAGTGATGTCATCAGTGATGTCATCAGTGATGTCACTGACCATGTCACGAGTGATGTATTATGTGACGTCATCAGCAGGTTATTGCCGGGCGCGAGTTATAGTTAGCTGAACTAACTATAACGTAGGAATTTCAATGGTTTTGTATGAGTGAAATGTTCAGCTAACTATAACATGTGTGAAACCTATAGTTTTTTCTGTGAATTTCTAAGGTTTTTTAAATGCTAAGTCCTAATTATAACGTGGCTGAAACCTGTGTTTTTTTCAATGAAAAAAAATATATATATATATACAGAGAGAGAGGTCTTTTTATATTTACTTTTCTTCTTCACTCGCATTTGCTTGCTTTGACATTATATCATCAAGGTACATAAATGCGGATTTAAGAGTAGTAAATCTATGCTTACTTATATATACTTACATTCAAGATTTTGTGGTAGTCGATGTTCTGGATATGATATTGTTGTAGGATCAATCTTAATACTCGATATGCTGTCAGTACATTGAGATTTGAGCTTGCTATGATAGGTTGCCTCCTGTGTGAAAGATTCCAGATCCTATACAACATTTACGTACTTTATAAGACATGTTGCCTGTTCTGTCCTCTTTGCAGTTCATTTTTACTATTACCCCTGCAGTGGGTGGAGTGGGCGTAGAAATGTATTATTTAATACATCAGTATACACTTTTTATGCCACTTTTTCTTGGTTCTGTGCTGATCGCTGACAAACCAACAGCACCAACCTGAGCGTTTTTTCCCACTGGGAACGGAAGGTTCCAGAACACCTCACACTCTCTTCTCCTCAGAGCTTTGCATTTGCTCCTCTCTGAGGATTAATTGATGAAATTAGGCCATGCAATAGCCATCTCAGTTCACATCGTTCCACAGTTTGTCCTCCGTCCCTGAGCTCACCCTTTCTGCAGTGTAATTTTGTGCCCCTCCTCTTTGAAGGAGGAATACAAATAATCAGCGAAATTAATCACCAATTTCCACTTATTTGTGGGTTTCTCCTGCGTGAATGAGTAAATTAAATCTGTTCCTAATTATGAACGAATCGTCTGGGTGTAGCGTGTTGGTGGATTACTTACCCTCTCTCCCTTGTAAATAAACGTGAGTACTAATAAGTGGCAAATATTTTATAAAAGAAGCCTTAAAGGTCTATTTAGTTTAATGTATACCTGTTGGTTTAGTTTGAAATGATTTATTAAAAAAACGATAAACAACCGTGTAGTGTGAAAGGTATTTATGAGGCGCTGTGTGTGTTAAATTATAGGTTCATCTCTGATACTGTGGCCACCTGACTGTTCAGCAATCTGTGAGCGGATAGAAGCTGAAAAAAACTTCAAATAATGGAAAGTCGCTCCAAAGAGTTATTGTTAATGCAACAGCAAAGGTTGGCAATCAAACATATTGATGATGCATTCAGTAAAAGTTCAGGTTGACCAGTTATAAAGGGTATCTGAGAGGTGCAGGTGTTGGCGTATGAGTTTATGACATATTGAACTGCTGTGAAGTAAAAAACCCTTTGCTTCAGGCACAAACTGTAATTTGTTCCTAAATTTTCTTTCCTGTATCTTTTTTCTTAACTTGCATTATAATTAATGATTTTTATGGGTGTCTCTCTTTATTCCCGCTCAGTGTAAAAAATATTATGAAATGAAAAACTTACCTATGACATTATCTCTGCTTTTTTTTAAACCTCTCCTTCTTGGTCATTATTTCCTGTCCGAATGTTGGGTGCTTCCTGTGTGACGCATGCCGAGTGTTCTCTTGGGAAATATTAATGCAATTTTCTATAATAATTTGATCTGTAAATTACTCAGGTGGCTGAAGTGCATGAGGTAAAAAGAACCAGGATTGTAGAGAAGGGGATCTTGTTTGCCTTTTTTTTCATATTAATGGCACACGAAGCCCAATACTGACAGCACTCTCCATTTCTCTACAGTATTTGATATATAAACACATACATACCCAAATCCAATACCGCAACAGGCTGGCTGCTTCCACCTGTTGGGGTGAGTTTATGGGAGCAAGTCCCGTATTATATTACACAAAAGTCCATGTGTTAATCCTTATGCCACAAGAATACTCGCAGTCCAGGAACTCGTTTTTTAAAGGCCTTTGATCAAAAGCGAATCGTTTCGATCTTAGCTCTTCCTCACGGCCAACTGAATTCAAGTTCACAATCACCTATAAAAATAAGTTGCAAACCAAAGAACATAGAAAACATACTACGCATGTATGTATATGCAAAAACACAGCAAGAACACGTTACAAAATATCCAATATAAGCCTTCCCGCCCCTAAAAAAGGGGGTCCCAAAATGTATTTTTCTCATGCAATTTACTATAGGGATTTTAGACACAACTACAGCCCGAACCGCTGGATGAAATGACACCAAATTTGGCAGCAAGGTAGCTCTTGGTCCAGAAAGAGCCCTTTTTAGGTCTCGCGCCTGCGCCTGCGTTGCACTGCCCAGAAGTGCACGCGCACCGCGAGACCTTTAGTGTGTGAAAAATGGGGTTTTAGCACTGACCTAGGAATCGCACACGCCTGTGCGTGTGCGATTCCTTTTGTGCTACCCCATTGGCCTTTGCGTGAGTCTTTTTATAAAAGACTGCCCGCAATTGGCCAAAGGCGGACACGTTGCTCCGCCCACGGCCTATTGGTGTCTATTATGCGCTTGGTGCGCGTAATAGACACCAATAGGCCGTGTGGTTTCAATAATCGGCCCAGACACAGGAGCGATAATTGAAATCACGGCTCACTGTGGCGCACGCACGCCACTCGCTGGCTTATTTTTTTCTGGATCCATTTCACGGGGAAGCAAGTAAATGAAAGAAGCTGTGTTTTGTTCTACGCCACTTTCACCCGGCTTGTTAATTTTATGACTGGGTTATGTCTGCTTTTGGATTTTTTGAAGAAGTGATATGTATATTTGTACTGGTTATAATATTTATGTTATTATCAATATTGTGGTATAACTGTTTAGTCATTAATTCACCTATGTCCTGTAAATGGTGTACCTGTGCCTCGCCTCCCCTTCCCTTCACACTTGATATTTTTGTATTCCTCCATGCTCGATTCCTGAGTCACACCCACTTCCGCCTGCTGACGATGTGGTTGACTAATTGAGGAGGTGGTAAACCTCTGACTGGGTCAACTCGTTTCAAGATGGGTCCCAAATTAACTTTTAATGAAGAAATCATGAGGCTGTGGATTAGCCGTCCTTGTGAATGGTCTGTGCGCGCAGTTTCTAATCCGCGACCCGCTGAAAAGAGAGGTCAAGGAGACCAACCTTCCCTCTTCAAAGCTGCCATTGTTCTCCATGGGTCTCACAATAGTCCGGTGAGTTAATTGCGTAAAGAAGCCGCCATGATCTGCTGAGAATTTCCAAGGGGCCCTGGGGGAGTTTTACCCAGAGCAGCGATCAGTGCATTTCTCTGGGCATAGAGCACCCCTTTTTTGGTTAAAGTTGGGGGTGCTGGTGTATGCCACTGTTGTCATAAAGTGGGAAAACAAATTTTCATGCAGCCCTTGATTCTGCACTTCTGTTGTTTATAAGTGTTGTAAATAAGGATGAAAGGTTGTGCTTGCCCAGCTGGCATTTAAACACAGGGCTGGCAGATAAAGGCATAGCATATAACTCGCCGCACCATCCTGATGGCTATCTGGAAGAAAAGTCTGCTTTTTTGCCCTTTGTATCGATATAGCTATTTCCAAGACTTTGGTTTTCAAGGGCAGTGGACAAAGGTGGTTTGTGCTGGATTATATGGGGCCGGTTGGTGAGTCCTAGGAACCAGTGTTGGGCAACAGAGAAGGTGAAAATGTGAGCATTTTTTGTTGTGGGTTGGACCCGTCTTCTGATGAGAGGACGAGGTGTTGGTAGGACTGGGCATGCGGTCCCAGTCGTGGATAGGTGCAGGGCAGCATGGTGGAGGATGTAGCAGTCTGAATGGATGTATTCAAGAGGAGGAAGTCCTAAAATGCATGTGGTTGGGTGGCACTTCTGCCCTGGGTGCTCTAACAGTTTCTGCCTTGGTGATGTTCGAGTCTCTCTCTGCCATGGGGCTAGGGCTGGTACTTGTCTTGGTGACCCTGGTGCTTGCCCCCACGACTCGCCTTTGTTGATGCTCTGGTCTCTGCTTTGGTGTCACACAGATGGGTCTCTCACTCAGTGACCCTGGGGCAAGGGCTGCTCATCTCTGCCCTTAATGTACCTGTATGAAAACAGTGATCCGTGACCAGCAATAGAGAAAATCCCCATTTTTGTTGCATACATTTTTTTTACAACTCGGTTATCAAATAACTTCAAAGAAATATTAATGCATGTACATAATACCTATTTCTGCATCTAAACAAGTTAGTAGACCACATAAGAAACAAGCGCCATATTCTGTAATCAATTACAAGAATTTTAATTAAGAGCAAATCAAAAAATGCTTTAGCAATGACCATAGGTTGCGTGCAAAAGGAGAGGTGAACGGATGAGAGAATAGTGGTGTTGGGTAGTGAAAGTGTGAATCAAAGGTTAAAGGAAAGTCACTTCGATATTTTACAAATACTGATAACAAAGATCAGTGAATGCAAGCCTGTCCATATAGGATTTACATGTATTCTGTAAATATCAATATGCATTCAATGCAGTTTCCAATGTGCCCCCGCCATCATTGAATGAATAATGCCCATCTCTGCCTTTAAAGTACTCGTGCCTACCTCTGTCCGTAATGGACCTATGCCCTGTCCTGCAATTAATGTATATTCTACTATTAATGTACCTGTGCCAATCTCGGTCATTATTGTGTTTGTGCCAATCTCTTCCCTTGATGTAACTGTACCTACCTCTATTTTTTATACACGTGTCTATCTCTGTCCGTAATGTACCTGTGGCGGTATTTTGCTTTTTATGAGGGTAAGAGGGTGAACCTTCCAAACCAATGTGAGTTGGCAGGGTTTCTTAAGCAGCTGCAGTGCTTAATTTGTAAAACAAACATGAGTGCCTGCGCTACGGTCAGAAGGCCACTGCAGCTTGCACCACATATTGCCCCTGCTATGAGTAACAACAGAGCTACTAACCATTAATCTCCTACAAGTGTGACAATTCGGACTATTTCAGGCCTCCAAAGCTGTAAGAATGGCTTGGGCGGCAGGTTAATAGTAATTTTTTTATGTATATTGAATTAATAATTAATGTTACTGTGGTCATCCTTAAATTAGTGAAACAGCACCGCTTTGTGGAAGACTGTCACAAGCAACAGTGTTAACAAGTAAGTGTCGGTGCTAAGCTCCTGAAACCACTGGCTCAAATTCAGCACTGAGCAGCTGGCAGGAAGGAATCAAATTGGCAATAGAGCTACTGCCAGGTGGGGTTGTCACTTCGTAAGTATTTAACTAATACGACTGGTATTTTTATACCAAGGCTGCAACAATATTGCAGTAATCAGCAAAAGCAAGTACACTAACTTACTGCAGCAAATATAAAAAAAGTTTATTACAAGTGTATTTTAGATCTGTTTTAACTATTCCTACATGATTATTAAAGCACATGGAGGCAATTAAAGTTTTATAAATGAAAACAAAGCATTTTACACAAAATCTCATACAAGTTCTAGCTCCTGGTCCCACTCGAATATGGAAACTATTTTCATTCAGAATGGTGGCAGTCATATGGCCTGGCATCATCATTTGCTTTATGGGTGTCTCTCTAAAGAGATCCATGGTGGTAAGGAAAGTGACGATACACAACTGGGACTGGTGTGAGATTCTCTACCTTTATACAAGAGCCCAAGTCATTAAATCAACTTCAATGAATGGTGATCTAAATCCCCACTGGATGGTCAGTTAGAAACCATGCCTGAGCCAAAGAGATTAATACAGAGCAGCAAAATAAAATCTCACTGTGCAAATGTGCAGGTAGGTATGTTAAAATAAAACTGAGGTTCACCAAGCCCTTCATGGCCAAGTCCACTTGTTGTCTTCCTTTCATACAGAGTGGAAATTCTGCAGCCCTCTGGGTATTTTTACTGGGATGCCGCTGGAGGAAGAGTGCAGTTGGTGGAATAGCACCAGTTCTCAGACAGCGGTGGGCGGCTACCATATGCTTCCCTAGACCCCTGGCTCATCTCTGACTTGGCTCACCCGCCAGCAGAACCAGAGTTGGTGATGGGTATATTTGCTTTGTTGTCCCTCAAGCAGTGGCGGATCGCAGTGGGAGTGCTGCGGGGTGGTTGGGGTGTAGTGGAGTCGGACATACGACGGCCACGAGTAAAGTAAGTAAATAAATAAATAAAACTATTTACCTTGTGCTCGCTGCATCACCAACTCGGCGATGCAGCGAGCGCAAGATAAATAGTTTTATTTATTAATTTACTTACTTTACTCGTGGCAGTCGTATGTCCAACTCCACTACTCCCCCACCGTGCCCCTTCCCCGCCCTATAACACCGCTTGCAGCACTCCCACCGCGAGCCGCCACTGCCCTCAAGCTGCGCTGCTGGCTAGGCATTAAAGGCCAGATTACATACTGCTACAAAACAAATAGAGAGAAAGGGCTACAGCAACAAACGCTCTTAGACCCCAAACTATCCAATATTCCAAAACAACATAAGAGCGTCAAGATGTTTAAAAAAAAAACATTACTCCTCTATAAATCCCCCATAAACACAGTTTTGCCAGGAGGAAAAAAGGGTGGGGGGTTGATGAAAAAGCACAGCGGGGAGAGATGAGACCAGAGATGGGAAAAGAACCCTCAAACACCAAACAAGTAGGTGTTTATTATCATCATTGGGTTCTTAAGTGTGAGAAAGAAAAAGAAGAAGGGCCACTCATTATGCCCACGATAGAAAGTGCAAGTTTAAAAGAAAGTATAGCAGTTCCTGGTGTTGATTTAATAAAGGGATAGCCTACTTCCATTAAAATCAAGTGAAAATACGGACCTATTAAGGTAATAGCAATGAAAAACCTGATGTCCTTTATGAAAGAAATATAAATGTGGTCAACATGTTTCTGCTTAAATAGAGAATCATTCACTCAAGCATTCGTCAGGACCAATGAGCAATATAAAAAGAAAGAAAAAATAGAATAAATATAGACAGACAAGCTCAGGCACACACTCTAACGTGTGTCCATTCCTTGCTGTCCTGAAGGGTGATTCACCCACTCACGGTACTTCTTCCATGAGTTTCCTTAGTCTTTATTAAGGCGCTTGTATCTGTGAAGAAAAAAACAGATTTCAAATTCCATTTGGCCCAAGTGTAGTGTAACATGGGTACATTCAGGATCCACCCATGTTATTAATGAATAACACCTACTTGTTTGGTGTTGAGGGTTCTTTTCCCATCTCTGGTCTCATCTCTCCCCGCTGTGCTTTTTCATCAACCCCCCCCCCTTTTTTTCCTCCTGGCAAGACTGTATTTATGGGGGATTTATAGAGGAGTAGTGTTTTTTTAAAAAAAAATCTTGACGCTCTTATGTTGTTTCAGATTACATACTGGTCATAAAAGACTGTTGCTAACTGCGCACTTACTTTTTGTGATTACTATTTTAATTTTTTTACTGACCTATGCAGATAGGTTCATAAAATAAGGATTCAAAAGAAATCATTGATTGACCTGCCTGATTAATATTCATTAGTTAGGTAGCATTTTCACCCTCTGTGATTGTCTACAATGACAGGGATACTGGACTGCAGGGGACAGCAGAACACCATCCCTGTTGCCGCATTTGAAAATGAAAAACTTTTTTTTAAGTAGTCGTGTTTCCATAAAGTCAACAGGGATGCTTTAAAAAAAAGTTTCCATTTTGAAAAGCTTCAGTGAGATTGCGCGTTGGTCCTCAGGACCACTGCCTCTGCCTAATCCCCCTAACGTTGCACTCTGATTCCTAAAGGGGTAGAAGTCCAAAGGAGAACACTTTCCCTGTACAAATCTGATACCTTCCAAACGTGTGAGTCTGTAACTGATCAGTGGTTTGCAGCCTGAATCATTGTCACAAACTATTGATACATATTTTATAGATTCACAATTTGGAATTAATGCCCAGGTAATTATTTCTAAATACATTTTGCAATTGCAATTGCATTTCGCAATTTTGAAAAACTTTTTTTCTACAGGCTATCCTGGTGCAACTTCTCTGAAACGCTCCCCAGAACTTCCAGGACAGGAGGACGCCATATATTTACCTTATGCCTGGTTCTTCAAAGAAGTGTTTCCTGAGTTATAAGGCTATTTTGTGCTATTTAGGCCTGGTTAATTCAGCATTTACTTAAGAATGTGAGCAGCACCAGCTTTCGACAGTCTGAATGCAGCCGTCACAGTAGTGGTCAGTGAGCTATAAGGAATGGCTTTCTTTTTCTGTCTTAAGATGTCCCATGCAGCAGTTTCTTAATCATCCTTTAATTGGATCACTTGTATCCTTACACTTCTCACATTCATGGAATTACTTTTTTTCGTTTTCTTTCAGCACTCTTTGGGAATGTATATGTTTTCTTGCTGTCTCCATCGTCTGCTGCTTCCCCACAAATACCTGCCCCTGCTCCATGTTGTCCATGACTCCAGCTCGTCTTGTTGCATCCTCTTCTCCTTCTTGCCTGTTTTTTTTTGTCTTTTTTTTTCTCCTCCCTTCCTATCTGGGGCTTCTCCAATGCCCCCCTCCAGTTCCACTCCCTGATACTCCACCCAGCGTTGGTTTCTCTCCCACCCTCTCACCTGTTGCCCACTCCTTTCACTGTGATGTTCACATTCTTTTTTTAAAAAAATATTTGGAGGACCCAGCTGTTGCTATTTGCTTCCGGGGCATTTCTTTTTTCAAAATACTTTTACGCGATTTACATTTTTTTTGTATTCTCCCCTTCAAAAATGGCACCTGCTATCTTGAAACAGTAAAGAAAACAAGCATTTGCAATGCAATAGGTCTCGCATTATTAAAGTTTGCGCTATTGGCATTGCTAAATAATGCAACACCAATAGCTCAAACTTTAATAATGCGAGACGTATTGCATTGCAAATGCTTGTGTTATTTGATGTAAATCCATTTAATAGGTTTGGAGACATTAAAGACAATCCAAATTTGTGTATCCAGAGGCATGAAGCTGGTTTACACCAGCTTTATCAAACTCCTGCGTGCCTGCATAGGATGGGTCTGCTAGAGGATCCGTGCTGCCTGAGATGTGCTGCGCCTTGCACAGACTTTCTACACTTGGTGTTAAGTTGCCATGAGGTACATGATTTTTGGGTGACAGTAATTAAAGTATTTACTGACATTACTGGATATATCTTGGAGGATTCGCCCTTGGTAGCACTTTTAGGATATGTCAAGGAGGTGCCCACCGGGGTCTGTTGATTGACGCCAATGTTGCTTCTGCTTGGCAAGTGCAGGAAGGTGAGCCATTGGGGTGGGAGTTGGGCGAAAAAATGAATGTGAGAAAATGTGTAGTGCAATCCCTATTTCTGACCAAATTTCTGAATGATAATTCATGAGAGAGGCGTGCTGGGAACTGCTGGATGCATACTGGGAACTGATGCCCACACGAGCCCGACCCAGAGACATTTGGTCACCTCTGACACACTATCTTCGTACACTCAGCAACTCGTTTGGGGACCCCCTGATATAATGTTTCTTCTCAGGAGATGTCCCATCCTGCACCTCCCCTGATTGGTGCAGATTCACCTGTATGGCCCATTGAGCATAGTGAGAGACTTATTTGATTTGACCAGATGCAGCTACTACAGCTCTAACCAACATTTTCAGGCGGATCAATTTTGGGTGGCTATGTCCCTGTTTAATCCCCTGGTTGTCTATCCCCTTTCCTTCCCCCTTCCTGTCCCCCTTTCCTCTTTTACCTCACTTGCATTTTGCAAATGAATATATTACTACATGGGACATACACTCTATATATATATAAATGCCTTCTGTCTTGTTGCAATGGGTGTTGCAAAAAATAAACAAACGTAATAATAAACTGTGAGGCCCAAGGTCATGTGGTTTGTAAATGTCGCAAAATCCCATGTGGCCAGTACGGAACTATAATATACATGGTACCCATTAACATTTTTATTATATTGCCAGTTTAATTTGGGACAGCTTGAAAAAGCTGTTTTCTTCAAAATGCAGCTATAAAAACTGCTTTCTTCCAAATGCAGATGTATGCTTTTCTTTTCTTTTTACAATAAATGGATAATAAAATAGTGGCAAGGATGATGGACAGTGGATTTATACAATTTTGTGTTTTCGGTGTTTACAGCATAATTATGGATTTACTACTTCTGACATTTAATATTCCACGTTATTTGCCTCATAATTTGAAAAAATTGGAGAGATCAACAAAAATATTGATTCTATCACAAATGGATAAAAAAAATACTGTCAGAGAATGTGCTGTATAACCATGCTTCTATGTACTAGCTAAGCAATTCTTACTTAGAAATGTACTATTATGGAGTCATGAGTTCCTGCAGTTGTTTAATGTGTCTTCTTTTTGTGGCTGCCACAGAGTGTAGTTATGGTAAATAAAACCTTTAAGCCACAGACAAAGTTGTGGTTTGTTTTCACTACTACCCTTTGAACCATTCAACACGTTTGCACCAAATCTTGCAGTTCCTTGAATCGGCGACATCTGGAAGCTTGTTCCAAATTTGTCACAGACAGATGTAAATGTAAATGTACAGGAATTTATATAGCGCCAACCGGTCTTTAAGCGCTTGCTTAGGGAACCCGTCCTGGTATTCCCCTGTGAGATAACCCTGGCAGGGTATCCGCAAGGTGAAAGCCAGGCATCCCGCCGTGAGGGGCCGTTGTGGAGATTAAGCAAGCTATTGCCCAGAGTCGCAGAGTGAACCCTTGAATCAAGTAGGTACCGGAGCGAGAATTGTCGAGTCTATGGACATTTTAGGACTCAAGACCCCGCCGAGTCGGGAATTGAACCCTGGTCCCGGGCTGACCTCTGCTTCCAGGTCTGCCTCCTCTAACCAGTGAGCCACACTTCTCCACTCCACAGATCAAGAGGTTTGTAGGAGTTTTTATATGGAATCCCATTTTATGGGGTGCATATGAAATATCCTGGTTGGTTGTTTGGTGAACACAAATTGACCAAATGCTACTGGAGAGACAAACACCAAACATGACCTTATTCTAAATGTTCAGCGTATTACAAAATCTTATAAACACAGAAGCCATGAAAGTATCATGTGCGCTTCTCAGCGACATAATAGTCCACACTGTTCGTTGAATCAATAATCACAACAATGTGGGAGACCATCAGAAACAACACAATTTCTTCAACATGTCCCCCAATTTGCTACAAAGTCAAAGTCAGAGCTAGAGGTGAAGTTCAAAGCATCCATCATGTCTGGCCTATAGCTCTGTCTAAGCCAGACTAAAAAATGGTAACCCTTGTGATAGTCACTTCAATTCACTTTCGTTTAAGAAGAAGTTTCCTTCTGTACATTCATCTTTCTGGCTATACTTTCAACTGTATCAACATTCATTACATTCTAGACCGCAGGCATCTCTTGCTGAGCTGACAGTTTCTCGCAGTTCCTGTTGGTGGCAGCAGAGTACGTCGACTGACTCCGGCCAGACCACATCCTGAATGGAGAATAGAGAGTAGAGTAACTTATGCCGCTTCCAAACAGTGATGTGCACATTTTACAGGAAGGCGCGCGCTGAACATCTTTCTCTCAAAAAAATCTCTACAACAAATGCTTAAGCCCTGGTACCTACCTTACTGCTCTAGGAAAGCACACTCTACAGTTTACACACAGGTATCAGATAATATCGTGTGCATTAAACTGACAGGCTAGGTTTCCAAGATTGGAACATGAATTCTTCAGGTAACACATCCCTGCAGCAAGTATATTAACTCAGAAAGCTAAGTAAATTCAAATGTACATAATTTGTGGCCTGGCGGTTGGAGCAGAGACATAACGTCTTAGGATATCTACCTGGGGTGGGAACCAGAACCTGAAAACTGCTCATTCAGCCTCGATTGAGACAGCACATGCGCTTTCCCTTGCAGGACATTTTGTTAGATTAAAGGGGACTTAGAGCATGTTCATTGCTGATCATTGGTTGGCTTCATAGTCCTATTATGTGCTGCCTCCTATTTGGTCAAAGTTTCGGCTTCACTTCTTCTTCTTGTGTTTCTCCCTCCGCTGGAGCATGGCCCAAATACTGCTTCCTTTCTTTGTGAATGTCCTTCTATTGCTCATGCTTTCCTGTCCAGACTACTTTTTTTCTTCTATTTGCAGCACTCACTAAGACTGCATGTATTTGCAGGCTGTCTACCCTCCTCCCACGTCCAGCTCTGCTTCGTTGCTTGCCCATCCTATCCCACCCCCCCC